>NC_045608.1:2701032-3301032 GCF_009762305.2 Zalophus californianus
CCTACTAGTATACCTAGCAGATAGTAACACGTATTATAGCGTTTCTGTCATTAAAGCAGGATCATAGTATTGGTACATGCGTTACTGGTATGTCAAGAGTGAGATAAACCAGTAGAACATAGTAGGAAATTTTAGAAACTCACTAACATACTGAAATTTAGTAGCAGAGGAAGGTAGCATCATGAATCGGGAGCAAAAATGGACATTTTAAATAAGAGGTGTTGGAATAACTGGGTAAGCCATATGAAAATGATCGGGGTGCCTGGGTGGCTCTGTCGGTTAAGCATCTGCGTTTGGCTCAGGTCATGATCCTGGGGTCAGGGTACTGGGATCGAGTCCCACGTTGGTTTCCCTGCTCATTGGGGAGCCTCCTTCTCCCTTTGCCCCTCTCCCCTGCTCATGCTTTCTCTCTCTCTCAAGTAAATAAATAAAATCTTAAAAAAAAAAGAAAATGATATAATTGGAGCTACTATTCACATATCATACCAGGATAAATACCAAACGAAGCAGGGATTTTAATGTGCAAAAGCAAAACACAGTGAAACCATAAATACAAGCACTGGTAGATTATATGGGTGAATTTCTCTATAGTCTGATACTGAGGAAGGTTCTTCTTGGACTCACAATTCAGAAAGAAAAATGTAAATAAACAGGATGACATAAGCCATGCATGGAAGAAGAAAAGAAGGGGAAAATAACAAAGTGTAGAAAATACTTGCAGGTTATAAAGCAGACCCAACCATGTCCCTGTGAGGCGTTTTTAAAGCCAGAGAAGGAAAAAAAGATCAATGGCCCTAAGAAAAATGTTTAGAGAAATAAACAGTTGCAGAAAATAAAAGTGAATAGCTCTTACCCCTATGAAAATATGCTCAAGCTCACTCATGAAAAGACAAATGCAAATTTAAAGTATTCTGAGATCCTGTGTCTCACCCAAATGATTGATGGAAGACCAGAGGCTCCACAGCATCCTCCATGGGCATGGCTGCAAGCAAATAAGCTCTCCTAGGTTTCTGGGAAGTGAAAAATGGCACGACCCTCTGGAAGAGGATTTGAGGGAATCCCAACATTTACATATGCAGTTTGCCCTTTGCCCAGTAATTCCATGTTGAGAGAGCTCTCTCTGGTGTACTGCCAAATACATGAAAAGATATACGTCTTTACATATGTGCTGATATTTGATTACATGTAAGCACAAGAGTACTTATCGCAAGACTGTATGTATGAGAAACAGACATACGGAGTCTGGAGAGTTGGAAGACAGGATCTGCCTAAACCAAGTATTTTTAATCCATGTGGCCTTGCTGTTTGTGTTGCTTACTAGTGTTATATGGGAGTACACTTCTGTTCCATGTTGTCCAGTACGAAGACCACTGGCCACCTGTGGCTCTTGAAATTGTAACTACATTCGGTGACAAGTTCAGACCCTTGGCCACACTGGCCACATTTCAAGTGCTCCGTAGCCCAATGTGGCAAATGGCTGCCATACTGGATGGTCCACCATGAAGAGAGAGAGAGAACTCTATTGCACTGCAGTGCTCCAGAAGGAACCAGGTGGGCGAGGCTGTATTTCTATATAGATGAGAGTTTATGCTCTCTTGAAGCACGTAGAACCTGAATGTGACTTTCCAAGCAATACTAAAATTCAGAAATCCGCATTACAGAATAGGCTTCATCAGGCAGAAATCTTTGCTGTTGGTACACCAAGTGGCTGGCTTCCTTAGAGAGGCTTCTGCTACCACACAGAGCCATTTGCTCTTGGTGTGATGGGCAAGGGGACTATTTCAGTCCCTAGGGGGGATGAGTAGTGTGAAGTTACTGGAATTCCGGGAGGGATGGCCTGAGTCACAGAGAGAAAGTGGAATTTGTGAATTCTCTCCCAGTGTGATAGGAAAAGCATACGTTTGGAGTTAGAAGTCTGGGGTAAATTCATGTCTCTGACATTTGCATGAACAAACACAAGACAAGTTCTTCCCAAAAAAATTATCCTTCAGAAAAGAGGGTGAATTCTTAGCGTGACGTTCTTACGAAGTTTCCTACATTATGACATTTGATTTTGAACACTTACCAAAATGACAAACAGGCACCCAAAAAAGCATATAACTCTGGAAAGAGCCTTAAGGGGAAACTCAAGGATTACATCATACTGAGTGTAATTGCTCATGCAGAAAATGCTGTGACCCTTTATGCTTGCAAAAACAAGGGTTTTCAAAAGGACCGTTGCTTAATGGACTCACAGCCAGAGTTCACGGACGGGGATGCACAACTGAAGCCCTCTGACGTGCTGGCTCATAGCTAGTTGGGGAAGATACATCCGCTTATCTTCACCCAGTCAGTGCTAGTTACAGATGTTTACGCGGTTTACGTCAGAACTCATTTTGAGTAAAGTAAGGGTGGGAGGAGATGAAATTTAACACACTTCCTCATTATTCCAGAGGAAATGACCTCATGATTTCAAACAAGTCTTGCAAATTTCAGTCTGAAAAGCAATACGGTGCCGGGTTACTTTTTTAAGGCTCTTGAATACACAACCGACAGAATAAATGAGAAAGTCAACTGTCCAAATATTACACGAATGAGTTCTCGAGACTTGGAGTAAGGTATTAGGGTGTCGGTACCCTAAGGGGCCGCGTAGGTCCTCCATGTTGGAGAGGGCGTGGGAGTGACAGGCCCGTGCTCTGAAAAACTGTGATGAGGAAGGATGTCGTCGGTGATGAAGACAGCTATGTTGAAATTACCATGAAATGTGAGCATGGGAAAAGTAAATATTTCATAATCAATATATCATTGTATATATCCTGTGATTTTTAAAGATGTGTGCATAACTGATGAGGATCTGATGAGGTCATGTATATCCCCGAGGGCTTATCTGTCCAGTGTGGTGGAGAGTACCTTGGAGACCTAGCCTCCCTGAGACGCTGGGAGAGTCATCCTTCACGTGGGGTGCGGCGTAGACTCCACATCCCCGCGTCCACATCTGAAGGCAAGGATGGAACGCCGTCCGAGCCAGTGGCCAGAGGACCAGAGGACATGCAGTGTCTGTGAGGGAACGGTCAGCCCTTGGAAAATGCTGCCCCCCCTTTATCCTAATACATTCATCAGTATATTTATTATGAGTCAGGATTTCCAGCAATACACCTGAGTACACAGAAAAGCATTTCCAGAGCAACCGTGGGGGCATCGGTCCTTCCCACAGGTGATTTCACTCTGACTGGACTCTGGTTTGGGCACCTGTTACCCTTGGCGTCTGTCCCTCAGTGTTCTCAGGATGACCGTTCTAGAACTCTGCAGGAGCTCGCCGCATCCCGGAGCACGGCACACTCAGCCTGTGAGTCTGCTCGCCGCGGGGGTGGTAGGTAGCCTCCTCAATGAAGGCCTTTATCCTGAGAAAACAGTAATGATGCTTTCTTGTCTGGCTCTAGTCATAGAACGTTGGCCCAGGATCTAATTATACAGAGATCTTTTTTCTAGCATTCGTCTAGCCCTTTCAGATGAATTTGCATCTTACTGTGGCCGTTCGCCTTTTTCTCTCTAAATGGGATAATTTCCTTGCTTTTTTTCTGATGATGATTTTTATTATTTGAGTATTCATGGTAAAAGTATTTTAAAATAAAAATGAAAAAAAAAAACTATATACCAGTAACACATCAGCCTCCACCAGCATCACCAGCGTGAACAGTTTCATAATCCTCTTGTTTTTTGTTTGTGACTTTACAAACAAGCTCAACTTCCTGGGCCATTCAGCCATTTCATTTGTGGGTCTGTGTGCGTATCAAATTGAGGGAACGGTGTTTACTATTTTATATGCACTATTTCATAAGCTCCGCGGTCTGAGTTCCATAACATACAAATACGCACTAACGTAGTGTTCAAATATGTGAGTGTACTATTTATAGGTAGCCAGGGTTTTCACACTCCATATGTAAAGGCATGCTTCTGTTTATTTTATGGAGGTTAGAACAACATAGGAGAGCCTCATAAAGCTCGTGACGATTAGCTCCCTAAACTGTAAGAAAGTGGTAATTTGTAATTCATACAAGCAATTCACCCACCAGGTTCTCAGCATGCACAGGTTGGAAATTTCCCTCACATGGTGTTTTTGTTGCTGGAACAGGAATGACTAAAGACACAGAAAGCCTTTACATTTTCTCCAGGAGGATCCAGTAAAATATTTATATTTTCATACTGGGTTGGCTTGTCCTCTTCTGTGTGTTTGAGGGGGAGAGAGAGAGAGAGAGAGAGAGAGAAAGAGCGAGCGCCAGACAGACTTTCTCCCTTAATTTTCCTCTATTCCTTGATGTTTGCTTTTTCCTGAGGGAGACGTAAGTAAGTAGGAATACAGATGTAGCTGTGTAATGGTCACTTTGAATAAAGGAGGATTTCTCTCCAAATGTGTAGCCGTTTCTCCATTTAAAAAGTCATTAACTACAGGGGCGTCTGGATGGCTCAGTGGGTTAAGCATCTGACTCCTGATTTCAGCTCAAGTTATGATCTCAGGGTTGTGAGATCGAGCCCTGCATGGGGCTCCGTGCTGAGCTTGGAGCCTGCTTCAGATGCTCTCCGTCTCTCTCTCTCTCTCTCTCTCTCTCTCTCCCTCTGCCCCTCACCCCTCTCTCTCTCAAATAAATAAATATTTTTTTAAAAAAAACGTCATTACAAGGTTTACCTAACTCGTGGCCGTTGAATGGTCCCCTTGAAGCTATGACATGTGCACATATGTGCACACATATGTACACACACACACGGTTGTGTGTGCAGAGTGCATGATGTCATAAACATCTCCAAGAGATTCATGACCCAAAAAAGTTCAGAGCCCCTGACTTATTCTTTTTCTTCTAAACACCTCCCATTGCTACCAAACCACCTTGTGTCCAAATATAAATTTCCCGAGAGTAAACTCCAGAGCTCTTGTCTGGGAACAGTGCGGAGAAAATCTCAAACTTTACTAAGGGATACGAAACATGATGAAAGTAACCACAACGGCGTTCAATATTCCTAAATGATTAAAAAAAAAAAAAAAAAGCTAACATCAAAAAGCAGTGGATGCACCAGGAATTAATCTATAAATACAATCTTCACACTCCTTAAAATCCTAACAGAGTGTTCAGGAAAATAACAAAATAAACGTCAAATTCCTCTAGAAGAACAAATGCTTAAAATTGCCTGAACCCTTACAAACAAGAAGTAACGAAGGAAGACGCATCCTACAAATACACGGCGCTGGCACGAGAATATTCCGTGAGCCTAGACGGAAGGCTTACTCTGAGTCAGGTGCCGTCTGAGCGCTCACAATAACCAAGAGAGGCAAAATCTCCTCCCTCCCCTGCAGAGACAGAGGGGGACATGCAGAGAAGAGCAAGAAGATTGAGAGTAAGAACACAGCGGTGTGTCCTGAAGGACATCTCAGGGCAAGCAGGACGCACGTTACGCTGGGTTGCCAGGAAGGGAAGATGGGTCAGTGGTACAGATCTTTACAATCCAGAGACAGACTCGGGCATCTTGTAATACGGCGTCCGTTCATGGTGGCATTTCAGTTCATCCCACCATGCTTGCTCAGATATTTGCCTCTAATAAGTAAATAAGTAGTAAATTTAAGGCTCAATATTATACCTTTTTCTCTGAGCTTCTCAGAGACTAAGAGAGGCAAGGGCCCCTTCCAATTTTTAAGGATTCCACAATTCTTATAGATGAAGAAGTAGCAAAGACAGTGTGCTACATTTTAAAGGTTCATATTTAGCAAATTAATGTTTTTAACCTCTCTACACATTGTATTCATTAGACAAAGAGCTGGTTTGCATTCTTTGCTCCGAGTTGCAATATAACCTCAATTTTGCGGAAGTGGCAGGAAGCAAACTTATGATAATAATTTTAGCTTCATACCTCACGTCCTAAACCTTTAAAAACAATTTTTTTTTCATTGTGATTTTTGAAGTGCTTGACCCTGGTTTAAAAAGATTCTTTTCAAGTTGTCTTTTCCTGTAGCAGTTTTTCTTTGATCAAGGGGACCTTCGCCTGATCTAATAGGGACCATTGTTAAAAGAAAATTAATCTCTCATTAATATGCCGGCTGTGTTGGAGGCAGAGAGAAACTAGACAGGGAGGTTAATTTAGAGGCTGGAAACAGAGCTCATGCATCCTGTGTCCATAAGTAGGAACACAGTATTGTGAGTGTAGGACACACTTTGCACAATTCTGGGTGTGGGTGGGGGGGGGCGCAGGGCTGCCATCACACTAGAGTCTAAGTGTGCAACACACAGCTTGTGAGGCGTAGAAGGCAACTGGATCCCTGTCATCTCATTACTGCTCCTATGTGGAGTGTGTGTGTGGCGAATATGTTCGCTTATGCAGAATACTCATAGCAGCTTCAAAAGCGTTCTCTGTTCCTACTCCACTTTCAGTTCAAAGCATCGTTGAACAAAAGTGTACATTGTGACGCTGAATTTCTCAAAACTATAAATACCTGACTAATGTCTTGACATGTATGAAATTTCATTTTTGTATAAACATCACGAAAATGCATGTATATTTGTGAAGAAGGATCGTTCTGTTTTTATGAAGTTTCTGAGTAGATTCATAAATTGGGTTTTACGGAGGCTTGGACATTTTAATTAATTTTTCTAGCACACTATTATTATCTAAAAATTGAGAGGACATGATTGAGATTTTTTTTCCTTGGAAGACAAAAAATACTAAAGAAAAATATCTGGTATCTTTCATAAAATCTTGTTTTTCTTGCCTTTTTTACGATTCAAGGGAAGTCATCTAGATAACTGTCCACGCCTGTGTTGGTGACCTGGGGAGGGGTGCGTGGGGAGGGGGACGGGTCTTCTCCCAGAAGCAGGGCCATTTTGGAGGACGCACTCCTCGAGGTCTCCCCCGGCCAGGCCAGGCCCCACCTGGATGGCACCACCTCTCCCTGCGCCTGCTCCCGCCTCGCAGCCTCCCCTTCACACAGCGGCCTGGAGAGTCTCATATTGAAGGTTTTCTCGGTAACTAATACATGGGACGTTTTGTAAACATCAAAATGATATGGAAAGATCTACTTGGAGAAGTCTCACTCCCATTTCACTCACATGCACGCCGTGATCCCACGATTAGATTGGGGTACCTTTATTCTTATCCTACACCCATTTTTATAGTTTTTTAAATGAATGTACTGCCTTTTTTTTTTTTTTTTTTTTTGAGTAGGCTCCATGTCCAGCCTAGAGCCCAACGCGGGGCTCAAACTCACACCCCTGAGATCAAGACCTGAGCTGAGATCAAGAGCTGGACACTTAACCAACTGAACCGCCCAGGCGCCCCTAAAATGAATGTGCTATTTTGAACATGCAAGCTGGGGAGGTCGCTCCTTTGTGAAAGAACATCCCATGACTCCCATGTTGGCTAGAGTGAAACCCAAAGTCTCCATCGAGGCCAGAAGCCATGCACTTTCTACCCCGTTTTCTCTCTGGCCCATCGCCCCCCCTTTGCTGATCCCTGTCCACCCAACAGGTACACTTGCCCCCCCACAAAACATGCCCAGCACATGCTGACCTCAGGGCCTTTGCTTGTGCCCTTGCCCTGCCTGGAACATGCTGTTCTTTGACATCCCTTTGCTGGTTCTCTCACTTTCTCCAGGTCTTTGCTGGAATGTGACCTCTGCAGAGAGACCTTTCTCATTGCTGCCCTCATGATATGACATGCTTTTCATAAGATGTACCATTGTTATGAGCAATTTAGGGTTTTAAAGATTTTTCCTAACCCATGGCACTCGACAGAATGCCTACAGCAGAGCCTTTATCTCCCTCCTCACCCTCTCCCCCGGCTCACAGTAGATGCTCCGTGAATGGTAACTGGCCACATAAACGCACATTAATTGATGAGGTGGGGTGATTGCTTCTCTCTGATTTTTCCCCATTACAAGAGCATTGCTCTTCCCACAACAGACGTGTTCCTCAGGAGTTAAGCGTGAGCTGACTTTTTGCAGGTCAGAATCTATTCTAAACGCATTAATGAACTTTTCTGTTTGGGATCACTCACTCCACGTGAATGCTCTGCAGTCACGGCTAACACGTGTTTGTGGATTTTGTGCTCATTCTGCTGTCTCCCTTCAGGGACATGTGTGTGTGTGCTGAAGCCTGTGTCTAGATTCTCCAAGGGTAGGCCTCTGGAAGAGCATTCTCTAGAGCCACGTGCAGCTTTTCAGTGTTCTCGATCAGTGCTCTGACCGCACCAAGCCACGGCAGGACCCCGGCCTGACCAGTTTTTGGTAGCCAGCGGTAGGAGTGCTCACGCCGTGGGACCTTGATGCTTTGGGTGGCGAGCTGGGTGGAAGGACCTTCTAGGTGAACGCTATCCTTCATTGACCAGGAGGTCCTATAATAATTTGTATCTAGCCCTGAGTTTGGGTTCATAAAGGGCCAGCGCAGTCCTGATAAGTGATTCTATGCATGGGTGTTCTTTGACCGTCTGTGCCTGAAAGCACAACCCAATCCAGTCAAACAAAGAAGTGGACCTTCTGAAGGACGGCTGACCCAGGACTGCAGGGGAGACCCCCACTACGGTCCTCAGACTGCTCTTCAGAGTGGCCGGGCTCTCCCACTGTTGCCCGAACACAGCTGCCCCAGCAGACGCCCTGCTCTTCCTCTGGCATCGTGGCCCATGGGAAAGAAAATCTCTACCCCATTGGTTTAAAAGTCAAGTGGACCTGCCACGTGCCATCCCTGAACCGGAGGGGACTGAGGCTCGCCGGTGACGGGAGACTTAACATTTCCGGTTGAGGATCTGTGTAGTGTGCGGTCGCCCCTACCTCCTGGGCACTTTTCACAGGGACTCTGGGGGACTGTCACCCCCATCTTCCTTCTGGCCCCAGGGAGAACATCACTGAGCTGGAGCTGCACGCCTAAAATGGCTGTGGGATTCTAGATACGCGTGAGTCTGATTTCTCTTGTGGAAGCCTCAGGGCGTGCTCCTGGGGGCAGCTGTGAACAGGCAGGTGTCCAGACTCTCCCACGGTGTCGTTCTCTAGCTGGACAACGAGCACACACTCTGAGCTAGATGGTAGATGTGTGCACTGGGAACCTGACTAGCCCAGTGGCCCGTGGTCCCCAGGTGCCCGGGACGTTGCTTCCTGCCTTTGGGAGCCTGTGGGCTGTGGAAGCAGATGGAAATGCAGTGCCGGTGGCCGGGCTTCACTGTGAGCTCGTCCCCTCCCATCCGCGTGCCCTGGTTGTGCTGCGACTCAGACAGTCACCGTCCCAGAGCCACGTCGGGAGGGGAGGACATGGGTCATCCCACAGCCTGACCAAGCCGGATCTGTTCGTGTCCTTCAGCATGATCAGGTGCTGGACAGCGCAAGGCCTGGGCCACACACACAGCACAAGGCCGCTCCAGTCCCAGCTCCTCACCTGTGTGACCCAGGAGGACTTGCTCAACCTCTCTGTGCCTCACATGCTCATCTGCAAAGTGAAGACTGACCTCCCTTCCCCGTGCTGTTAGTCTGAGGACTAAATGAGTCAATGTGTGTAAAGTGCATCTGGTGCGCTGGGTGACCCCATAACCCTCGCCTCGGTGAATGCAGGATCCCCAGCCCTGTCTCGTCTCCTCACAGATAGATCGTGGTGGCCGAGCAGTGACAGGGTCACATGAGCCGTGTTCCTGCTAAAATCACACGGCTTCGTCATGACCAGACTCGGTGAAGGAAGACAAAACTGGCATCAGGGTTCAGTGAAAATTCCGGGGGTCACAAATGTAGGGGGGGCCTCACCGCAGGTCCATAAACGGAGAAATGTCATAAGTGGATTTAAATGCGCGTGCCCAGCTGTTTTTCAGGTTTGCAAAGTCAGATTTGGAACAATTGCGCTATTTTTTTCTTCACTGAATATTTCCTAAATGACCAACATGATATGACTCACATTGTTTTCCATGAAGTTACTAGTAGCTTCCCCACTCTAATGGAACAACTGATAGTAATTACTTTAAAAATATTATGTATTTCACTTGGCATGAAGAGGACATATTTTCCCCAAGGGTTTTTTCTCAGGAAGGTGCCAGTTACATCACTTCCTTTCTGGTGGCCCTGCTGGACCGCGTCACCATTGGTGGGCTCAGGCGTGCGGGGCTGAGGTTCCCAGCATCCTGTGCAAGGTCACAGGGTCACATGTGAAAGTACACTCTTCGCTGATGCGTCTGCATCTGGATAATCATTGTGGCGTTGTGGCCTCTGTGTTCCTTCCCACCCACCCCTGCTCTTCGCCTCTTCCCCCGTTGCACATTCTGGGCCTCCCTTGTCCCCCTGGGTTGCAGGTGTCTCTCCATCCCTCCCTCCTCATCTCCCAGGACGTTCGGGTACCACATACCTGCTTCTCCAGCAATTCCCGTGCAGCACCCAAAGCATTAGCCCTAAGGACGAGACCCCGGTGACAGGGCTGCCGGTGACAAGGCTGCCGCCTCCGTATCTGCGGGTTAGCCATAGTTTTCTTGGGAGCCTGTGTCTTCCCAGCCTGAGACAGGACAGACTCAAGTAGAGCCCCGTGTGGCCCGAGCAGAGGCGAATCCTTAAGGACCAGAGGCCACGATCCAGCCTTGCTTCTGTTCCAGGCGGTGTCTGGAAAGAGAAGTGTTGGCCGAGAGAGGGTAGTAAAATTGTTTGTGACCACTGAGTGCGTCAGATGCGCTCCCAGACACTGAGGACGGGAGATGGAGATGTTGTCCCTGCCGTTTCCCAAGAATTCCCCAACCCCAGTCTCTGTCATCGGCTCATCCTCGGTCCCGAGATAGGCTTCAAGGAAATCATCTGGACCCAAAGAAGAAAGCATTAAATCAAGTTTCTGATGGATACCACTCTGATCGCCTTCCAGGGACATATTTCATTAAGTTTTACGGTGTGAGTTGGAAAGGTTAAATGCATAACATGATTAAGGATAAACGCAGTGTAAGGACCCCTGTTCATCACCATCACAATTAAATCTAGTCTCTGACCCCAAGTGACAGCCACACACTTGGTGAGTGATGGGCACGGCAAACTTCATCTCCCAGACAAGCAAGACGTTCCCGCAAGCTCATGCGGCAAAGAGGAATTTACAAAAGGCCGTCCGAAGAGGTTAATCAGCATCCATTGCGTTTTCTAGACCAAGACGTCACGTGACAGGTGAGCGGCTGAACGTGGAATATGGGCCCCACTCCCACCTTGAAACCAAAACTCAGAGCACCGATGATATTCCCATCAGGCTGAGAACAGGACGTTCGTCGGCTCAGCGCTTGGGAGAAGAGAGCAGGACCTTAACCGGATTCCCCTGTGGACCAAAAAGGGTGTTTGTGTGATATATTCCCCAGCGTGGACAGACAAGCCCTGTATCACCGTTTGAGGTGTACGAGCAATACGGCTTGTCTTTATAGCCCCCTGGATACATTTGAAAGTTTCAGGAAAACACAAAAATTAACACAGAAATAACTGCGTAGACATATCTCACCTCCATAAAAATTAAAATACCGTTTTATCATATTTGTTCTTGGAGTTGTTAAGAAATAAAAATATTCAGATAAAAAGCATGTGGAGTGTAGAGTGTTGAGTTTGAGGTGCTTCAAGCATGAATCCTTAGCAAAGTGTGAGCAAGAGAATTATCTCTTCTATGTGGAAGTCTGAGCTGGTCAGCAGCCCAGGTAAGGAAGGCAGGTCTGTTCGTGAATATAGTGGGCCATACTCCAGTTTACAAATCAGGGGTTTCTCTGATGGAAAGGGAGAGAGATGAGAAAGGGAACAAAGAGGGAGACAATTAGCTGTGTCTGCCAGAACTGCCATGCCTCGCCCGCCACCCCGTTGTGCATGCCTTTTTTGGTAAGATTTTATTTATTTATTTGACGCAGAGAGAGACACAGCGAGAGAGGGAACACCAGCAGGGGGAGTGGGAGAGGGAGAAGCAGGCTTCCCGCGGAGCAGGGAGCCCGATGTGGGGCTCGATCCCAGGACCCCGGGATCATGACCTGAGCTGAAGGCAGACGCTTAACCATCTGAGCCACCCAGGCGCCCCACAGTTAATGTTTTCATGGCCCCTTGTTCTATCCATGTAGTTTTTCTTTTATAATTGAGATTGTATAATGTAATTTTATGTGCTTTTTTTTTAAAAAAAAATATTTACTTAAAAGATTTTATTTACTTATTTCACAGGCACAGCGAGAGAGGGAACACAAGCAGGGGGAGTGGGGGAGGGAGAAGCAGGCTTCCCGCTGAGCAGGGAGCCCGATGCGGGGCTCAATCCAGGACCCTGGGACCATGACCTGAGCCGAAGGCAGATGCCTAACGACTGAGCCACCCAGGCGTCCCTGTAAAAATATATTTTGAAACTAAGTCATCCTACCACCCAAAGATAAGCACAGTTAATGTTTTTACGGCCCCTTGTTCTATCCATGTAGTTTTTCTTTTATAATTGAGATTGTATAATGTAATTTTATGTGCTTTTTTAAAAAAAATATTTATTTACTTATTTAAAAGATTTTATTTACTTATTTGACAGAGAGACACAGCGAGAGAGGGAACACAAGCAGGGGGAGTGGGAGAGGGAGAGGGAGAAGCAGGCTTCCCGCCGAGCAGGGAGCCCGATGCGGGGCTCGATCCCAGGACCCTGGGACCGTGACCCGAGCCGAAGGCAGACGCCTAACGACTGAGCCACCCAGGCGCCCCTGTGTGCACCTCTTAACCACACATATATGGGTGTTTATATTTTAATTTCACATAAATAAATAATAATTAAACATAGCATTTTGTCATTGTTAGTTTTACTGAATTTGTTTTTGAGAAGTATTCATACTCACATCAGCATATATATGTATACGTGCCAAATAGACTAGTCAGATATATATATATAATAAAATAGATCTCTCACATATATCTTGTAAGAGAAATATATATAAATGATATCTAGATATCAATATCTCATTTGCCTATTTGGACAATTTTGTCTCCTCTTGTTTGCTTGGATAAGCATCTCTGCAGGGAGCGTCACTGCGCAGATCTCAGCGAGTACATGAGGAAGCTCCTCTCGGGTGTATTCTCGAGCGTTCCCGGAGGCTAGTTATGAACATTTCCTGCTTTACCAAATGCTGCCCGCCTCCCGTCCAGAGTGGCCTGAGGGACGCCCCGCTAGCCTTCCACCAGAGTACCATTTCTTCATTCCTGTCCCCGTTAATATCCTCAGACATCTCAGTCAGCACCAGCGATAACCTCCAGTCTTCCCAAAATAAAAGTTGGTCTCTATTTAAGGCTCCAGTCCCCTTGGTGGTGGAAGCCCCTGGATGATTCGGGGCACTCCTGTCCTTGGAGGGGCGTTTGGATAGGGGCACGGTGTACGGATGACAGAGCCCCAGGGTCATTACTGTTTAAGAGCTGATGCATGTGTCATTTACATATCACAGAATTCACCTCTTTTTTTCTAGGTGTACAATTCAGTGACTGTCGGTATATTTGCAGAGTTGTGTAACCACTACCACAGTGTGGTTTTAAGGCACTTCTGTCACCCCACAGGGGCCCCTGGGAGCCTCAGCAGCGGGTCCCCACCCCCCCCAGCCCCAGGCAACCACATGCCTACTCTCTGTCTATAGATTTGCCTTTTCTGGACATTTCATGTAAGTGGAACCATACATACAAGATGCGGTCTTCTCAATGTCCTTGGGGGTCCATGCTGGGATGGCATGACATGTCCTTGAGTCCGTCTGGGCGTCCTGTGTGCACCGTGTGACACCTCAGAGCCACCACACCCAGAATGTCATCCACATTCTGCCCTGCTCTGCCCTGCTTCTCAGATCCTTCCCTGGGGATACTCCTTCTCAGCCCCCCAACTCCGGGGTCGCCCAGCTTTGGGAGTCCGTTATTGTGGCTAGCACAGGAATCTTGCACAATAGTTTCCAAGAAGTAATGCAGGCCCTGGGAGATCCAGCTGTTTCTTTAGTAGGGATTAGTAGGGAAAACACTCATTATCCACGCTAAGCCAACTGATCTCAACAATTTTATCGACCATCTGGGTCCAGTGCTTGAGTCGCCTGGTAGTAGTTCAGTCTAGGCAAGCAACCTGTAAAAGACTCCCTTCACGTTCAAGGTGTATTCCCCATTCTTACAAAAATGTATTGAGGCAAGCAGCAAATCACACACACCAGCGAGAGTCAAATCTCTCTGTGTTTCCGGGCAGATACTATAATTGACAGTTAGCCACAGCCCTCAGCTCAGAGGCCCAGTCTTCTCCCGCCTCATCATTCGGACAGTGCACAATATGATCAACGGCTTCGCCGCCTCAGCGTGCCGCTGAAAAATGTGCAGCATCCCGAGAACACGTTGGGATTGAAGTCATTTAATTCAGTTTGTAATTCCGCCTCGTTAAAGAGGGAGAGGGGATGATGGGACACGTCGCTGCTTATTTCAGTATTAATTTTCAGTGACGCTGCTGTCAGGACAAATATACTGCTCTGACCTGGGTGGCTCAGATGGTTAAGCGTCTGCCTTCGGCTCAGTTCATGATCCCAGGGTCCTGGGATCGAGCCCTGCATCAGGCTCTCTGCTCAGTGGGGAGCCTGCTTCTCCCCTTCCTTCTGCTTCTCCCCCTGCTCATGTTCTCTCTGTGTCTTGAATGAATAAATAAAAAATTCTTAAAAAAAAAAAAAAATATACTGCTCTGTGCTGGCGAGGGGGAGGTCCCGTCCGAGAAGCCTGACAGATCCAAGATTGAGTTCCGGGGCGGTATTTCTGCTGCCCGAGGAAGAGCTCCCCCGCGGTAGCTGGAGAACATTGCTTTGCCTTCTCGTTGTACACCTGTCACTGGGGGTCATGATGGCATTTCTGAGTGAGGTATGTTACTTGCAAGAGGAAAATAACGTCGCTGTGGCATGATTGCTTGCACAAGGGTTGGCGCTAGCTGGGGTCCATTTGCCCTCACGTGCCGGAAGCTGCTCAAGACTTGGCAGGATGGGCTTTTGAAAAAAAAGTTTATTCTGGTTGGTGCAAGAGAGCAGCCCTCCACTGCTCCCAGTTTCTGAGAAGCCGTGCGAGGCTCTTCGGTGAACTTTGCTCCCTCCCCTGGTAAAGCAAGCATGAAGACTGCCGTCGGGCCCAGGGCCCTCCGGATGGAGGAGGGTGAGTGTGTCTGCAGCAAGCCCCTTCCTTCCACGCTCTCAGCTGCTGCCTCAGACACAGCCGCTGTTCTCCTGCAGAGAAATGGGAGAGATCCCCGAGAAGCCACTGCATCTAAATTTGGATCAGTGGAACAAGTTGGCGCACCAGGGGCAGTGGACGTTTTCCACCAAGAGCTGGACAGTGTTGATTTACTCATTCATTCCCTCATGTGTTCAGTGGGCATCTATTCTGTGCCCCCGCAGTCACACCCACACACACGGGCAGACATAATTAAGGAAGATTTCACAGAGCGGATCAGAGGTCAGAAACTTGCAGCCAGGGACCGACTCTGTCCCACAGACCGTGCTTCGATTGTCCCACAGGATGCAGTTTGAACTGTGTTTAGATTAAAATTAACGATGTGCCTTGTTTGAAAAGTCAAGAGCTCTCACCCTTGAAAAATGAAAAACATCTGTCCCCAGGGGGCCTATTTTGGCACCTGTCGTGTAGACCGGACAGGATCCGAGGCTGCCCGTTTCAGGTGAGGATCATCCTGCAGATGGCAGCAGTCTTTCCTGTTGATGCCCGTCTCAACATTCGGGGTGGTATCATGAGTCTTCTGTCGTTCATCTTATCTCGTTCCTTTTAACGCTGGTCCAGTCTGTTCACTCAGATTACCTGTCTGGTTCGTGAGCATTTGACTTGGTCACTTTCGGTTGGTCTAGAGGTTCTCAACTGGTGATGTCACTTCATGATGGTCTTTAGGAGCATCAGTCAAATTCACATGAGTGTAAGGCCGGGAGGCTTGTTACATCGAGGATTGTGAGTCCCACCCAGGGTTCCTGATTTGGTATCCATGGTAGGGGGCCCAAGAGCTTGTATTTTGTAATACATTCAGAATGCTTAGAACGGATACACTTGTAGGCACATAATATTATCTGCTAATAGGATGATGATGATGATGATGATGATGTCATTATTGTTACCATTGTGTGAGTAACAGTGAGTTTACTTAAGGAAAACACTGAAATTCCAAGAAGTGTGCAGCCTGTGGCAAGGTTTGCATGTGGGAGGCGCGTTCTCGAGTCCACCGATGGGAAGGATCCCCACAGTATGTCCTTGGACCCGCCCCTGTAGTTGCAGATACAACTTAAATTCCCTGTCCTGTAGGAGACCCACAAGCCTGCACTATGGCATCAAACTGCCCATCTTGAAATTTTTATTTTTAAATTTCTTGTCAGCTGTTGGACCTGGGACAAGGAACTTAGCTGCTCTCTGCTCCAATTTCTTCCTCTGTTAATGGAAATGATACTTTAAGAGTTGTTTTAGGAATTAAATGAGTAGAGATTTTTAAATAGCTTAGAACATACAGTAAATGCTCAATTGATGCTGGCTATGATGATTGTTTTTTATTGAATAGCTTTAGAACTAGTGTAAGCATTAGTATTCATGTTTGTATTAATATAGAATAGTATGAGCATTAACGTGGGCACTGTTACTATAATTAGTCCCACCCTGAGAAACAATCACTTTGAGCTTTCGTTACAGAGAACGTCAGCAACAGGTGCTGTTTCCGTAATTGGGCTAGAGCATGTTCTCCGTTCCTTTTGGGTGTCAGATACGCTGGATGGGATGCGGGATTAGGTGTGTGCATAATTCGGTAAACCAGCCGTTTACACAGGTCTGTGCCACAGTAATGAACAGAGACGTGTTGGTCCTAATTGGCCAGTCTGTAAAGAGAGCATCAGAGGCAGGAACTCGCAGGAACAGCCTGAGAACTGTGTACCTCCCAGAGTGGCCCGTCTCCAGTGGAAATTAATTAAGAGGTTCTAAAACTCACTCCACAGAGCCTGTGGTTGGAATGTCAGGGCTGAACTGAGCCTCTCGCCCAGCAGAGCTGCTTCTCTCCGGAGAGCCTGTTAAGTATGCACCCACGGTTCGGCTGCTGGCTCCTCTCTGGAATACCCTGTCATAAAATATGCAGCAGAAGATATTGTTTGCCTTCTGAGCAAACAATTCACGCCCTAAATTATTAAACCCGAAGGTAAGGTGGAGGGTTATTTTTAGCAGTTAATTCTTGTCTTTTTAACTCTCTTGTCAGTGCATAGGAGATCTGATTGAGTTTCTAACTAATTCTGGGTGCATATTTAAAGGTTTCAAGGAAGAGGGAAATTTCGGTGTTGTTCTTTTTAAAACCAACCAGACGGCCAGAGATCAGTTTCTGAGACAGTTGCTGGACGGGAGGGGAATGAACAACCTGTTTGCTTTCAGGGCACTGGGAATAACCAAGAGGCAAGGCTCTTTTCCCCTAAATGTCCTGGTAAATCTATACTCTGGTACGTGTAGGAATCACTTCCACCATTTAAAATGCTCATTAGGATGCAGGGATGGACAGAACAGCAGGCCCGGAGGATGGTTACACAGCGTAGGGAATTGGAGATGAATGGAACAGTTCGGACAGAGTAAGGGGTATATCAACGCCCTCTATCATGGGAGGGATGGTTGCCTTAGATCCAGCACACTGGAACGCTGCTTCTTTTTATATTCGCAAAAATTGTAAAATAGGAGATTGTGTTAAAACGCAGATTCTGATTCAGGACGTCGGGGGTGAGCCTGAGAGTCCATGCTTGTGAGCAGCTCTGACTGATGCTGGTCCATGGACCACACACTGAGCGGCCAAGGTCGGTCTCGGGAAGGAAGTGGAGTGAGAATGTGGGTGCAGACCCTCGTGGATACATGGTCAGGAGAGCTGAGGGTTCTGATGTCCGGGAGCCCATGGACCAGCCTTGAGTTCTGAGACTTGTCTGGAGAGAAGAGAAAGCACAGTCTAAATTCTCCGGGAGTTTCTTGGAGATTGCGATGCAATTTGTGGTCCGTTGTCTTTTGTCTGTTCTTGTTTGTTTTGCTTTGTTTTGTTTAATGCACTCTTAAAGTTTCAACACGCTCCTTGAAGTTTTTAGTAGTTGACAGCTAAATACTGCCTTTTCATTTTTTTACATATAGATAAGGTTTTTGCTAATCAGAGTGTTCACCCAGCCACCTTCAACCCAACTCTTTGTAGCTTCCAGTGCTCAGGTGAGTGTTCCGTACCAGCGTTTGGAGCGCCTTCTTGAGTGTTCTATTCTGGCAACTTGGTCCTGAGCTCAATGAGGGTCTGGTACATTCTGTGATGTTCTGTGGTTTTCAGAAGAGAGCAGATCCTGGATGACGGCCGAGTCTCCTGACACTGTTCCTCACCTCTGGCCGCAGATTAGAATTATTCCGGCATGCTCCGGGCCACCCAGACCGGGTGAGTCAGGGCCTCTGGGAGTTGGGACTCAGCCCTCTGCATGTCTTAATTTATCTTCCTGCGTCTGATACACAGTGAAGGTGGCGAAACAGTCTAATTAATGGGAATCTCAGCTTCGACAAAGCTTGTCTGCAGAGTTGACTCTCAAATGTATGGGGCTTCCATGAGGCGAGAAAGTGGGACCTGTCCTCTTTTGGTGGATGGTACTTATAAAGGCTGCAGTGTGGGCCGACAGGCTCATGCATTCTGTCCTTGTGGAGGATGCTCGAACCACATCCTCAGAGGACCTTGCAGTGAGGATTTCCAGGGGTGATTTAGGTTTCCCCAGCCAGATGCACACAGGGTACGTTTGGATTTGGAGCTGGATCCCGTGGGGAGACGGGCAGGGCGCCAGGCATCTTCTATTGCTGGGGCAGGTTGCAGCCGGCAGCCCAGAGCAGCATGCTGATGAACAGACCTCTGCTTGGGGCAGGAGGGGGCCCGTGGTGGTCCAGTTCTTCCTGAACACTGGAAACCCAGCCTGGACTGCCCCTCAGGCACCCCAGTGATCCCATACGTCGTTTGCATCCTGCAACAAAAACAGCGGGTTCTGTCCTCTGCAGCTAAACCCAGAGCAACAGAAACCACAAGCAAGAAATTACAGGATTAATAAAGTTTTGTCAAAAAGCAGAGAGCGGGACAGGCTGCATTAACACCAGTAGCCACAGAAGAAAATGGAGACTTCTGTCCTTGCAGGAGCACGGATTGGGCTCTTAAGCACGAGCTCGTCCCAAGCCTCATTTTTGACTTTCCCTCAAAACTACCTATTCATGAAAAGAGGCCCGTTTTCAAAATCCCAGGCATGGCTGACAAACTCGGGACGCCGTGGTGTGAAAATTGACCCGGCTTAGCATTTTAACTTACGATGAAAGTAATGCATATGGTCATGAAAAAAAAAAAACAATGATTTCTAGTTACTGGTGCTTCCCAGTGATAATAATGAGGGCCTCTCCTCTTTCTTGCTAGTTCAGTTGAATCAGTATTTCCCTTTGTAGCTGAGGGTTACGACTTTGTGTGGTGTGTTCTCAGATGATCAGGATGGCAGCAAGGGCAGGCTGCATGAATCCAGCTCATGGATCACCTTACCTGGGAGCCGTCCTGCAGCAGGGGTCTGGGATCCAGCACCATCCTTCAGTGTGATGGGCAGCTGAAGCCAACTGCTCTCCTGGCCCGGGTCTCTTTGCTATAAGTGTTACCCTGAAACCCTTTTCCAGCGAGGATTATAATGATACTTGGTAATTGAATGCCCCCTGTCAACTTAATGGACTGGAAGGAATTTAAGTGCTCAAAAAGCTGTGATCAGATGTTCTAATCTTGATTAAAATGACTATGGCTTGGAAGGTGGTAAATTTCAAAGAAGAAGTCTTATAAACCAGCTTCCGAGGTGATGTTTGATTACCACAAAGAAGTGGGACGTTTTGCTATTTAAATTGACTGCTGAATATTTCCGCGTTCATGTTCCTTTTTGGTACCAGAATGGAAGTTTCACTTGCTACTGAAATCTAATAGGTGTCCCCAGTACTTGTACCACCCACAGTTTTTCCAAGAACATGGCAGTGCTGAAGAGTATGGACTCTGACCCCACAAGTACACTCCTGGGTGATGCTCCCAAGAAATGGGTGCATATATGTTACCAAAAGATGGGTACTAGAACGTTCTGGGAAGGTGGCCTTAAATGATGGATTACTCAAATGCTCATCAAGAGTCGAATGGATAAGTAAATTATAACACATACATTTGCTCGATGGAATACTATTCTGCCATGATGATTAATGATCTGTAATTGTATGCAATGGTACAGATGAGCTCGTGGTAAATGAAAAAAGCCAAACATAGAACAGTACACTCCATGTAATTCCTTTTACATCAAGTACCACAACGAGCAAGACTTACCTTGGTTTTTAGAAGCCAGTTAAGGAGCTACTTTTGGGCAAAAGGCAGTAACCGCAGAGGAACGTCTGGGACGCAGCTGATTCACTGTTACTTGTTCTGGGAGCTGAGTACAAAATGTGAACATTTGTCAAGCTCTGCACATACGATGTGCACTTTGCTGTAGGTATCCTAGGCTTCAGGAAAACGTTCAAGCAATTAACAGGCTCTACGGACAACTCTAGAGTCCGACTGCCTGGAGTCAGGTACCGGCTTGGCACCTCACAGCCAGAGAGCCCAGGCAGATTCCCTATATCACACTGGGTTTAGGTTTCCTCATATGCAAAATGGAAAGAATTTAAAAAAACATGTCAGAGATGCCAGTGGGCATCTAGAAGTGTTTGTGAGATAAATGCTAAAAACCAGGAAGGATGTTCCCATCTGAACTGCAGTGAAAAGCTGCAATCCCAAGTTGGTTAAATATCTGAAGGCAAAGGAGTATTTTCCAATATTCTCCAAGGTAGATAATCCTTTCGAGAGTCATCCAGAGCCCAATCTCCCTTCTTCGCTGGGTTTTCTTAGCAACCTTCTCAGTGTTTCTTTGAATATCTGTAAGAGTCCCTAGGAGGAAAGAAACAAGAAATCAAAGATGAATGGGTGTAGCCTCTCTCAGTGATAGGTTTGGCTGAGAGAGCAAGGGCAGTGTGTGGGAAGGACCGTTTCCAGTGCAGCAGGCTTCTGGAAGTGCCTGTGAGCGCCTGTCCTACCTCCTCCCCTCTCCTTAGGGCGCGGGCTGATTTATATCAAAATCGCTGTCACTCCATCTGAAGGGTCCCTTCTGTTCTTTAGGAAGACCACACAGGTGACATTCTCTATACCCTTACCTGAATTCCCACTCCAAAGAATTCTCAAAGGATTCAATATCTGTTTTCTTTCTTAAGAAATACTTAATTCAGCCACAAAAAGGAAAGAACTATTGGTACCTAGGACAACTTGAAAGACTCTCCAGAAAGTTATTCCGGGGGGGGAAAAAAAAATCCAGTCGTAAAAGATGACATGCTGTGAGTCCATTTACATAGAATTTTTGAAGTGATAGTATTTTTTTAAAGATTTTATTTATTTATTTGAGAAAGAGAGAGAGCACATGAGGGGGAGAGGGTCAGAGGGAGAAGCAGACTCCCTGCCGAGCAGGGAGCCCGACGCGGGACTCGATCCCAGGACTCCAGGATCATGACCTGAGCTGAAGGCAGTCGCTTAACCAACTGAGCCACCCAGGCGCCCTGGAGTGATAGTATTTTAGATGTGGCCACAAGATAGCAGGTGCCAGGGGTTGGGGGAGGGGGGAGGGAGGCGGGAGGGGGGAGGGAGGGGTGGGAAGGCTGCAGGGAGGCAGCGGGAGGGGTCCTCGTGGTGATGAACTGCTCAGTACTCTGTGGCAGTGGACACGGCAAACCATCATGTGTGGGAAGATGGTATAGAATTACACAGAGAGAGAGAGACACACACACACACACACACGTGTGTGTGTGTCCAAGTACAACTGGGGAAATTGAGTACCATCTATGGATTGCATAGCTCCCTGTATCCTGACGCCGATGTTGCACTCTAGGTACGCAGGACGTCCTCACGGGGAGACACTGGGTGAAGGAGACCTTTCTCCGCTATTTCTTATAACTCGCATGAAACTATAATGACCCCAGTATGAATTTAAATTAAAAATAAGTAATTATTAATACCGTAAAGGCAGAGACTTTGAATATTGATCGTTTAAAAAATACTTCCCGTGAGAAATGTGGAGTTTTCTTCTTTGGATTCTCTGTACCTGCGAAGTGAATCCTGAAGATAATTAGCAGTTTATTACATATGTATGTAGTGTTTTTAAAAATGTACCTTATTGGGGCACCTGGATGGCTCTGTTGGTTAAGCATCTGAGTCTGGATTCCGGGTCAGGTCATGAGATCCAGCCTTGGGGGGGGCGGGGGGCTCTGTGCTGGGTGTGGAGCCTCTACTTAAGATTCTCCTACCCCTGCCTTTGCCCCCTCCCCCTCTAAAAATGTATCTTATTCATTGCATTGTCATGTAAATGGCGCCATTACCATATTCAATTGGAACCCAAAGTGCCATAGATTATAAACTGTACTGTTATTTTGAATCTCACTAAGAAAACAGCATGCCCTTTAAATCATAATGCAGGCTTTCTTCTTCATTATGTGTACGCTGAAGGAAAGCTCTCTCAGGATCCTGTAACTGCATGATACATACAGAAAGTTATGAGGAAAGCAGAATAAGTTGGTTGTGGCATTTCTAAGCCTCTTAGAATATTGAGACTAACTTCTCTGAGTCCCATCAACTCTGAGCTGCCCGTGGCCCCCTTTTGCCAGAGTCACGCCCTTAAGAGGCAAGCATTTCTTTAAAGGATTCCCAGCTACTGTCTTCAGATTTCCTTCCAAACAATTGCAACCCCTTCTAGTGGCAGTGCCCTAATATTAGCAGCAGGTATCCATGGACAGTTTTGGACCCCCTCCCCGCCCAGGACTTGTATTTGTCCCTCTAATGTCCCTCGGAGTGCATAATTGACTAAAATGTCAAACGGTTGCATTTGTCATTACACCACCAATAAAACAACCAAGCTCGAGCATTTGCAAAGACAACATCATCATGCCCAGTTCAAAGATGTTAAATGTAAAAGAGAAAAGTCCTGTAAGAATTGATGAGATGATGAAGTGCTGGGGTCTCTCTCCAAGGAGCCATGCCGTTCTTAATGTCTGGGGAACACAACAGAGACAGACATGTGCTATGGCCACATAAGGCCACTTTTGGTTTGTCACCTGCACTAAAGGACATGGACTGCATGGTTCAGCAGGGTCAGGGTCTATGGGCAAAATACTAGCACCTTTCTAACGCCTCAGTTTACGTGTGACTCCATGTCTCCAAGCACCTCTCGTGAAACGTATCTTGCAGCCTATTTCCTCTGTGAAAACTCACCTGGGGTCAGATGGAAATACTAGAATCTGGGCATGTGTTAGCAGGACCACAGGTGTTCCTGATAACGTAGGGTTTGTGAGTCATTCTCAGCTTCAGAAGTTGTATTTCCAGGTATCATTTGGAATGTCTGTTTGTGGAAAGAGACATCTTGACTGTAATGTCATTCATTCATTCATTCATTCATTCATTCATAGACCTGTAGGGATGGCTGCCCCCTAGGAGACAGGTGTAACTCTAAAGGCTACACAGAGTCTCTTCTTTCTCTTCTTGTTGAGTGCAGAGTATCCGACTTGTAACCACTGTGTGTGTGTGTGTGTGTGTGTGTGTGTGTGTGTGTGTGTGTGTGTGTGTGAATGACAGCAGAGTGGTGGCCAAATTCAGATATGAACCACGCAGACTTCAAGACAGGACTAACTAGTATTTTCCACGACGTTAAATCCCATGTGAGAACGCACACCCCTCCCGAGATACCGCGTTTCCGTCGTTTATTACCCATAATCGGGTTCATTAAATGTAATCCATTGATTGAATTAAAAGCACATTCTCAAGAGACCCATCCAAGTAAGAGCAGCGGTGTTCCCCGGGCGATTACCCGCTGGCGGCATCTGCAGGCACGTCGCGTTGGAAGGTCAGGCTCAGAGACGCTTAGTTCAGACTTTACTCCAGCCCGCTCTGCCCCTGGTGTGCTGCTGGAACTTTCCAGTGGCCTGAGGCCCCTGCCCAAGTAGTCCAGCAAGCAGTAATGTGCCGAGGGCTATGTTTGAAGATAGCTCGGCTCTGCCACAGTCCACTGAACCTTGATGGCGGGGAAATGAATCCGGCAAGTGTCTGCAAGGAGAGGAGGAAGGCCCTCTCCCCCAGAGCGCCCGCCAGGATTGCAGCCAGTTTTGCTTCACGCCCGGGAAGGAGCCCGAGGTGCATGGCCAGACCCCGGTGTTTAATTCCCTTTCAGGTAGGGCTTGGCAGCTCTCAGCCGCCCTTTGAAATGATGCGTCTCGGCTTCCCCCAGAACCTTTGATTAGCTCCTGGAAAATCTCCTCGTAGCTACAGAGGACCTTGAAAGGGTCCGCCTGTCAGAACACAGCCTGACCACAGTTCTCAATTAGCTTCCAGAGTGCTGGGTGGCCCGCGTGCTCCTGGAGGCCCGCCGGCTCAAAGCAGCCTTGGCTTTGATCAAGCGGGGGGTGTCCACGCATGTGTGGAAGCGACCTCGGAGGCTGGCCTCGCTGCCTCTGCAAAGCTGGACTTGGGTGGGATGTGCCCCTTCTCACCCCAAGAACATCTGCACATCTTGTAATTAAAATCCCCTTTGAGGCGTGCAGCCCCTAATTGTGCCCTGGGATACTTTGAAGCTGCACTTTGAGAAAATGATAATTGGGGTGCAGCCTTGGATAGAGAAAAGAGCCTGTCGTGGTTGTTAAATGTCATTAAAAGCAGGGACGTGCAGATACTTGAGGATATTGTCTGGCAGAAGCCGAAGCCGACCAGAGGACAGAGTAGCCTGACGTGTTGGTGTTGGAGGTGGCGACCATGGCTCACGCATGCACGTGACCCCATGTGGCTTCGTTACCATAGTTAGCCACAGGAGAGATAGAAATCGTGAGCGAAAGGAGAATCTGGGTGGAAAGAGGAAGGTCAAGTCAGAATTCATAACGGAAATGCATGCCATGTGGCTCTTCACAGTCGCAGAAGGTAGACCGGGCGTTTCTCTCGGAAAGTTCCGGTGGTCAGCACGTGCAAGAACACAGTCAGGGCGAAGATCTGAAGCAGCCGCAAAGTGGACATCCCGGTTCCTGAGGAGGCACAGTTCCTCTTGATAACGGGACCCGAGTGGAATTTCTTCTGTGACTCCTCATAGGAGGGACACCGTGGCATATACGGCAGACCACGCCCTTGGCAGTATCTCGACAGTTAGGAAGAACATTTAATTTTATTCTGCTGTTTCTTTTAACTTTCCTCAATTTGGACTGAGACCTTAATGCACCTGCTCTTCTCTTGACCTGGAACGCTATTTTCCAACATGTCCTCATGGCTCTACCCTCGCTAGAATTAGGACCTGTGTGAGATGTCCAACCCCAAGAAGCCTCTGTACCGATTTGCTGGGACGACCACAGAAAAGTACTGCAGAGTGGGAGGCGGGGTGTAAACATGGAGGTTTATTCTCTTTGGGTTCTAGAAGGTACAAGTCTGAGACCAGGGGTCAGCAGGGTTGCTTTCGTCGGAGGCCCCTCTCCTTGGTGTGCAGAAGGCTATATTCTGTCTTCACACGTTCTTCCCTCTCTGCACCTCCATTTCCTGGTCTCTTCTTTTTATAAGGACACTAGTCCAGTCCTATAGGATTACGGCCAGCCTGGTGACCCCATTTAACCTGGATTACTTCTTTAAAGGCTGTATCTCCCCATTTGGTCATTCTGAGGTCCTAGGGGTTAGGACTCCAACCTGTGAATGTCCGGTAGGGGAGTGGGGAGGGAGGACTCCCAACCCCCCAGTCCAGCGGGATGGCCGCCACTCCGACGGGCAGCTCTGGAGCTGGGTGGGCCTCTCAGAGCTGACCCACCCCTTGTGCCCCTGCCTCGGACCACACCTTGGACAGGTGTGCAACGGGTTGAGGCAGGTCCCTGCGAGAGTAGCAGCCCTGAGCTTGGCAGGAACATCAGGATCCAGCACACCCTAATCATTGCCACTCATCATACATGTATTTAATCGTTTCTGCTTGTTCATTGCTTCGTGCCTCCTGATAGCATGGGTACCTGAGCACGGGGGCTCTGCCTGTTTGTTCGCAGATTTATCCCCTGTGCCTGGAGCACTGCTGGCCTCATGGGTGTCCCATAAACAGAGCTTGATTCATTGGATGAGCGTGTGCACCCCTGTGAGCGAGTGCCGTGGACGCTGCGGATTGGCCACGGACGGGGCTTGTGCCCACTTGGGCAGCCCAGAGTGAAGCCTCCGGGACATTTGGAAGATCCAGAATGTTGTGGACTTGCTGTTAGGGGATGAGGAACGGGGGCTGAGAAGACAGCCCACCTCCTCCAGGGGCGCGTCTTTTATCTACCCTGCGGTTCAGCTGCTGGGCACAGTTCCTGTGCATCAGAAGCGGCCAGTGGACCTTGGTTGCATGTGGGACGTGACTAGCTCTGTCCACCTGCAGGCCTTGCAGCTTCCGGTGTTCTTGCTGTCCCCTTCAGTTCTCAGTGGGAACTATCTGGATTTTGTCGAATTTCGTTGTTTGGCCTTTTGCGGGTCCCTCCCACCTTGGGCACCAGCAGGATCTAATTCCCGATGCCCCAGAGGAACGGCTCCGGCCCATGCCGCTCCCCCCGGAGGTGGTCACTGGCCGAGCCGGCTGAGGCAGGAACACAAAGCCTGGGCCCATTGCCACTCGTCGCCCACCAGCCCTGGAGCTGCCTGTTGGATCAGCCAGGTGTCCCTGTGCCCCACACTTCCTCCTCACTCCCCTAAGGGGGTCTGTCCTGAGAGCCTCCCCAAAGAAACTGCCGCATGACTCCCCCACTGATGAAACCATAACAGGTCCTCAAGGGAGTGCAGGTCACCCGCTCCAGGGCCAGGGGTTCTGCATGCAAATCCTGCAGTGTAGAGGACAGCAGGTGAGCAGGGTGGGTCCTGGGTACAGACAGGAAGCGTGAGTCTGTGGGGCATCAACCTGCTGGCTGGAGGCCGGGGGGCAGGGCGACGGTTTGAAAGGCCAGATCGCCTTCAGATGTCACCTTGCTCTTGCTCTCATGCCCACCGTCGTGACAACTAAGCTAGCACAGGGCATGCTCTGGAAGATTCTGTTGTGTTTCCCCCTGAAAAGTTAGGGCATCCTGACAGTCACATTAATCTCTGGGACCCAGTATCACATGTTCATCCCTCTTCCAACCAAGCACACTGTTTCCACCCTCTAATGTCTACACCACTAGTTCCTGATTCTGGGTGCTTGTAGAATGCTCTGGGAGGTTTTCAAACAATTATTGCCCAGCCTACACCTCAGATCAATTTAAAATCAGAGTTTCTGGGGCTAGGCATCAGACATCAGTGTGTGAAAGAAACTCCCGGGTGATCCTAACATGCTGAGCAATAGCCATCATCATCTGCTTGCTTTTTAAAATCCAGACGCCCAGACAGCATCCCAGACCAGTGGGGTCGGACCCGAGCTTGGGACCCAGGCTGGGCCATAGTTCATGCTGCCTGGGCGATTCTGACATAGGTTGATAACAGCTGATTTGAGTGGTACCTTCTCCACGGTCTCCTCCCCCACCCCCAACCTGGGAGGATCAAGTGCCCCAAACAGTTCGGTTTCCTTGCAATTCAAAAATGGTGGTTCTCAACCATGGTTCTACAGTTGAATCATGCAAGGAATAAAAAAAAAAAAAAAAAAAAACACCCAAAAAACAAAAACCGGGGCATGCCCCGTGCACACCCCAGGGGAATTAAATTCAAATCTGCGGGAGGTGGGACCCCGGCATCCATCTTGCCTGGCGATACAGGTGATCCCCAACATTGCCAACGCTGTAAACCTCCGCTCTAAAGTGACTCCGATTATGAGCCTGTGGTGTAGACACAACTCACAGATGTTGAGCCTGAATCATAATATCTCCTGATTGGGCTATTTGTAAATTGCTCCGTGTTTACTGTCTGCTGTACTGAATAATTTATTGAATTATTATAAGGTTCAGCATAATGCGTTTGATGTTGATTTATTATCTACTCTACGTAAAGTGGTTGCATTTGCTGTGACATAATGATGGGAGACAAGGAAGCTGTAGGACACCCAGGTGCCCTGAGGTTTGTGTTGCCGAGCTTTCCTCCCGTTGGCCTGCAAGGGCATGGTTAATCTGAGTGGTCGCAGCGGGGCAGGTCCCCGGGAAGGGTGGTCCAGGTAGGGGGCGTGCCAGGGAGGGACCGCTGGTATGTCCTGGAGCTGGGGTAATTGTAGCACTCTCTCGGCTCGAGGTGGGGGGGGTGTGGTTCCCCAAGAGTGATCTTAAGCCACATGCAAGGATAGCTTTTGGGGCATTATATTCCACATCACCGCCTTCTGCAAGGCTTCCTGAAATGCTGTTGCGTCACTGGGCTGTTGACTTGGAATCAGCCGAACTGTATTCAGCAGGCTTGAGGCAAAAATTGGTGTCCTTGCTGTCATTCTCCAGGCCCTGTGCTTGCACAAAAGGAAATTCTTGTGGACAACCTGAAAATACCCTGCACAGCCCTTGGGTCCTGGTGATGCCTTGGCTTTGTCAAACCAAGCCTGGGAGTCTGTGCCATGACTCAGTTCCCCCTCCTGTCCTCGTCAGCTCTGGACCCTTATTGTTCACCCAGAGACCTCTTCTTAGCATCTCTGAGCCCCTTCTCCCCCAGTCCCCTGCACGTGCCCAGGACTGGATTGTGTCCCTCCAAAATTCACGTGCCAAAGCCCTAACCCCCAACGTGACGGTATTTGAAGGTGGGATTTGGGGTGGTAGTTAATGTTAAATGAGGCTGAAGGGTGGGGCCCTAACCCGATAGGATTAGCATCCCTACAGGGCGAGGAGGATCTCTGTGTCTCTGTCTCTGAGTCTCTCCCCACCACATCAGGACACACCGGGAAGGTGGCCGTCTATACAGCAGGAGCACCGCCCTTATCAGATCCCCACCCCTGGGCACCCTGATCTCGGGCTCGCGGCCTTGGGGACCAGGAGGAAGGGATCTCCGCTGTGGCAGCCGCCGGGCTGTGGTGTTCTGTCAGGCAGCATGTCCCACCGTGCTCTGGGCGGTGTTGGAAATGCTCTCTTACACATTCTTTTATATTCTTCTAAATGTTTACACCTTTATTTCCTTTATTTATTTATTATCTTTATATTTCCCTCAGGCTCTAGGATTCTGAAATTTAAAAGCCAGGAAGTTAGTCCAGCTTCTTCTTGCTCATCAGAAGCGCCGAGAGCTGGGCAGCCTCTGCCTGGCATGCTCACTGGCGTCCCCCGGAGGCTGGCTTCATGACATGCCTCGAAGTTCTTAGAGGAGCAGGGTCGTACCCTTCCAGACATAACATAGATGCAGACCAGACACCACCCCCAGGAAATAGGAAGTGTGTATTTATTAAATGCCAATAAGTTCCCCACCTGCTTTTTTTCTTCCTTCCTCCATCTCTCTCTCTCTCTCTCTCTTTCTTTCTTTTTTTTTTCTTTCTTTCTTTCTTTCTCTTTTTCTTTCTTTCTCTTTTTCTTTTTCTTTCTTTCTTTCTTTCTTTTTCTTTCTTTCTTTCTTTCTTTCTTTCTCTTTCTTTCTTTCTTTCTTTCTTTCTTTCTTTCTTTCTTTCTTTCTTTCTCTCTCTCTCTCTCTCTCTTTCTTTCTTTCTTTCTGTCTTTCTTTCTGTCCTTCTTTCTGTCTTTCTATCTTTCTGTCTTTCTTTCTTTCTTTCTTTCTTTCTTTCTTCCTTCCTTCCTTCCTTCCTTCCTTCCTTCCTTCCTTCCTTCCTTCCTTCCCAAATTTGTGAAGCTCAGAGCAAGGTCCTATTCTCTTTCTTTTTATGAGACCTAAACTTTTATCATTGAAGTACAGTTATTATTGAACTGGGGCGTGGAATGTGAGGTTGTAGAGGCATAATAAATGAGATTGGAAGGATTTGTTCATGTAAGTGACGGTGTGGAGTCCCACTCTGCGATCCTTGTTTCAAGTGCTTCGCATCCAAATGCTTGTATCTACATAAAAACATGGTGTCTTCCTCCATCTGGGCTGCTAGAACAAAATACCACAGACAGGGTGGCTTGCAAACAACAGACATTTGCTTCTCGCAGTTCTGGAGGCTCGAAGTCCAAGATCAAGGCACCTGCAGACTCCGTGTCTGAGTGAGGCGGGATTCCTGGCTCACAGACGTCTTCTGGCTGTGTCCTTACGTCAGGGGAAGGGGAGGGAGCTCTCTGGAGTCTCTCTTGTAAAGGCACCAATCCCATCACGAGGCCCCATCATCATGACCTCATCACCTCCCAAAGGACCCACCTCTTGATACCCTCACATTAAGGGTTGGCTTTCAACATGAATTTTGGAGAGACACAGATGTCCAGGCTATGGCACTTGGTATCTGACTCTCTCAATCTTTGAAATAACATGTTTCCCTAGTAAGTTGGTCTTCCTAACAATGACTGAGTCCCTGCTTGTATTTGTTTCCTATGGCCTCTGGAACCAATTACCATAAACCTGTGGCTTACAGCAATATAAATTTATTCCCCTACAGTTTTGGAAGGCAGAAGTCTCCATTCACTTTCACTGGCTGTTGACAGAGCTGAGCCCTTCTGGTAGCTCTGATGGAGAATCTGTTTCCTTGTCTTTTCATGCTTCCAGAAGCCACCTGTATTCCCTGGGTTGTAACCCCTCCTTCTGTCTTCAAAGCATATTGCCCTAAATTCTGTTTCTCCTACTGTCACCTGGCCCTCTCTCTCCGGTAGTGAAAACTCCCTCTTATGAGGACACTTTTAATGACACTTAGGGTCCAGCTGGATAATCACCCCATCTCAAGATCCTTAACTTAATCATAGCTACAAAATCCCTTTTGCTATATAAGGTAGCATTCACATTTTCTGTTGATTAGACTGTGGACAGGTTTGAGGGTCATTCAGCTGACCACACGTGTTCTTCATTGAAAGAAATATGTGAAGTATGACATAGAAAACATCAAAAGCAGTATCGTGTTCTTTTCTACCTGCCCCATGCTCACTTCTACCTTGTGACATCCATCCAATGGCAGCAACCAATGGCAAATCCTCCCTGTGGCCAAAGCCCACCAGGGACTACCTGCAGTAGCCCTCTCTTTCTTGTTAATATTTGAAGGACAATGAATATCATATGCTCAGACTGGCCAGTGAATACTGGCGCACACGCTAACTACCTCAACAACTAACACATTGATCTAGTCAGGGTCTGGGCTGCAAAATATATGTTGGCCACCAGCAAGTGCCTGACCATTTGTTACCGTGACATGTGAGGAAATGCAGATGAGTTGTTAAATGTCTCTTGATTGATATCCCCACAACATTGAGCTAAGTTTAGTAGATATGCATAGATATAAAGACACATCAGTGTCTTTCCAATTCTAATCACTGCCCCACCATCAACACCAACACCATCACCATCACCACCATCACCATCATCACCATCATCATCACTACCATCATCACTATCATCATCACCATCACCACCATCATCATCACAATCACCATCATCAACATCATCATCACCATCATCGCCATCATCATCACCATCACCATCATCAACATCATCATCGCCATCATCACCACCATCATCACCTTCATCACCATCAGCATCATCGTCATCATAACCGTCATCATCATCATCATCATCACGATCATCATCACCATCATCACCATCACCACCATCACCATCATCATCATCACCATCGTCACCATCACCACCATCACCATCATCATCATCACCATCATCATCACTACAATCACCATCATCATCACCATCACCATCACCACCATCACCATCATCACCATCATCATCACCATCATCATCACCATCGTCATCATCATCACTACCATCATCACCATTATCAACATCACCATCATCATCATCACAATCACCATCAACATCACCACCATCATAATCACCATCGTCATTGTCACCATCGTCACAAACCAGGGACTTTGTGCCAGGTCTGACCTAAAGATATATTTATTTGGCCTTCCTGGTGGCTTAAGAAAATTCAAATTAGTTGTCAATGTTTAATTGTCAGGAGCTTTCAAATGTAAATGTAAAAAAATGGATGTCTTGGGGGGGGAATCAGAATAGCTATCAATACCAGGCCTGTATTTCTTCCCAGAACAAGAGGCAAGAGCTGGGTGGGGGCAGCCCCATGAGTCACGGCATGCCTTCTTCAGTTAGCCACAGTCCCCACCACTGCTGTTTTCCCCAGCAGGCCACCCTCCTCACTCTGTGCTGGCCCTTTATAGTGTCTGAAATTGGAGATTTCATCCCCAGTACTATAGATCATATGTATCACAAGATAAAGAGAGCTAATAAGCATGCTAAAATTACTTGGCGTCACTGGCTTTAATCTCTTTCTAAGAGGAGCTTCTCCCCTTTCTTTTTCTGTTTGTAGCTTAAGATGACTATTCATGCCTTCATCTACTTTCTGTACTGCTGGAAAATTCAATTTACATGTCTCTTGACACCTCATCATTCAGCAATCTTTGCAAATTAGCCCGCTGGCAGATAGAGTCCCAGCTACTAAGATCTGCCCCAAGCGGCCTCTCAACAGCTAGATGGGGTGTTTAAAGAAAAAATAACAGAGGGGTGCTACCTATCGGCAAGCATTTAACCACAATGGTGTAATTTTATGATTGTATTCTCAAGCATTCTAGTGAAGATTAGTGTCTCATCAACTAATTCCTTCAGTTTCCTATGTAATTCACAAGGCCGGACTCATTCAGAACTGGGAAGACAGCGAAACTAATGTCTGAATTAAAAAAACAAACATGGGGGCACTTGGGTGGCTCAGTTGATTAAGCGTCTGCCTTCGGCTCAGGCTTGGGTCATGATCCCAGGGTCCTGGGATTGAACCCCATGTCGGGGGTCCCTGCTCAGCAGGGAGTCTGTTTCTCCCTCTCCCCCTGCCCCTCCCCCTGCTCGTGCTCCCTCTCTCTGTGTCAAATAAATAAATAAAATCTTAAAAAAAAAAACACCATGAACAACAGGTATGTTTATTCAGTTAAATTTTTAAAAGGTGGGTTATTGATTAGGGAGATGGGCAGTGAGCATCACTTTTCCTGGCTTTGTTTCCTGTTTCCCAGCAGACCTTCACACAGACATTGCAGATACACACCGTAAGAGGTGTGTCTCTCCCTGCGCTGTTGGGGTGACGTTCAGCTGCATGTAAAAAAAGACCAAATGTAATGGCTTTTAAGACCTTGTGATTTGTGTATCCCAAACAGCGAAAAGACGTGATCGGTATCCCATGGCTGGTACAATCACTAAATGGTGCAGTGGGGTCTTTGTGTCCTATCTTCCTGCTCTGCCAACTCACCATCACAAGACAGCAGATGCACATCCAGGCATCACATCAGTATTCCAGGAAGGAAAGAAAAAGGAGGGAAGGTAAAAAGCACAGGCTCTCTGAAACTGCACCTCTTTATCAAGGGGAAAACATGTTTCCCGGAAGCCTCACAAAATAGATTTCTGCTTACATCTTGCTGGCCAGAAATAGACAAATGTTGTAGCTTCCCAGTCATTTGGTTTTTGTTGGGAAGGGCTTTGTATTGCCAACTTGAACAAATTGGGCTCCATGGCAAGGAGGAAGGGGAAAGTGGATTTTGAGTACGTCCAGCATTGGCCACACAGTCATTGACTCACTGTATTATTGAATATTCATCTCCTGAGAATTTAGAACATATGGGGGTCTGTACAGTTGAGTAAAAGGAGCAATTGAAAGGAAAGGAAGGAAAGAAGGGGGTTAGTTCCTGCCTCAAAGCATTCACTCTGTGCTTAGAGAATTACCTATGTAAATAAGTAACTGATTAATCACAACGATGTCTTTGGTTGGTGGTCAGGCCTCTGAGTGTGTTGTGCATGTGGTGCACTGAACAACTCTGGGGGCATCATTCACAAAGTCAAGGTGCGTCCTCTTTGAATTGTGCAGTGCACAACCTGCGCAGATGTTTGAGACAGTCCTAGCCCTGGTGATGAAGAGTCAAGGAGATCATATGCACAAAAATGTGGTTGTGATTATTGACCATTTTATAGTTGAGAAGCCTGAGGCTTCTGGAGATTAGGTGTCGGATAACATAACTAGGTCCAAGCCCAGATTCCACCCTGGGTGTAAGTCATTGCCAAGTCCATTGTCTCAAACACTGTATCACTGCCAGTAGCCGCGTCTGACCCAGAGTGTGTCCATGATGACACAGTATCCTTCTTCTCTGTAAAACTCCCAGGGAGTGGCATGAACTGTAATGAGGTGGGTGTTTGAAGCCATACGTAAGGTTGGGTGTGGCCAATTCTATTTCTCCCTGATAACAAACATCCCTAACTGCTTGTCTGAGAAACTCCAACCTGCCGAAATCCTTCCTCCCTGCAGCTTTGTGAGATTTTAGTAAATCACCCATCGTGCCCGAATCCAAAAAGGCAACATTGACTTAAAGTTTATCTTTAATTATATTTAAATCACAAGGCTTAACAGAATGTATTGACATTTATACCAAGAAATTAATTGACATTCTGTTAACCTCAGCCAGCAAATTAATTCTTCAGCCCCGGACCCTGAGCACTTGAAGGCTGAAGCACGATTATGTATTGATCATCGGACGTGGTGTGGCTTGTTTGCACGGGACTTTACCAGCTAAGCCTCCAGAAACAGAATCCTCCCTTTCGCAGGAGGAATCAACTAGATACATATTTGAATTATTTTTTATCATGAAAGAGAACATCCTAGCCTCTCGATGCTTGTGTTTGTCACCTCAGACGGGAGTTGAGAAAACCATTAGCAGAGTTCGCAGTGATTGTCACTGTCAATTAACAATCCTGTTTGCATTTTCCAATGAACGTAGGGCCTTCTTTCTACCCCAGCAGTTTGGCTGTGTGCTTGAAGAGATCACGGCCAGATAAAGGGACATAGTCTTTGCTCATCATTTATTCTAGGATCCAGTGGATGGCGTTACATTTTTGGGGGCCTCGGATGTCACATGCAGCTTAGCTGTCAGGCGTCAGCGTCTGGGGAGGCAGCCCGACTCTCCTGCTGGAGACAGCCCTTTGGCCAACACCTGTGAGCTCTAGCACTCGCCCTACGACGAGGCATGAAAACCCTTGTCCGGACACTAAGAATTTCATTGCAAACTGTCTTCCTCTGACTCATCTGCCAACAGATCCTGCCGATGTGGAGTCTGGATGGAGACGCCCTCTTAGCGCATTCTCTCCGAAAACAAACAAATAAAAATGAAGGGAGCAGCTGAAGCAGCACGGAGTTCCCAGAGGGAGCAGAAGAAAGCTTTTACACATAAAACTTCTCCAGGGCCGAGTCTAGGAGAAATGCTGTGCCCCCATACAGTTGTCAGTTGGACCGAGAAGGTGGAAGGAGCCGGCGTGCGGAGCTGGCGTTTCAGAGACAGACCCCTGCCTTATCCGCAGAGCGGGGAGACGGAGATGTGCAGGAGCTAATTGTGTGTGTATGTAATGGGTCTGCTTACCTCCCTACCCAGCCCACCTGACCCTGACGGCGTGCGTCCTTCCCCAGTCCCGGCTCGGCCTCCCCGAGACACGGAGCTCAGGACAGAGTGGCCAGCATGCTCGTGACCTGTTTATGCAGACACGGTGTGATCTCGGTGTTCAGCCTTCTGCGGCCCCGGCAAGCACGCTAACCTGTCAGGGGCCTACGAATTGGACTTTTAAGTGAAAAATCTCCCAACCAAAAGAAACATATACAAATAAAATAACCCTCCATCTCCAAGTATGTTTGAGACAATGTCATGATGTGGACATGCAAAAGTTAGCTTTACTCTTCTTTTCCCTGTATTTGTCTGCTGTAGAAGTTTCTCCCTCGCGTGCAGGGGACACTCTCATGTGGGGGGATGAGGGGCAGCCCCCCGAGACTCTCTTTTACTCTGAAATGTTGGAAGCCCTCTTTAACGGAGGGTGATACGCACTCAGTAAAGGATCATTTAAAGTCAGTCTGGGTAAAAAGTAGAGGCTGTGGTGTCATGGTAAAAATCAGTATAAATGAGGTTTGATTGGGAACTTACCTTTTACAAATGAAGCTTAGGCCAGAGAAAGGTTTTTTTTTTTACCTTAAATAAGCCACAGTTATAATTAGAGAGATAGCTTTATTATCGGATAAAGACGGAAATCAGGATTGAATGGGTGGGAGAGGTCATCTTTCAGAGAAAAAAGGGAAAACTCCGTTTTGGTGAGTTTTGAAAAAGTAATCTAGATTTTCAGGGAATTTCTCAAAGGCTTATCTTGTGCTTCTGTGGGCACCTTCCTGTGTTTTTGAAGTGCCCGACTTGTCATTGTCTTTGTTAATTTTCCCTTCCAAACGCTAACAGGTTTGATCCCTGCCATGTTCTTGTTTGTCAGTCATCTTGTGTGTGAATCAAAGATCCCAGCGGTGTTCTGCCAGATTCCATTTGCGGGTTTTATTAGATATGACATCTTCTAAAAGATGTGAGCTGTCCCTGTGCAATGTGTCCGTGTGGTATTGGTGTGTCATTATGCTATGTATGCAGCCAGCAGCCCATGGTGGTACTTGTGACAGACACTTGGCAGTGCAAACGTTAAGTGAGGACAGATCATTGTATTACGGCACCAGCACATTACAGCACCCTTATTCCGAGTCAGGGAACCCCGATATTTATTCCAGTATCTTCCCTGCAGTCAGTGTTTCTGTGGACCCCTTCTTGCTGCAGGGGAAGCCGGGCTGTATGGATTAGCAGCTCTGTGGGTATGGGGAGCAGGGAATGCATCTGTGGCATGTCTGTTCCCGTGCAGATCTGCAGTGGCAGGTGGGGGCCAGTGGAGCTGGTCGCGGGGCGGGGAGACCGTGACTGCGTGCAGGACGGAACAGAACCTCGTGTGTACACCACGAGGGTCAGCCCTACACGTTCCCCCGTGGCCCACGAGCTCCAGCGCGTCTCTCCCACAGCCCTATTTCTTTCATTTCTGCCCCGTCTACCCACATCCTCTCCAGTCTGCCTCTGGTCCATTCTCAACCCTGCAACCACAGTGATGTTTTCAAGCCACTGACCTTTGCTGAAAGCAGTTCGGTAGGCTCGCATGTAGGTGCGAAGGACCCAGGGCTCCTTCAGCATGCGGGGATGTCCCGATGGGCCCCAGGATGCCCTGAGCACAGGAAACTTTGTTTGTGTTTCTAGACAAGGGTGAATTCATTCATGGATTGACTACGTGGCCCCTGGAGCCCCCTATATCAGATCCCAGCTGTGAGCCTCTCCAGGGAGGAGCTCCGTGCTGACACACAGGCTCCTTGGGCCACCTTTGTCATCAGAACAAGTTAGAACAAAGCTAAGGTTGCACAGTGGGAAGCATCCAGGGGAGGGTCAGGAATTGCTTGGCCAGAAAGATGGTGGCCACATTTTGCAGGGGAGACCTCATCCCTTCTTGGGCTGACCTCCTGACTGCAGTCTTTCCTGAGCCCCACCCTTCTGCAGACTGATTTGGAGAGTCCTCCTTCCCCCTTCCCACTGCAAACCCACCCAGCCTCCCCTGGTCAGGAACCCCAAACTGCATGGTCAGATGGAGGGCAGGCGTCATCACACATTTCAGGGGGGCCTTTCCCACTTTCCTCCTGTGGAAAGAGCACATAATCACTGCCCGCTCCCCTTCTCCCCTCCAGAAGCACCCATGCCTGGGCCGGTACCCCCACCCTTGTTCTGCCCACTCCCCACCTCCATCCCCATTGACCTGACACAGGCCCTTACCTGGAGTAGCTCAGTGCTGAAAGCAGGGCTGTGGCTACAGGAAGAAAGGACATGACCAGTTCCGACCAGAGCCCCGCCTGCTTCAGAGAGGGACACCCGGGAGATCTTGGTCACACGGCAGGTCTGTGCGTCTCTTTAGGGAGTGTGGGGTGTGGTTTGGCTGTTGCAACCCCCGGGGTCTGCCATTGGTCCTTAGAGGACAGGGCCCAGCACCACAGGTGTCCGGGGTGTGTGGGGTGGCCCCGCCAAGGAAGCGTTGCCCCTGACCCTGCTTGACATTCTCTTGTTCACTAGACATTCCTGCAGGACTCATCAACATCTCAAAGAGTGTCACTTTTTTTTTTTTTAATTTTCTTCCCGTTACAACAATCCATAACTTGGCTTAGCCTATTTTTCCTAGTTCAATTAAGATCACCTCGTACTTTGTGGTTATCTTTACAATAAATCCAGTCTATGAGTTCTTATCCTAATTGCAGCTTGTATTCCTGGGCCGTGCATACACCTGTCTCTTTCATTTTCCTGTTCTTCTTACGTGGAACACTCAGATCAACACTTAAATCTGAGTTTCTTCACTTTCAGTGGAAATAAATATTTGACTACCTCATAATCTCATCTACTAAAGATACTCCCAAGCACTTACCCATCGAAGAGATAAATGTTCTTTTATTATTTTTAAAGGTTTAAAATGAGCTCCCATTTCTCCGATGATAAAGGGCAGAGATTGGCAAACTTTCCCTGTAAGGGGTGAGATACTAAATATTTTAGGCTTTGTAAGCCATATGCTTTCTACACTACATGTCCTTGTTTTTTTGTTAACAAAGTTTAGAAATGTAAAACCCTTTAGCCCAGGCTCTGTGCATTGACAAACCATAGTTTACTGACTCGAAAAGACAACACCACGTGTGAGCTAGAAACTAGCCTTGCACAGTCTCCCTCTGCCCATCCTTCTGCTACATCTCACAGCTCAATTCCTGGCCCTCTGGGTGCTCCGGCCACCCTGGTTTCTTGTGTTTTCTACAACACATCCTTTCCCTCCAAGCACAGGACATTGGTATGTGCAATTTCTGGTTCCTGGGACTCTGAATTCCTGCCCATCCTCTCTAGAGAGCACAGCCCGAGCCTTGCTTCCCCCAGGAGGTGGGGGGTGCGGAATCAGCCTTACCTCCCTGACGCCACCAGAGTCCTTGAAAATCTCACCGGTACCTCTGCTTCTCATGCTTCTCATCTTTCCTTACAGTTGCCAATTACGTTTGGTTGATATGATCGTTTATTTAGTACTGATCTTCCCCACTAGGCCATATGCACTACAGGAGCAAAGTTCTTGAGCAGTGTGCTCTTGGGGGGCTTGGAGGGAGCCTGCTTGATGGCCTTTGCCAGTGTTCGTGGTGTAGATTCTCCCAACGCTGCCCATCTCAAGCTACCAAAATGGCGTCCCTGAATGTGGAGGTGGGCAGGGATGTGCAGAGCCAGGGCCGTCTGGCCACCACCAATCTTCATGCTTTAAAGCCGGCCTTTGCCTCTGCATCCCCGTCACCCGACACGGTATCCAACGAATAACAGGAATCCGAGGAACCTCCCCGATGGGGTGGATGAATGAAGTACGGGATGGGAGCAAGGAAGCACTAAAATAAAAGGCAGAAATAGAGCGCGCCTTGGTCCAAGCTATGACTTTCCCTTGTTCTTTTCCAGAAGAACTCTGGTTACCAGACCTCAGAGTATTGTAAGGTGGAAATAGAGGACACAAGAAGACAAACTTATGGTGACAAAAATCTCATTATAAAGTACATACGTTAAAGGGACCGTGCATATTTTACTTCCTAATGAAAGGTTTTATTCTGAAAATGCTAATGAAAAAGTTAGGAAAAAAGACGTCAGTGATGGGAAACTTGAATACTGGGATCACGTCTAAGAAGAAACAATTTGTTTGAGTAATATCCTCATCTTAATCTTGAAAGTGAGGAGGGGAGGGGAGGGGAGGCTCCTGCATTTGGGAGACATCTGGGAACCTGTGTCAGTGTCTGGGGCGGATTTCCAGAACGCCGTGGCGGAGACGGTTGGCTCAGTCCAGAGGCCTCCTCCGACTGGAGCCAGCGATGCTGAGGACCCGGAGTGGTGGTCCCTTTGAGCCCCCCACCCACACTCATTCCTTGTTTCTCTTCTATTTGCAGAATCTCTCACCTAGCATCTGCCAGTTGCCTTTGGTGTCCTCCTTGCTCTAAAAACTCCTTCAGTTTCCCTAGATGCAGACCTTGAGACAAGGACTTGCATGCAAGTGATGTATGAGGGAAGTGTCCCAGGAGAGACTGAAAAAAGAGACCAGGGAAAGGAGAACAGTTAGGGAGGAGCCCAAGCACGTGGCGGGTGGCTCCAGCCTGACCCCCTGGGGGAGACTCTGGGGTGTGGGCGGGGCTCCTGACCCACCCAGTGGAGGCAAAGGAGCTGGGCTGTCACCTCCAGCATCACCAGCCTCTGCCTCAGCACCCCTCCCAGGGACCAAAACCCCCAGGCAGTTGGAGCTCTCTGCACTGTGGGCAAGGGGGTTTTGGAAACTCAAGAAAGAAAGGCATCCAGGGGTCGTGACGGGTAGGCGTGATTAGGAACAGAAGCACCCAGAAGCCAGAGGTGCGGCATAGAGACACAATGCAGGTGGCAGGAGGCGATAGTCTCTGCCCAGTGGTAGATGGCTGTCCTTCACACGACCTCTAGGGAGCACATCTCAAACTACTTTCCAAGGTCACAGCCATTGAAATACTAGCCTCACCTCCTCGCTGGTTTTCCTTTTGTTCTCAGAAAGTTTACCCATTCATCTTGGAGCGTACCAGCTGGAAAAGCCTATTTGGAAATGGAATTTCACTCTGTGCTCCCCCCTGCACCCCACCAGCTTCCCCACAGCCCTCGCACGAGCCCTGGGAGCCAGTCACCCACATGGGCGGTGGCAGAGTGAGGTTCGATCATTGGCATTCATTTCAAGAACCTACCATAACATGTTAGTGTTCTAATATGGAAAAAAAAAAATGCAGGTAGCTTTCAGATGCATTGACCTGCATCTCCAATACTCAGGTCTAGATGGTTCTTACACGAGCAGGTCCATGTCTACATGGTTTCTTATCCCTCCAATGGATGGTAGGCTCTCCTCGCTAAAGCTCTAGCTTCCACATCTCTGCTTTAATTTGTAGACACATGGTAGGACTAAAAGAGTTGGCAGAGGACCCTGAAGGCAGCCTGATAGCAAAGTACCTTGTTACAAACATGTCCCAGCTTCGCCCGTCCAGAATTTATTTGAGGCATCGGGGACTGAGCTATATTTCTACTAGGGGACGGGAAGTTGCTGTCCTTGATCTTCATGGCTAATAAGCAAGCCTGTCGCCCTGGAGCAAGAGGCGGGGGACTTAGTCCCGCAGGGATGGAGAGTGGGCGCTCTGCATTGACATCTCCCGGCTCCTTCTCCCGTTTAGCTGGGTGAGCCTCGCTGAACCTAGGTTCTCATCTACAAACCGGCAGTTAATCACAGTTATTTCCTGGGACACTGTGAGGATCACATGTGGGTATAGGACCTAAAAAGCCCTTAAAAACAGTGTTTGGCTCATTCAAAGTACTCAATAAAGGCTGCTTGTTGCATCATCTGGGAAAAGAGGTGACAATACCTAAAGTAAGACTTTTTCTTTTGAAAGTGATGTCCTTTTTGGTCTTGGGATCTGCTGAGGTGGTCTTGTCTAGCCTCAAGTTTCATTGCCTTCCTTGGGTTCCTGAGCCGTGGCCCTGAGGGTTGTGGTCACTGTCTGTGCCCGAGAGCCTTATGTGCATTTCCCTTAAATTTCGCGAAGCCTCAGATTGTGTCGTGTGGTCCACAGCTGTGCCTTTGTCCATTTGAAGGAAGCCCTTCCCAGTGAAAAGGTGTAGAGCCTGAACCCAGTGCACAAAAGGGTCCAGGTAAGGAAAGGTTGTCGAGGAATGGGAAGAGCTCTCCAAACCAGGGAGATGGTGCTCCTCTCTATAAGGAGGACAAGCTGCAGGAAGGTGCTTCCCAGCCCATATGGATGGAGCCAGCCCGCAGGGATCGGAGGTGCCCGTGAGGTGAGAGGCTGAGTTCTCTCCTCTGCCTCCCTGTCACCAGCAAACAGGACAGGGAGGTGGCCTCTTGGCTTGCTGATGCCGGTAGGGCCCATGCCCAGAAGGCTGGCAAGTCCCTAAGTTGGATGGAGCCCTGAGCCACTCCGTGCAAACCCTGCCCAACTCAACAGGGCTGCCTTCCTGGAGGAAGCTCACACATGGAGCCCATCCTTACTGCTCATTATTTGACTGGCCTGAGGCTGGCGGGGTAGGGCTGCATCCAGGGCTATCAGAAGTGGCGTCTGGACACACCGGTCTTATCCACCCCCTGGGCCTCCATGGCTGGAATTCTGTTGCTGTCCCTCCTCGCTGCATGTTCGTGGGCATCTGGAACCTTCTTTGTGGCTCACCTGTGACTTCACTGATTTTACCAGCCATACCTCCCAAACCCGTTAACTCCATACATTGTGTTTCTAATACCTTCATATCCAGAATACTTCGCAGAGCGCCAGTGTCCTCATAATTAAGCCTGTTGTTCAGAGTCCTGACTGCATGACTCAGTTGTTCAGAGTCCTGACTGCATGGTAGGATCACCTGGATTAAAAAAGAGACAGACAGGTGGAAGGAAGGAACAAAGGGAGAGAGAGAGAGATCAGTGGGCCTGGTAGCTGGCCCCTCTCCGGAGGGAAAGCTGTAGGAGTGGCCGCGGTCGTTGGTTAACTTATAAAGCGCCCCCCCAGCAATTCTAACGCACGGGCGAGGTGAAAACCCCTGTCAGCAGATGCACTGTAGAAACGTTTACTTAACCTACCGTGTTTGTGTCCTGTAACACCGTAGATGCTGTTCTGAATAACACCAGGCATTAGACCCTACGCTGGGCACAACTTGGAATAAATAAGCGTAGCCCCTCTTCAGGACCCTTATAGTTAAACCCACAAATTGCAAAGGTGCGGTCCTTAGCTTTACAGGTAAACACGGAGAAATGATAAATATTGCCAGATATGCAAGCGTTCTGGAATCCTGCACGCGTTAACCGTTTGCAGAGAGGTATTAAAATTCAAATTTCCACTGATCCGAGTCACACGTGGTAAGCTATTCTGCAGCTAGATCTCCATACACAGAATTTACACCGGAAATGATCGGGAACGTGCCCCACAGCCCAACTGCTTCAGAGCCTCTGAGAAGCCCATGCAAGCTAAGGACTCGTTCAAGAACAACACACATTTGCGCACAGTTTCAGGATCCACAAGCCTGCCAGGGGCCCCAGGTTAAGAATTCCCAAAGTAGGGAGCTTTCATCACCACGTCAAAGGGAGGAGAGTCAGCTCAAAAGCGACCGTGTTTCTTCCACATCTTGGCCAGGCAAGGGCTGTGAAGGAAAAGAGAAAATAAACTTTAGAGAAAACCTGGCAGGGTTTTACCGAATGGGGAAAACTAGATGAAATAAGTAGAGCCCTTTTAAAATTATAGTTGTTGTTTTTATGGCTAGCTCTTGCACAATGGGAAGGATTTAAATCCGTGGGGAGATTTACAGATGCCTTCCCGGGAGAGGGAACTCTGGAAGCAAACATACAGGCAGTGCAGGCTCCCAGCAGAGCGAGGATTGCTGGCTTTCCTGGAGGTGAGGGCACCTCGGCGGACACGCGAGGGGACAGAAGGTGGCGTAGACGGTAGGGTCAGGCTCCTGCTGTGTAGGAGTCCCCATAATGCCTCCGCTGTGGAGTCGGGTTCCTGAGCTCGACGTTGCCTCGTCTGTTCGGTGGGTCTCCCTCTCCCAGTGACCAGGCAGAGGAGGTGGGGCTCAGTACGGCCGTCTCCTGAACGGGGAGGAAGGGCCAGGGTTCTGGCAAGTTCCCAAGCCAGAAAGGTGTGTGCTGACATCCAGATCTCGGGATTCCTCTACCTGTGGAAACTCTGGGTAGAGGCTCCAAATAGACAGCGGCCAACTCTTACCACAACCACCACCTCCTTTCCTTAGAGCCCCCCTGATGTCCCGGGATCTCACCTCATCCCTTACTTTGAGAAGAAAGCCCCCTGGGAGCCCCGCCATTGTCTCTGAGCTTCCTCCTGGGTCTGCTGCTGTGCTAGACACGTCTCGGTAACTCTGTGTGTATGAAAGGCCACACTTTGTAGTCCGGAGCAGCAGAAGTCAGCGATCATTTTGCAGTTACGTGACATTTGAACCCTCGGGCGCAAATCTGGTAGGTAGGAGTCGCTTTGGCCACTTGGGCCTCCCTCATCGCTGCATCCTCTGTTCATTCTCACCTGTGTGCATGTTCCTCGCTTCTGCACTCAGGGACGGGCCGGCCCCGCATGGGCCTTTCCTCCCCCCATGATAGAGAAGAGCAGGCATTTCATAGAAGGGGCCTGTGAAGAGGCAGAAGAGGGATCCAGTTAATTAAACTAACATAAATTGCTACAAAAATCATCCTGATAATCTCACTTGGCTTTGTTTCCAGATGCATGTTTATAGGAAACACCAGAATGTCCAAAAACTAACCATTGTTACAGTGCCTCCTGTCTCCAGGGGACATCGGGCTGCTTCTCCGTGCTTCTCCGCACGTGCCCCATGGCCTCGCTGTCCTGTCCCTGCCTCACCTCTGTGCCTCTGCACCGCCGGCGAGCAAAGCCACATCACCCTCAGACACCTTTAAAATTCTGTGCATCCAATTGGAACTGACCATGGCTTTGGAAAATCCAATATAAGCAGCATATAGATTTCGGGGAGTGAGGGAAAGAATCCTGATCTCCTAGATGGACAGAGGGGAGGAAAGCGTTTAGGAAATGTGATCAGCGCTTTTCGTAAACCATCCACAAACACCTGCCCTCGGAGCCCGAGCAGCCCACCAAACCGGGGAGAGCTGGTCTCTGAGACCAGCTGGTGCCACGGATCGTGTTGAAAACGGTGTGGGGTTACTTTTGATGGTTCATCTCTGAAACGCTCTTCACAGAGACACACGTAGAGATGACAAGTGTTACCCATTGCCTGCCTGCCACGCTCCAGTCGCTCAAAGTTGTTCTCTGCTTCTCCTCAGTGTGGATGGACCCTCCTATGAAGTCATGCAGATCGACGTGGAAATAGAGGAGCCCAGTGACCCGCCGGCCACACAGCTTGTCACGTGGCAAGTGGAGTATCCAGGAGACATCACGTCTGACTTGGGTGTCTCCAAGATCTACGTGAGTCACAAGGACCTGATCGGCGTCATACCCCTGGCCATGGTAAGAATGTCCCTGCCTTGGGTTGTCAATACAGAACCCGAGGGAAAGAAAGGCTCCACGCTCTCACCTAGACTTGGTGGGGAAGTGCCGGTGAACTGGGAACCAGGGTCGGGGGGCACTGCAACCTGAAGTCTACTACAAAGAGCTGAGTCTAAAAAATATATTGTCTCTAAATACTATTTTCAGAATATTATTTAGAAAATCATCAAACTGCAGGTATTAGATTTGGATCTTCCATTATAGGAAAAGTATCGGTCATTTAATAACTGTGTTTCTATCATACATTGTAGACTTTAAGGATCTCAAATACACACACCCGCAGAGACCAAAGAGATTAAGTATATGAGTGAGTCGTGGCAGGTGACATGGCCAGTACCTGCCCAGTCATAAGGCTGCACCTAGTAGGAAAGCCATGTAGGAAAGCCTCATTCTTCGTTCTTAAGATCTACCGATTTTCCAAGGAAGCCATAAATATAGTTTGAATGTGAAATGTCAACTTGTTCGTGTTGGCAGCTACATAAAAATAAATGAAACACTATATAGGAAAGCGTTACCTATATTCATTCATAGGGCATCTGTTTACAACTTGGAAAAGATTGAAGACCATTAGTCTGTGTGTGTGTTCTCTAGGATTTGTGAAACGGAGATGGGCTTTCATCCGTGAAGGCCCAGCCCTGGTTTGTCCTAGAGTGCCTGTGGGAAGACCTGCCATTCATGTTCCCTTAACAAAACACACTGACGCCCCATAGAGCTCTACCTTTCCTTAGACTCTTTAGGAGCCCCTACAAAGGAATAATACATTTTTTAAAATGTGAATTTTCACAGTGCAAAGGCTTGGGCATGTTCGTCTGCCGACAATAATGTGAGCTTTCTCCTGTTATGAAAGGACTTTTCCTGTCAGAAGTGAAGCATGAGTTGACCTATCCGTTGACTGCCTGGTGTCTCCTCTATACCATCTGTTAGAAAATATTGACAAGTGTTATTAGAGAGTGCAGAAAGAACCTCAGGAATCAATCTTTCAATAAAAGGTAGCATGGACAGTTGCCTGGTGACAGCAGGTTAGTTATTATGCTGTTCATCAGGAAATGTAAAGGTGTTTGGGGTACTTCTGTTGATAAGGGCTCCTATTAACGATTTCTTTTATTTTGAAGGCATCGAGCCTCCCCGGGTGCCTCATTTCACGTGTGAGGGTAGCATTCCTTCGGTTAGGCTCTTAGTGAGTGGTTCTATTACTGGGGATGGCAAGACCCATTTGTCTTGAATAAGGAATTACTTGAATTTGCCCCTTTTCAGCACCTTTGGTTGGATGAGCTGTTTGCAAGACTCGGAACAACTTCCGTGGCTTTGCTCAGCATAAGTTAACCGGTTTGATTCCCACGCTCCGCATTTCCCCTGCCTCACGGATCCCTGATGCTCCCGTCGCTTATCCCAAACCCCGTTGGTCTCCTTACCCCGCATGAATCCCCGCTCTGACAAGGCACCCCTCCACCCTCCGCTGGTCTCCGACCACTCTCGCCTTGCCTCGCCCCTCTAGCTATGATAGATGTAGCACTGTAAGATCGTGTGATGGCAGAGCCAACAGCTAGTTGGCCCTTTATCAATTGGGAATTGCATTTGGTTGAAAGCAAGAGAGCTCCTCACTCACCCTGTCTACTTTAGCCCAGCCAAGGGTGTCTTAAATACACATGTGTTTCTTTTTTCACGTACGGGAGCTCCTAAGGTTGGTGGTGTAGTTTTGGTATGGTGCCTCGTGCCATCTGAGACCCAGGCTCCATCTCTATTTCTGCCTCAGCAGTTTGAGGGCATGGATTCCATGCTCATGGTTCCCTTAGGGTCCAAGATGGATGCTGGAGTGCCGACCGACTTAGCCATATTCTGTAGACCAGAAAAAGTAAGAAATGCAGAATCTCAAACATGGCCAGTTACTTTTCCCTTTCAAGAAGCAAGGATCCAGGCACCTGGGTGGCTCAGTCGTTAAGCGTCTGCCTTCGGCTCAGGTCATGATCCCAGGGTCCTGGGATCGAGCCCCGCATCGGGCTCCCTGCTCAACGGGAAGCCTGCTTCTCCCTCTCCCACTCCCCCTGCTTGTGTTCCTGCTCTCAACTGTCTCTCTCTGTCAAATAAATAAATAAAATCCTTAAAAAAAAAAAAAAGAAGCAAGGATCCGACATAATATATCTGGTTACATCCATTTGGCAAACACTTAGTCATATGGTTATACTTAGATGAAAGGAAGGCTGGTGCCTCTTTATTTTAGCTCATTGCTTAGACTCTGTTACAAGGAAATAAGAGGAAAATAATTATTTCAAGGCAATGGAAAGATTTATAACAATCCTCCTTCATTTCCACGTAAGGAAGTGGAGGCTCAGAGGGGTCACTCGTTTTGTACCTGAGTGTTTTCCATATTCTGTACTGATCTTCAGGAAACTCCTAGGAAGCAAAATCACATAACTGATTCCTAGGCTCCAGTCGCGAGCTATGGAGACATGCTTACTTCACGGTGCCTCACTTCCCCATCTCAAGGGGGAAAAAGAGACAATACCTACTCATAGGTTGTTGTAAGAATAAAGTGATAACTCAAGAGTGCCTGGGACAGTGTCCAGTCCAGAGCAAACATACAATAAATGGTAGCTATTATTATGTTCATTTAAACTCTGGATGCAAGGTATAAACAGTACCCTGACAATAATATTGTAGATTAGCCCCCATATTTCACGACATTGGAACAGTGGTAGACTACACATAGGTGCTCACTGATTCTTGAACTGAGTTGAATGAATCTGATTAGGACATGTTTGGTCTGATGAGGATTACTGGTAATCTTGGAGCATCTTCCTCTGGAACTGAGGGTGAAGTCATAAGGGTCCCGACTCCCCAGTCTTTTGTGTTTGGAGTGTTCTGAGACCCCCTTCCCGAGAGGCTTCATTTCACCTTTGACTTGATTGGTAAAAGAATTTTGGCCATTTTTAGGGAGATGGCCCTCATTAAATGAATTTTTTGTGGATTTCATTTCATTTTTACTTTGTCTTTGGTCATCATATGTTCATTGGGGGATGTTTGAAGGAGTTCTGATATCCATGCATCTATTAATCTATTCATCTGCGTCACACGTTCTTGAAATATTAGAGAATTGAAATATTAGAGCAGGAAAGCCAGCTCACCAAGACCATGATGAGGGAGGAGAAGGTGCCTGGGTTGAGATCATGGTCCCTGAGCACTCGTAAGCTGCGTAAGGGGGTGGATCTTCACGCGTGATTGGAAGCTGCTAGGCTCTCGGCAGAGAGTCACATGGACCCCTGCGTGTTTTTAGAAGAGCACCCAGCTGTAGGTAGAGAATAGATTTGGCAGAGCAAGAGAGATGTCAGAGAGAGTTAGGGCCTGTCCTTTGGCTGTTGACAAATAACTCTGACCTAATGAGTGCAGCATTTACTCGTCCCTAACCTGTCCTGTAGGAGTGTGCGCAGCCTGCGGCTTATCCCATGCCTCCAGGGACTTAGCACATAGCCTTCCTCTATCCTGTTGCTGAGGGACCCCAAAGATACTGACCTCATCCCCATGGCCTTGGATTAATAATGACCATGTCCCTGTGGCAGCCAGCAGGCCCAGGCAGATGGGAAGGAGAATGTGCTCCTTTCCCTCCAGGACCTGACCCGTCCCTGAATGCAGCACGTCTGCTCTCAGCCCATCAGCCGTGAGCTCGGCCGAGGGATTACCACTAGCTGTAGGGGAGGTGGGAGGGTGAGCTTTATCCCCGGAGGCCACGTGTCCCGCTAAAAGTATTTTATGGTGGAAGAAGGAAGGAACACATCCTGGGTGGCCCCTCGGAGCTGCGGTAAGGACAGTGGAGAAATGGCGAGGTGCACCCTTTTGGGTACATCTCAGTAAGTAGATCGATGATTGGACTCTCCCATGCAGGGGACAGAGGTGTGAAAGAAAAATGGGAGGAAAAAAACCGTGAGTTCTTGTTCTGGGCTCATTCAAATGGCTTCCCATATATCGCCCGTGATCCACACACAAACCTAAAATGTTTAAGAGATCTTCTGTTATGAAGTGTCCTGTGGCTTCCTTTTTTCCACAAAAATCTTTGTAGACATCTCCGATTGATTCCCGTATATAAACTTTTAAGAATAAATTCAAATCAAAGGATATGAATCAAAGGATATGCAATATTGTAATTTTTTTAATAACAGTCTCCAAACTGCCTACATTTAATTATTAAATTAAATTTAACCAATTTAATTCCACCTGCTGTGTATGATGATAGCCATTTCCCTGCAAATTTACAAACATAGGATATTAAAATTTAAAAAATAGGCTATTTATTAGGCAAAAATTATACATCATTGTTGCTTTAATTTACCCTTTTTTGATTCCATTTGTAAATTTTCTTTTTTAAAGATTTTATTTATTTTTTTTTTTGAGAGAGAGAGCGAGCACAAATGGGGGAAGGGCAGAGGGAGAGAGAGAAGCAGTCTCCACGCTGAGCAGGGAGTAGGGGCTAGGTCCCGGGACCCTGAGATCATGACCCAAGTTGAAGGCAGATGTTTAACGGACTGAGCCACCCAGGTGCCCCCATTTGTAAATTTTCTTATCAAACATTTTTTTCTTACCCATTTCCTTTCCCTGTTGGGAATTCCATTTCTTGTTACTTTGTTATAAAAAAAATTTTTTTTTTTTTTTTGTGGTAAAAACAGGTAACATGAAATTTACCATCTTAATCATTTATAACTGTAGAGTTCATTAGTGTTAAATATTTTCACATGATTATGCAACAGATGTCCAAAACTTTCTCATCTCACAGCCCTGAAACTCTACCCGCTAAACACCAACTCCTCCCCCTACCCCCAGCCCAGCCCGTGGATACTACTTTCTCCTTTCTGTTTCTACATATTAACGATGCTGACCTTTTCTTTCTTTTTTTTTTTTTTAAGATTTTATTTATTCATTTGAGACACGGAGATACAGAGAGAGAGAGAGAGAGAGAGAGAGCATGAGCCGGGGGAGAGGCAGAGGGAGAAGCAGGCTCCCCGCTGAGCCAGGAGCCAGACGTGGGGCTCAATCCCAAGACCCTGGGATCATGACCTGAGCCGAAGGCAGACACTTAACGACTGAGCCACCCAGGCGCCCTGATGCTGACCTTTTCTTTGGCATGTTATTGCAAATATTCTTCCCAATTTACCGTGTGCTTTCTAACCTCACAGATCATATGTTTTACCATGCAGAAGTTTGGGGGTATTTGTTTAATTTTCATGCACTCAAATCCACTGATTTCCATAATGGAAATCCCTCTTCTCCCCCTAATCGTGAGCAAGAGGAAAAACATGCCTGTTTAATTATTCTTGTAAAATCTCAGAAATTCAAATACCCCCAGACAGCACATTTGAATAGGTAGAACTGTCATTTTGAGAAAGCTCAAGGTAAGATGCAGTTGTGACACCTTATACTATTATTAAGGATTTGAGATCAATTTGGGGGGGGGCTCATGGCCCCTCCATTCTTTGTGTGATGAATATAACTCCATCTCCAGGAAAGCTTTGAAATGAGACATAGTTAAGCACCAACACTCAAAGCTAATTTCCCAAAAGACATTTATTTCTTCCTCAATATTTTGCCCATTTTTCCCTGATGTCTACAGCCATAAAACCTTTTTTAAAAAAATCCATTCATGTATTTCTACTTTTATTACATTTTTTTTTTCTGCTCAGGAAATGATGCCTTACCATCTTGTAGGTAAATATATTCTTGTCCTCAGGGAGAAAAATGTGAGGAGAATGTCATTAAGTGTGCATTAGCGTTAATCTAATTAGTGCACTCTGTAACGGCATGTCGGGGTCTGATTCTGGAAAGCGATGTTTGCACTTCTTACAAGAGCTGGAACTTCCTGGGCGGGGGCTTGGGGTTAGCCCGGTTTGCTCAGGGTTCTTCAACATCCTTCTCTAACTGCCTCTGGGGTTTGGGTAAAACAAGTGTTTTGAGCTTCTGCCGGGATTCAGATAAGGACACTGATATTTATCCGTGGGAATGCCATAGCAGCTAGTCCTTGAGAACACATTAGCATGTGCTCTTCATTTTAAACTAATACTAAGTATGTTTTCGATCCTATTGGGCGATGGCCGTTGGGGTGCTGCTCTAAGTGGGTGCTGCTCTTCTGTGAATGGTAGCAACGTGCCTCCTCCCCTGTTCGGCTCCTGATGAGGTTCCCCCTCACTGTGTTTTTCAGCCTTGACCACCAGTCTTAGCCATCAGAATTGGGGTGGGACCTTAAATAGAACATGATCGGGAGATACAGTCCGGATGGACAATCATGATTCTTGAAAATGATCTAAAGACTCCCATCCTAATGAACGCTTCGGCGATGGTGACATTTCTGTGATATTTGCAGTGATGTGAGGTATAGATGTCTCTGCAGATCCTTGCAGAAGGCCAACAGTTTTTTAAACAAAATCAAAGAGTGAGGTATACCACGTGCTCTTTGTGAAGCGCAGTATGATCTTAAATGTTACCCTAATGAGAGCCCAAATGCATCTCGTGAATCTCTTTGTAGAACCCACTTCCCATGCCACCTCCTCTGGGGAATCTTCCCTGATCTCCACAGCCAGATGTGATCTTTGTCGATTATTCTGCTCTGTCCACCCCATGATTTCCTTGTGCATGGTGAGGACAGTAGTCACATCGGGGGATTCAGACACTCTTGAGTTATTTTTGGTGGTTGTTGAGATCACTCCACTGGGAGCTGTAATAGGCAAGAGCCATACCCAAGATGTTTGGGAAGACCTCAGCCCAGTACACTCCTTTACGTACCCTCTGCGTCCTTCCTCACTTCGACCTGTTCGAACTCCGCCTACACCCTTCCAGTCTTCCAGCCCACTTCCAATGTAGAAGCAGCTAGATGCCAGTGCACCACTGCAGGCTTACTGTTGATGCTGCACTCCAATGCCTCATACTCGTTAGTGTGAGTAAGGGATGTCCGCAAGCCGTGGCTGTGAAGTGCAGCCTAGCTCGCAAAACTCACTCACATTTTTATAGTCATATAATTTCCTATTATAAAGACTGATGAAATACATTTTAAGTAAGCTTTCCTGGATCTAATACAGTCCTCCCCTTAAACACTGTTGACGCTTGAGCAATACGGGTTTGAACTGCACGGGTCCACTTATATGGGGATTTTTTTCAATAAATGGAGTCCGGTACTATACATGTGTTGTCTTTTCCCTATGATTTTCTTAATAACATTTATAGTCTCTAGCTTACTTTATTGTAAGAATGCAGTATAATACATAGACTATACAAAATGTGTGCTAATTGACTGTTTATGTTACCAGTCTGGCTGCTGGTCAACAGGAGGCTGTGAGTAGTTAGTTCAGCTTGGTGTGGGGGTTAGAAGTTATAGGTGGATCTCCCACTGTGCCGGGGTGGGTGCCTCTAAACCCCGCATTGTTTAAGAGTCAAGCATAAAATGACCTTTCTTTTCATGGGCCACACCCTCCCCTGATCTTCAGAATCCTTGTGACTTAATCTCCTGGCACACCCACCTTGCTTGGACTGTCTCCTTCCATCAGCCTGGGTCCTCACCAGCCAGCAGAAGGCACAGCACTGCCCCGTCGTGGAAGCCCAGAGAACAGCCTCACCGCCCACTGGGGATAGGGTAACGCGGGGTCCTTTGTGTCCTGTCCTGTCTGACGGCAGCACAGGTAACAGCACCTACTGAGATCAGAACTAAAGAAAAGGCCCCCACGTTAGCGAAGGAAACTCTCTTTCCTGGCTCCCGTAATGAAATTTCTTTTTATTTTTGGCATGAAAGCAGATTCTTGGCACTTTTTTGTTTGACTTTTTCATGGTATTCTTTGCCTGTGTCAGCCTGTTAATTAATATGCCAATACCCTCTGTTGTTTTGCTCAGACTTTTTGAAAATTCAGTCACACTGGATAGCACACCCTTGCTTTCATTTTTATACTTCTCAACCAAGTGCAAATTAAGTTGCGGCTAGAGCCCTTGAGAAAAATCTCTGCTTCAAGGAGCGTTCTCGCTTTGTGCCTTTGGTGAATAACCATGGCTGCCCTCAACAGTGCTCACACTAACACCACCAGATGCATGGTGCTTATTAGGTATGAGGTACGCTCTCTTTACCTCCTTCTTTATATTGACTCATTAGATCCCTTCAGGGACCTGGTGAGGCTGGTACTCCTCTTCTCCCAATTTCACGGATGCAGGAGGGCATGCACGGTTGAAGGATGCTCCAAGCCATCCAGCCACGAAGCTGAACATGAAGAAGAGTCCAGATGGATGTGCTCGGGAGCCCACGCTCTCGACCAGTGCACCACACCCCCCTCTCCGTGAAAACCGAGTTTCGGCTGCTGATCGGTTCAGTATGCAAAAGGATCTTTGGAAAATGCAAATATAAAAAAACACCCTCATAAAAAATATGAAATTGAGAAGTCTTACTGAAATAGGAAAGTTGTCTGAAAATGAATTATTTATCATGCGCAAAGCTCCTGCCTTTTCTTTTCACCCCACTCTGGTGCCTTTGATGCCCCTAATGAGCTGTCCTCTCCAGAGGTGATTTATAATGAGGTGGTGGTGGCTGAACCTCAAAGCTTTTAAAGGTACAAACTGAGTCAGGGTGTTTTTGCTATTGTTGGCTCCTGTGTGGTTATCACAGCCCCGGCTAGTGTTTAGCCAGTTGCTCTCAGTGAGCAAATAGGCACTCGAGAAAGCAACCCATCCCAGCAGCATTTCCTGAGACCCCACCATGTGCCAGGCAACGGCCTTTGTGTTGGGGATATAACAGAGCTCACATCCCATTCGGGGGTGGGGGAAGGGCAGCTGGTAAATAAGTAAAAAATAATTGAGCAAGTTGAATTCAGAATTGATCTATGCTTGGCAGGAAATAAAACAGTATATAGTGAAGTGAGCCCTTTGAGACTGGGACATAACTGCAGAGGTGACATTTGAACTGAGACAGAATGCCAAGGATAGATCCAACTTGGGGATAGCTGACAAGGGTTGGCTTTCCAGACAGAAGGGAAGGCAGGTGCCAAGGCCCAAAGCTGGGGTCAGCTTGGTGCGCCTTAGAATAGAAAGGTCAAGGGAAGCAGGGGCATAGTGATTAGAGGGGATGAGGTCCGAGTAGGCAGGCACTGGATCATGTAGATGCTCACCAGCTACGATATGTGCAGTAGGGTTTCTCATTTATTGTGTTTAAATCTCATCGGATTCATGATCTACTTTTAAAACATCACTCTGAATACCAAGAGGAGAACAAAATTGGTGGGGTATGTGCAATGGAAGTACACCATATTGGGAGCTACCTTGACGGTTCAGGTGGAAAAGGTTGAGGACTGGGTCTAGGGTGATGATCATGGTATCGAAGGCCATCCAAGGAAGGCCTTGGATGTACTTTCGAAGTGTGGCCATCAGGATCTGCTTATAGACAAGACCAGGAGTTTGTTTGAGTGGGTGAGACCAACCATGAGTCCAGAGTAGACAGTGCCATCTGATAGAACTTTCTGCAGTGACGCAAATGTTTTATTATCTGAGCCATCCAATATGGTAGCCATATAGCCACACATGGTTTTTGAGCTCTGGGAACGTGACTGATGTCATGGAGGAACTGAATTTTTCTGTAATTTAATTACAGTTGACCCTTGAACAACGCAGGGGTTAGGGGTACCAAGCCCCTGCGCAGGCGAAAATCTCTGTGTAACTTACAACTCCACAAAAGCTTAATTACTGATAACCTACTATTGCCTGGAAACCTTACCAAAACCATAAACAGTCGATTAGCAGATTTTGCATATTCTGTGTATTATACACCATATTCTTTTTTTTTTTTTAAAGATTTTATTTATTTGTTTGACAGCGAGAGGAGGAACACAAGCAGGGGGAGTTGGAGAGGGAGAAGCAGGCTTCCCGCCAAGCAGGGAGCCCGATGCGGGGCTCGATCCCAGGACCCTGGGGTCATGACCTGAGCCGAAGGCAGACGCTTAACAACTGAGCCACCCAGGCGTCCCTATACACCATATTCTTATGATGAAGTAAGCTAGGGAAAAGAAAATGGTTTTAAGAAGATGGGGAAGAGAAAATGCATTTACGGTACTATACCATATTCATGGAAAAAATCCACGTACAAGGGGATCCACGCAGTTCAAACCTGCGTTGTTCAAGGGCCAACTGCGATTGTGATTTGGCTGAGATTAGACAGCATGACCGTCTGATGGCTAATGGCTCTCAGATTAGACAGCACGGCTCCAACACTGTGGCTTGGGGAACTGGGGGGAGCTCATGCTATTTCTGAGACGGGGGTCTGTGTATTCTCCACTGGCTCTGTGGACCCCCTGTCTGCTCATCTCCTCCCTGCTCTGGGCCCTGGGAGTCTTTGCTGTGTGCGTGGCCTCCGAAGGGCTGCCTGGTCTGCTGGATTCTGGTTGGGTTCAGTCAATGGTCGGCCATGGAAAAAGACCAGATGGGGGGTGAAGAGAAAGGTTGGGGATTTTATTCCTCTGGTTCTGTGCCCCATCAGCCCTGTGTCTCAATGGCTGTGTTGCCCCATCAAAAGCACCAGCTCCTGTGGGTCAATGGAGCAGCAAGACCTAGACTAGCTGCGCTTGCAGGGGGCGTTGAGGGGGGGGTTCCTGCCGCTACCTGTAGGTCCAGGCGTCCCAATGCACCACTGTGTCTTACCGTGGAGTCCCACCCTGCAGTTCATGCACTGAAGTACATACTACTTTACTATAAACTATTTGCTTTTATTTCTCCTTTATAATTCCGTTAAGACATTATATTGATTTTTTTAAGCATGTGTGTTGGTAGGTTATGTTCATTATGGTTCTTCTTTCGGGATAAAGTCGGCGCTTCTTAATTTGTTGTATAAATCTCCGTTATGTGAAAAGAGCATTAGCTCAGATAGGATTGCAAACAGTGGGGTTGGCACACACTTCCTGTGAAGGCACGGAGGGTAAATATTTTTGCAGCTGTGCCCTTGGTAGCCCCAAAGCAGCTGAAAAACATCCGCCGATGGGCGTAGCTGTGTGCCGCTCAGACCGTTCGTGAACGTGGAAATGTGAATTTCGTATCATTTACACGTACCGCCGGAAGGTACGCTTTAAAAATTTTTTTCAAACATTTATACATATAAAACCTACGAAGGTTATACAAAAGCTAGAGCATAGAGAATATAATTTTTAAGCCGATCTTTCATATACTAGAGAGCCTTTTCTTAGCCTTGTCTAAGTTCTTCCTTAGGAGCTTGACAGTGACTCTCCTCCAAGACCCAATCATGATGTAAAGCATGACCTCCTTGAAGGAACAGCTCCCTAAAAATGAAAACAATTTTGGAAAGCATCATTATCATGAGAAAAGTGCATTTTCTGCGGTGAGCAGGGATGCATTTCCCTCTGTGCGGCGCTGAATGCAGAGCCCCCACGAGACCTCGGTCAACCTGAGCAGGTGGAGCGAGCGAGCCTCCTCCCTAGACCAGGCGCCCCACACCTGGGGCTGATGCTCAGCCCTGCACCTGTTACTTCCCTAGGCTGGCAAGCTCCCCACCGCCCCCTGCCCCCGTGATGGTTTGACCCCGAATGTTGAAGGAGCGCCTTCCACCTTCTCAGAGTCCTGGGAGCTCTCCCACCTTCCTAAATCTGCCTGAGTAACCCTCACATCCCCTGACTCCCTTCTTCCTCGTAGGCGGTATCCCCCGGACAGTGGCAGAACTTGCCAGCGCTGCAGCTCCCATTAACCTTTCGATTAACCTCATTACCAAAGAGTGGAAGGGGGTTGCAGAAAGAGAACCAGAGACTGATTTCAGAGCATGTTTCCAATGAATTCCCAGGTTCCGTGCGCTCAGAGGCAGCACTTCCTTCCTTCTTAGATCATTTCCCAAAGGCGGGCTCACACCAGTACCTCCGCCATCTAGCAACTACCAGCCGCCCAACATGCCTTTCAGCGGAGTTGCATCGGAAAGCATCCTGTGCCAAGAGCGTGTTCTCATGGTGCATCCTGCATCGTCATTTTAAAGATTTATTTATTTATTTGACGGAGAGAAAGAGCGCACACATGAGAGGGGGTGGGGAAGGGGCAGCAGCAGTGGGAGAGGGAGAAGCAGACTCCCCACTGAGCGGGGAGCCCGACATGGAGTTCAATCCCAGCACCCTGGGCTCATGACCTGAGCTGAAGGCAGATGCTTCACCAACTGAGCTCCCCAGGTGCCCCTCCACGGTACCTCTTGAGACCTAGCATGTCATGTATTGATTTTGCCCAGCAGATAAAGATCAAAATAGGCGCATTGCCTGTGGTGTTCACGCCACGTGTGCAGTGCCTAGACCGGCATGTGACCCCAGTAGAAGCTCAGTACACACGCTGCGTTGTTGGATGAATCCGATGGAGCTGAACCACATCTCTGGCCTGGGAGTTTGTGAGTGCGTGGACCTGGGGCAAGTCTCTGCACCTGACTCTTCTCACCTGTAAAATGGGGATAATCATCATATTTCTGCTTCCTAGGGGGATGCAGACTTTAGTGGGAGTCATTGTAAGCCATTTAGCACAGGGCCTGGCGCTTCGTGGGTGTGAGCAGCTATTGCTACTGGTACGGGTAGCCCCAGGGGGAAGGTAAGTGTGGGGGTAGTCACACAGAAAAGCTGAAGTAGCCGTTGCTTCTTTCCTTACGCTTTTCTGCAAGTTTTCCAAGAAATTAAGGAAAAAGCAATGTCCTGTAGAAACAAACGGATGCTCTATAGAAATGAAAAGGCTCGATAAGCTTAGAACGTCCTAAGTAATAAGTAATAATGTCTGTGTCCCTGTGGCAGCCTTAGATGACAACAGTGAATGTGTTCGGACTTCTCAAATCCAGTCCATGCTGGTTTGTGCAGGAATCAGAACTTACTGGCTCACTGTGTAAGATTGGATCCATTTGGCTACACGACATAGCAGCCCCCAGATAAAAGGGCTTTAGCAATGACGGAAGTTCATGTCTCTCACACGTGAAAGAAGTCCAGAAGTAGGGCTATGTGGTGAATATGGTGGCTTCCTCGCTCACACAGGCGTCTTCCTACCAGGTGACTCCTTTCTCAAAGTCACCTCAGGATCCAGAATGGCTAGTGAAGCTCCGGCCATCACATCCACCGTCCAGAAACAGCTTTAGGGCATAATGAAGCATCGGTTGCCTTTATGAGAAGAGCTCAAGACTTTAAGATGCAGATATGGTGTGATGGAACAGCACATGAAGAGCAGCCCCAAATAGTCTAAAGGGAACATTTGTTTCTTCCTCTTAAAACGTGTTCATCTTAGAAAAGAAGCCATTCGGCATTCACCAGTGTGGACTATCAAGCACACGGGTGTGTAGAGAACGCCCATCTCCATACAAAACATTAAAGGTCCTCAATACATATGTGTTGGCAAGAACATGTTTGTCCTAGTGAGAAAAAAATATTACGTTAAAAAATTTTGAAGGGGCGCCTGGGTGACTCAGTCGGTTAAGCGTCTGCCTTCCCAGGACCCCGGGGTCCTGGGATCAAGTCCCGGACCGGGCTCCCTGCTCAGTGGTGAGTCTGCTTCTCCCTCTCTGCCTCTGTGCTCTTTCTCCCTCTCTCGCTCTCTCTCAAGTAACTAAATAAAATCTTTAAAAAAATATTTTGAAAATAGCACATTTAGAATATTTATTTTCACCAAGTAGTGGTTTTCTCGTGTGGGACTGAACAATTTTCCCGGTGTTCTTTAACTCAGAAGTTTTCAACAAAAACCATTATTTTCTTGACAGATGCTAAGGAGACTGGGGATTTCCATGGATGCTGGAATGTGAGTTGGTGTATAGTTAAAGTAAAATACGGGTTAGGTAACAACTCCATGAGCTCTTTACTCTGTTCATCTTTGCACCATGGGTAGTAAATACAGGGTTAGGACTTCCCACTGTGGGCAAATTAGGGGGAAAAAACCCTGTCTTTTGAGTTTGTATAAACCAGTCTTCCAGTTGTGCAAGTAAATTACCCATTAAACTTAGCCCAAACAAAAATGATCGCTTTACCCTTGAACTTGATTTCTCTTTTGCCTTAAAGAGGAAGATAGGAATGGTAATGCAGATATTTTCCCTCACCCCTACTTTGGCAAAAGAGAATGTCTTTTCCTCTCTCCCTTCCCTCTTGCTCTCCCTTCCCTCCTCCTGCCGTCGGGTTCTCCAGAGAAACAGAACCAATAGGACATAGGTATCTAGGCTGAGAAATATATAGTGTAATTGTATAATATTATTCCTCATTTTCTCAGCCTATATTATATAGTGTTGCACATATGTATTTTTATAGATAATAAATATGAATATTTATGAATATTTAATCCTATTATATATAATATAATATTAGAATCCTCTAATTTTATCGGCTGAGAAAAGGAGGAAGCCTACTCCTGTTTCCCTGCATCACTGCTTGAGCTGGGACACCCCATGTCTCACCCTGTCCTGCTCTCAGACCGGCACCCTTGCCCGCAGCGCTCCTGGGCGCCCAGCTTGCGGACAGCAGGTGGTGGGACTCCTGCAGAGCTTATTCTTGCATTTAAGGTATCACTGTGTGGTCAGTGGAGGTGCTCTCCCAAGGCGAGCAACAGGAAGCCCACTTCACACGGGCTTGGCGAACACGCAGACTACCCGTGGCCCACCCTGGGGAGTTCAGAGGGCAGGGGCCACAGAGAAGAAGGCGGGTCCAGGCAGCCAGCTCTGTCGCTTCACATGGCTTGGTCTTGCCCTCCTCACGCCCTTCATGGTTATCAGCAGCCACGGGAGCAAAGGGAGGTGTCGTTCACATTTGGCGGGAGAAAGGAGAACAGCTCTCCCCCACGGATGTCCTCCCTGCCGGTGAGATATGGCCGTCACCTGCGCCCCCAGCCTGGAAGCAGTCACCAGATACTCTGATTGGTCTAAGCAGGCTTCCTCAACTCATCCCCACCAAGGGACTGGGATGGTCATGCCTAGCTAGGATGAGGATGCTGTCGGCGGTCTCTGAGTTCCCGAGCGGTAAGTCAGGATGGCAATTTGAATGACACCAGGTTTCTGATGGGCAGGAGAGGAGAAAGAATGGAGCCATGGTGTTCCACGAGGTCGCCTGGAAAATCCACAGCAGAAAGCTCCCGGACAAAGATGATTGCATAACGTTTGGGGTGAAGGAGATACCTGCCTTTTTGTTTCATTTACAAGCAAATCCTAAAACCTTCGACAAGGACCAAAATGGCCTGTGCAACAGGTGCTTGACAAATAAAGATGATGACCTGTGGAGAAAGAACGAGTACGCTGTCCTTCATCTGGAAACCAGGCCTGTGGACACTGGGGAACAAATCCCCCCCCCTCCCATCTCCAGGGTATCACCAGGGGTACCGCGGTCCTTACTGAAGCAAAAGTCTTGGTCCGGCGGTAGCCCGTTGTCAATAGCTATGTGAAAATGCTTAGTTGGGGATATTAAAAGTTGAAGATTGAGCTTCAGCCAAGATTTAAAGCTTCGAAATGTATTTCTTTATAACCTGTGAAATCCCCATCAAAAGGGATTTTAACAAACAGGTAACAGAGCAGTCTGATGATCTGAAGCTCGAATCCAAACCACCTCTGATCACAATTCCCTAAAGAATTGTCACTCTTCTTCCCAATCAATTTAGTTTTCTTTGGCAGGGATTCTCTGGTTTGTTAATTCAGCTAAGGCTAGATATATATGTGTGTGTGTGTGTGTGTGTGTGTGTGTGTGTGTGTGTGTGTGTGTGTGTGTGTGTGTGTGTGTGTATGTATAATACACACACACTGGTCTCTCTGTCTTCTCTGTTTGGAGTTTGTTCACAGAGCCTGGTGTTAATCCCCGAGGCCATGTAGGAAGTGGATCTGTATCCATTTTTCCACTGCTGAAATGATCGTGTGTGGCAGATGATAGCATGACTCGATCAGAAAAGATGGGGAACATTGGTATTTAAGGTTTTTAATTGTAAAAACATGAGAAAATTGAGTTATGATAGGAAGAAGGGACTTTTTGTGCCTTGTAGAGAGAAGTAGCTGTGTCTCTAAGCAGCAGAACGAAAGCCCTGCCATGGAATTATTCAAAATTATTACTTTAGTGATCTGGTGGCTACAGTTCAAAGTGACTTTTATCAGACTTATTTTCCTAAGCCTGTCAGCAGCAGACGGTGGGGAAGGAAGTATTTAAATGGCTCTGTGTGTTCCATGCAGATCTGTTTTCCTGACAGTTTTTCAATTGAGATGGAAGCTCTTGGTCCTTACAAATCCATGGTTCTACGCAAGGATAATAAAACAACATATGGAAACTCAGTGGAATGATTAAGGACGGGATTTTGCTAAGCTCGTTACCAGAGACCTGAGAGTTCTTTCCATGTGTCTTGCATTTCCATTTCGAAAATGTGTGTGACTAGCCAGTTAATTCTTTTACCCCGTGGGAGAATGTTAGATATTACATACCTCTTCCTGCGTATAATGGATTCATCTTTAATAAGTAGGGAAAGGTTGAACTCATTTCTGAGATGGGGACAGGTGGTAAGTTTAACTTTCTAGTGCGTGAATCCAGGTGTGGTGATGGAACGCAGGACCTCGAAAACCCATCTCTGACATACGACTTTCCCTGTGTGGTAAGGAAGTTGGGGAATAATAATAATAAGCATACAGTTCAACTATCCTAGAACGGACTCCACCCTGGAACATAAGCAGCCCATCTCCTTTACTAAGCACGTTGCTAGTTACTGTGTTTTGCTACCTGAAACTCTATCTGCAGGCTCTTCTACAAGACTTATTTAGGCTTCCAGTACGTCACAAGAGGGGCATCATGGTCATTTTTCAGATGGGAAAACTTGAGATTTATGGAAAGAAAATAAGTGAAGTTCACCTGGCTAGAAAGAGTCTGTCTGACTGCAGACTCATGCTTGCTGTGAGGGATTTAAGTGTGGAGCTATGCGGGTAAGAGCCAGCACCTGCCCGCTGAGCGCGCGTGTGCAATGTCCAACGCCGTGCACCTGAAGAAGAGCAGAAGGTATGACATTAACCCCACCCCTGGACGGATGGGGAAGCTGTGCACGTGCAACGATCCTGGATAAATTTATCTCCGGGATGGAAGATGATAGAGCTCAGCTGCCACGTGACTAAGTGGTGGCGGTATGATGTTCAAAGCCTTTTGAACAAGAGGAGAAAATAGACTCACAAGGAAAACCCACGTTTCTGTCACCTGTTCTCAGAGTAAAGCTCGGCAAGGTTCTATCTTGGTACCTCCCTTTTCTTATCTGTGAAATAATGCCACATGGGCCCTATCCATTTAATGGGATTCTTGACATTTTGTTGGAAAGATCCGTGGTAATATGTTTCAAAACAACCTATGAATGTTCCATAATATGATGGAATTCCCTCTACAACATCCACTCTAGGGATTTGCCTAGCCTTTTACTGTTCTTTTCTGGGTATAGGGAATAATGCAGTACCATCTTAGGGAAACCCACACCATTCTATAAACATAGATATGATAGATAAAGATATGGGTAAATATGGATATGGATGAGGATGATAGAAATAGATAATGCAGCTATTGACCGGATGGATGGATGGATGGATGGATGGATATCCTATGTTGTCCATATATACAGAGAGAGGGAGAGATTTGTAACGTTCAGTATCTAGTGGGTGGCTTCTCCTCCCTTTTGTTACCCATTCAAGTCACCTTTGACACCCTTATCTCCCATATCCTGATATCCAACCCAATACCAAGTCCTTTTGATTTTGCCTCCTCTTTTTCAAACCTGTCCTTTTTCTATGTCAACTGCCAATATTGTGGTTCACATTATCCTTTGTAGTCTAGATCATTACAGACGTGCCATCCACCCCTGATCCTTCACTGCTCTGTTCCCTACGCGGCAGATGGTAATCTTTTAGAAACTCAGCTTCGATGATGTCCCTATTTCTTGCATAAAACAGATTAACGAAGAGACGACACAATGCTTAGCATGGCACATGAGGCTGACCTCAGGGATTTAACCCCTTCCCAGCTTCCCAGCCTCTTCTGGGATTGTCTTCCGCCATTCCTAACTTACACGAGAGCTGGGGAGTGTAGTTTTTCCTGCCTAGGAAGGAGTTAGGAAATCAACAGCACAGTGTCGCACCAAGGGTGTCTTTCTCGAGTTTTAATATCCCTCAGTTCTTTCAACTCCTGTCATTCTCTGACTGTGCTGGGCATTCTTATCTAAACACCCTTGGGTTGGGTTGAATAGGGTCCTTGGAGAGGACAGTCTCTGCATCCCATTGCCCATCAGTGTCACGTTGGTTCCCGGACTTAATTTGTAGTCTCAGACCTAGAGATGGCGTTCAGGGTGTGGGCTGACTGAGAGAGGAGCTCAGCTGCGTGCTAACATCTCACTTTGGGCACCCACTGATTATTCCCACTGGCACCAGCCAATCTGCTGAAACTCTCTTTGGGAGAAGCCACATCGCACTGTTGACCCCCAATTACATAGACCTCTTTGTCTTCTTCACATGCTGGTCCTCAGCTGCATCTCAACTATGATTGTTCTCGTACAGTGAGGGGCTTTGAGCCAGGAAGCTAGATTTGGCATTTCTCTCTAAAATTTAATCTCGTTGGACACATTCCATTATCATTCCAGCCTGTTGAAATATTTTAGGATCCTGAATCTGTGATTGAGCATTTTGATTATAACTCTCAGCTTTATGTCATGTATAATATGATTAGCATGCTATCAACTTCCTCATTCAATCCATTAATTGAAATTCCGAACGGAACACAGATGAGAACAACACCCTCCGTGGAATTCCAAGGTCCTGGGACCACACACACACACTTCATGTCTCCTTCCTAATTCATGGGCTACCGTTTCTTGATCTCCTTCACTCACTCTTTCTCACCTACCCACCTGTTCTGCTCTGAGGAAGTCTGTAGAATTCCTTTCTGCCTACTCGGAACCCCTTGGTGATCTCATGCTTCCTGGTGACATTATTCCCTCTTCAGTGATAATTCCGAAGCGCATGCCTCTAGCCTGGATTACTTCCCTGACTGCCTGCTTCCAGAACTCCTCTGGGCTGTCGAGCATCACACTAGCATCCCTGACCTTCACCCTCCCAACGCATTCCTCCTGGAAGCCCCTCCGTTGTAGTCCATGCCAGTTCCACTGTTCCAGCTACTCAGACCCAAACGGAGGAGTCCTTTGCTCCCACAGCCTGCCTCCAATCTCTTGGTTGACCCTGAATAATAATTCTACCTTCCCAGTATACCCAGAATCTGACCCTATCACATGCTAATGTCACAGTCTAAGATCTCACCTGAAATGCCATCAGTTTTCCTTGATTTTCTCTAAGTCTGTGGGGACAGGAGGTTTTTTTTTTGTTTTTTGTTTTTTGTTTTGCCTTTTCTTCATGGTTATTTTTGGTATCTAAAATATTTCTTAATACATAGTAAGTGTTCAAAATGTTTGCTGATGACTGAGTTAATGAATAAATGATAGATGCCCTCTCATTCAGATTCAAGTCACTTCTCAGAGTCCATGATGACATGATGAGGTTGATTTTATCTCCATTTTACCAGTATCCCAGATAAACAATGTCTATCGTATTCTAAAAGTTAATAAATTCTTTTTCCCCCTAAATTCTTTCTTTTCCTGGTTTTATCACATCAATAAATTGTACCCCACTCCACCTGGTTCTCAAACCAGCAACCTAAGAGTTCTCCATGATACTGACTTCCTTTACCCTACAGGCCAACTGAGAACCCCATCTCTTAGTTTTGCCTCCAAAGTATAGCCTTGAGTTTGATCTCTTCTGCTATTCCCTAAGTTCAAGGTACTTTCATCTCTTGCCCTAAATAAATGGTCTCCCTTCCTCCCCTCCAGCCACCCACACCCCCACCTGATCCATTCTCCCCAGAGCTGCTAAGGAGTGGTTTTTAAGACACAAGATACATAGCCTTCTTTTCTGCTTCAAATCATTACATGCAGTTCCATTCACATGAAGAATAAAATTCAAAGTTCTTACAAAGACCCAAGGATCCCTTCATTGCCTGACCCTTCTCTACCTCTTTGATTTCATTTCCTAAAATGGACTCACTTGCTGGGAAGCTTCAGATCCCCTGTCCTCTGGTGCTCCTGAAACTTACCCTTACCTCCAGGTGTCCGCACTCACCGTTCCCCTGCCTGGAAATCTCTGCCTCCAGCATGTCTCTCGGCTGACGCACCCAGTGGGTCCTCTCTGTGTAAGCTTTCCTGAATCAGCTAATGAACAGTGCCCCTGACCCCCACCGTAAAGACACCACTCATTCCGTCACATGGCTTACTTGCTTTACTCTACCCTTAGTTACCTGAAAGTGTCCTTCTTATTTTTATGTTTACTTGTGAGTGTTTCTTTCCCACTGGATTGTAAACTTGATGACAGGGAGCTTACTCACCTTGATTGATGCAGCATCCACACACCTAGAACATTCTTTGACACCTAGTAGGGGCTCAGAAGTATTTGTTGAAAGAATAAATGATGGTGCATAGAAGATCCAACAAATTAGTAACAGATTATTCAGGCGTGACAGGCCCTTATTGAAACTATACTGTGTTCCGGTGATTGTCAGTGCTCTGTGAAGGTACCACGGTATTTGTAACAACCTATTGTGGACTCATGTCTCTGGATGTCAGCTTGACTGGTCTGCAGTTTTCATGACCGACTTTCTGTCCTGCCCATTTTTGTTCATTGAAACTTATTCTAGGACCTTTCTCTCTATACATAGCTCCTCCCAGGTGCAGTAAACGGGTCACAAGCAGATTCCGTCTGTGTGTCCCATGGAATGGTTGCCAGGAGGTTGAAGTCACCTCGCAAGGCTCAGGGAGGGCTTGCAAGGTGCTCACCACATGTGGGTCCCAGTCCTTCTGCTAGTCCGAGGACTCTCTCTCACACCATAAATGGCAGCACCAAGGGGAGGGAGGAGCGGGATGACCCCGCCGTCTTGTGAAGGGCTTCCGTTGACTGGGTGTGCCTGGGAGCTTTGACCTATTTCCCCAGACCCGTTGTCACTGTTCTCTTGCAGAGTCTACATTAAAGGACTCCAGCTAGGTTTGGCCAGAGGAGTTCTCTGCAAGCCCTCGCATAAGCCCGGCAGGAGGGAGGTCAGCGCGCTTTCCCTCCGGCGCCCCGTCCGCAGGGTCTCCCGAGGAGGGCTGGGCTCGTCCCTCCACCAGACGGGACCGTCCGCAGCGCGTGTGTTTCCTCCCCTCCAAGCCAGGGGGCGGCCGCGGCCCACCCCCTGGTAGCTCCAGATTACCGATTACTGGCATGCCGGCAACAACGAAGAGCCAGATCCAATTTCAGGGACCCAGTTCTTCTCTAGAGGGTCTGGCTGGGGTTGCTCGTGACGTGGGGACTATAAGCTGGGTGGCGATCTATACAGACCTGAAAGCAAGGAACTACCCCGTGGAATCCTATGTTCATACCCAAGGACTCTGCCCACACTCCAGAGTAGGTGTTGAGAGAAGAGACGGGCCAATAGAGACACAGCCAAGGAAGCCATAGAGATGAATATCCTGGAAGAAACGCTGTTTAGATCATTTGATACCTAAGGAGTGATAAAGTAATTACTGAGCAGGTAATGAGATAGGTAATTGGATAGTTTCTCTCCTCAGCATTTAACAACAGAAAAATATCATCAACAGCCATAAAAAGGACATTAAAAATCAACTCAACTTTCAAAACAAAGCCGAGGGAAGGTATAATGCGGGACCTAATAGGAATCCCTGTTTAAAGAAGATAAAGGTGATGCATTTTGCTATCAACAACCACACTACGTAACTGCCCTTTGAGTGTGTTTGTTTGGAAGTTTACCCAAGTGACTGAAGAGAGGGATCGAGAGTCCCCTTGGTGGGTGGTGGACGGAGGCTGGGAAGAACAGCCCACATACCCCGAAGACGCTGGAGGCTGATGCTCCTTGGCTTCCCACCAGCAAAGGCCCTCACCCATAGGGACATTTCCTTGCAAATTTTGACTAAAAGCTACCGTTACCTACTTCCTTACCAGTGACTTAACATCAAACACGGCGAGCTAATCAGTAGCTGCCTAGAGTCAGCTATTCACCCTTCACAGGCAGATAGAGACCTCTGGCCCAGGGCACTTCTATTCATCAGATATCCCCTACCCCTGTGTAACAGACATGAGCCCAGAAAGCTGAATCTCGACTGCCCCCTCTTTTCCCGCACTAGTTAACAAACCCATCTACCATCTAAGTGCTGTACGCTGTTGGTCCTATTTTATCATTCATTGAGAATTAACCAGGAGGAATTCTGCTCTTCCTGAAGGATCCTTTCATTTTGCCACTATTTTCAATTTATGGTTTCTAAACGAGGCAGTGGGCCATTGAGGGTTTTAAAAGTAAGTGATAGACAGCAGGTCCTGCTTATACTCTGATACGTCGGGCAACGTGGCTTTTATGGTGGAGAAATGGAAGGGAATGAATGAATGAATCATCCTTTTTCATGGATGCTTTGCCAATTATTTCTGTAACATACAAATTCAAATTATATTCATTCCTTTTTCCTAAAGAATCCTTCGTGGAGTTTTCCCCATTCGGTTGTCTCTGCATCTGTTCTATAAAGATAGATAACTAGACAGATACTGACATGTATATATGTGCATATATATGTACATACATATATCATGGGTGTGTACGTGTGTCATGCCTGGAACATAGCAGGTTATGTGTAAGATTTGGTCAGTCAGACATAGATTCCCCGTCGCATGGAGGTGGCCACAAAGATGTGGGAGACAGGTAATGAGCAGGTGCTTGAATAAGTAGAGACTGCGGGTATCACAGAACATGCTGTAAAAATATCAAGGTTTGGGAAAATGGGACACTTCGTTTGGAAAATGAGAGGAGATCTGTGTTAAGGAGGTGTTCTTTAACCCGAGACTCGTAGGACAGTGGCGCACGGGGCACACAAAATGCAAGGGCTTGGATGCTCCAGGCAGAGGGGTCCTTCCGCAGTCGGCTCGAAGGACTCCACGAAGCCAGCATGGCCAGAATTCAAGCCGGAGAACAGCGTCTCAAGATGAGTCGGTGTCTGGATTTTATTCTAAGTGCAACGGTTAGTCTTTGGGGAGTGCCAACAAGGAGATGAAGTATATGTGTGTTTTGTGGTTTTAAAAATACTTTGCCGCGTGGAGATTGTGTTGGAGGAGAGCAGGGATGGAAGCAGTAAGAGCACAGACCATTTTGCAGAGTTGAGCCCAGAAGCGATGGGAGGGGGTGCGGAGGAGAGGACCGAGCCTGGGTGTCCAGGGTTGTGACCAGGAGGAGGAAGCCCTGGGACGAGCCGGGCTGTTCTCGTGGGCTCTGTGAGAAGCGTGGGGCTCACTGACAGGGCTCTGTGGTTTCAGACAAGTGGGAATGTGGGGTGCTGTGTCCCGAGGAGGCCAAGAAGGGGATAGAATGGTTTCAAGGGGAAAACAAGGGTGTAGGTTTGGATTTGTAAGGTTCGAGACCCCTGGGAAATAGGAGGGTGTTATGGTTATGAACCTCGTGTAAGTCATGGGTTCATGGCCAAGAGAAAATTCTCTAGGCTTCCAGTAGCGACTGAGCACAGCGTTGAAGCCTAAGGTACGCTGTTCCAGTGGTGTTACGGAAATAGGAACAAGGGATGGAGTCCTCCTGAATGCCCCTCTCTGGCAGGTACACAGTCGGTGCCCAATAGCTGCTGTCATTATATAAATCACGTCCTTTCCATGTGTTTTCAAGTTTCTCCTTAATTCCAAAACCTCTCTGAAGTCTTTCTGCATGAACACATGACCATTTTCAGACTAGTAGCACACATTTTAAAACAAATTTATATAGTACCTCTAAGAATGTCACGAGTCGAATTTGGAACTGCTAAATCTGCTCAGGGGGAAAAAAAGTCCAGGGTAGTCTTTGCTCATTGTGCCATGTTGCTTCTTTATTTCAAATTTTAAACTATTTGAGCTTTGTGTTAGAGGCTCAGCAAATCCCCAGAAACCACCTGTTTCCGGATCTACCTGTTCCGGAGCCGATCCTCAGGACTGCTTGTCTCGCTGCCCCTTCCTTGGCCAGCAGGATGCTCGCCAGACAGGCTGTGACGGCCCACACTCAAGCGCGCTCGCCAGACCCCGGGTTTCTCGTTATCACCCGGGTTTTTCTCTGCACCCTGATTTCCCCATGTCAGCATTTCCCCAACAGATGATCCCTGGGACACTGGCACTTGGCATACTATTGATTTTGTCTTTTTAAAATGCTCTGTGAGGAACGTCAAATGCTGGGCAAGCCACTGCGGGCAGGCTTCTCTGCAGTGGGGCCGCTCAGAGCCACACATAACGATGATTTTCTGCGTGTGGGCTGTTAACATACTGTGTTCCACACATTTTCTTCACCGGGGGGCCCAGTTTGCCAGGGGATGTCTACTTTCTCATATGCTACAACTGTCACTGGCTGTGATCGTCCCGGGATATCTTACTTGATCAGTTGATTATATTCCTGGTTTTTTTTTGGGGGGGAAGAGATGAAATACAAGCACACAGACTAAAAAATGTAGAGTCGGGTAAAGTATAGAGGGTTTGTTAGGTCAACACTGATTTTCAGACTTGTTTTCAGCTGCTCCACTTCTGTGCTGGGCGATCCTCACGAAGTTACCTGATTTCCTTTTCCTCTCTCCTCAGGTCGGGTTAATACCAAACTCTCTTAATTTTGCATGGATATTGTGATTACAGACATGACTTCAACACTTAGATGTGCTTTTGAGCTTTTGGTAACCGAGGTGTTACATAAATCCCAGGCCTTGTTTATACTGTGGTTATAATAAGCAGTGTAACTTTTTTACTGGGTAACCCTGAGATAACATTGTCACGGAACAAGAAATGGCTGCACAGAGCCACTTCTGTGAGTTAAACCCATTCCCGACAGCTGGCTGGTGGGTGAGTTGCTGAGCTCTGAGATTTGAAGTGGCATTTACAGAAGACCTTATTTTGAGAAGGCACCACAGGGAAATTATAACAAGTGTTATTTAACAACTCTAATTATGATTTTTTTTTCCTTCTCTCTCTGCTTTGCAACTACAATCTGATCCAAATTAATATTTATTTATACTAATAATAGCAAACCCAGATGGATTGCTTACTGTGTACCAGACGCGGCTCACCGAAGGCTTTGCACGGACTAGCCCGTCTATAACTGTGAGGAAGGGACTATTATTATCCCCACTTTCATCATGTGAAACTGAGGTCAACAGAGGCTAAGAAACTTGTCCAGAATTCTACCTCAGACAGCCCGGCTCCAGAGCTCAGACGCATCACGCTGCCCACCTCTAGCTTTGCAGAATGCCACGCGGGCTGGGTGCACCTTCACGCCCGGTTCCCTCACCCCTGCTTTGTCACTAATGCATAACTTGATGTCCCGCTCTCTGGGGGTAGCTCGAGACCCTTTGCCAAGCCTCAGGAGAGACGGTGGCCCTTGGACTCCTTGAAACTCAATCAAGTTGACATTTTCCAAATACCAGCGATGCGTGCCCGAGTGTGTTGAATTTGGTGAACGGCTCATACTCAGAGTTCTCTTCTTTAGGCGTGAGGAGTGTCTACGAAGCATCACTTTCTCCAGCTTTCTGGACCACATGTGTCTTATTCATGAGCCCTTGTTTGGTCATCTTTTTACTTCAACGCATTGTTAGGGAACCAATAATATAACCTGGCACTGTGCGCACCAAGGGGGGGGCATAGCGGTGAGTTAGGCTAATAAGGTCTTTCTATGGGAGGTCCCAGCCCTCCACATAGGAAGACACTAAGAACAGCTGAATGAGTGCTGGGTGTGTGTGTGTGGGGGGTGCGTGCTGGAGACAGGCAGTGTGTACAGGTGTCCCCGAACAGCAAGGAGGCTGGCCATGCGAAGGCCTGGGGTCCTGCACACCAGAGAAAGAGAGTAAGTTCGAACAGCGCGTTAGAAGACCCAGGTGCATCTGGGACACAGGAGGCCAGGGTAGGGCTTCTTACAACCGAGGGCAGGTAGGTTGGCAGGCCTTGGAGAATATGGGATGTTTTAGGGCATGATCTGGAATTTGAATTTTATTGTGGATGCCGAGTTGTAAGTTAGGGAGTTTACGATTTTCAAGATCACCATGGCCATGGTGTGGAGACTGGGGGGTAGAGGACACCGGGTTTTATTCCTTGGTTCTTCGTCTCTGGAAGCAAATGTATGAGCAAGAGCGTTGCAGTCAGAATAACGGAACCAGAGACGAGCCGCCTGCAGTGGGCTGCATTGGGGTCCTGGTTCTCCTGGCTGCGTCCCCACTCGGCGTCCACGAGGACGGAGGTCACTGCCTCTCTGTTGGCTTTGAGTTTGGCCATGCGACTTGCTGAGGCGACGGTAGAGGACAAAGCAAATGTTGGAAATGCCACACTTGGTTGGGGTTGTTATGAGGAAAACATGCTCGACAGCTGCTGGTCCCGGGGGAAGGAGGGACGTGGAGCAGACCTGAACCCAGCCGGGAGCTGAGCGCTGCAGGACTTCTGAGCCCAGCCGAGCTGCAGACCACCGGCCCGAGGCAGAGCGTCAGCCGCCGAGCCACACCGGGTGGTGGTGAGAACAGGTGCATGGTGTCCCCTGCCACACCTGGCCAGCCGAAGCCTTTCCACGCACATCCTGCCCTGGGCCTCAGGAGACGGGGCACACGGCCTGATGGGCGTGGCAAGCCCCGTTCCCACTCTTCTTAAGCAAAGTCTTCAGAGCCCCAGAGTCCGCCAGGACTCACTGTGGCTACAGTTCATGTCCGTCAGGTTGATGCCATGGACCCCAGGTGATGGCCTTTTCCAGTGTACCTCCTATAACACTGTGCTCCCCGCCCAGCAGCATCACCATCGTGACAACAGACTGTGGCCCTTAAGTGGCAGAGCCTGGAAATCAGACCACGGCGAGGGTGAATCCCGTGTCTGCCGTTTACTAGCTCGCAGCCTTGGGCGTTTCATTCAACCTCCCTAAACCTGGGTTTCCTCATTTGTAGAATGAGTCAAGGGTTTCCCACTGGCTGGGCTTGGAAAGGAGAGCACATTTAAGGAAGTCACGTGTCAGAGCACCTGGAACCGTGCCCGGCAGGACACGAGCGCTCAGTGCACGCCAGCCGTCGTGCTCGCTGATGGCGGTGGTGGGGTTTGCCGCTGCGTCCTCTGGATGCGCACGAAGCGGTCAGACTCCACCCTGAGCATGCTTCAGTCCCCAATCTGGGAAGCATGGAGAATGTCTGTGCTTCTGAAGCAAGTTTGATGAGGACATAATTCCCACAGATACTTGAGTCTTCTCTGGGAGCCTCCGTTCTTTAGACGTCCCCAGCAAGGTCTTCCTCACCGTTTGCTGCGCCCGGGCTGGGAGGCAGGGTACTCAGCTGGCCACGGGGCTGCCCTGGCCCCCGCCGCTCCAGATGGCCGTGTGCACTATGCACACACCCAAGCGAGGACTTGGATATTGATAACACAGGCACTAGATGAAACATATTCTGGAAAAGGGTAGGCATTACCGAGAAATTGAAATAAAGGGCACAGCAAAACCAGTGCTTTTTCCAAGGGGAGAGCCCTTTCTGGAATGGGAGGGCTCATGCCTGGTTTCCATCTTGTCTTCTGAAGACGATATGGTTAATTAATACCCTCCCCCAAGATGCCCACGTCATTAATTCCAGACCCTGTGAATGTCAACACAGGTGGTAAATGGGACTTTGCTGGGATGGTTAGGGATGGGAGGCGAGGAGGCTGACCCGTGTGCGTGTGACCACGCAGGGCCCTCTGGAAGGGAGGCTCAGAGGGAGAGCTGACCTGCCGCTGGATGCATTAGGACAAAAAGACAGTGGGGAGGTGACAGGTGGGACAGGGGCTGGAAAGGGGCCACAAGCAGTTGTAATGCAGGTGGCCTCCAGAGGCTTGAGAAGTCAAGGGAACAGATTCTGCCCTGAAGCCTCCCAAAGAATGTGCCCCGCCAACGCCTTGATTTTGGACTCTGACCTCCAGAAGTGAGAGTGAATAGATTGGTGTTATTTTAAGCCACTAGGTTTGTGGTTGTGTGTTATAGAGGCCACTGGAAACCCAAACAAGGATGTAACAGGCAGGCGGCGCGTGCAGGAGCTCTTGAGTTAGGCGGGTGCCCACGGATGGCCGGTAGTCAGATTCCTCCTTCCCAAGCCAGCCCTGGCGACTAAGCAGACGTTGAATGCCTTTTTACCTTAACGGGTCAACAGCAGCGCCATTCCTAGGGCTCAGAGTTCTCTCCTTTTCTAGGGGAGCTATTTGGCAATGTGCCCTGCTCTGCAGGTTAATAGCTTCTGTGTGCATCGGTTGGCCTTGGGAGTATCGGATTCAGAAGCGCACACTCCTGCACCTTTAATTAAGCAGCTGGCTCAGATGTTCACCATCTCCTCTGAGATGGCTTGGCTCCCCAGCACATTCTGAAAGGCCCATTAAAACAGTCACTGGGGCGTCTGGGTGGCTCAGTCGTTAGGCATCTGCCTTCAGCTCAGGTCATGATCCCAGGGCCCTGGGATCGAGCCCCGCGTCGGGCTCCCTGCTCCACGGGAAGCCTGCTTCCCCCTCTCCCGCTCCCCCTGCTTGTGTTCCCTCTCTCGCTGTGTCTCTTTCTGTCAAATAAATAAAATCTTTAAAAAATAAAATAAAATAAAAATAAAACAGTCATTATTCTACGAAGCTTCCTTGTGCCCAAACTCCAAATGTGCAGAGGCTCGCAAAAGAAAAGGTGTGAGGTCTTATTTTTTTCTTCATTTTTGCACCTTTTTTCGTCAGCCTTTAAAGCACTAAAGTTATCTTTGTATGTTTAACTAATTTCGGATTTTGAAAGCACTAGGAAAGTGCTTGAGATTTGAAGTTTGCCTACGAAAATGATTAGGTGTCTCAGAAGGCAGTCAGCTTGGGATGGTTCACTGCAGAAACCCGTTTAACTTTGCAGCACAGAAGGTTCATAGAAATTACAGCCTCCTCTTCTTTAGTGCCACCGTGGGATGTCCTGAAGGACATCTGGGAGATACAGTGCCCAGTTCCCTCTTGTCTCAGCGGCGAATTAAATCTAATACCCGTGAAGAAGAGAAAATATTCTATCATTGATAGTGTTCGCATGTTCCAAAAGTTAAAAAAAAAAAAATGTTTATTCAGTTTGATGAGAGGCGGTGTGGGGGAGACTGTTATGAGTTGTCACATACAAACACTTTCGGAGTTTTCCTAGCTTTCTATAAATGAGTCCTTAAATGGTGGGGACCAAAATGTGCTTTGGAGACACATCCATCAAATGTGAAATTGTTAAAACTCTTTGTTGCGAGTGGCGGAAAACCCAGCTCAACTGGGTGAAGTGGAATTTATTGACTTTCATAAGAAAAAGCCTGCGCAGAGACTTCAGGTATAGTTTGATCCAGGAGCTCAAATAATATCATAACGTTTTGCAGTTTTGCAGTCTTCAGCATTTAGCCCAAGATACCCATGTGTTTGTGGCCCTCCACAGGCTGACCCCAGTACCTCCACGCCCACGCCATTTTTATCACTCACGGTCCTTGCAGACCTGTCTCCCAAGAGCCCCAGCCAACATCTCATAACCTTTTATTGGTTCTTATTGACTCATTTGGATGTCATGTCTGCACCTCTTGGCTCTGGTGGACCACCCCTGAGTCACATATCTATGTCTGGAAATTCTTTCTGAAGCATTTAGCTGGAAAGTGAATTGAAGTTTGTTCTCTGAAGTAAAGTTGAGGTTCTGATACCAAAGTTACAAGAAATGGTTCGAATGGCAGAAAGTCAACCAGTTACCTTGACAGTGACCATGTCCTCTTTAAGCCCCATGCTAACATGAGGTCCTTTGGAGCATCTGAGCATAGGTGCATGTAAAGAACATTTACCTGGCAGTTGTGCAGGATCTGGTCCCAGCTTTGCCACTGATTAAAAGTAGGGAGATAACTTGGCAAACTATAGGCTTCCTTGAGCACTAGAATCCTGACTTACCTTGATCTCCCTCAGGCTTCTCACTGCTTGTAACAGCCATTGATGATTTGGTCTTCCTAGTGCCTCTTTCACCCTCTGCTGGGAAATGATCCTCGTTCAGTGCACCCTGGTGCCTGTGGTATTGATTAACATTGTCAGCCAACGGCTTCCATTACTCCCCACTTCTGATAACGTAATGGGCTTCTCTTTCCTTTTCCCTTGTGGTTGGGTAGAGTGAGATGACTAGTTCTTGGTAAAGAACGTTTAATTGTCGATTCAAAAAAGTCCAGAGCAACCTTTCTCTCTGGCTTGGCATCTGCCGACGTTCAACATGCTGGCTGTGCCAGTAGTCCGGGTCCCAGAATGGGAAGTCTTGGAGAGCAGAGCCCAGCCAACCTGTGACAAGAATAAAGGATGAAGGAGACGAAAACTAACACACCAGTCAATGGGGCTGTTTGTTTTTGCAGCGTAACCTAGCTTATCCGGACTAATTCGGGGTTCTGATGGGCATACCTTTCACCTGCCACAATTCTGTGGCCTCCGCTGAGCGACTGAGGTATGGAAACACCCCACAGACCAATCAGACTCTCCCCAATAATTTTCCACTTGAAAGGAGAACTGTTGAACCTGAAATGCTTGGAAGCTGCATCTCTGCAAAGGCAAAACCATGAACCCTCTGCAGAGGTCCCCCTCTTGTATAAGCTCTTGTTCTTCTGGAGACCCACTTCTTGGTTGTGCGTTTGGATCTGGTGTCTACTCAGTATCTTTCCTGTAAATCCCTGCATTGGTTAAATGATCCAAAGTCATTTCCTACTGCTTGCCGCAAATGCCTTATACTGTGCCCAGCATGACTGTTGGAGGGCAGAAGAGAACTGGACTAAAGAAATGATATTGGACACACCTGTGTGCTGTTTCAGATCTTCCCCCGCCCTACCCGGTTCCAGGTGTTGGGCCCGCTTTCCAGACTTGGCTGCCATTATAGCAGCAAACTCTGACGTCAGCAACTTTGCTCTGCATAAGAGACAGCATCCGACCTCAGGCCCTTGCCGTCCTGCCCCCAGGGCTCTCTTGTTCACTCTGAAATGTGAAGATTTTTCCAGAGAAGCACACATATACTACCCTGAAGCAAAAGAGAATTAATATCCTGCAGGGCACAACTTCGACCAACAAAAGATGGAGACCAGTGGATAAGTTCCTCCTCAAAGGGACTCTTCTGGGAAGCATTCCTGGAATACAGTTTGGCAGATTTGAGCAATTTGTCATGTTTGATACCAAATACTGGGCCCCTCCGTCCTGTGCTCACACCAATCTCCTTCGTGCCCCTCCACACACCTTCTCCTGCACCCCAGCTCCTGGGCTGGCACTCCAAGGGCATTCTTAGTTCATAACCCTTTCTCCAGGCTCTGCTCTCTGTAGAACATAGGCTGAGCTCTGATTTGTGGTTCATTCAGAAGAATCAGGTAGTTTTCCTTTCTTACATGCCTTAAAGGACGCCACCCCCCCCCCCACACACACACCTAGGATATTAGTGCACTGTGGGGAGGGAAGTGTAGGGATGAGAAAGCAGAGTTAAGATTTCACCTAGACTTTCCTGGTACTCGGGTAGAAACAAGAGTGTAGACTGGAAACTTCTAACACTTGTCTGCTGACCATGATGGATGTGGCTATGAGAAGCATGAAAACAAAGAACATAACACAGGGATTCTGTGATGCTGCCCGAAGGACATCTTGTTGCTTCTAGAACAGACCGTAAAGGTGTTTTAGATGTGATGAGGGAGGTATCTCTGTTGTAATGGGCACTGCGCTTAGATTACAATTCCTGTTCTGTTGTCACAAATGGAAGGATTTCATTCGTTCTCATGGCTGAATAATATTCCAGTGTGTGTGTGTGCACACACACATGCTCCACAATTTCTCTACCCATTCATCCATTGACGGACACGTAGGGCGTTTCCATATCTTGGCTGTTGTGAATAACACTGCTATGAAGATGGAGCGCAGATACCTCTTTGAGATGCCGATTTCATTTCCTTTGTGTATATATACCCAGAAGTGGGTTTCCTGGATCCTAGAGTGGTTTTATTTTTAATTTTTTGCAGAACCTGCATACTGTTTTCCATAATGGCTCTACCGACTTATATTCCCTGCAAGGATGTTATGCTAAGTGAAATGAGCCAGACAGAGAAAGACAAATAGTATGGTATCACTTATTTGTGAAATCTTTAAAAAACTAAACAACAGTCATAGGAACAGTAGAGGGGTGGTTGCCAGGGGCTGGGCAGGGGGGGGGACGGACATAAGACATTGGCCAAAGGGAAACACTTCCAGCTACAAGATGGTTACAGTTTGAGGATGTGATGCACAGGGTGGTGACCGTACTTAACAATTCTGTCTTGTGTATTTGAAATCCACTAAGACAGTAGATCTTAAACATTTTCACCAAAAAAAAAAGGAAACTGTGAGGTGATATATGTCTTCATTAACTTGATTGTGGTAATCACTTCATAATGTATACATATATGAAATCATCACATTGGACACTTTAAATGTATTACCATTTCATTTGTTAATTATACTTCAGTAATTGTTAAATATACTTCAGTAATGTTCAGTGCTTCTCCTGTGACTCAGAACGCACTTGAAGACTCCATGCCTCGAATGCAAATTCTGGGTCATCAATGGCTTGGCAGTTCTGTAGGTCTGTCTCATAATCTGCAAAGCAAGGTCATTTGATGAAGTATTTTATAAAGTGAAACAGTACAGGGAGGTTGATCTTAGAAAAATTTTTAATTAAAAAAATCCCTTTATTTCCATTTTCCCTCTGCAAACCATTTACCTTCTCCAAGAGTCTCTCTGCAACACCTTTGGGAGGACTGAAGGAGATGATGTATTCAAGATCTGCTGGCCCATAAACAGTAGTCAGAAGGGTGTCACCGTTGTTGAATCTTGATGTCCATGGAGGACTGCTTACTTGTATTCATGGTTGTATTAGTGAGGGTGCCTCAGAGCAACAGACCCAATTGGATCTCTCTCAATATAGATAGATACAGACCAGTTGGAATTGGTATATATTCTCTCTTGCTCGAGGGAAGCCAATCATTTTGTTCTCTCCAGGCTTTCGACTGATTGAATGAGACCCTCCCACGTGTTGGAGAGCAGTCTGCTCTAAATGTTAATCTCATCCCCAAACACCCAGAATATCATGTGACCAAATGTCCAGGCCCCCTGTGTCCCAACCAAGTTGACACATAAAATTAACCGTCGCAACAGTACTTGTTTTCCAAAAAACCCATCAAACAGAAGAAAAAAACTGAACAGTCCTAGAAGAGATTTCAACAAAGTATTGAAAGATGGAAGGAAGACTGTCGGACGACAGCTGAATTAGCAGAGACCAGAGGCAGCCCGCCACCTGCGGGGGGGGGGACCAGAGGCAGCCCGCCACCTGCGGTGGGGGGACCAGAGGCAGCCCGCCACCTGCGGGGGGGGGACCAGAGGCAGCCCGCCACCTGCGGGGGGGGACCAGAGGCAGCCCGCCACCTGCGGGGGAGGGGGGGGACGTATGTCGATTTTAAAGCTCTTCCTTTAAAACAAAAAAGTCTAGGACTTGGGGGTTCTGGGTATCTTGGAAATCGGCAGGGTGAGACGAAAATAGGAAGAGGAGCTCTCTGTGACAGAGCCCCTGTCACCCTGCCGCTGTCCCCTGTGCCCGGATTCACACTGACAGGCAGGCGAGACTCCGAACTGGGAGTTCTCAGACGCCACAGCGAGACGCCTCCCCATGGCGCCTTCCGTGTTCGAGCCGCACATCAACAGCACAGGGCGGGCAGTTGATGGTTTTAAGATCAACCTCCCTGTACTGTTTCACTTTATAAAATACTTCATCTAATGACCTCTCTTTACAGATTATGAGACAGACCTACAGAACTGCCAAGCCACTGATGACCCAGAATTTGCATTCGAGGCGTGGAGTCTTGAAGTGCGTTCTGAGTCACAGTAGAAGCATTGAACATCAGTCGTATGATTCACTGTATTCTGATGACATAAATGTTCAAAATCAGACGTGGCGATAATGTCCGGAGCCATACACGTAGCAATGCAAGATGAATACTTTTATTACCTTTCGATAACTTCATTTTTTTTCAAGTTTCCAAGTTCTGCCAGGCTAGTTTTCCCAAAGCTAATCTCCCCACCTCCCCTTCTTTTGGCTTGTGTCTGCAAACAGGGAAGCCCCAGAATATGTTTCCAGAGCAGATGGGAGGGGAACATCTGACTCATGGGACGTGTTCCTGCAGGTGTCTTCCGAGATTCCAAGTGCCCCTACCTGCTTTTACACCGGGCCCAGGACAGCCCACTGCACGCAAGTCACCTTGAGAACCTTTTACCCCACCTTCCCTAGTAGTGTCTTTTCAGGTCCCAAGACCCGTCAGCACTCCCCAGCCACTTGGGGCACACGAGAGTCCCACACTGCCTCTTGGCAGCCCGGGGCATGCTGCATCTCCAAGATGCTCTGTGAAGCCCTGCCAGCCCCGTCAAGTCTCGGGCAGCCTCTCTCTCTGCAGACTACCCCCGTCCCTGGGAAGCCTCCTCGGGAAGCACACAGCAGGGCTCCTCCTTTGCAGGCCTCACCTCTGCTTAGCTTGTTCTGGGAAGCAGAGGACTAAGGCTTTGTGTGAGAGCTGGCCATTGATCTCCACTCCCCGCTGACACCTTCCAGAATCCAGAAGTTAAGGATCCCTTGCTGTTACACACCAAATATTCCCTCAATCTCAATACAGCCCATATTCTTTTTCTTGTATGGTGTAGGTTTTAGAAATCAAAAGCCAGGAAAAAGTGTTTATCTCCCTTTTCTGCTTTCTCCACTCTTTATTCCAACATCTGCTCTCACCCAACCATCTGTCGTGTATTAATAAAAGTAATGTCTTTATAATCCTCAGCAATAGCAAGTGGATTCTCTGGGTGATGAGTCTTGTGTCACCCATGTCCATCACACCAGTGATAGTTGGTGGCAGGGTATGAGGAGCCAGAGGCTGAGGCTGGAATTGAGGTGCTCAAGAACAGGGTTCAGATGTGCTGGTCTGTTTCCCTTTGATTAACCCTGGCCTTTCTCTGGTTAAAGGATTCTCCTTAAGGGATGGATCAATGTCATTTGCTCTCATGGATGTGATTTGGCCAGAATGAGGGGCTCTCCTGGCTCCCTCTTTTCTAGAAGGATCTCTGGCTGCTCCAGTGTTGGTTACCGCCACCTTGAGGCCGACCAATGGAGAGTAATGGGTTCTTCCGTTGTTGCTCCGCTGACCACATCAGAGCTGTGTTTTGGAAATGGGAGAGGAGGTTTCCTTATGGGGACCAAGCTTTCTATCAGCAGCAGAGAGGAAGACATGGAAGTCTTATTGCTGAGAAGGACTTTATCCTGCTAAATCACAGAAAGAATGTGAACCGGGCCAACAGACATGAGTGCTGTCCCTGCTGAACGGTTCTTTCTTCTTCTACACTCTTGTGATCATAGGTGTTCTGATACGGCAGGCAGGCTTTAATTACAGCCTCCCGCAGGACTTCTCCCGCCAGAGGCTGTGCCGTGGACTCAGGCTAGAAACTGTCCTCCCCAACTCCCACGACCTCATGGCTTCTCACGTGGCCTCTGCAAACCCATTCGCTCTGTCTTTCTGATTCGCTGTAGCGAGCCCATTGCCTTTTCCCGTCGACGTGACACTTGCTTTGGTGGCCCCCAGCCTCCCTGCCTCCTCTCAGGCCAGGAACTGCTGCCATACAATGGCCTTGGAGTCCTTCCCAAGCTCTTCTCCCAGAGAGCTTCTCTTCTCTGCCACCCTTCCCACAACCCCAGCAAGACCCGGGGAGACCTCGAGCCCTGGAGGGAACTCTGTGGACAGTGGGCTGCCTTAGCAGCCAAGTCAGAACAACCCTGCAGAGAGCTCAGATTCCAAATCCATAGTCTGTGCCCCAGTGTATACTGAGCATCTTCTTCCAGTGCCCATGTGCCCTTACAACAGTCGTGAGCGAGTTTCTCCCAAGTTGGCCCACCCCGGTGGGGAGGGGAGGGGCAGGGACTGAGTCTCAGTTTGGTAGCTCAGATTTAGACAAAAAGTCATCAAGGGTAAGAACAAAACAAAAGAATTGTAATTTTTCGAGATTATTGGCAGGAAGAGCCAGAGGAAGACCAGAGGAAAGGTCATGGACGAGGCACCGTCCCCTTTACGAAAGCCTCGTAAAGCAATGTTGCATCCTGACTGCATAACATTTGAACTATCTTTAGGAATGAACCCCAAGAAGATGAAACCTCATTATTTTGCTTAATTCCCCAACAGTGGACACATGTATTTGCATGCATTAAAACGCAGCATAGTATTAACACAGAACAGAAGAAATCACACAGACTTGGTTCTCTGGCCACGCTCCAGGGACTGAGAGGGATTTTGTATTTGACTTAAAAGTGGAAGGCTTTGGCTCAGCTATCTGCAGCTGGAATTATGTCTGGCCTCTCTCTTTGGTGGAGTTCAGTGATTCCATAACATTTAAGCCATGAATACCCCTGGACTGCTTTGGATACAGGAAGCCATCTACCCTGTAACTTTACGGACAATTTAAGGAAAATGTTAGGAGTAATGAACTTATGCAATTTCTGCCTTCAGCTCTGAGTCTGGGACTTAATCCTCTGGGGAAAGGCAACTTCATTAGACAGTAAACAGGGAATCTGGCCCTGCCAAATTAATGATGTCTATAATGAAAATGTATCTTTGCCATGGGTTTGCAAATCACTTAGCCGAGGTCAACAGCTTAACAGACTGCCTGCTTTTATTGTGAATTTTAATTACAAAAATGATTCCTGAATATATCATCTTGTTTAAAATATTGCGGGTAAGGTTACCATCCCACATCCCGAGGCCTTCTGTCCTCATCAGAGATGACCGCTGTTTGAGGGTGGGTATCCTTCTGGAATTTTTTTCTGTGCTTTTATACACACATTCCTGCAAATGTGAAAGCTGTATCCAACTTTCATGATTTTATTTCAACATAAAATGTTTCATTCTGTAGCTATTATTTGGCAACTTACTTTTTCCTTAATCAACAATGTTTCTAGAGATCTACCCAGGTCTATACAGATAGAACTAGCGATTTCTGTTAAGTGACCCACAGTTGCCTTAATCAGAATAGGGTAGGTTATACTACGGTAACAAATATTCTTTGAAAGCTTGGTGTCCCTGCATGACAGAAATTTATAGCTCATTCATGTGAAGTTAACTTCAGTTTGGCAAGGGTGCTTTCTCATCCAGTGACTCAGGGATCCAGACATTTCCCATTTCGTGATGCTCCCACATCAGTGCATGACTTCCAAAATTAACATGGAAGGGGAAGAGAGAGGTGGAGGAAATACATTGACTTTCATTTGTTCATTTTTCATTTTGAGACAAGCTTAGGCTCAAAACTATGTTGCAAAACGAATAGGAAGAATTCCCACAGTCCCTTTGTTCTGCTTCACTAAATGTTAACATGGTGCAGAACCACAAGGCAATGGTCAAAGCCAGGAGATAAACGCAGACACGGAACTGTGGATAACTACAGAGCTGTCCAGAGTCCACCAGTTGCCATGTGAATGCCCTCTCCTGGCACGAGTCACCCAGTCCAGGGCCACACATTGCAGATCGGTGCCTCGTGTCCATAACCTCTTCATTCTGGGATCGTTCCTCAGACCAGCTGAGTTTTTCACGTTCTGGCCGTTTTAAGTGAGTACTGGCCAGTTATTTTGTAGAATGTGCCTCAATTTGGGTTTGGCTAGTGTTTCTTCACGATTAAATTCAGGTTATACATTTTGGGCATGAAGAGCTTGGGAGCGATGCTGTGACCATGTCATGTCAACACAGAGATGACATCGATAATTCTTGTTACAGGTGAGGTTGGCTTGGAGCATGTGGTTAAGGTGGCATTGCCAGGTTCATCAACTGTGATGCTTCTGTTCTCCCCTACGTATTAAATAAGCGTAGAGAGGCTTTGAGACTAGGTAAATAGCCTACCAACTGTCATACTTTGCCCACAAATCTCAGCACCCCTTGATTTGACTCTGAAACAGTCATCTCTGTGGTGTCTGCCAAATGGTGAATTTCTATTTCCATCATTCCTTCTATGTTTGTTAATTGGAATTCATTTATTCATGGGGTGCCTGGGTGGCTCAGTCTGTTAAGCGGCTGGCTCTTCGGCCCAGGTCTGGATCTCGGGGTTGTGAGTTTAAGCCCTGCGTTGGCTCTGTGCTGGGCTCTGCACTGGACATGGGGCCTACCTAAAAAGAGGAAAGTAATTCATTTATTTATTCAGTTATGTATCTGTATCCCCGATGGACACATGGATATTTGTTTTATTCTGTGCATTGTCATTCATTGCTATCATTATTTATTTTCTTGCTCGAGTTGTCCCGGATCTGTCCATTCGGAATGCTTCCAGTTGGCCGCTGTGTCCTTGCAGGATGCGACCACCCCCTTCTGAGCATTCCCTTAATTTCTGCCACCATGAGAGGTCCCAGGTTCGTCCTGTACTTTTCCTGTCCTATGCCGGAGCCTGCCGTTTCCCCAAGGAGCCCAGCTTCCTTTACAAGAGCCATTCTTCAGATGCCAAGATCTGGTGCTAGGGGCATTCTCTTGCTCTTCGCTGCTTTTGAACAGAAAGAGCACCTCGCACCCTGTACTCCTTCCTGGTGGCCAACACCCAGTCACCTGCCTCAGCCTGAAAGAGAGGGAGACCCAGAAATCTTTTCTTTGCTCCCGGGAGGAGGAACTAATGCGATAAACACACAGCACTGTTGCCTCTGTAACAGAGTTGCTCACTGTGCCTAGCCCCTATAGCTTGTCCAGCCATCTACTGTGCTCCCAGTGTTGCACGCTCGAAAATAATCCCCCAGTGCACTCCCTCAAGCCTGTCTCCTTGGTCACATTCCCAGTAGACTATCATGCTCATCATCCCTGAAAAATATCCCAGCTGAACTATAAGAAGATGAGGTCAGCTTCAAATATGGCACTGGTGGTATGTTTTCTGAATTTTATTAAACACCATAAGTGAAACACCAATGCCCACATATATTTTGGGTTCTGCACTCTTTCTGGATTTATCATCAGCTGTTTTTCCTGTATAATGATCTCAAGTGGATTGTGGCAAGCTGGTATGTCTGAAATTCTGATTCTAGTTATCTTATTTTTAGTTCTGTTTTCTTCCTAATGAACCCAAAAACTAGAGAAAACTTCTCTCCAGAATTGGACTCAGGGGTTGGTTGCCAAAGTTTTCTATAAACTGTTCTTTTAAAATAAACCTTTCTTGTTAGCAAGAAGAAAATCATAGACTTTAATAGCAGATTTAAAAAAAAACAACATCTGAATAAATAGAAATATGACACAGCAAGGCATGACTGAAGTTGTTTCATTTCGACAAGGACCTACGGCCGAAGAAAATCTGGATACGACCTCTCCTCTCAGCAGATCCTGGTGGACTGACTGGGGGAGGCAGGCAGACTCAAATAACATAAAACTAACCGTTTCAGTGAACTGCTCAGTTCATTCACCACCTAGCTTCAGGTTCCAAGACATCTCCACCATTGTGAGGGGAAGCCCCATTAACTGGCTTCCCCCCAGCGCGCCCCACCCCAGGCATGCACCTGTTTGCATTCGGTCTATGGGTGTCTGTCTTCCGAACATCTCACAGACATGGGGTCATACGATATGGGCCATTTTGTGTCTGGCTTCTTTCCCTCGGCATAGTGCTTTAGGGGTGAATGCATGTGGCAACAGGTGTCGGGGCCTTCCTCCCCTTTCGTGGGGGAACATAGCCCAGTGTGTGGACAGACCCATCGTCAAGGGGAGGGGTGAGTTCGCTCATCCCCCACAGCGTGCATGCACCCAGAAGCACTGTCAGGGGCCGTCTCTGCTGACTCACCACCCCCCAAGGCAGGAGGTCATTGCATGACCAAATGGAAACTGTGCAGACAACTTGATCTCTGTCACGGAGCAACTGACGTTGTCCCCTTGTTCAGGGGCCTGGGACTTGCAGAGGACAGAAGCCCAGCCGGTTCCCCCTGTGTGGCCGTTCGCCTTATCTTGCCATCAAGTGCAGTGGAGGGCAGGTCTGCCTGCAGAGAGAGGTTTTGAAAATCATTTAGTGCTTTAGAAAAAAAACCGCTTTTGCTGAAGGCATTTTTTTCTATTTATGCAAGTGTAATAAACCCATTTCAGAACTAGGGGGAAAAGCGGGTACCATAATTGGGAAGGATTTCTACTGCGCAGCAAGAGAAGTTGTGTATGAGGCGCCTGACGCCCTGGGTCAGACGCGCCAACCCCACGAACCCGCATCGTGTCCGGAAAGGGGAAGAAGGTGAGGCACCCCTACCGTGTGCGAATGCGAATGGGGCTCTTTGCTAAGAATGCTCCTCGTGGAAGTTTAGAAATGTGAGGACATGTGGGGACCGATTTCATGAAGATTTCTTTTTCTGTTCTGCTAAGAGGCCAGCTCCTTGCCATGTTGATGCGTCCTCTGCCTGGAACGATTCTCCCTCAACTGCATCTGCTCATCCCCTTCCCGCTCCCCTCAGGTCCCCTGAGCTGCTGCTGAGCCTTCTCCCCGAGGAATCGCCCGTCTGACCCCACCAGTTGGTTCCCTGGGTCACACTGGCCTGCTGGTTGCAGCCGTGGACCGAGGCAGGTGGATGGCGGCCACAGCTTCATGCCACTCCACGTGCTCCACCCTCTTCCTAGCAATGACTTTGGGCGCATCTTACTCTCTGCTCACCCCCACCCCCCTCGTTTCTGCTTTTTCATCAAATTAGGATCACAGTTGCACGCACCTCGTGAGGTTTTGATGAGGGCGCCAAGGGCTGAGTCCAGGTAAATCACGCATGAGAGGGACTGGTGTGTAGGAAACACACTTTATCATCTTCAGAGTGCTTATCACCGTCGGAAGTTATACTGACGATGCATTTATCACTGTGTCTTCCCCACTACGCTTCGATCTCTGTTAACAGCGGCCCTTTTCTGTTGCTGTCACCGCTAAACGCCCAAAGCCGAGAGGAGCGCCTGATTTATGGTAGATGCTCAGTAAATAATAGCTGCCTGCACACAGGAATGACCGATCGGGAGCCCGACAAGCGCCCTCTGTTAGTGTGAACACAGCCTCTGAGGAGACTCTGGGGAAGCACGGATTTTTTCCCTTCTTGTGCCGGGAAACGCACACATTCTGGCACCGACGGCCGGAAATGGTAGCAGGACTCCCACCAGACGTATGTGACTGACCAGTGTGTGTCCGTCCGGCCTCACGCGTGTGAAGGGCCGGCCCACCAGCCCCTTCCTCTTTCCCTGCTGCTGCTGGTTAGCCTTGTTGTCCCGCAGGTGGTCACAACCCGAAATGCGTAGGAGGCCCTACTGGCCACGACTGTCCTCTCGGTTACTTAGGGGTGCAAGAATGTACATTCCTCTAATCTGTCTGCCTCGCAGCCTCATTCTCATATTACCTGGATTGCACCGGCGTCTCAGACGGTCGATCCCGAGTGTGAACTCACTTGGTCTGGGATGGCGCCGCACCGTGCATTGGGTTCAGGGGAAGGGCACCGAGCCCCCACACCCGTCCCTCCCCCCTGGCATTTGGTTGTCGGGGAAGCCAGATGACCCCTGGTCTTCACGGGACCGCGGGCCCCCGTGGATTGCCAGCTTTAGAGCCATGCCTGTGCCTTCACTGCAGGTGCCACCAGGAGCGGCAGGAGGCTCTGGTCCGTCTTGAGCCTGATCTTCATGCCCTTGTTTCTTTGTGCTTGTGCTGCTGTCCTCGGAGGGGTAACATGAGCCTCGTCAGCTCTGTCAGCTCCCCACTTCTGCTCCGGGACAGAACTGGGGGAAGAGACCCGTTCCTTCTGCTCTCATAGTCCCAGGCTCACCTGCAGGTGCCCCGCCTGCCTCTGGAACTTGGCCCAGGGAGGGGTCAGGGTGCAGCTGCCCCCTCGGCAACCCTCAGCTCCTTGCTGACTCTGACCTGACCTCTGGGTTATGGATATCGCGTCTCCGACTCCTTCCTCGGTTGGGTTTTCTAGAAGTAGGAAGCAGATTCTTGTCCATGTGATTGACTGAGGGAGCATTCTCAGGAGGGAAGGGAATAATAGGGGAGGGCAAGCAGCGGGCAAAGGGTTTGCACCAGTCCATCAGCAGCCTGACCCCAGAGAAAGACCCGGGACATGAATAGCATTTCTGAGCAGAGTCCCCAGGAGGCAAGGAAGATGGTCTTTTGTCTGCCCCATCAGGCAGCCATGGGAGGTGGTTTGGGTGGTTTGGGGGAGAGCATAACCTTCCAGATAACACCAAGAAAGGACAGGCCCATTGGCCAAAACCAGTTCCCTGGAGACCCGGGAGCTGTGAGCCCTTAGCATCCAACCCTCAGAGCGGATGTGGGCTGGGATTAGGGCTTTCATGGTCCCATTTATCTAGAAATGGAAGATAATTGGATGCAGATGAGCAGATGGTCCACCACTGGGGCATCAAGAAGATTCTTTCTATTCTCAGTGGGTTTACAATCTAGATTAGGCACATTATTCAAAAATTTGCAAAACAAACGCCTCTCCATCAACAAAATTCAAGGTCACGCCATTGGGCGATCACTGCATCTACCCACCGGTGGCCTGGGCATGAGCTCATCTCTGCTGACTTCCCAAGTTATGCAGGGGAGGAGGGGGGGTGACTTCGACTTAGTAAAATATCTAAGGAAAGGCACATTTGTTGTAAAAAATGAGTCACTTGATTTTCATTTTTTTTTTTTGTTTTGTTTTAGAAAAGACAACTGTGGTATGAATGTACTGTAAAGGCAATTATATTGGTTTAAACTGAGCCTGCGATAATCGGCTAGCTTGGTGCCTTCCAGGGTGAATGCGTGCGTCATCGCTGTTAACACCAGGCTTTACCCACGGGGCCTCGGATTCCACCGTTGTACCTGTGTCCTTCACGCCTTTCAGACCACAGCTGCTGACAAATCACAGGGCCCTCGGCGGCGCTGGAAGAACTAACAAAATGGCCCTCGTGGGTGTCTCCCCATGGAATGTGCATACCCCTTCCTGCCCTCTCTCTCCAGCCCCATTTTTGGGCCTTAATGAGAACGTCCACTACTATAGTTTCCCTTTATGAAGCCAGCAGGGTTTTCTTTGCTGTGAAATGAGTAGTTCAATTACCCTCCTACTAATGGATAAAGTGTAATTAACATTGTCTTGAGGCTAATTTTCCTTTGAGCTGCCATTCCTCATAAGCCGCACATTATTCTCAGGAAAAGTCAATGTGTCACTTTTATTAGGCCAGTTTGCACTTTAACACCAAGAAAATTAATTCAAGCTACATTAGCGTACTTAACTTCAGCTACAACAGGGTTATCTGGCGCTGTCCTTTGTGAAGTCGCATCACTTCCAAGTGCGTGGATCCAACCGCGTCAAACATGAGATCGTCCTTTGGTGCTTGTGCTGTTGGTGGCATGCTGCGTCCCGCCACCGAGCGGGAGAGAATTTTTCCGTGAGTGCCCAGTTCCCACTTGTGAGACCATCTTTTGGGGGTGATAGGATTCCCAGTGAATGGATGCCCTTCGAGGATTTGCTCTAATTCATTATCTCATCTCTTGCTAAAAGGTTTTCTAAGTTTTGTGTTTTTCTACCCCCACCCCCCAAAAAAATCAAGTTAAGAAATCAAATATGAAGGAGCATAGCCCTAGGGAATTCTCAGGCCCCATCTCCCCCTATTATGGCCACACTTCTGTTTACAGCTTCCGTCCCGGGTTTGCAGACTCAGCCACCGTGCTTCACGTGTTGCTGGAACTCTCCATCGGTTCTCTCCTGAGTACCAAGTCTGCATTCCCAAAAATTTCTTTAGTGGGAAAAAAATATCCTTTGCCACAACATTCGTTATTTTGCCAAGGTCCATTAGACTAACATTTATTTAATGCACTATTGCTCCACCGAGTTTTAGGAACCGACAGTTATCCTGCAAGAGAAAATCCTATTTCCTAAGTGTCTTTCTTAAACACCAATTAGATGACAGTAGCTTCTCCCTTTGGATCAGCAACTGCACCCTGGTGTCCCATGAGCCAGATAGGTTGTGCCTGGTCTATGCAGTGCCTTTTTTTTTTTTCAATGACTCTTTCTTTAGAGCAGTTTGAGGTTCGCAGTAAAATTCAGGAGATTTCCCATCTAGCCCCTGCCCCATGCACGCACAGCCTTCCCCACTGTCAGCAGCCACACCAGACGGGACATCCGTTACAGGGATGACCCACACTGAAACATCATCATCCCCTGAGTCCGTAGGGTACATGAGGGGTCTCTCTTTGTCTTGGACATTCTGTGGGTTTGGACAGATGTACAATGACCTGTCTGCACCATTATGGTCTCATACAGAGGACTTCCACTGCCCTAAAATCTCCACCACCCCGCCCTCTGGCAACCACTGATCCTGCTGTTGTTTCTCTAAGTTCTGCCTTTTCCAGAACGTCACAGCGGTGGAATCCTGCAGTGGAGGTGGGGGGTGGGCGTGGGTGCCCTTTCAGACCAGCTTCTTTGACTTAGTGATGTGCGGTTAGGTTTCCGCCATGTCTCTCCATGGCTTCATAGCTCATTTCTTTTTAGTGCTAAACAACATTACATTGTCTGCATAAACTACAGTTTATTTATCCACTCACCTATTGAAGGACACCTTGGTCCTTCAGGGCTTGGTTCACAGGGCTTTATTTAAATTTCACTGACATGTTTAACCTCAGTAAATCTTCCATAAAGTCTTGGATTTCCGAGTCTCAGAAAAGTCGGAGCTGCTACACAGGTGGGAACCCGGCTTGGTGCAACAAGCTGGACCTTTAGGGGAGCGTCTCCATTCAGACACTGTGTTTTCCAGCCGGCCTGGGGACCTGCTGAGCCCACCGCATTGTTGGCCCCATGTAGGCATTTGTGCAAAAGTGAGCTAGTTGTTAATGCCCGAGACACTTACCCTGTCTGCTGCTAACTTCTCTGCATGTCTTCCACCCCCTGGACCATGCAGGGCTGGCTCTTGGGGGCACATAGTAGATTTCTTTGAAGGGGGGAAAGTGCGATCCTTTCTAAAGCAAAATTCTCTGTTATTTCGAGCCGAGCTGAAGCCGGCAGAAGCCCGTGGTGGTGTGGGCTCTGGTTCCCACAACCGTGGTCTCAGGTTTCCAAAGGAGGAATCCAAATGCAGTTGGATGTCCCCTGACCCTGGAAAGTCAAGAGTTTGGGCAGACATGGCTAGGACCCCGATGAATGACTGGGGCTTGGTCTAGAAGGGCTCCCCCACTCGCCCCAAGCCTGCCCCTTCCCTTCTTTGGAGAATTCCTCTCCTCGTGGTTCCTTGACCTTGGAGACCCAGCCCAGCAATGATGTAGAGCACCACCTAGGAGAATCTGGGGCTGTGTGCTCTCCTGCTTCCTTTGGGTCACTCCCAGGCCAGGGAGGGACAGTCTCTGGATCTCTACTCCCTGGCGCTGGGCTCATCCTCACTTGGAGTCAGTCCCTCCCTGTGATATGAAGCTTGCTGCTAGATTGAACTCATAGCACCCACGGGGATCTCAAGTGAGTTTGCATTTATCGTTTTCATTGCAGCCGAGGGCTTGGGGGGGACAGGCGTGGCGCGAAAAGCGTGAGCAGTTAAGGCCCAGGCTGGCCTCGAGTCCAGGTGTGTCTTCAGGAGGACCCCCCTGTTGGCCCCCTGCACTCTCTGCCTCCCCAGCCTACTCCTGGCCCCCTTCTCTCTCACTCTGCCTGGGTCTCTCTTGGTGCAGAAGAAGAGGCTCCAGCAGAGAGAGCCCGGGCAGGTTCCTGTCTACACAGAGATGGGGGTTTTAAGAGAGGATGGGGCAGAAGGGAGCTCTTCCCCGTGTGGAGTCATCCTCGGGGCAGCACTGCCAAGCCTTACCTTCCTTGGGAACCTTGAGGGGCCCTGGGGAAGTGGGAGGGGCTTCGGAGCATCTTGGGGGTTGGGGGGGATCCTGCCTGAAGAATGGTGTCTTTCTTCACATTATATGATCACGATGAGAAAAAGACAATGCAAGCAATTAAGAAACAGGTTGGATACTGAATGTGTTTATAACTTCCAAACAACATTTTAAATAAATTTTTAATGAGAGACTTGGGCTTGCATGCCTGAGCATAACTTAAATATCTGGTTTTATTCTTGAAGTGGCCACACCGACTTTTTTTTTCATGAGCCTTTCAAATTCTTGATAGTCATCATTGATGAGTAAGTGATAAAAACCATTTTTTAAACCATTTTTTAGAAGCATTCAAAAATTTACAGCAGTGGAAACTGCCTCCTTTTTTTTTTTCCCCGACAAATTTAATGTTGAACTTTTCTCGTGATCATCTGAGCTGGTCTCTAATCCAATGGAACTTTTTAAATATCAAATATTTCACAATAATGATGAGGCTCTAATTTGACATAGATGCCTCTAAGATTTGGGTCTGCTGAGAATAAATCTCTGAATTTATTGAGAAGAATAAATCTCTCCTTTTCAAGACTCGTAAGCACACAAACCCAAATCCCTCCAACCAGAAACATAAAATAAAAGGGAGAAAGCCATGCGTGTTATGAAAGTTTTATTTTAGACACATCTACCTTCCCCCATCCCACCCATGATCTAAGACCCAGAGGTTCACCTTTCTATTATTAAGCCCCTTCTGTACTGGTCTGTTCCTGCTGGTGTGGGGATCCCAGCCTTTGGTCCAGATGAGCATCTCTTCCCGCAAGACTCTACTTGGGATCCTGTTCTGAAGTCTTAGGCAGTGACAGTGCCTAAGGGATACTGGCCAACAGAGCAGTAGGCAGGGAGGGCACCTGGCGTTGCCACTTGGAGACTCACTCAAGTGAACAGCAATAGTTTTGATTTTGCATAATGAGGCATGATGTATCCAGAGCACTTTGCATAATGTAAGAACAATAAATCATGCCGGGCTTGTCAGTAATCCTCAGGGAGTGTGCATTAGGTAAACAAATTGGGTATCATTATACTTTAAAAGTTCGCAGGAAACCAGAAGACAGGGATTCTGTTATTGTACTTTTTAAACAATAGGCACTGAATAATTGTGGAGAACTCTCTGTGTAAGTGGGTTGTGATCCATCGGTACTTACCACCCCCCTCTTTGTCTGGCGCTGAAAGAAGACGGGCCCCCTCTGTGGAGTGGCTGCATGCCCGGCACTGATAAATGTATCACAGTCCTGCACGTCTTTATCTGAGAAGCAGATTTTGATAGCTTGCTAGGATTTAGGTCAGTGGATAATTCTGCACAAATGGCAAATCGTAATACTATTGACAAAAGAAGGGACAGAAATAACTGGCAAATTCCATAAATCCCTGGCTTGTAAGTAGCTCACTTTTCATAGATTTATCGTTAAGTGTCCTTGAGAGCTATCTGGAAAAAAAAAAACAAAAAACATTCGCATGCTGTCTGCAGATCGGCCAGATAGTTTTCAGACTTGCCGATAATGGAGTTCCCCATAAAAGCTGCTATTTGACAAAATGGTGCCTTTGGTAGCCAACATCTTATCTTTCCGTACCGATAGAGAGAGAAATTTCTCATGGAAGAGTGATCAGTGAGTTATTTAGATGCTATTTCCCTAAATAGACCTATCCTTGAAAAATCTTCTCAGTGGTTAATCTCACACCCTTGCCAAAGGGCTGCTCCTCTGTGGCGGGAAAAGTCCCTGATCTCAGGCAAGGTTTTCGGGATGCACAGGGGACCTGGGGTCTGGCAGGGGTCTGAAATGGTTGCTCGATGAACGTGGAGTACAATCCTTCTGACCTTGATCTCCATTCTCCCGTGTCCGGTGTGTGGTAGCCGAACTGCCCGGTGTCTATCTTGAACACTTCATTTCATGTAACTCCACTGTAGGTGACGTTTTCTGAGCACATGGCCTGTAGTTTTAGCTTCTTTTTAAAGTTAGCAAGGGGCACAGAAATAAGGTAGTCAATAAACACATTGTAACTTAGATCATAGCAAATTTAGGGGGTGTCTGTGTTCCTATGCTCTTCTTCAAGTAGGGCTCCGCTTTTAATTTGATAAATATATTCTTAAAGATACTTTGTACCACTTCTGTTAATATTACCGCATGCAAAATATTGTAGCTGTAAAAATAACTATATTATAAAACAAACCATTGCAGAGCATCTTCTTGCCAGGAAAAGACCTCTTGGTCTTTGTCAAAAGAAAAAAAAAGTGTGTGCATGTGTGCTCGTGTGTGTGTGCATGCGTACACCTCTGGGCCAGGGTGTGGATTGGCAATATCTGAGGGTGGTCAAGTCACACCAGCAGCAGACTGGCCTCAAGTCTGTGAAGTACTCAGAGCCGTTGCTAGAGAGGTGGGACCACCGTGTCTCCGTATGAGCAGCCGAAGGGTACGTCCATGCGATATGCTCGCACTAATGAAAACCGCCCCAAATTCCACCCTCTGCAAACTCCAGACCCACGAATACCATGGCAGGGACGTCATTGTTGGGGTGGACGCTGTCCTGCTTTCTGTCACCTTAAAGAGCCCGCAGTTTTGCGAGAAGTATTCCCACCAGGTGGAGAGGCAGGGGAGTCAAGATGCCCCCAATTCTTTATAATGTTCAAATCCAGCTCCCCGTTTTTTAGAGGAAAGCTGGTCACTTCAAGTTCATTCTCTTTAGTCCACACGATGGGTCTCACGAGAGAGAGAATGCATTTTCTTTACGGCAGCCAGTATAGGCTACGTGTGAACTCCGTGCGTTTCCCATGAGCTCATCACCGGTTCAATAAAGCCATTGGAGATCCTGAATTAGAAGTCAGATGCAAATGCTCTTAATGACAGGGCTGTATTTTAATAATAAAGAAATACCCAATTTATGAAGAACCTCGTGGGACCACACTGTTAAAAATCATGGAATTTCAAAGTAGGAACTCAGTAATTAATCCTGTTTCCAGTGAATTCACCTAATGAAACTGGGTGGTGATTCTCCAGGAGGACAGTCAGGGTTAATGGATGACCTGGTCCCCTGACTCGCTGGAGAGGTAATTCTCAGGTTTGATGCGCATATGACCAATCACCTAGTGATCTGGTTAAAATGAAGACTTTGGCCGAAGGGAACATGGGTGGTCTGAACCTCTGCATTTCTAGCAAGCTCCCTACTGGACGTCGTCCCTGGTCCTCCCTGGACCAGACTTGGAAAAACAAGGTGCTCTGTGGCTCTTCCTGGAGCTGGTTTCACCCCTGGCAGTCAGCCACCCCCATGTGGCAGAGGAAAACTCCTCCTTGAGGTCTCTCCTTCCCCAGGAGAGGTGTGGATTTCTAGTCAGAACATTACAGGAAAGCCTTCTGCTCCTGCATTTAGCCTTGGGGATACCAAGAAGACTGTTCTTTGGGGAAGAACAGTCTTCTTGAAAACCCATGGACGGGAGCACCCCCAGTCTTCCAAGAGCTCGTTGTCTGGGTGTCTTGCTTGTTTTCTCTGACAACATCTCTCATTCCCAGCAAAACGTGGCTTGGTCTGTTTTTCCAATGAGCTTCACAAGCGTCACTGAAAAGCTACTGCTTTGGGCAAGATGCACTCCAGACACCCAAACCTCTGTGTGCATGCCTGTGGCTTTACAAAACAGGGCATTTTCCCTCTCCTCGCCGCTAACAATGAAGCCTTCGAGGCAGCTGTCATGGGGGACCGCCTTCGCTGGCGGGAAGGGCCCTGCCGATGAGCCAGCGGGGCCCCAGGTGCCGTGGGAGGACATCAACACTGTCTTCACGGCGCCAGTGAAACCCTGTCATGACTATTATCATCTGCCGTGCATTCCACAGGGATGCTAATATTTTGGCATGTGCCCAGCTTGGAGGATGAGTGCTAATTTGAAGGCGCGGCACCGCTTTTGCTAAGAGAGCACCCCACAGTCTCACCGGCACATGGAAACAAAATGTGGGTGTGTTTCCCACCGCACCTGAGCCGTAAGCGGCATCCTGTTTGCCCGACGCCCACCCTCGCACCCACCTGGGCAGTGTGGCATCCCCACCGGGCAGGACGCCGTGCCCTCACAGGGATGGAAGAGAAACCCTCCAAATTCACGCATCCCGTTTCCTCCTGTCACTCGGTGGAAAGCCGTCTACACAGCATCCTAATGGCATCGAAGTCGGGTACCCGGAGAGGGACTGGCGTTTTCAGGGGAACCATGTGATGGGACCCCATGTGCACACGAGTGCCACCTTGCCTAATGATGCGACCGGCTCCTGAGATAGATTGTCCAGATACCTTCCTCTTCCAGAAGTTGTCTCTGACTCTTGGGTCTGAGAGTTTAAGCTCAGGTGGGACCCTGGGTCTGTCTGGGCATTTCTATGGTAACCGCTGCTGGGGGCTGGGTTTCCGGTCCTGAGGCCACTATTCAGCTTCGGTTACAGGAACCTGCTCGACAACACTTAGGTTTCAGGGAGAGATGCAGATGATAGATCACAGCTGGGAGGAAAGCGAAGAACGCACAAAGGGAAAACCACCTCGTCTGCTTGCAGGGCACTGGCATCAAGACCTGACACCCTATAGCCAGAAAGCTGGAGTGCAGTTCCCAACACAAGTCCCGAGAGCCTCCCTGGTGCAGCCCACCACTTTCCCCGGTGGCTCCTGGGGTTTCCGTTCTGGTCCGGCTGTCGGTGTCACTCAGGCGTCCCCGCTTCCCCCCAAGTTCACGGCGCTGCTTCCCTCTTGGAGGACCTGGGTCACCTGCCCATCCACCACCGCATGGCGGTGACTGGAGCCCTGCTGTTCTGGCACTTTGCCTAACAAGACGTCAGATTCTGCAGACAGCGTGAGGGTTAGACAGAGTCTCTGGTCCAGGGACCCCGGGCCGGCTGACCCAGGACCGAGACACAAAGGACTGAGCGGCCCCTGTGGCACAGCGGGGAAGCAGAGCCGAGAACAAGGGCCCTGGGATCTGTGTTAGGAACGAAGATCTCGAGGCTCCCGTCCCCTGCCCTTGCCCTCATCCCGTCCCGACAGCCTCGTGTGCCTGTCACACAGTCCTTCACCCACTGCCGTTTGCTGAGACTCCGCTGCGCCCTAAGCACCGGGCAGACCAGCACAGCACTGGGAGAGGGGCACGCAGGGGCGCACAGACGGGCCCGGGGAGAAGGGGCGCACAAGCCAAGGACGGCGGCCTTGGGAGAAGCCACCCCTGCCGACACCAGGTCTCCGGAACCAGAGAGAATAAACGTCTGTCGCTGGGGCCGCCCCTCTGCGGTGTTTGTCCTGCAGCCTGAGCTGACTCCTTCAGACGCCCTTGCGAACACCCTCCCTGAGCCCCGCTCCCTTCCTGCAGCCATCGTCCTGGACACTGTGGAGTGAGTGTCCCCGGCCACTCGGTCAGCTCTCCCTTCTCTCGGCGACCGGGACCAGCCGTGGTCCCACCCGCGGCTGGAGCAGCCCCTCTGTTTCCCTGACCCCTGCCCGTCCACGACACGTAGGACAGGGATGCCCCTCGTCCGTCGGGCACCTGATGCTCTCAGCGTCTGCATCCTCGGCTCCGTGCCTTTCCTTCTCTTCCTCAGAGGCCCTTCCTCCTTGACTCAGCCCCCAGATGCAGTGGCCCCAGGCCTCTGCACGAGGCTCTCTGCCCCTTCGTTTCTCAGCTCCACGTCCTACATCTAGTCTCTGCCCCCAGCCTCTCCCCCGACCTGCCCAGCCAGGGATCCCGCACCCTCTTTGATGGTTCCCCGAGGAAGCCTCATACAGGTCACAGGTAGCGTGGGGAAGTCAACCCCGTGAGCCCCACCCTCCCAGCCCGCGCCCCGTCTCCGCATTCCAGGAAATGGCACCCACACCATCCCTGTCGCTCACACCACAAAGCAAGGAGCCGTCTTGCAACCCCTCTGATTCCCATCCCACATGCCCAGAGATTACAAGTCGTGATGGCTTTACCCCGAAAATACTTCTTGAATCTGTCTGCTTCTCCCCATCCTTACAGCTACCACCCCACTCCAAAGCCTGGATGTCACACCCAATTCCCAGGCACTGTTCCCAGCTTTCCTACCGTCCATTCTCCTCAAATATGTGATCTGGATACTGTCTCCCTTTCTAACCTCACTTCCCTGGGCTCCAGCCTTTTTTGTATTAACACAGCAAGCTCATTCGTGCCTCAGGGCCTTTGCACTGGTTCCTCCCTCACCTGGAACAAATCGCCCTGGATCTAAAGGTGGCTGGTTCTTCTCCTTCAGGTAGCATTTCACATGTCACCAACGCAAGGATGTCAACCCTTACTAGACTCCCTTAAACCCCTCATTGTCTATGTGGACACAGTTGGCTCTCAGCCACGTCCCCCAGCTATCAGTGTTGGGTGCCAAGGGCACAGGACTGGCCAGTCCCCGAGCTGTCAGCAAGGCTGCCTGCTCTGGGGAATGGCCGAAGTGTTCAGAAGCCACCTAACGTGGGAGGCAGGGCCCCTCCTCAGGGCGGCCCAGAGCTGATACGTGGGCCAAAGCTGTGGATAGCCTTGATGTGTGCTTTACACCCCGGGGGCCCACGAGGACCCACCAGGGCAGACTCTACCTGAGACACGTTCTTGCTCGTCTCTGTCCCTCGTTCCCTTACAGGTGTTTCCTGAAGAGTTATGCATGCCCAAATCCCTGTCTCTGACGCTGCAGGAAAGTGGGCCAAAGGCACGCATTACCCTCTGGGATAATAGTACCTGTTGATTTACTGTAAAGCCTTATCATTTCTGAGTTTATCTAGTAGACTGATTTGTTGGCTTATTATTTTCAGTCCTCTTCTCCCACGGTAAACTGTTTAGAAGTAGGTGATCTGAGTCCCGTGCCATTCAAGCCCGGGACCGTGCTGGGTGCAGAGAGGGTGCCCAGAAATACCCGTGAGAACATGAAGGAGGAGCACGTGAATGCATGCAAAGCAAGTGGCTTGTCCACATGACCGACTAGCAAAACGACTGTCTTTTGGCACAAAGGCAGAAAGTGAGCACATGGCCTGGGTCATTAGCCTTTCCCCTTGCAGGTGTCAGTTTGAGTTAACTTACTCAATCACATAACTTGTCCAGTCAAAAATTATTTCTTCCCGTGGGTGTCTCTAAACCAATACATATTAGGGATGATTTACTTCCCAATTTGAGGATAAGCAGTTTCTAGGCACAGACAGTGTCTTCTCCCTAAAGCATCACCTCACACATGTGCAGGCTTGAGGCTCCAGTTACTGCTAATAAGGATGGTGGTAATAATATTAACAATAATCACCTTTGATCGAGTGTTCAGACTCTGGTTCTTATGTGTACCACTTGAGGTACATAGATGATTTCATTGAAATCTTAAAACAATGGAGTGGGATCGAGCCCAGGGAATGAATGAGAATGGGGAAGCTCAGAGAGTTTAAATGGCTTACCCGAGGTCAGCCATCCTGCAGGGATTAGAATCAGCAGTTGAAACACATGTGTCTACTTTTACGGAAAACCGCGTCCTATTTAAACAGCGGGGTGTGCGGGCTGTGTATCCTCTCTTATCTCTTGAATCGGTTAGGACTCCTAGTTGTGGAGATGGATAACCTAACCCCAAACAGCCTAGGCCAAAGGGCTCAGGCAACTCTGCATCTCATGTAAATAACATGTGATAGAACAGTCCAGTGAGCTCTGGCTTCAGGCATAGCTGGATCCAGGAGCTCAAAGAGTGTCACTAGCATCCGTGTTCTCTCCATCCTTCAGACGTCTCCTCACGGTGTGGTATTGGGATGCCTCCAGTAGTTGGAAGTTCAAATTCAGGTTTACATCCTCCAAGATTCAAATCAGCAGCATTTCCTAGAAACCCCAGTGAAATTCTTGTGCCTCATTGTCTCTGCATGGGGTGCCTTCCCATCCCTAGACCCATCTCTGTGCCCAGAAGGATGAAAGCTCTTGTCGGCCAGGCCTGGGTCACATGCTCACGCTGGACGACCTGAGAAGGACAATGGGGATAGTTCCTCAGAGGAACGTCCGAGTGCCCTTAGGAGAAAGGCGAATGGTTGTCAAAAACAGGGGTGGCACTAGAATGGTTCCTGCTGCCAAGCTCAGCTGATTTGTCAGACACAGGTAAGCTCAGTTTACCTTGTGTCCATTTATCTAGAAAGCACCATTCTTCCCAAGCACCTTTGGCAGGTCATGTGCAGACACGTAGCCTCTCCAAGTGAGATAGGATGCCACGTCCCACACGGTGGATCCCTGCCTCCATGTAGAGACTGGACATACTATTGGTTACTTTACTGTCAAGAGTGTCAAGCCTGGAGAACAGAGATGGGATGTGTTTGGAGGCTGAGGTGAGATACAGGTGGAGACTAAGGATTCTTAAAGACATGGGATTGCCAGATAAAAATACAGGTAAACAATGAACATCTTTTTTAGGATAAGTATGTCCTGTACAATATTTGCAACATGCTTGTACTAAAAAAATTAAGCGTGGTTTACCTGAAATTCAACGGGGCTTCTTATATTTTTATTCGCTAAATCTTACAGCCCTATAAAGCTGACCCTGAAAAGCAGAGCCATGAGATGGACAGAAATCTGGTTTCTATGGTGTGACATGGTTTAAGCCACTGGATGAAGCTTTGCCTGAACACAGCAGTTACAAAACGCTAAATTTTAAAGCTTTAAATGATAAAGTTTAAGCTTGGGTTTTCCGTGGCTTGCACCCAAGTGTCCCGACCACTGTGCGTGGAGAGTTTCTGGTGAGGGCTGAGAATCCAAGGCTGGATTGCAACCTGGTCAACTTCTGGAAGGACATGTATCTACATCAGAAGGGGAGCAAGGAGGGGAAGAAGCATGAGAAAGGACACCCAGACAAGTGCCCCCGGGCAGTGCCCACTCCAGAAGTGCTCAGAAGAGCCGTGTCCTTGACCGTGTGCCCTTCTCAGGAAGAACCAAACCCCACCACAAATCGTTGAGTCCTTAGATGCTCCAGCCCTGGGATAAGCTCCTTGCGGCCGTGATCTCAGTTAATCCACACTTCAGCTCTACAATTTAGACACTCTTGTGCGTCCCCATTGGATGACTAGGGATCTGAGGCTTACAGGGATTAATTTGTGCAAGTCCTCAATCCAGTAAGCGGCAGAGCTGGGGGCTGAACAGAGGCCACCTAACCCACCCTCCTATGTAACTTCCCGTCCGCTCTGAGGGACGCCGGGAAGCACAGGAAAGCGCCACCTTACAAAGCCTCCCCAGCTTTGATGCCCCTGACCTCCTGCAGCCTGCTCATTTTTGGGCTTTCCCGGCAATGCAGCATGGAGAGAATGCCCTGGCGGGAGGCGGTGCTCATTCCGTCCTCCTCGAGCCACGTCTCCCAGAGAAGCGGGCACTGGCATTCTTCTCAGGTCTCCATCCCTCCAGCTCAGGGCAGGACGTCAGCATCCCTGAGGCTGACCACTTGGGAGAGACCGCACACTGGGTTTTGTTTGAAGCGTTTATATTGCCCACTGACTCCACTTCCTTTCAAAGAGATTTTCGGTTCAAAGGGCTTTGGTAGGGAATTAATTTTAAACAGCTGTGCCTGTATTTCCCTTCCTAAGTCAGGGGAGTAAGCAGATCTCCTCTCCCCTGGAAGCACGTCTGCTCAGGGAGGAGTCTGAGGATGCATGAAAGTCGGTCCCTCCACCTCCCCCGAAGAGAAGTGAGAAGAAAAGTCAGCCCCCAGACTTCAGGCCGGCACACCCTGCATGCGCTCCCCTTGCCTTGCAACTCCCACTTTGTTTCCAAGGGGCTGAGACACCAGAGGGAAAACTCACTCTGCGTTGGTAGACCCGAGGTGTCCCTTTCGCTCAGCATCAAAGGTCTGACTCTCCTGGGTATAAATCACACCAGACGGCTCACTTAATCAAGAAATATTTATTTCTTTGTTTTGCTGTAACTCAACGTAATTACCTTTCCAAGATCCTATTTTTTATGGTTTGGCAGGAAAATTAACCCCGGTCCCATTTTGCTTGTTTTTGAGGCTGTTCGCAGGCTGTGGTGGGCGGGCTCATAGCACACGGACTTTGGGCGGGGGGCACCTGTTAGGTCCACAGACTCATGGCCTGGTTTGGTGACCACTGGGAGGCCATGGTCCCACTTACCACCGCCGTGGGAATCGGGGCTCTGCCGACTTGCAGGCAGCGCTCAGGAGCCTGGGGTCTTCCTAGGAGGCAACCGCCACCTCGCCTACCTACCTTCACCACCGCACGCTTCTGTGCATTTCTCACTGCTTTTCTTCTTTTTTACCAAGAAGCCCAGGAGGCAGAAGTCACCTGTCCTTCATCGTCCCCCGCGCGCAGCGACCCTCCCCCCCCGGCTCACCGGGAGGGCAAGTCCATACCTGACCCTTGGCTTCTGGACATAACAATATGTCCAGACCCTCATTCTTCGCCTTCTTCATCAGGCTGAGATGTTAGGTCTGTGTCTCACCCCTTCTTGTTATTTTTCTAAACAATCCTCCAAATTTCTCAGGCTTGCAAATGTAAAACATAGGAGTCAGAAAGGTTCTTGACTACCCCGCCTATAGACATAACTGTATACCTATGTACTGAATATGTGAACAGTTTGGATATGTTCTATCAGAATAGACTGTGACAAGCCCCAAAATGCAATGACTCGAACATGGTAGGATCTGTCACTCTGTTCCGGTTTCCAAGGAGCTCCCATGCATGTAGCAATCTAGGGACCCAGGTTCCTTCCACCCGGTGGCTCTGCCGTCCCCAAACCTCATTGTTGTCTGGGTGGCCAAGGAGTCAAGCCTCTGAGGCCCAGCCAGCACAGGCAAATAAAAAATCTGCAGCAGGCACAAGTCTTAAAAATAGCACTTGTCATTCCATCATTCCATTGGCCGTTCCTAGTCACATGGCCACACCCAGACGCAAAGGAGGCTGGGAAATGTAGTCCAACCTTGTGTCCTGGGAAAAGGGGAGGGTGGAGTCGGGTGATAGCCCTAGTCTGTGCCACGAACACTGACCTTGATGTTTCAGTGCTGCTCTCAGCTCCTCTATGTCATTGAATCTTCAAAAGAAATGGGAGCATGTTTTGAAGTCGGGAGCCTTACTGCAGGCTGAGATGAAGAACCTTCTGCAGACGAGGAACACTTTAGAATGATTTATCCATCCCTCGTCCGTGCAAGGGATCAGGCTGGATGGGGGACTTGAAGGCGGAGGAGTTTCCATCACCGAGGGTCCTCGCAGGAGCCTTCTTGTCCCTCCATGTTCAGTTCTGCTCTGTGCTTCCCACACCTCCGTGTGCGGTACTTCACACACTAAACCACGCAAATTGAAATTTATGGGCAATTAAGCAGATTTTCAAAACCAATTTTGGTTACACACAGTTTTACCTGATGCACCTGCTGACATAAACTAGCTCTTATGTAAAATACAAGCCCTCTGCACAGGGAAGTCCAGGGCGGAATAGTACGGGTTGGTATCTCACACTGATCTCCGACCGCCTGACCCCACAGAGCCAGAGCCTGGCTCCAGGCAGGTGTGCACCCTTGTCTGTGGAGTGCCTGGCCCTCCTCCCTAGCACCTGCCTGCGCATGTCCCCGTACTCTCGGGAAAGGGGGGGCTCTGTCATGGATCCGTTTTAGACCACCCCATAGAGGACATGAGTGGGCCACTCACTGCAGTAAGCAGGGGCAGACTCTTGGTCTAGGAGGAAGGGGATTTCAGACACCACAGCCCGCAGAGGTGCTCGGTCTGTCCCAGAGCCTCATCAGAGTGAGCGGAGGGCCGTCGGGCAGGACTCCTGTTGTCCAGCAGATTCCAATCAGTGCTGATCTCCGCACGGTTCACACAAATAGTGAAGCGTTTACCCTGAAGGCAATTCCTACAGAAGAGTTTCCAAGAGTGCTCTGAGCAATGATGGCGGACTTCCCAGTGGGCCCAGAATGCATGTGCATGTCATTGTGGCACCCGTGTGGAAGCAGCAGGCTTCTTTCTTCAGGCACGCTCCTCCCGGCATTCAGCAAACATAGCCTGAGCTCCTACTGTCTGCCAGCCCCCATAACAGGTGCAGGTGAAATGGGCCAGGGTCCTGCCATGTGGAGTGGCCAGTCGCTATGTGCACTGGGGCTCTGTTCCAGTAACATATTTACCTTGGCTAATAGGGACAGGAAAGGTATTTGGGGGTAAAGATACCCAGTGGCTCACTGAATCATGAGGAAAATCTCAGAACCACATTTGGAAAATGGATAGTAGTTCATCGGGATCCGAGCAGAAAGCAGACGGCACACTCACACTGGGATAATTGAAGAGAGTTAAGAGTCTAGCAAAGACGCTGGCCGGTGTGATAGGGTGGGAACAGCCCAAGACCTGACCGAGCCAGGAAAGAAAGCAATGACCACGATCTCCAACAAAGGGTTGTGTGAGAAGGCTGACTTACAGCTGCTGAAACGCTCAGTAAAAGGAATGGAACCATCAGGGGAAGTCCTGCAAGGGGGTGGACCAGGCGCCAACACCCAGGGATGCTGCCCTCCCTCCAGCAGACCTTGCTGGCACTTCCTGCTGCTCCAACCCAACCGGAAGCCAGTTGGGCAAAGGGATTTGTAACTGTAACCCATACCAGTCACCACCCAGACCACCAACCAGCGGGGGCGAAGTGAGGGGGACTCCATCTGGACGGGGTACATGGAAGGAGGCGAGTGGAGATGGCTGAAAAGAGACTGGGTGTCCAGGGTCACAGCCACAACCCTGTTGCCCAGCAACCCTGTTGGACACACAGCCGTCAGCCTGGCGCTGGCCACTTGCACTCCCTCCGCTATCAGATGTATTCTCCAGTCCTTTCCTGTTTCAACCTCCCCAGGGGGCACAAGACAGGCAGTGAGTAAACTTGTAAGTGGGCATGACCACGGTAGATAGGAAAACATCCTTTGGGTATAACTGCAAGGTGCACGGACATGACGGGGTACTTAACCGGGCCAGGAAGACTCGGGAAGCACTGATCATAAACACATATTTTTCGTTTACAGTTCAACACCCATTCAATATCCTCAAACAAGACAAAGCACCTGCTCTGGGTCAGGCACACGGGCAGATCCTAAGGTGATGTCATCATTCTTGGTGAGCCACCTCATAGCAGCACAGGGTCTTAGAGCGTGAGAGGAGCTCCGTCATCACTGACCTTGTCTGAAGGAAAATTTAAAAATGGGCATTTTAATTAAAAAAAAAAAAAAAAAACGGCCGCTATTCCCATTAGCTTCTAAGTCCTTTGTGGGGCAATACATAGCAATTTCCTTGGTTCTCAGACCTCAGGGATGTCTGTGCTTTGGCAGATGAGATTCTGGATTCGATTTTATTTTTTTTAAAGATTTTATTTATTTATTTGACAGGGAGAGACACAGTGAGAGAGGGAACACAAGCAGGGGGAGTGGCAGAGGGAGAAGCAGGCCTCCCGCCGAGCAGGGAGCCCGATGCGGGGCTCGATCCCAGGACCCCGGGATCATGACCTGAGCCGAAGGCAGTCGCTTAACCAACTGAGCCACCCAGGTGCCCCTGGGTTTGATTTTAAAGGTAATCCTTTAGAGTTAGCTTCCTTTTACTTGTTGAACAGATTTTGCAAGGAGGATTGCCTTTGCTGTTTCATAATATTGGGAGGGTCTACAGTGTTCTCTCATGATGGTTGAGTTAATTAGTGTGAGATCAGAGGGTCGTCCTGAGTTCATTATCTCTCCGTTGATGGGGAAATCAACTATCTATGACACGGCTTCCACATTAAGTGAGCAAACGCTGTTTCCTTCAGCAAACATTTTAAGAAGTGTAGAGCCCTCGGCAATCCCTCTTGGTCTCAAAATGGCAAGTCAGAGGTGCTGACAATTATTAAATACTTCAATTTTATGTGAAAACACTTTGCCCTTCTTTGCAAATAGACTTGCAGCAATTTAACTTCGTGATATCAAGATAGAATAATTATAGATTTGACTTAAATTGTATGTTACAGGTATATAAATATTCAATCAGTACAACCTTATTTTTATCAATTAAAATCTAATTGCTAGCTGGGAGCTTTGTTGCCTCAGAGTTTCCTGTTCTTTCAAGTTTTATCATGAAAATCTACTCTGTGAGGCCAGTGGCCTCCAGCTGCAATGGCATGCCTTTCTATTCAGGCAGAAGCATTGACTGTTTCCACACTAGCCAACATGTCACATGTTGTTGTTTTTTTTCACATAAGTCATAAGTCATTTTATTTTCACACAAAGCACAGGTAGGCACAGTGTACACAGTGTAAATATACCCTAAATGGATGCTTGAGGTCAGCCTGCCTCTACACCTGGCCTGTCTTCAGACGGTGAAGAGGGATGCCACCCATTATGAGGGAACTTTCCTGAAAACTAGGGACTGTTTTAGTTATTCTAGACAGTGTTGTCTGTAGTTGTTCTAGATAGTGTCAGGTGTGGTTATTCTAGACAGTGTTCTGTCTAGTTGTTCTAGGTGGTGCCATGTGTAGTTATTCTAGATAGAGTTATGTCTAGTTATTCTAGACAGTGTCGTGTGTGGTTATTCTAAGATAGTGTCAGGTGTGATTATTCTAGACAGTGTTCTGTGTAGTTATTCTAGATAATGTTGTGTGTGGTTGTTCTAGATGGTGCTGGGACTAGTTATTCTAAATAGTGTTCTCTGTCTAGTTATTCTATAGACAGTGTTGTGTATAGCTATTCTAGACAGTGTCATGTGTGGTTATTCTAGATAGTATTCTGTCTAGTTGTTCTAGATAGTGCCGTGTCTAGTTATTCTAGACAGTGTTGTGTGTAGTTATTCTAGATACTGTCATGTGTGGTTGTTCCAGATAGTGTCCTGTCTGGTGGGTTCTAGATAGTGTCGTATGTGGTTGTTCTAGATAGTGTTCTGTCTAGTGGTTGCAGATAGTGTCATGTGTGATTATTCTAGAGAGTTTTCTGTTTAGTTATTCTAGATAGTGTCAGGTGTGGTTGTTCTAGATAGTGTCATGTCTAGTTGTTCTACACTGTGTCTATTCCTTGTTCTACATCCGTGTGACTCTTATCAGGACTGTTTATATTAAAATTTTGTTCCCTGTGTTGATGAAGATTATTGAAAAGCTACAGAAAAAATATTAGAGAAAGTAGTTGAGGATTTGTTTTTCGTGGTCATCAGAATACTGAGAAATGTCATTTAGTTGCCAAATCCAGAGCATGATCTATTTCAGTAATATTTTAGAAGGTTGACAGCCTAATATGTGTTGAGAATTCTGGAAGCTAGAAAGGGAGAAGCTGGCCATTTGGTCTAGATGTTTCTTACAAATGTCATCATTTTAAATATTGATCCCAATACTTGCCTGCTGCAAAATGAGGCCCGTCCATCCATGTCCTGAGACCCGGAATGTAGAAAAATCCTTATGACTAACCCCAAATATGAAGACCCAGGAAAATAAAAACTGATAGTAATTTGTACACTTCCTAAAGAAAACCTGTACATTCACTTCCAGATTTTTAGCTTTAGCAATTTGCTGATATACATTTTTAGAGAAAATAAAATGAGCTACTTAGAAGGCTTTTGAAACATCTTTTCGATTAAGGAGGCAGAGACGTTAACAAGAAAATCCATATTATAGCTTGTACAGTTTTTATACCTTTGATACCAGCTTAATGAACAAAGAAAATTGGTTGGATGAGTGTATAATTTATTCTGGGCCATAAAAGATCCTTCCATTCCAGTAAATGAACAGAACTGGCCTATCACCGCTAGGCCGCTGTTACCACTGATTATTTTATCACTGAAAAACAATGCATTTGGCGTGTCACTCTTTCCTGTTGTCACAGAAAATACGTCTTGATCCCATGGTGTCGTCCCCCTGTGTCCTCGCTCACCTATTATCCCATCCCTTTATCTTGGTTTCAGTCTGTCTTTTTCCACTTTCATCTGAAAGGAAAAGCAGTTGGTGTTTCTCTTTGGTTTCAAAGCTATGATGACCACCCTGCCTTTCTCTTCTCATGCCCACACCTCTCAAACGCTGAAGTCGCTTTGCAGCCTTTTGCAGTAGGATGCCTGCCCTGTGCATATGGTAACTTGCTGTCTGAGATGGAAACCCAAAAGCCTCTGGGAACGGAGGCCGAGATGAAGGGAGTCAGGCAGGAAGGACGGCCCCGCCAGCAAATAGAGCTCTCCCTGCAGGAGACCACTGCTTCTCCACTCATTCCCATGCCACCAAGCCAGAAGTGCACCCAGGGTTGGCAGGTTTTCCAGTTTTCCAATAAAAGCTATAACGCAGTATTTTTATGTGAAACTTCCTGATTTTTGAAGTCTGGCGAGTAATTCCTTTTTTTTTTTTTTTTAAACACCAGACAGGCTCAACAGAACACATTTGCGGGCCAGGTCTGGCTTCTGGGATGCCAGTTCTCACGTTCTGTTGGATAGCAGGTCGATTTTCTTCTGCTTTTGCCACCTTTCCTCATGCTTGCTTGTTAGCCCAAAGCAATGGTGTGTCCTCTACAAACACCCACTCTCACTGTGCTTTACAAACACACCATTACCCTATAAAGATATGGGGAATGGAAGCTTTGACTTACCAGCTGACATCAGAAATCTACGAAGGGTAAGAACTGTCTTTATTAAAAAAAAAATGTTCTAATGAGTAAAAAAATTAGCTGTACACAAATGTTGATAGAAGTTTTATTCATAATTGCCCCCAATTGGAAGCAGCCCAGATGTCCTTCAGCAGGTGAATAACCTGCTACCTCCAGGCAGTGGGATATTATTCGGCACATAAAGGAGAGCTGTTGAGTTGATCCCCGGATTTTGATGTTTGGTAGTAAGCCGATCCTAAATCTGTCCTCTTTGTTTTTCCTGATTTCCAATTCATTTGTGGTCCCTTTCCAATGTCTCCATCTCAGACCCACAATGCACAAAGCCATGTGAAATGTTTACCCTGTTCCTGTCCCTGTGGGAAAAATGCCCCTTAGCACAGGAGCCGCCAGCCCCTCCTCCCCATGGGCCGTTAAGATTCCAGATGCCAACCTAAGTCAGGTACCTGCTTCGTTTACTCAAGAAAACCAAATCAATCAAAATGAGAACATTTCAACGGTTAATTAAAATTCCAAGATGTGATAGTAGTAGAAGTAAAATCATCTACAATATATTCAATCAGTTGTTAGCTAAACCCATAAAAAAATTAATCAAGAGTAATTTGCTATTTGATGTTGACATTTTATATTTCTCATTTGTGCTAAGGAAAATCCCATTAAAGAGTCTAATTTACTTTGCATTAAGCTCACCTTTACAAGAATTGAAATCAAGTCTTGCCAGATGATAATAATGAAATTCAAAATAACTGGAGATGAAGTCCCCTGTGAGCAAGGAAACAAGCCAGGGGCCAGACTCCTTCGGGCGGTTCTGTTCTGGTGTGTGCCACAGTGTATTTGGTCAGCAGCTGCCTGTGCTGCAGAGTAGGACTCAGTTAAGCTGGTCCTTGTGCACACCCACCCACTCCCAACTTCCACCCAACCTGTACGGACGGCCTTTCACAACATACAAGCAGCAAGGCAGGCATTACCTAAACGTGGTGTAGATACAATGTATACAAATTACACTTGGCCTTGCCCTGTCATTGAAGAGGTGCAGGATTTGTTCATACATGGTGCGTTCAACCCTCCTGGCTTCTAAGCTCGAACGTCCTCATCTGTAAAATCGAAATCAGAAATGCCTATGACAAAGAATAGCGGGGAGCAAGTAATAGTGTTTTTAACTGCAACAAATACGAAACTCTATCTGCTTACACCACATCTGAAGTAAGCACTTAGTGATTTGTGTCATAGCTCATCTGTTTTGCTCAGAGGTGGCAAAATGTGTGTGTGTGCGCGTGTGTGTGTGTGCATGTTCAGGTGCATGCCCGTGAGCTTTGCTTCGCCATGCTGGGATGGAAGGCTAAATCAGGCTGTTGGTTTTGAGTGGAATTCTGAAGCTGAGTCTAGATTTTGTAGCCAGAATGGGATCCATTAACAATGTCTTCCGTAGACAAGACACGGCAAGGGCAGTACTTGTGGACCCTAGTCTAAAAATATTGCCTCTCTCACTAGACAAGAGTGTCCTCAAGAATGTTTTATTCATCTTTCAATTCCCACTGTCTGGCATTTTTTAGCAGCTCAATAACAATTAAATGATTAAAGAAGTAATCAATGGACTTCAGTAAAAATAAAATCTCCGGGGTGATTACTGAAAATAGGGGCAAAATGAGTGTTTAACTTCTGAAAATAGAAAAGGAAGAAAAATCAAAAGAAGGGAGAGAAATAACAGCCCCAAACACCAAACAAAACAAAACAAGAAAGTGTAAGAAGAGAAGAAATAAGAAATAAAACAAGCTTTAAAAGCCAGGGCAAATAGCACAAAACATATATAGCACAAAATAAATTAATTCAAATACATAGGTAATGACCTCCAATGAAAATGAAATAAACTTTGCAATTAAAAGACCAGGATTGTCAGACTAAATTTAAAAATGTGTATAGACTCCAACAGTACACTTTCATTAAATAGGTACATGCATGCGTGCACATGCCCTAAAAATTAAGAACGTGGAAGATTGAAAGCAGAAGCTTAGAAAGCCATACTCAGCCACTCCTAACCAAAAAGGAAGTTAGTGTGGCCATTTACTATCCGGTGAAATAGACATTAAGGCAAAAAGTATAAGTAGACACGAAAATGGTCCCTGGCCATGTACACACATTCCATACACTTGGTGCGTGCATCAGTATCTCACCAAAAAGGATAGGCTCCTGAAGCTTACTCCCCGCCTAGGAGGAAATGCCACTTTCTTGGATGTGAGGAAACCTCTCTAGAATGGAGGAGGATTGAACTTAAAACTGGTGGATGGGAGAGGCTCTGGAACCTGTTTTAAAAGCATAGGGCCACAGCCATTCTTGGAATGGTATTTTGACTGATGGACTCTAGGGTCCCAACTGAGAACCTTTGAACACTAGACATGAAAGTCACGAAGCGCCCCTTGGCCAAAGTGCCCGGGGTCAGTGGATCAGTCTTCAGTGTCTCACTCTCTCTCTCTTTCTGTCTCCCTCAGATTACTGACATTACAGGAGATACTGATTTTTTTCTGCTTCCTAAATAAGTTTGGTCTCCCTCTCATGCATTCACCCTTAGAATTACAGTGCCTCCTCTGCATCATCCATTCAGTAAATATTTCGGGTCATCCACTCTTTTCCCAGCACTCCGGTAGGAGTCAGAGATAAAATGTGAACAAAAGATACTTGATCTCTTCTCCTGGGGACCCAGAATGTGAGGAAGACAGAACTTCATCAAATAATTAACACAAATGCATATAAAGCTTGCCCTCTGATGAATGCTATGAAGGAGAGATAGAACATGCTGGAAGAGCTGCAGGGCACAGGTTGGCTTATTTAGACAAGCAGAGGATGCTTCTCCAAGGAAGTGTTGGTCAGAGACCTGAAGGGTGAATGGGAGGAAGCCGGTGGCTAGGTCTGGGTGGTGCTGCACACTGAGGAAATCGCATACACAGAGCACGTGGGCAGGAGGGAACATCATGCAGGGATGCACGACCCAGAGCACAGAGAGCAGGAAGACTGTCTCCAAGGTGTGCGTGGGCAAGTGGCAAGTGGCCGCATCACCCAGGGCCTCGTGGGCCACGCCAAGGAAGGTGTTGGCTGTTCTAAGAGCAGTGGAAAATAATTGGGGTTGGGTTTTGTCCAGGGATGGGTGAGGCAAGGGGATGGGGTATCCAGAATGGGAAGGGCTCTTCTGGCTGGAGTATAGTGAACAGATTATTAAATGGGGCTCAGGAGCAGTGGACCAACGGGGGGGTTCTTTGTAGTGTCACAACTCAGGCAGGAGAAAATTGCAGCTCGGATGAGGGTGTCTGTGGACTGGGGTGGTTGTGATGCGTATGGAGAGAAGCCGATGGGCTTGAAGGAGGTTCAGAAAGTTGAATGGACAGGACACAGTGATGGATGGTTGGATAGGGAAGTAAAGGAAGTCTGGGAGCTCCCTAGGCTGATGGCCTGGGCACCTGGATGGAAGGTGGTGTCATTCTCCGAGATGGGAAAACTCAAGTTTGGGGAAGATCATGAACTTGGGTAGGCGTATGTTGATTTTGAAGTAAGTACCTTAGAAACTGGGCGTTAGTGCAAATATACCCAAGGCCCAGTGCCTGGACTTTGGAGAGGTCAGCCTGGGGGAGGGAATATCTGTAAAACGGTAATGCTGACACAGGTTGAATTCAACACTCAGAATCGCAAGGGTTTTACTTTTTTAAATCGCAAATCAAGAAATTATTCTGCATGCTGAGGCTGCTAACTTGCCTCATTCTCCTGCTCTCTGATGTTACAGTTTGGGAACAATGTACTGTCTAGGTTGATACATTCTCATTGGGGATAATCTTGAAGTTCTTATTCATTCAACAAAAAGTTTCAGAGAATTTATGATACCCTGCTGCTTCAGCTCCTCTCTGATGTAACATCTGCCCGAGCATCCTAATTACTGCCACCCTCGGGAAAATGCAAACCCGTTTACTGAACCCAAACCAAGAGCGAACAAACTTACATTAGCTACAGAATAGGAGATGAGAGGTCCACGGTGACATAAAAGGAAACCAGGGACTCATTTTATACATAAAACAAACAAATAGTCATACATACTGGAAAAAGTCCTAGAGGATATACATCAAAATCCTAACGGTGGTTCTGTCTGGGTAGCAGGATTACCGCATATCTCTGTTTACTTCTTTACATGTCTATGTATTTTCCAAATGCTCTACAGTAAAGCTGACGAAGGTTTTATCTCTAATGCAAGAAAATGACCATCCATCTATTTGGACCAGGAGGCAACCTGAGAGCCATTTTTGCCTTTCCCCTGCTAAGAGAAGGCCAATTCTGTTAAGGTGTTGAGGGGGGATATGTTCAGGAAATCTGGTTCCAGACCCAGAGGACTAAAATCACAATTGTTCCAAACAAAGCGTATTTATGTCCTTGGGCTGCCGTAATAAATGACCACAAACTCGGATGTCCTAAAACAGGAGCACAGCTCCAGAGGTGGGAGTCTGAAGTCTCGGTGTGGGCGGGGCTGTGCGCTCCGAAGGTTCAGGGAGAAAGCCCAGGTATGTATCCACCTGGTGACTGTATCAACAACCTGTGATTTATCCACGTAGCGAAATGTTACTTCAGATAAAAATGAAAAGGACGAACAAACACACAACAACATAGATCAGTCTCAGCAACGTCATGCTAAGTGGAAGGATGTATTGTCTGATGACTCATATATGAAATCCCCGGGGAATGCACAGGTGTGGTGGGAAAGTGGGCGTCTTAAATGAGGAGGGAAGCCTGACCATATAGGGGCACAAAGGAACTTTATTTAGAGGCTATAGGATTCTCTAAAATTGGGTTCTGGTGATAGTTGTTCAATTGTATACATTTACTAAAACCCATCAAATTATACATTTAAAATGGTTAAATTCACTTTATGGAAACTTAAGTAAAGCAGTTAGGAAACACATAATATGACTGGGACTGGTCTCTCAAGGAGAAGAGGAAAACACACACACACACACACACACACACACACACACACACAAGAATTTAGTGCAATGCTCTGTTCTCACAGAAAGAGAGTGGCCATAAATTCAAGTTTTAATTTGACTAGAATTTTTATTAAAGTTATTCAGTAAAGCTCACCGTGTCACCCTTAATGAAGTGTCTCAAATATGCCTTAAATACACATTTAATGTACATCTAATGAGACTCTTCGGCCAACTAATTATTAGGCATGTTTAATGGGGTTTAACAATTGCAAGGGAGAAGCATAAGCCCTTTCTACATGGATTTATCCTTATCAAAATACTTTTAAGATAATGGATTTCACCCACATAGATTGCCTTTGTGAATAAAAATCATTACGTTCGCCCACAATAATAGTACTTCTATTTCTATCAGTTATTAAAACCTATCCAATTAACATAAGGAGTTGTTACTATTGGCATTCTTTATGGATTTGTGATTCTGTGTAGCTGTGGTATTTTAAAGAGATTTAGATAAAATTGGAAATTGCATGAAATGTACTTCATTTTGGAAAAGAAGCAGCAAAGAAACATTGGTTTTGTGTTTGGGGCAGGTGAGAACGGACCGCAGGTTACTATAAATCAGATTTTGGAGAAATGTAGATTTTTCAAAGTACAAGTTTTGAAAGCCAAAGTCAAACTCAGATTTATGTTCTTGAGCACACAGAGTGAGCATTAACATAAATTCCGTTGCTACCCATCTGAAAAGATTAGGTATTTAGCAGTTGCTGCCATGCCTACAATGAGAGAGGATTGGAAGCCTTTACTTGTGTGTCATTTCTAAGAATATTTTTTACAAGACTGATTATGTCTCTTCATAATCGCTTCTTGGGTTTCACATTTCCAAATCTCCCTAGATTTGCAAATGAGCAGCAGTAGTGAGCGAATGACACCGGGAGAGGAAAGAACCTTTTTTCTAGCAACCGGGGTCACACTCACCCACTTCCTTATCCAGGGAGGAGGGGGCCCCCGTGCTGCATCCCTGCTGCACCCCTGCTGCACCACGGGATGGGAGCAGCAGTGGGCTGGACACACAATGTCCTCGTGCCCGTCCATTTTACCGTCCGTCTAGAGCAGGTGGTTGCTTAGAAGCGTAAACAAGTAAACTTAATAATGACCTAATCATTTTTATCTTTGGATCATTTTAATAATCACATTTAATTTAACAAATTAAACTTGAAATAAACGTGAACAGAAGATAATCTCCCACCGTTAAGGGCTACACAGTTGAAGAGGGGACGTTCTAATGGGGAACGGATGGGGGCGTTGTGCACTGGAGTCTGGGACTAGCAGTAGTCGCGGATGCGGTCGCCATGGAGGTGATGATACTGCACAAGACAGAGGGTGGGGGCGGGCTGGGGATGTGAGGTCCGGCCTCGCCCCTGCCCCTGTCTCACTTGGAATCTCAGGCCCGGATCACTGTGCGACACGCAAGTCAAAGCTCACATCCGTCGCTCTTCCTGAATTCTACTCTGTGCGTGTGTACTTCCCTTGCTCTCTTTACTTTATGGCGCCATCACTTCCTTCCAATACTCCTTAAACATGGAGCAGTAAACCTTTTGCGTGGCACTAGTTTGCTGATTGCCCTCTCTGCTGGGTCATGTGTCTTGGGCCGCGCTCTTGTGTGCGTGTGTTTTATAGACCCAACAGGGTGGGGAGGCGGGGTGCTTCTGAATCACTAAGGAAAGTGGCCATCCATGGTGGGCAAAGGTAATTTCCAGCAGATCTCAAACTTTGTTGTCTATTAGAATCACCTGGGGAGATTTTAAATTTCTGAAGATCCGGACTGCAACCCGAACCAGTTCAATCAGAATCTCAGTGCAAGAGCCAGCATCAGCATTGTTTAATCTCCCCAGGTGATTCCAGCAGGCCCCTACGTTTGGAAATCATGGAGCTAGAATCCCCAGTGACGACATAAAACATTCCTGACATCTGGGACTCACTCCCCAGAGATTCTGGTGTAATTGGCTTGAGGTAGATCCCCAGCATTGGTATATCTTGTCAGATCTCCCTGTGACCTTGGTTAAGAACCACTGTTCTGGACCCAACCTCAGGTGTGCCAGAACCTTAGGAAGACAAAGCGGTTTGACTCTGATGCATCTGACATTTTTCACAGCCCTGGCTACACATTGCGGTGGCTTGACTGAAGGTGATTTTTTCCTGGAAGTATTAAGCTGTTGGCTAGAATCAGGGTTACCATCTCAGCCTGCTGATTTTGAGCAAACCGACAGCCAGGGAGGGATTAACCCCATGACCTTGGACTCCTGAATGCCATGCTCTGACCAGCTGGACTCAGCAGCAGCAGGTGCTTTCTTGGCTGCACATCAGTGGGAGTATTCCTGCCAAAGTCCAGCTTAATTAAATAAAAAAATAATGATGACCACACAAGGTGGTGATCACCCGGTGATCCCAGCAAGTGCAGCAACACTCCCCGATGTTCTGGCTCCGCATTAGGTGGCATCCGATGAAGGTAGGTTGCTTTAAACGTGTGGCTCATTTTCCACTGCAAGTTTTATGAATGTGACAAGATTTCTTCAGTCTACTCAGGCAGTGTGGAAGCTAGAGATATCTACAGGGATCCACCAGTGATGCATTTAGCTTTCAACATGGAAAAAAATACTGAAGGGAACATGACCATAAAGCAAGTTACCTGTTGAAAGTGGGAGAAGGTATTTGCAAATGACATTTCAGATAAAGGGCTGGTATCCAAGATCTATAAAGAACTTCTCAAACTCAACACCCAAAAAAACAAATAACCCAGTCAAAAAATGGGCAGAAGACATGAACAGACACTTCTCTAAGAAGACATCCAAATGGCCAACAGACACATGAAAAAATGTTCATCATCATTAGCCATCGGAGAAATACAAATCAAAACCTCCATGAGATAGCACCTCATACCGGTCAGAATGGCTAGAATGAACAAGTCAGGAAACGACAGATGTTGGCGGGGATGCGGAGAAAGGGGAACCCTCCTACACTGTTGGTGGGAATGCAAGCTGGTGCAGCCACTCTGGAGAACAGTATGGAGGTTCCTCAAGATGTTAAAAATAGAGCTACCCTGCCACCCAGCAATGCTATTGCTGGGTATTAACCCCAAAGACACAGATGTAGTGAAAAGAAGGGGCACCTGAACCCCAAAGTTCATAGCAGCAGTGTCCAAAATAGCCAAACTGTGGAAAGAGCTGAGATGCCCTTCAAACAGACGAATGGATAAAGAAGATGTGGTCCATACATACAATGGAATATTACTCAGCCTTCAGAAAGGATGAATACCCACCATTTCTATTGACATGGATGGAATTGGAGGGGATTATGCTAAGTGAAATAAGTCAAGCAGAGAAAGACAATTATTATACGGTTTCACTCATATGTAGAACATGAGGAATGGCGTGGAGGACCACAGCGGAAGGGAGGGAAAATTGAATGGGAAGAAATCAGAGAGGGAGACAAACCATGAGAGACTCTGGACTCCGGGAAAGAAACTGAGGGCTACAGAGGGGAGGGGGTGAGGGGACAGAGTGACCAGATGATGGGTATTAAGAAGGACACGTGTGGTGATGAGCACTGGGTGTTTACGCAACTAATGAATCGTTGAACACTACATCAAAAACTAATGAGGTACTATATGTTGGCTAACTGAACATAATAAAAAATTTTTAAAAAGAAAGTGGGAGTTGACTGAAAGAAATCGCACAAGGGAACCCTTGATGGGCCCTGCGCTGAAGGCAGAGCTCACGGGGTGTCTCCTGGAGGTGCTCAGGCCTGGGTGTGGAGGGACACCACAGCCCTGCCCTTCTGGAGCTTATATCCTGATGTGGTCAAACAGGCAGTAGATTCATAGCAAAAAGTGATTTCTGGGAGTGACAAGGATGATGGAGTCAAATGCCAAGAAGGGTGGTTAAAAGGCTTTATCATAACCCTGGGTATGCATCCTGGTGGCTCGAGTGAAGTTGATAGCAGTGGAGGTGGAAAGAAGTGGGTGGGTGTGCAGAACATATTGGAGCTGGTGCTCCAGGGATGCTCTGATGGATAGGACATGGGGGTAGACTAAAGAGTGAATCCTGACCCCTGAGGCTCTGGCTGCACCAACCAGGTGCCAGGTGGTATGAAGTACTGTTTGCAATTCTGAAAAGAGGAGAGATTCAAGGTGGGGGGATATCAAGCGTTCTGTTTGGGACCCAGGGAGCTGGGCACACCCCAGTGGACAGGTTGGGGAGGCAGGGGAATATCTGAGCTGGGAGCGCGTGGCAGAGGTCAGAGCTGGAGACGTCAGTCGGCCAGTGAGCAGAACACAGATATCCCAGGAGTGGATGAGATCACCTCCAAGGTTTTGGTCTTCCACGGCCACGTGGCACCACCGCCCCTCTGAAAACAGAAGTGCTTTGCTGTAGACCCATTTCTCTGTATTTTCAAATGGGTGACAGTAAGATCGGTGTCTGTGCGCTTGTTCACGGAGCTTCGTCTTGCAGGAGGGCCTGTAGTCATTTTCATTTTCGTCAAGCATGCGCGGTACTCCTCTGTCTTTCTCGGAGGACTTCCTACCCAGCCAACCACAGCTGAGAACCATGGAATCCTAGGCCTTGGTACTGAGAAGAGATGGGACAATTAAGGCTTCAGCTGGGAGAGTGGCCAAGAATGCTGATTCTGTTCCTCATACAGGTAGTACCCACACCCCCACCTCCCAGAAAAGGAAGGAGAGATCTAAGAAATATTTCCGTGGCCTGTAGTGCATCATGGGGCTGAAGTCAATGCATGGATGGTCATGGTCATTTAAAAATCCCAGACTCACCTTCCCCGGCCTCCCAGAATAATCTTAATTGCATCCCCCCCACAATTCCTAATTAGTGTGGGCTCAAGGCATGCAAATTCATTTCTGCATTAGCCTAAGAAAAACATAATTAAGAAGTTGTCTGGTGAAGGAAAGAAAAAGCCCATAATGTATTCCAGGGCCAAACTGCAGATGACTTTTGGACTGCACACAATTTCAGATTAGCCACACCACTGAATCTTCATTAGCATAGATAATCAAGACCTGGCTCCAGGCCCCCCCAATAAGTCTGGCTGAATCCCTGTGGCTTATAGGTCAAAAAAGGACTCAAAACCACTTACAGTCCCTCTGGAGGGTTGGGGTTCCAAACAAGATCAACTTTTAGGTGCCCAGTTAGTCAAATGAAGTTCTGGAGTAGCCCTTTGATGTTTATTAATTTTGTATGACCTTTCCATACTGACTGAATTAATTCCTTAGTTTCATGTGCCATAAAACCAATAGGCTTCTTCCAGCCTACGGAAAATTCTGTTGCCTTTGACAATTTGACATGCATTTTTCTGTAGTGATAAAGAAAGGGGCTGACAGCTCATTTAGTTAAAGGCTACAGGCAAAAAATCCCCCCAGTTTCAAAGAGCAAATACTTTATAATATCAAGAGGACTCTATCAACAGACATAAATTAAATATTCATGCCGAGTTTCACAGAACTGCAACTCTTTGGAGCCAAGGAAGAAGTGAAATTTCTCCTAAGAACCATCATCGACATCCACAATTGTCAATCTTGGATATTCATTGAGGGTACTCAACAGCATTTTGTAATATTTTCAATTTTCTCATCAGGGAAAGCAGTACATCCCTAGATTTATAATTTCTGACACACGCAGTAGCCTGCTTTGAAAAAAATAAAACAGAAAAGTTATGAAAGTTATAAAGCCACATTCTTAGTCCTGTGTCCTTAACATCTCCTACACGTTTTCACTTGAGCTGTTGGGATCGGGCGATGTTTACATCCCAGACTGTTGGATCACACATGGGTTGGCAGTCTAGAAGCAGCCATACAAGGTATCCCAGATTCAGAGCCTCCCACGGCCAGCCACATTGCAGAAAGGAGATGTGAACTACGGTGGAAGGGAGAAGAATCACTACTCTGTGCCCACCGAATGGGGCCCCGGAATTGCCTGTTCTAAGGATTCAAGACAAACCAGAAATCCAGATGTTTGCATATCTCCCAGTTTTTAAATATCGTGATCAATTGAAAAGGATTCAATATGTACAGTTCAAGCAACACATTCCGTGGGCTGGATTCAGTGCCCAGAACCCTAATGTGCAGTGATTTGAGTGGTGTCAGAAGAAATGACCGTTGCAGAATGGAAGACATTGAAGTTCTCAGCCTTGAGGAACGTCCTTCGGCCATAAAAGGAGTGAAGCCTCAGACACGGACGACAAGCATGGCTGGAGCCGGACGATGTGATACCTCTTGAAAGAAGCCGGTCACGGAAGACCGCGTATCGCGTGATTCACCTCCTCCAAAATGTCCAGAACTGGGAAATTCATAGAGACGGAACGCAGATTAGCTCTGGCTTTGGGGCCAGAGCCAGGGTGGTGCTCCGAAGGGAAGAATACTCACAGGGTACAGGGCTTCTTTTCAAGATGATAGAAATGTTCTAAAATGGACTGTGGCGATGGTTGCACACATCTTCGAGTATATTGAAAAGTGATGAATTGCACACTTCAAATGGGTGAATTGTAGGGTATGTGAATTAAGTCTCAATAAAGCTGTCCCCACAATACAACATTAACAACACCAAAAAACCACCATACCTTGAGCAAAGAGCTGAAATTTTCGGCATACAGAGCCAACGCCCCGAAGTTTTGCTGTCACACCACACCCCTGCCCAGCCTACTGGACAAATCCCCCTAAAACTCAACTCAAAAGTTAAACTTTTGGGGCACCTGGGTGGCTCAGTCGTTAAGCGTCTGCCTCCGGCTCAGGTCATGATCCCAGGGTCCTGGGATCATGCCCCACATCGGGCTCCCTGTTCTGCAGGAAGCCTGCTTCTCCCTCTCCCACTCCCCCTGCTTGTGTTCCCTCTCTCGCTGTGTCTCTCTGTCAAATAAATAAAATCTTTGAAAAAAAAAGTTAAACTTTTGCCTTATTTCTAGAAAATTCAGGATGATGGTAGTTCACCTGTTCACTCAGCCTCTCTTCCTGCTGAGAAGGTCTGGGACATTCTTCCACATGTCCTGTTGCCAAGGATTAAAAAGGAACAAAAAAACCCCATTATTTTCTACACTCTCTTCAGTGCCGTGATGTCCCATCAGCCCCAAGCTCACACTTAAAGCCAGGCCTGTACTGTAGTCTCCTCTCTTCCTTGGAAATCCCACTTTGAAAACACTAATCTTATGGATAAAATTGGCTTAAAGTCTTAAACTCGTTAATATGCCTTTGTCTTTTTAATCAGGAGGATATAGACAGCCCATTTTGTGGGGACGGAGGGTTCATCCAAACCCCTCTCTTTAATACAATACAACTGAACACATGGGATTTATCCACATCATAAAGTGCTTTTTGGAGGCCTTTTTTTCTTTCTTTTTTTTAATGTAGAGCCTGTTTGCTTAGCATCTCTAAAGAAGCTCGTGTTATTTTTGTCATTTAGAGTCTTCTGTGGCAGTTAATGCAATAAATAAAATAAATAAAAATATTTGACCACATCCTTGAGGATGTCAAGAACGCTTGGTCAATTGGCTTAGCCGCTTTCGGAGTTTGAACAGTGGCAGGAGCCTGGCCCGAGGGCCCCCCCACAGTTACGTGCTCCTCCTGGAGGGGATTTCAGTAATGTGCTCTAATCAGCTTAAGGAGTTAATTAAACAGTTGTCACTTAGCTCCTTAATTCTGAAACTTGATGCTAAATAAGATTTGAAATTAGTTATGCAAAACTGAGCAGTGCTTTTGTGATACCCGATTTCTTCAGGTGGCACAGAATAAAGGAGGCATTGTTCCCAGACAGCGGGGGCCGTGGGGTGACCCGGAGAAATGGACTGGGGTCCTGGGAAAACATTTGCCTTGCTGGGGAGTGCAGGCAACCAGGCAAGAGTTCAAAATCTTGCCCTTTTTATCCAAAAGGGACCTCACGGTGAGGGGTGATTATCATCTACCAGGATAGAAGTCACCAGCTGGAGCTTATAGGTCAATGTGCCCTGTAAATGTGTTTTTTCAGAGTTCTCAGTGATTTTTACAAAAGGTGAGCCAAATGTGAAAATCAGGAGCTTTTACATAAAAATAACGATTCTTGGCTTCTCTCAAAAAATCAGGAAACATGCAAACTTGGGTTTGTGTTCCTGCAAGGCAATACTTCGGTAGAGCTGAAGTTGTCTCCTTCTGATTGAGCGTGTGATCCTGGCTCACCTGGTTATGGATGAACTCAGAGTTTCGATGCCACGTCCGAGGATATGTGTCTTGGCCAGGATGTGGTGGCGGTGTAGGCAGGAGCAGGCTGTATGAGAATTGACCCATCCTTTGACATGCCTGTGTGTCCTTACCTGGTGGCTCTGAGAACCCCCATAAGAAAGGTGCAAATGAGCAGAAAAGCTCAAGGTCCAAGCTGCATTGCCCTGGGGTCCTGCCCAGAGGCTCCTCCAGAGATAATCCTGACGTAGATTTGCATGAGGAATGAACATGGCCAAGAACTCATGATTCTCTGTGCATCCAGCCATCCTATGGCAAGCCTGTGTGCACCGGACACTGAACAGAACTCAGTGCTCAGGACAGCGGAGCCCTGGCTCATCCAGGAGTGGACACGGCCAGTGAGAATAACACGCAATCCACGTCGCCCTTGAAAACTCCTCAGACCACTCAAAAAACACAATCTCTAAGCCTCAAAACCTCCATTTTTCCTTCATCGTTGAAACAGGTTATTGCTCCTTGGTTGAGCACCATGTGAGGTGGCAGGCTCATGCTTGGGGATCCTGTGTGCGAACAATACACCCTGACTGCTCAAGTTCCCGTCAGTGCTGTAAGATGCTCCCCCTGTGGGTGGTGTGGGCTCCTGCCAGCCCCCGTGCTCTCCCTCCAGGACAGAGCCCGGGATCACGGGAGCGCATGGTGGTTATGTGTCCCGGCCTCTCCCCTTCCGTTGCTCCCTGCTTCTCTCCTTCCCCCTCCCCCCTCGCTTTTTCCTCTTGCCAAGAACATACTGAATTCCTATAAGTCGCCACATGTCTTATGATACTGCTAATAACCAACCTCACTGAAAATCTGGTAATGCCAAGCACTGCTTGAACACTCGGCATGCCGCAACGTACCCACCGCCCCTCACAACAACTGTCCGAGGTAGATGCTATTCAGAACCCCGCTTTCCAGATGAGGGAAACGGGGGACAACAGTTTAAGTAACTCGCAGAGTCACATGACTGGGGAGTAGCAAAGCTGGGGTTTGCGCCCAGGCAGCCTGAGTCCAGACCCTTGTGGGGACACATGAGCAGGCTCCGACCAGATGTCATTTAGATCTTTTAAGACAAGGAAAGTTGGCCCCAAGAGGGTGCAAAACGTGCCCAAGATCACCTCGCCGTGCCCAGCGGGGGCTCGTGCTGTTCGGGCTGGGCTCCCCTGCCGGCCCCTGCTGCCGGGGCGCTAGGCGCGGCTGGAAGAAATCCCGAGCTCAGGTGGAGTGGAGAGTCATCATGATGCCAACACGTGTGTTCCTTCTACCCGCCGGTGCCTCACGTACGCCGTCCTCACTTCCAGCCGCTAACTCGGGAGTGTTTACAGTCCCCGTTGTAGCGACGTGGAGACCGAGACACGGTGCAGTCCCCAGTTTGCCTACCGTCGTGGGCCTAGTAGGTATGGAAAGTTGGGTTCCACGTCACGCCGTCTGGCTCGGAGCCAGCGTTCCTCACTCTGGACTTTACTGCCTCCACATCGTAGGTAATATCTCTAATAAACCAGAAACAGTAACACTGATTATATCCACCTGGAGGCATTAAGAAAGATGTAGCATTTGAGTTGGGCCTTGAGCTTATTACCTTGGGATCATTTTTAATAGGAAGCTCCATTGGCATAAAAAACTACAATGTAAGAAATTTATTTGTACTTCGTTTCGAAGGGTACATGTACCTCATCCAGCCAGCCGGCTCTAGCCCCACGAAGCCCTGTGCTCAACAGAAATCAAGGATTTCCCTCCTGCTTGTGCATTTTAAAATTTTCTCCCATCCTTTGATGCGTGTATTTATTAAAACAAGCCCTGAATCTGGTAAAGGGAAAGCAGCAGAGGTGATCAGTGACGCCTGGACACAAATAGGAGGAGGAAATAGGACGGAGTCCAGGACACAGTTCAGCCCGGTGCTCAGGGTTGCCCCACCCCCACCCCCAGGGGACATTTGGCGAAGCCCGGAGACATTTTCCATTGTCACAGCGGGAAGGAGGCCATTATTGGCAGCTAGTGGGCTGAGTCCGGGGCTACGGCTAAATACATAAAGTGCACACAATAGCCTGATAACAAGGAATTATCTGGCCCCAAACATCAGTAGCCTGGGGCCTGAGGATACATTTGTGTGAGTATCAGAGATCCATTGTCAGTTTTCGGCTTCTGGATTCAACCTTTGTACAGAGCATGGGAGGCTTCATTATATTTCAGGACGCAGTATAGATGTTATCAACCTTGAGAGCATAAAAGTATCCATTAGGAATGAGAAACGTTGGCAGGTCAGGGTGGCCGGAAGAACAGACGGTAGTTGGAGGCGGGCTCATACGGTGCGTGGGGGTTTCGCGTGTGCGTGGCTGTGCCAGGGAACACACCGTGGCCATGCCACAACAGCCACGTATGTTTCCGTCAGGGTTCTGGGAGTCAATGGGACTCGGCTCGGGGGCTTCTGCTGGGGCGGGGAGTCCCCTCAAAGGCTTCCTTGTGGACACATCTTGGGGGGCTGGGCGCCGGATTTCAGCTGTGGCCGTGGGCCAGACCACCTGCGCTGGCCCCTCTGTGTGTCTGGACTTCCGTGCACCTTGGCGGCTGAGTTCCGCGAGCAAGCATTGCCGGGGAGAGAACCCAGTGGAAGCTAGATCACCTTCTATGGCCGAGCCTCCCAAGGGACACATTCTCGACGGCAGGCGTGAGTCCCCGGGGCCAGCCTGTACCGAAGGCGGGGGCCACCAGAGCTCCCGCGGCTGCGTGGGAGGAGCGTCCAAGCCTCTGCAGACACAACCCCTCAGGAATTGACACATTATCTCTTGATTAGAGGTGTGTGTGCTTAAGTTATAAATAAAGCCAATGGGGGAACCAAAACAGGAATCTAATTATACTGGTTGAGAAAGGAGAGAGAGAGAGAGATGAGGTTTCAGCTGTTGTGCCGGAAAACCAGATAACGGCTAAGCCGGCCATATCAAGAAAGTGTAGCGGATCGTGTTGTTGAGGATGGATGAAAAGCCTTCCTAACAGATGAAGCAAAAGTGGTTGCCCGAGGGGAACAAAATCAGGATAAGGAATGGGGATCAGGATGGCCTTTTGCGGCACTTTATGATAAACCTTTTCACATACGTGGTGTTTTATCAATGAGGTTGCTTGACCTTGATAAAAAATTTTTAATTCACATAGAAAGGAATAAGCACCGTGCATCTGGCTCATTATCAACGGCTTCCAGAAGACAGTCTGCCCAGCGGAAGGTGTGCACTGTCTCCAGCCTCGTGTGGGCTCGGCCCTGGGGCATCTCGCTGCTTCCCTGTGGGTGGAAGGATAATTTTATTTTACCTGGTATGGCTGCTAACATGCAGTAATTCTCCATACTATGCCACAGCCATGAAGCTGAGGGGCTGATGCACTTTAAAAGCAGAGTGATTTATAAATTCGTTTGCAATGCAGGCCAAATTGACTGATGCTCCCCACTTGCTAAAAGCAGCTCACGGGTGCTCACTTCAGCAGCACGGAGACTAAAATTGGAACGACACAGAGAAGATTAGCCTGGCCTTCGTGCACGATGACACACCAATTTGTTCCATATTTTTAAAATATACAAATAAAGGTAAAATAAAAGAAGCGCCCAGGCTATTTAGAGTGATGCAGCATTGTGGCTAATAGGATGTAGTGTTTCTGGGGTCCTGTACTAGCTCTTCTGTTTTCATGGGGCATGAATGAGGAACTGCAGCCCATCATCTACTAAGTGTCTGCTGTTTACCGGGGGCACAGGCTGAAATAACAGAGCTTGAACAAACAAGCAAAAGACAAGGACAGGGTGACGAGTCATTATTGTAGTCATCAGGTTATTGATCTTTGTTGGGAAATGAATTGAAAAGACTTAGGAAATTAAGCACAGTTGAGAAATCACAATGAGGAAGAGAGAAGCTGCAGAGATGTTCGGTTTCCGCACCAAGTTAGGCTGGGTCTGCGCAAGCTCATTACAACAGAAACCAGGAGAATGAGGGCCAGCCATGCAGCACGTGGAGGAAATGTTGTTGGCTTCTCATACCTGAGCAGTCTGTTTTGCGTGGGGCATATGACTCAGAATTTAGTGAATATTTTCATTGTTTGGAAACAAAAGTGGGGAAGTGTTAGGTATTAGTCAGGATAGATTAGGTTATAGTGCAGTAACAAGTAACTCCAAAAGTCTCATTGCCTTAAGACAAAGAACACGTATTTATTACTCTTGCTGTACGTGCTCTGTGGGTCAGTAGGAAGCTCTTCTCCATACCGTGATCAGGGTAACCAGGCTGACAGAGGCTCTACCGTCTTGTGGTTGCACCATCTGGAACACGCAACCTCTGTCAGCAGGGCAGCTGATGAGAAAGAATGGGAATTGTGCATCAAAGCTTTATTCCCCCAACCCAGAAGTGACAGCACCGACCCTCACATGTAAATAGCTACAAGTGTTCACATGGCTCGAACTTCGAGGGGCCTGGAAAATAGGTTGGTGCAAATGGCATATTTTTTCTGAGCCTTTCTTTCTGTTCCATAAACTGGAATCCACCCACACGGCACACCCATCAGCATCCGGACTGATCGGCCAGGCGTATCTTCTGACCGATCAGTGCTCATGCCATAGCAGGTGCTTTAGGATTTCCCCCCGACCCCAGTTTAAATATCAGCTTTGAGTATGACATAATTTGACAGGAGGAAAAAAAAATCACTTTTATACTGGTTGTGAACATCTGTCTTTAACTGCGCAGAGTAGTGTTTTAATATGAAAACTGAATTCTTGCATCTTATGTCCCCTTGACATTTGATGTCCTAGAATTCTGTCTGCGCTGGACAGAGAATCGTAAAGTGCTACTTCTTTGTGTTGTTGGAGGTGGGGTCAAGAGCAGAGAGTAAATGATGCCGATATTATAAAATTTTAATTACGGAGAATCAATCGACTTAGCAGAATATGTCTTTTTTTGTACTTAAACACCAGGAAGATAGCAGAGCATGTCGTGTTGATAGAGGCTGTGGAAAACTCCGATTTGTAGCTGCCCAAAAGGTATTCTATGTTCTTACAGTCCCTTGCTGTGTAAATCTCATGTTCTCTAAGTAAACTCCAAAAATCTGCTTTATTCAGAGAAGGAAGAGAACAGAGTGTCCCCGAGGGATTAGGCTTGTGATTTTGTCTCTGCCAATTAGATGTGCCCATGTGATGCTTTCTCTCCAGTGTGGGGAAGAGGGAGTATGTGGGGTTTGGGGAGCGGCAGAAAGGGTCTAAAACAATCTGCCCGACTTCCCAGCCTCCTAATCAGGGACAGAAGCAGCGATCCATGGCAGGCCCACTGAGTAGTTCCAGACCCTGATTTTGGGAGGTCAGCCGGACTCTGCTTCTTCAGCCCGTCATTCAATGCCAAGTCCTTCGCAAAGCCCTTCCTGCTGAAATGAGCAAGAGCAGATTCTGTTGTCTGCAGCTAAGATCCTTGACTCACGTGGTATCTCTCAAAACCAAAAGGAGTAAATATGTGAGAAATGGGGCACATATTCTATACAACAAATATATTAGCAATACGGGAAGTCGCAGAGGTATCAAGAGGAGAGTAATGATGTTGCCAATCATAGGTAGATCTAGCACGTGCTTGCTCCCAGAGCCTTGCAGTGTAGCCCCCCGGGTGGTGTGCCCCCTGTCCCTCTGGTTCCTTGATGCAGCACCTGTCAGTTCTTCATTCCCTGAGGACCAGGTGGGATGCTGGTAGAGCATCTGATACTTCAGTGGAGCATTTGATACAGTCTTGCTACTGGAGTGTCTTAGTTTCACCAAGGATTGTAAGCAGACAAGAGAAGAAGCATTACTCCTGAAACCTGCTGTTTGAATTACTGGAAACTCTGGCCACAGGTCTCCGTGCAAACAAGAATGCTGAGGCGTGTTCCTTTTTTAGAAAGTAAGCACAATACTTGTCCCAGACTTTATCAGAGGGCGTTCTTTCCTGACATACGAGAACTTTATAACCACCCGAGTCCATTCTTGGAGCTGCTGCCCCCCCTCCCTGACCTGGCCCATCTCCAGTCACATTCCCCCCCGGCCCCGGGGGCTTCTCTGACCTCCTGGGAGCCCTCCCAGGGGTGGCCTTGACACCCCTGGAGAAATGCATGCTTCCAGCCTGTGGTCAGACAATTCTGGCAGGCCAGCCCCCTGGAGACACTAGCTCCCCAGGTCCCTGCTGCAGGCTGGACACCACCACCTCCGGTGGGCATTTCCCTCCTTCCCACGCCTCACCCACCACTTCCCACCCCTTGCAAGTAAATTAACGCCACCTAGAGCCTGTCCCAGGCTCTGTTTTCGGGGAGATTCAGACTAATGCAATATCCAATTTGCAAGTTGGCCAACTGAGGTTGGTAATTGTTCAGAAATACTAAGTCTGCATCTCAATGAGAATTGGAAGGAAACCCAAAGGGTTTGACCACCTTCCTGGTCATCTTTATTAATTAGGGTTCCTTGTAAGCAAAACACATTGATTCTGGTTAAGTTTGGGTTTTGTTTTTTTTTAAACTACTTTTGAGGTATGGTTGACATATATAAGCTGTGCATGTTTAATGCATATAACTCAGTGAGTTTGGGGATAAGTATACCCCCGTGAAAGTGGCACCATGATCGAGGCCATAGATGTAGGCATCACCTTACAAAATTTCCCTTATTATAATTATTGTATGTGTGTGCGTTGAGAACACTTAACCCTCTAAAAAGGAGTTTAGTGAAAGAATATGGGCTCTCCCAGAGAACGGATGGCCCAGAGAAAAGGCAGGAACCAGGCCCTTCGTGGAAATGCAGGTAACAGGGAAATGACAGGTTTCCAGGTGCTGCTGACGGGAAATGAGATCCGAGCACCCGTGGCTCCTGCCTGCTTCCCTCAAATGGAATTCCCATCCGGGGGCAGGTAAGGGCGAGAGGCTGACCGTGTGGCCTCGGGGATGCCCACCAGCTCCCGGTGGGGGGAGAGGGTTGCTGTGTCTGTCCTTCCCAAGGAGAAGGGAAACCTTCCCCAAAGGATAATGATGTGCTGTTATGGAGAAGGGGTTGGGCAGGCAAAAACAGAAGCTTCCATCCCAGGGACTCAGAATAAACAATGTTATAAGGAAATCTGCCTCAGTATTGCCCTGAAGTCCTGTCTGGGGGCGAGCTTGTCCCCTTTCTCACGACCTGGTTAGCGGCCCCTGTAGGAAATGGTTCCTTCGTGTGGATTCAGTAAAGCAAGTTGCCAGTTAGCTCTACTTCCCCTCCTTCGGAATGCCCGTCTTCCTGTGTCCTCTCTCAGGGAGTTTGGGGTGTGACACTCTGGCGCGGAGGCGAGGGACGCGGCCGTGGGCCGCTGTGCCCCGGGGACGCTCACGGATGCCGGGCCCGCGCCAGCTTCCCGCACGGCGGGGAAGAGTGGCCATGCCCCCCGGGCGCCGCCACGTTTGTTTAATGGCACGTTTGCCCTTGTCTGCCCCCCTCCGGAGAGATGCGCCAAGCTTACCTGGACGCTCTCGTTAGGAGGGAGCAGCGCTGCCGCAAACACCATTCTTGCCGTTATTCCTTCCGACCTTCCTCATCTAGTTCAGACACGCGGCCCTGGCTCGGAGCCTGGCGTGAAAACGGCACGTGATCTCCCAAGGGGCCACGGTCACGGTGAAGGCAAAGAAATCATTTTTCTCCCCGCCTCCTGAGGGACAAGAAGCTATTTGATTTGCTGGTTTCAGCCCAAGACCCGAGAAACAGGAGGGCCTCTTGCTGGCGGGTCACATCAGACAAGGACGGTGGTTATCTGAGGGCGACAGGTTTAAATAAGCAAGATCTTAGTTGTGTTTCCTCTGCTGGGTGTTCGGAGGGAGCGTCCAGGATTGGTGTTGGGACGCATCCCGCCGGCGTCCAGGACCCTTCCCTTGGTTCCTGGGGCCACCGTAAGAAAGTACCATGAACGTGGCAGCTCTTGAGGAGAATCCTTCCTTATCTCTTCCAGCTTCAGTGGCTGCTGGCATCCCAGATGTTCCTCAGCTTACGGACGCACCACCCCGATCCCCGCCCGTGCCTTCACAGAGCCACCTTCGGTGGGGGGGGGGGCTCTGTCTGTGTCTTCTTGTCTCAAAAAGACACCAGTCATTAAGGGGAGGACCGCCCTCATCCAGGACGACCTCGCCTGAACTTAACTCATCATAGCTGCAAAGCTCCTCTTCCCAAATGAGGTCACATCCTGAGGTTCTGAGTGGACATGGATGTTGGGGGGACGCTGTCCACTCTGGGGCACCAGCCACTCACGCCTGAGGCACCGGCCATTGTCATAAACTCTCCAACACTGTTGACTCACCGAAACCCGGGCAGACACAGGAAGTGGGCACTGTGCTATCCTCATTCCATCGTTGAAGCTAATTAGGCACAAGAGTCTGGTGAGCCATCCGAGGTCACCCACTGGGCAGTGTCAGAGGCTGGATTTACACCCAGCACTCCAGCAACAGATTCCCTGCCCTTGAACCTAACATGATACTGGGCCATGTGGCTTTTAGCCACATGCTTTCACTGTGGGGGGTACAAGATACAACCCCAAATCCAGGATCATCTGTGCTTGGCAACAGGAAGAAAGGGAAACACAAAAGAACCTTCATAATCTGCTTTTTTTAAAAAATTTTTTATTGTTATGTTAATCACCAAGGATCTGCTTTTTTTCACAAACTTTTTTGGAAGCCTCACCAAGTGACTTCCATTTATATCTCATGGACCAGAACTGTGTCACAAATGAAGGACAGCCCCCCCAAAATGCAGTAATTTTAGCTGGGCATCTTGCAGCCTCAAATAAAATTAGGGTTTCGCTAGGAGAGCAGAAAGGCAGGTGGCCATCAGGTGGGTGACAAACCATCTCTAACACACTGATCAACCTCTGGGTGCGGTTTAGAAGGCCCCCAGTGTGATGTTCATCTGCCTCCATCACCTTCCTCCCCTCCATTTTAAAGTTAATTTGGAAGGGTGATCGTGAATCAGTGACTATGTTCATGAAGCAGGAAATCAAGATGCTGGAAGGCATGAGGAAATTAAACAAACAAACCCTCTAATTCTGGTTCCAATCCATCAGACCTCCAGATGAGACATCATTCCTCAGTTTTATTCCTCAATCCTCTGCCCCGTGCACGTCCCTTACACCCCAGTGCGGCACAGTGCCCCCGGACCACCGTCTGTCAGGAGCATCCTTGGAAAGCAGGGGAGGCTGCTTTGCCCACGCACACAGCAGGCTGGATGTGCCGGAGATGGTCGGCCCCGGGAGCGGCTCTCAGGAGGCACTGTATAAATAACCCAGCTCCCTCGCCCCTCCGTGGAACTATTTTTAGGTGTGTATTTTAGGTAATTTCCCTGCAAGGGAATGGGTGATAATGTATCTCCACCCATGGAAATATATAACACACATGGTGTATTTTGCAGCGCGGCTCAGTCCCTGCAGGACCAGCTCCAGCTACCCACTGCGGGAGCTGGTGGAGGCTCGCACGCCTTCCTGGCTGCCTCTTCCCGACTCCCCTACGGACACTTCCTGAACCCCCCACTAAACCTCCCTGCCCTTGAATCCCTTTCTCGACTCTGTTTCTAGAGGGGTCCAAGCTACGATGGGAGCTGTCATTTCTCGGGCAAAACCAGGACATGCATTGTTTCCTTACAATAGATCATGAGTTGAATCCCAGGAGAGTATCTGTGGCCCCTCTTACAAGGCGGCCTCAAAGCACGGTCACCTTCTCCTCCCGTTTTTGCGTCCTCCTGGCCTCTGGAGAGCCTGAAGTTCTGTGGAGCTGTGGGGTACCCAGGGAGTCCTCTCTGCATGGAGCGTGGGGCTGCCAGTGAGGACTGAGATGGTGCGTTCTCAAGACCTCCCTGCCTCGCTTTCCTCGCTCTGAGGGGCTGGGATGAGGGCGACCCATGGTGGAAGGCAGCTGAGCTTTCCGGGGTTTGATGGGGTCAGATCATCAACGCAGCTGTGTGTCGCATCTCAAACCAAACCAAGGCGAAGCGGGGCCCTCCCACCACCTCTTTCCTGGAGACGTGCCATTCACCTCCCGGAGAAAGCAGAGCTACACCAGAGAGCGGGCTCGTGACATTGAAGAACTGGGAATGCGCAGACAAGGCAGGGGCGGCCTGACAGCTCCGTCCCTAATCCCCGTGAGGTCCCGTAGGCAGAGTGATGCGTCCAGCCGGAGGCACCCCCGACATCTGGACCACACCTGCTCACCAGTGAGTCCGGGGTTGGTCCTCACCGCGCTGCCTTGAATGCGCAGGTGCTTTAAAGGCCTTTTGGGTTTTACTGTTGGATGCTGCTTGTTCTTCCACCAGGCACGTGCGAAATCTTTTTCCTCTTCCCTGAAGCTGGTGTCCAAAGTCATAATGCCATGCCCCCACTCTGTTCTTTCCTTTGAGATGAGCCAGTTTGGGCCAGAGAGTTAAGGAGTGTTTTCCCACTTCTTCCCAAAGTGTGAATGGTTCTCCTGGATCTCTACCCTTTTAGTAGGAACATAGACACAGGTTCTTCCCCGTGCACCCCCCCCCAGAGGCGGTGTAGCACCACATTCTGACTTCATCCCTTCGTTTTACTATGCTTGCGCCCAAAATAAAAGCGCATCAGTCTGGGAACTCACAAGGCAGGGGGGGAACAAGCACATAATCAATGGGCATTTAGAAGCTTTTGCATATTGAGACAGTATAAGGCATGGTCTTTGAAATTCAGGAACATTCCAAACTGCGGTCTTTCTTTCAGAATTAAATAATTAAAAAAAAACCATATATATAGTTTCACATTCAGATCTAAACCAAATGAGCTAATTATAAGATGAACGAGTCCTATAAAGGAAAAATAAGATCTTATGTAAGAAATATAAAGTTAACATAAGGAAAAGAGTTATGCAATGTTAGGATGATACATTTCTATCCCTTCCTCTGGCATGCTCCTAAATGGGAATTTGCGACTTCACATGAAAATCAAATTAGCAAGAACCTGTGCAAGCCTGGCCCTAAGAGAGACGGGTCTCCTAGCACCCGTCCGGGTGTCTCACTGCTGCTTCACCAAGGATAGGCCAGACAAGGTCGGACCTACAGAAGAAACTCGGCGTTTGCCCCGACACAGCCCCCCTCTCGGGGACAGCACTGGCCCGCAGTTAACAGCATTGAGCAAGAATGCCATGGGCAAGAATTTGGGAGGCTAGTTGTACAGAGGCTGTGGGTTGTATGGGGACTTTGATCTTTGTGTGATTGGGGGAGACAGTCCCTGCAGAGGGGAATGAGACCCACTTCTGGTTCTTGGGGCTCAGTTTTCTCCATCTGAGAAATGGGCTCCTTTGATCTCCCGGGGCCCTGTAGGAGGAACGGAAGAAGGGAGAGGTGCGCTGGGGACAGGTGCAGAATGAGGGCCACCACTCAGTGTCTGGGACATGCAGCCTGAGGCCCTGCGTCCACGTGCAGGACTAAGAGCCGGAGACCAGGGAGGCAGGTGTGTGGGTTCAGTCCTTCGGTCGAGTCCTTCTCCACACGTCCTGCAGATAATGAATCGCTCGCTGCGGCTAGCCCTGTGCCAAGCACTGGGGAGCAGAAGGCAGACCAGCCCCACGGAGCTACAGCCTGGAAGAGAGATCACCAATTGAATAATTCTAAGTACTTAGAATTATTCTAAATAACGGTGTCAGATGCCACAGAGGAGATTCTGTGCTTGTGTGTCCTGGGCTCTGAGGGGCTCTGGAAGCAAATAACGAGGGCAAGCAGGGACATCCCGTGGGACACCTTGAGCTGAGCAACAAGGGAAGCGTTGAGCAGGCAAATGCATGTTCGGGTGAGTGTGTGGGGTGTGTGTATGTTGTCACGTCGGGGGCTGAGCCTGTCATTGGAACCATAGCAGCATTCCAGACACACACAGAGACCGGGACCCAATAAGGGCCTGGAAGAGGGACAGGGAGTGAACGACAGCCATCGTGACGGAGTTCCGAGAGTGAGGGTCTCCACCTCCGCGTGCACCCTACGCGCTGGACAGGCCGTGGGTGATGCTAATCTCAGCTGTTTTTAGGGTAGCTTGCTCCTCTGGCCAACAGCTCACGGCTGAAGGTGGCATCACTTTGTGTGAGTTCAGCCAGATCGGAATAGCTAACACATGGACTCAGCAGCGGGACTTGCTGGGTTCAAGTCCCACCTTCACCGTCGCCAGGCTGTGTGACCTCGGGCAGGACACGACCTCTCTACGCCATCTGCGGTGGTGCGGGCGCCGGGGTCCCATGTGGGGAGGCGGGAGGCCGTCGCACGGGGAGGTGTGTGACCGGAAGGTGTGTCTGTCCTCCAGGAGGCGGAGATCCTGAACACAGCCATCCTCACGGGGAAGACAGTGGCCGTCCCGGTCAAGGTGGTGTCGGTAGAGGAGGACGGCGCGGTGACGGACCTGCTGACGTCTGTGGAGTGCTGGTCGTCTGACGAAAACGTCATCAAGGCAAGTGGACGCCCCCGGCCCTGCCCCGGGAGTCCGTGGCCGTGACTGCTGCGGGTCCTGGCGCCCCTCCCAGCCCATTCCGGTGGTGCCCCTGCTGGTGTCAGGAGACCTCCCCTGATCGGGATGCAGAACCACTTGGGAGGCTGAGCCGGGTCCACCGAACTCCTGACCTTTCGTGTTTGCCAAGTGCCTGGCGCCTCGTCCCAGCCCCTGGGAAGGGCGTGGGGGGCTGCAGGGGCCGGGAAGGGGGCCAGACCTAGTCTGGCGAGCATGCGGCCGTGCCCTGGGGGCTTGCCTAGCAGGGAGAGTGTGTGCAGAGTCAGTGCGGGGGCCGAGCGTGCACTCAGTCACCCCCCTGCGACTGACAGCCCTGGCCGAGGGAGGAAGAGAAGACTGGTCCCCACTCTCCCCGGCCAACCCAGGCCTGCTCTGCAGCTGGGGGGACGTGGGGGGCAGCCCTTCATTTACATTCCCTGGACCCCTTCTTTCCTGGCTTCTTCTCTCTCTTTATAATTAAATGCACAGATGAGGTGAAGCCAAGGCATGCGGGGACACGCGTCAGCAGGGGCGCTCGGCGGGGCACCTTGCAGCGCGCTGCCCTCAGCAGGGGATGGCCTTGTCGTGCTGCCGCTGCCTGGCACCTCCTCGGAGCCTGGGGACGGCGGGAGGGCTGGAGGTGCACCCGACCCCTTCCCTCTGGGTCCCAGCGGCAGTCCGAGCTCGGCACCCTGCCGGTGCTGGACGGGAGCTGCTAAGCCCCTCTGCCCTGCTGGGAACTCCAGGGAGCGTGTCTACCTCCAGAAAGCAGTGGACAGACGCCGACTGAATCCCCACTGGGTGTTAGGTCCTCCACGACGGCAGGACCACAGTCAGAGGCACGGCCCTTGTGCTACGGTTGGCTGGAGAGAAGGCAGAGGTGGGAAGGAAGGGGGTGCAGGGCAGGCCGGGCCTCCCCAGGGCACACGCCGTATCTTGGCTCACCCTTTGATCTCTCCCCCCCCACATGCAGTCCTCCAGCAAATCCTGTTGGCAGTGCCTTCCAAACGTGTTCCGGACCCAGCCCTCCGGCAGGCGTCCTGCCAGCCCCCAGCGCGCGCTCCTGTCTGTCTCCCAGCCCCGAGCCGCGACCTCCCCGCGGGCTTCCCAGGGGCCACCTCTCCCCCGCAGTCTGTTCTCGGTGCGGCAGCAACAGGGATCAAAATGTCAGGCTGACGCTGTCCCTCCTCGGCTCGCAAACGTCCGCACGCTTCCCTCCGTCTTGGAGGAGAAGCCAGAGTGATTGCGGGGACGCTGAGTCCTGCCCGCCTGCCCGCACTCTGACCTCACTCTTGTTCCGTTCCCGCTCATTCTGTCGGTCCCACGCACCAGGGTCTTTGCCGTCCCTCTGACGGTTCAGGCCCCCGGGCCCTCTGCTCCGAACCCCCTTCCTTGCAGGGCTGTGGGGTCCCTCACTTCCCCGTCTCCCCTGCCTTTCCTGGGCAGTGGTGGTAAAGTTGTCGCACGTTTCCACGGCACCGTCTTCCCCAGCCCCGCTAGGTTTTTATCCGTTATATTTATTCATCTAAGTTATGTGTGTGCAGTATATATTCCTGTATTTTCACATATATATTTTTATTTTGCTTGGTCTATTGTCTGACCGTCTCTTGGGGATATAGGCTCTGGGAGAGCAGGGCTGTTGGGTTCTCTTCCTTCGCCGCTGCGCCCCGTCACGTACAGCCCTGGGCAGGTAGTACGCGCTCGACAAATGTGTGGAGAATGAACGAGTGAACAGTGCAGGGGTCAAGATGAGAGAGCGAGCCGCTGAATCACGAAAGCCTTCTCGTGGACACACTCACACCAAGACACGGACGATGGGTCTGCCCACGGTCAGCCAGATGACACACAACATGGAAACGCGCTGCAGGCCGAGGGGACGGCAGGAACGAGGGTGGGGAGACGCGTTCTCGTAACAGCGGAGACTGCGGATTCCTGGGGAGGACGCTCGAGTCTGTTCTCACCAGCCCTCCATTTGCCCTCCTTCTAATAGCAATGATGTTTTCTCCAGAAAATTCCTCTGTGTCTTGGCACTTAATCCGTGCAACATAAATGGTGCCGTTTCCACCCCCGCTTCCGATGGCTGGGTGACGCAGGGTGGCCACAAAGCCCTGTGTCCCTCTGGACGCCGTCATTGGCTCCGGGAGAGACCTGGTCCCGGGCCCAGCCACGGAGGCGCCATCTGGAGACTCAGGCTGTAAGTCTTATAAAAGAAGGGGTCCCCCTCCTTTTGTTCTGGTTGCTAACCCCCCTTGACAAGACCTCCCGCAGTTACCAGATGGTCCCACCTCCAGAAAGGGACCAGCAGATAAGCCGGAGCCACTCTACGGGGAAGCCATGTCCTCACCACGGCACCCGAGAGGCCAAGTCCCTCCAGACCATGCCGGACTTTCCCTGGACGTTCCTGGGAAGGGATTCCTTTGTGCAGAGCAGTCTGGGCTAGGCCTGTAATACCAGTCAGCAAAGAAGTCCACACTTAACAGCTATGCCCTAGGGAGTCCAGATTGACTCCAGTGATCCCGGGACTCACAAAATCACCTGCAGAAACACGGGGGCTCGAGCACATGCACCTGCAGCCCCACAGACGGACACACAGCCTAAAAGTCAGACCCCACAGCCCACTCAGCTGTCTCTGTGCAGCTCCGGGGACCACAGGGGCTGGGAGACTCCCTGGTATTTATAATACTTGGGTGTCGTTTGGAGACCCTCGAGACAGAAAGCCCAGGGGTCCTTGGAGAAGAACCACATCCCCCTGCGCAGGCTCCTGGAAAGCCTCTGACGGCACGGTCTGCTTTAAAGCTCCAGTGTTCTCATTTTTATTTGCTCTTTCTTCCTTTCCAGCCAGAGGCAGGATAAGCCTGTGTGTTCTCCCCCATCCGTATCGAAACCTCTTCACAGGGAATCCACTGGAAAAGGCATTCTCACTGAACTGTAAATTACGTGAAGTCGTGTTACCTTATGCTTCCCAAGGAGGCCGGGTCTTCAAAAGGCAACGATCTCTAATGGATGCATTTCGGATGTCAGCAGTAATATCTGTTGGGACTCTTAGGGTTTGGAAATAATAGGAAATCCCACCCACGCCGACTTCAGTTAAAAAAAAAAATTAAAAAATGTTGTTGGCTGATGTAATTGAAAAGTCCAGAGTCAGGGGTAGTTTATGGTGGTTTTATTCAGAACTTCAAAAGACATCTCGAGAACATTCTTTTTCTGCCCCTTCTCTCCCTCTGACTCTATCTCTCTGTCTCTGTCTTTCTATTTCTCACTGTATTTCTCCCTGTTTCTGTCTCTCTGTCTCTGTCTCTGTCTCTGTGTTCTCTCTGTCTCTCTGTCTCTGTGTCTCTGTCTCTGTCTCTCTCTGTCTCTGTCTCTGACTCTCTGCCTCTGTCTCTGTCTCTGTCTCTCTGTCTTTCTCTGTCTCTGTCTCTCTTTCCCTGTCTCTCTTTCTGTCTCTGTTTCTCTGTTCTGTCTCTCTGTCTCTGTCTCTCTGTCTCTGTCTCTCTGTCTCTCTCTCTCTGTCCCTCAGCCCCCACCTGCAGACAGAGCTTCTTCTGGCTTCGCCGCACACAGGCTGCCCCATGGGAGGAGAGGGTCCCTGGGGCCTGGCTGGAACCCCACAGGAAGGAGAGCAGACCTCCCAGACCAGTCCCGGGACTGGCTCTGTTGGGGACCCACTCAGGGGGTCCCCTGGCCCCCGAGCCCAGTGCCGTAGCCCCAACACCCTGACCCCTGAGTGCCCAAAGCCTCATCACCCAAGCAGGTGATCTGCAGGGGTGAGGCGGGAGGGCCGGGCAGCTGTGTGGGCTGTCAGCACAGCAGGGGAGCGGGCTTTGGAAACGCTCGGACCGCAGAGCTTTGGGGGTGAGGGAATCGTAGGAATGCCCAGAGTGGCGCCGCGGGCACTGCTGTGTCACAAGCATGGGAGAGGGACGGCCCGGCAGGGGTGTCACCCGAGACGCTCTGGTCCCAGGCGCTCGCCGGCGGCTCCTACATAGACTGGCACCCGCCCCATGCTGCCACCACGCCCTGACTGTCCCCCAGGCTGTCCCAGCTGGACCCGGTGAGCCTGCCTCCCCACCGTGCAGTGCCCCCCAGCTCAGGGTCCAGCAGACACACAAGCTGGGAACTGACACGGTCTCCCAAGGCTGGTCCCAGCAGAAGGGAGCCGCCGGCCTCTAAGGGGACACGGGGAGACGCGGAACGGGCTGCGTAGACGAGCGGGAGGCAGGGAGAGGGCAGGTTCCCTGGTGCGGCGCTGGGCGTGCACCTGCAGGTCCGCTGCTCCCAGTGGGGCCGCGGAACAGAGGGAGCCGTGGGTGCGCACGGAGCCGCCGCGAGGGGCGGGGTTTCATCCTGTCGTCACCCCCAGGCTGTGGTTATGCTCCTCGGGGCAGCTTGGCGGCTTCTCCCCAAGAGTTCAGCCAAATGGCCGCGTAAATACCCCTCGAAGGAACAGGCGTTAGTAGGGATTAAGGCTCCTCACCGTCCCAGCTGCCTCCTCGGAGGACCTAGGTCCCCCGCAGGGACGGACGAGCCAGGGAGAAGCAGCTCAGCCGCGGAACCCTGTCACCTGCTGGGTAGGGGCGCGATGCCTCCGGCGCCCTGCTGTGGGGGACACACCTGTGTGGGTGAACCGAGCCCCCTGAGGCTCTGGGGCCCAGCGGGACCTCCCAGCGCAGCCCTTCTTCAGCCCGCCTTGTAGGCAAGGAAGTCCCCCCATCAGGACATTTGGAATCTGCAGCTGCTGAGTGGGGTGAACCCCTCAGTGAGGCGCGCTGGGGATGCATCCGAAAGTGGGGCAGGAGACGAAGGAAGGAAGACAGCCTGGGGGCAGTGGCGGGGCTTTCTCAGCTACTGTCTCTTTTATCCTCTCTTTGGACGCCAAATAATGGTGTTCCTTTACTGAAACTGACTTCCTAACACCAGAATTTATTATCGCTTGATTGAGAACCGATGTTCTGGTTTAGAGGCAACAACACTTCTCTTCCCCATACACAGGCCCAACTCCTAGATTCCAGCCATTTTCCTCTGTGTCTGTCTGTCGGTTTTTAAACATAATGCGTCTTTTCAGCATTGCTGGGGGGCCCTTGACTCCCGCTACGGGTTACAGTAGTTATAGTTACCTAGTAGTTATAGTAGTTACCCCAATAATAACAGAAACGGCATTTGAATGTGTATTGGGCGCTCCTTACAGAGCAGACCAGCGTCCACGTCTTTGATCCTCGCAACAATGCCATGCAATAAGTAGCAATAAGTATTATTTTTTTTCTGCATAAGAAAATTGAGACAATGAGAGGGTTTTTTTTTCTTTTAATTGTGACAAAATACACATAACATAAAATGCACCGTCTTAACCACTGCTTAGCATACAGGTTGGGGTGTTAGGAGCGTTCACATGCTTGTCCATCGCCTCCAGCACTCCGGTCATCCTGCAGAACTGAAGCTCTGTCCCCACTAAACACAAGCCCCTGTGCCCCTGCCCCTCAGCCCCTGCCGGCCTCCCTCCTTCGGTCTGCCTCTGTGAATGTACCTCCTCTGGTGCGTCCGAGGAATAGAGCCGTGCGGTATCTGTGCTTCGGTGGCTGGCTCCTCTCACTCAGCATGCTGTCCCCCAGGTTCATCCGTGGTGTGGCAAGTGTCAGAATCCCCTTCCTTGTTAGGGCCAAATCATGCCACCGTGTGGACAGCCAACACTTGGTTCCCGTGTTCATCCATCAGTGGACCCTTGGGCTGCTTCTGTCTTCTGGCTGTTGCGTGTCATGCCACTCCGCACACGTGGAATTCTGACACATCTGCAGAAACCAAGATGCATGGTCCCTGGGTCTAAGCCCCGTTCCATTTTGGCCTCCATCCCTCATCCGCCAGGACTGGGTTTGGTGCACGATGCCTGCCGTGCGAACGGATCGGGAATGCGCATGTGTGCACTATTGTCCGTGGCTGTACATGGCCGAGTTGAGTGGCACTGTGGGGGGCAGGACGGCCGCAGAGCCAGGTGCGCTCACCATCCACCTCCTACAGAGGAGAGCCCATCTCTGCTCAGGGACGCCACACAGGCCTTTCCTCCCTGGGTGATGACTCGCAGGGCGTTTGGAGACCCTGTGCTCCCGGCCAGAAATAACTCCTCCATGGATGGTTGCAGTCCTTCCAGCGAAATTTCATGCCATTGGGTCAAGCATTAACGTCTGCCTGCAATGCTTTGTTAAAGCAAATACACTTCTGGGAGAGACGGCATGTATCAATTCCTGGACATTTCTCTCCAAATGCACTTGCTTAGATTACGTTCCTCTTTGGGAGGCAAAGTCGGGACAAGCAGAGATTCTGTCTGCTGGGGAAATTGGGCAAATGGCTCAGAGGCGGAAGCCAACCTTGCCCTCCACCCTGGGTGAGCCCAGAGCGGCATCAGCAAATGTCCATCGTGGCGCCAGCCCCGTGGCACACGTCCTCAGTAGAATTCAGCACGTGTCTCTATTGCGTTCAGACATCGGCACAGGAATCCCTTGCAACACCACCAATCGTGGGCATAAGAGATAAAACCTCAAGCATCTGCCTTCGGCTCAGGTCGTGATCCCAGGGTCCTGGGATTGAGCCCCCACATCGGGCTCCCTGCTCAGCGGGGACCCTGCTTCTCCCTCTCCTTCTGCTGCTCCCCCTGCTTGTGCAAGCACATGCGCTCTCTCTCTCCCTCTCTCAAATAAATAAATAAAATCTTTAAAAAAAAAAGGCAAAACTTCTTTGTCACCTCAGACCTAGAAGGAACCACATTCCTCCCCATAAAACACCCATTTGCATAGAATTGACATAAAGGATCCTGGGGCACATAGACCAAGGATCACAAGCCCAGCCGAATATGAGATCCAGGCGATGACAAATGTGTGAAGCGATAGGGGGCGGTGGGGTCTGCGGCACATGCCCCTTTGGGACGGGCAGCCGCTATGGCCTCCTGGCTGACTGTCCTCCTGGCTGACTGTCGCCACACGGGAAGAGCATGCAGGGCACTTGAGGGTGTGGGTTCTTGTGCCAAGCTGCCTGCATTTAAATCCTGGCTCTGTTACCTAGAGATGAGAACCAGGGCTAGATGCTTCATCTCTCTGTTCCTCGGTTTCTTCTGTGGTGACGCGGGTATGGTGACATTCCCACGGCTGATTTGATTCTACGTTGTGCCGGGAAGTGAATCTTACATTTTGATCACTCGTGTATTTGTCTTGTAAGTAGGACTCTGCCTGTAGCCATATCGTGAACCTCGAGAATGTCCGCACAGGTTCTTCTCAGGTTGCGCTTGGAGCAGGTGGAGCGGGGCCGCGCTTGGGAGGGAAAGTGGACCTTCCACAAGCCTCCTCACTGGAATTCTCACCCCCTGCTTCCTCCGGGGCTCGGCTCAGATGCCCCCCTCCTCCCCAGCCTCCATCCCCTCCTCTGCCTTATTTTTTCTTCATGGAACGTATCCCCATGATCTTACTGCATTTTTCCTCGTGCATTTGTTCACTGTCCGCCTCTCCAAGGACAAGGACTTGCTGGTTGGATCATTGCTGGTCTCCCAGCCCCTGGAGCAGCACCTGCCGTCTCGTGGGCTCTCTGCCAATGGGCTGTGCAGAGGAAAGGGTCTTAGGAAGTTGCACAGGGAACCGGGGTGAAGAGCGTCCTCTCTCTGGGTCGTCACAGAGAGGATTCTGATATCAGAGAGAAACTTCTGTTCGGTAGGAAAAAAAATCAGTAAACAACCCAGAGCACCGTTCTCCTATTTGGGTGAGGAGATGCCCATTTACTTACTGTACGGTGGGATTTCCCTGGACCTTCATCCAAAAAAGCGAAAGCATCCCAAGGACGGTGGATCGAACTCCCTCCAGGCCCCAGGAGGGATGATGGACATTGAGTTGATGGATAGTATTTAGAACTGTATGAAAACGGCTCTGTTGGTCCAGTTCAGAGTATGGTATGTTGAGAAGGCTGTAGAGAGAACATTCCAGATGGGAAGGCCAGAAACAGGGGTGAGGTGAGCAGGAAGGGGATCTAGCCTGATTGCTACTCCATGCTTTCCATTTCCTACATGAATGAAGAAGTATGATGGTTAATTGGGATTCTCTGTAGCTTACATGGAAACAGGAAGCCTTGGGGTGAGCATCCCTTTTGCAGACATGGGTAGGCAGTTAGACTCAGCGGGAGGACTGAGCACCGGCCATTACTTCCAAGGCTTCGAAGATTAAAATGACAAAAGTCACACGTTAGAAGTCAAAGGATACATTCATGGCCAAAAGGGTTTCAATTTAAAAGATTTTCAAGAGTCATTTTCACTATGGGTGAATTTGGCCTTTCTGTAGTAAGATGTGACCGTCCTGGGCTTGGACCATCCTTACCCTAAGTTATCTATGCATCAGCACCACTGATGGATTTGGAAAAATTCTATACTGGAGACATGTCTGATGCATTTCTGTAAGTCTGGACTGAACCGAAGGCCCGGCATGTGGTAGTTATTTGCTGGGTGATTGAATGAATGGCAAAATAAACCTAGATTTGTATTTAAATATTGAGAGACATCGAGTGAGGTACAAGGTATCGCACCCCTCATTTCCCTTCAGTGGTATTTCTGGTTAAGTGGACTTCGTTAGCACACATAAGTTGTGTTTGATGGGCTACTTCAGTAAAGTGGGGTTTTGGAGGTATTGGTTGCCGAATGCTCAGGTGCATCAGCTGGACACACCTGGATGCATCACCTGGACTCCTCAGACGCACACCTGGACCCAGACACCTGCTAGGAACCACAGGTTGCCAAATGGGCACCACCTGGTGGCAGCAGCCCAAATTGCAGGCGTAGTACCTTCTGGGAGTCTTAACAGTCCTGTGAGGCGAGGCGGAGCTTTGCTGATTCCCCTCCATTTCTGGGATGGAAGTTATTTATTTGACTTGTAGGTCTGTGACCACAAACACACTGTTATATGAAGAAGGAAAACATATTGACAACAGGTGCATTAAGGCATGAGATATAGGCCATAACTCATTTTAAACCCTCTAACTCAGCACTCAGGCAGTTACACACTGTGTATCATATACCGAATGTGTGTAATTGGCACAAAGTTGTTGTAATGTTTTGTTTTTTTGTTTTTTTAAACCCAGAGCTAGAACGGTAGTGTTTTGCCTGATGATTTAGGAGTCCAACCTCCATCGGTGCTAAACCGGGGCAGGCAGACGTCAGCTGGACCATCCCATTTTGAAAGGATCTGAGCTTACCCCACACCTGCCTTGATACAAACCCCCGACATAGAGCAGAAACTCTCATTACTGAAGGGGGTGTTGGATATTTAGTACCAACCCAGTAGCATCCCCTTGCCTTCTGCGTCTGCAGAGGTAAATGGGGGGGGGGGGAGGTGGCAAAAATGTACACGTAAAACCCAAAATTAGAGGTTATACTTCTCCAAAAGGGATTTTTTTTAATTTTTTTTTCAGAGTCTTACCAGAATTCCTGTCTCACAAGAGCTTGATGTAGAGTCTTGACTTTAATTTTAGGGTGAGTTACAGAAGCTTCTGCTGTCTTTCCCCCAAGGGGAAGAAGGTCTTTGATTCAAGAAGAGAGAGAAAGAAAGTAGCAGGAGGTATAGTGCGTGTTTGTGACCAAAAGGAAAACCAAGCTCAGGGCCTTTCCCAGTAGGGCTGATGGGCCATATTTCTCACGCTGGAGGTGGTGGGCTTCGTCCATGAGATAATCAGCCTGGTCCCAAATCCCAAGTCCGACCCTCCAGCCTCTGAGCAGCACTTCTCGGGATACATTCACCCAGATGGGGGCCCAGAGATCTATTCCAGAGAATCCTCTCCAGCAGGCTTAGACATGGGTCATGCACAGCTGCAGGACACAGGGGAGCCCAGCCCGGGGTCACAGCCAGCCACCTCTCTCCATGGAAATGATCTTTTTAAAAAACAGATGAAGACTTTAGAGACCCAAAGTTCAAAAGATATTATGGCATCTCCCATATAGAATGCAAAATTAAAACCATACTAGGATGTTTGTAACCAGTCCAACGAAGAGTCTTTTATTTTTTTTAAGATTTTATTTATTTATTTGACACAGAGAGAGAGACAGGGAGAGCAGGGGGAGTGGGAGAGGGAGAGGGAGAAGCAGGCTCCCCGCGGAGCAGGGAGCCCGATGCGGGGCTCGATCCCGGGACCTCAGGATCATGACCTGAGCCGAAGGCAGACACTTCACCAACTGAGCCACCCAGGCGCCCCCTAGTCTTAAGTATAAACATAAATTATTCAACAAATATTTACTGAATTTCTGACGCATGCAGGGCATTGTTCAGGTGCTGTAGAGTGAGCCATGAACAAATCAAAGTTCATGACGAGGAAGATGGGAAATCCTATTAAGTGATTACAAGAGATACATATGTAATATCCTATATCCTATTTTGTCATAAATATAACTTCATAAATTTTTTCTTCATAGAGGAGGAAAATAGATATTTTCATATATATATATATATATGATATTCTATATACCTATGTATATAGCTCCAAATGTAGATAGAATATATCCTATTTCCTATACATATAATTTCATATATATATATATATATATAGTTTGACATATACAGATTCCTCCATAGAGGAGGAAAGCAGGATATATGGAGGGAAGGGAGATGAATATATGTATCCTATTTACATATTAATATATCACTTATTTAAGCTATCTACATTCTATATAGAGTTTTCTTTATAGAGGAGGAAAATAGATGTTTTTACTTTTCTATATATCCTGTACATATATATTTTATTGTCGTATATATCGTATAACAGTTCCACATATGTAACTATCCCGTTTTCATATATATATATATATATTCTGTGTATACCCTGTACGTCATATGTATCTCCTGTATCATATATGGCAGTTTTACGTGTGTGTGTGTGTATATATGTTCTGTTTTCCTCCCGTGTGCCTTCTCAGCAAGGTGTGTGTGTCCACACATACATGTATATATTCATACAAGAATATAGTTGCCTCACTGCGAAGGGGACTTGGAGGAGAGTGAGCGAATCCCGCGGTAACGTGGGCAGGAAGGAAGAGCGTTTGCAGCAGAGGGAACAGTAGAGACGGGCTCTCAGGTGGGAAAGGCTGGTGTGTTCTGGAGGCCCAGGATCCCCAGTGGAGGGCAGAGGATGGGAGGCGCCATGTGGAGCAGGGGCACATGAGGCAGATCGTGGCTGGCGGGAGGCAGGACCGAGCCCTCTCCAGAGCCTGCGGCGGGGCGGTGAGGCTGGGCCAGAGGGCGCGCTGTCCGGCGGCTGCTGTGCTGAGCCCGGGCAGCTGGTGCCGGGCTGTCTCGAACCCCTTGCACTCCGTATTGGGTTTCCACTGCTGTGAAAAGGTACCGCGCGTGTACTGACCTAAAACAGTGTTTATTATCATATGGTTTTGTAGGTTAGAAGACCAGCGTGTGTCTCAGCGGGCGGGCTACAGTCACGGGGTTGGTAGGGTGGTATCCTTTCTGGATAATTCCAGGGGGAAGGTCTGTTTCCTTCCCTTTTCCATCTTCCAAAGATGTAGCTCAATGGGCACAAACTTCCAGTTGTAAGACGGATAAGTTCTGGGGATCTGATGTCCAGCATGGTGGCTAGAGTTAATAATTCTGTATTGTGTACTTGAGGGCCACGAAGAGAGTAGATCCTATGTTCTCAGCACAAAGAAATCACCATCGTCATTTGAGGTGGTGGAGGTGTGGACCAACCTTATCATGGTGGCCGTTTCCCGGTATATGTGCATCAAATCATCGTGTCATACACCTTAAAATTACACAATATTATGTGTCAGTTATATCTCAATAAAGCTGGGGGAGAAAAGCCAGAGAAAAAGACGTTTAATATTGAAACCAGAGGTTATTCCAGTGTTCTCAGTGAAAGCAAAATTTGTAAAACCCAAACAGGATTATGACAGCTACAGTAACAAAATAATAAAAAGGCAATAAAATCCGTTAAATAAGATCATAAAATATTTATAGTACTTATAAAAATAATAGAATAAATCAGTGTTTAATATTTCATCGGATTCAATCCATCATTGAGTTTTACGTGGACTTCGTAGACCCCCGAGACGGAAGGCGCTGTGGCCCAAATGCGGCACGAGGCCAGGAGCCCGTGGATAGAACAGTGCGTCCTGTGTCACAGGTGCTCAGCTGTGGGAACCAAGGAAGTCCACACTGTCCCTCAGGAGCAGAATCCGGGGCCTGTAAACTGCAGTCTGGGTGGATGCTTTTTCAAAGGTGTTTTGTTACTTCCCAGGGTCCTTACAGAAGGCGTGTCTAACGGCACGAGCCAGAGGCTTATTGGCTCACACGCCCGAGATGTTCCTGCTGAAAGTTTCCCGCTGCCTCCCCGACTGTCCAGTTACTCGTGGTCCCGCCTCTGTGGCCCCCGTTCTCTGCCTCCCTCCCCCGCTCCCTCCCTCTGACTACCCTGGGTCCACCCGCGCACATCCCCTCATCGCAGAGCCAGCTGAGGGGCAACCTCGATTCCAGGCACGCCCTTACTTTCCCTTTGCCGTGTGACCTGCCATATTCGCAGGGGCCAGGCTCGGGGTGCTGGCCTCTCCACGGGTACCTCATCCTGCCACCCCACACTGCCTCTGGGGTCTCCAGCAAGGAGACGTGCTGTCCTGACGTTGAGGTGGTGGCACAGCACATACACCCTTTCCTCCTGGTTTGTGTGTGACAAGACGGGGAGAGGCTCCTGGTAGCCACATGCGGCCTCCCTCCATGCTGAGCCGCACACGTTCTCTTGATCAAGCAGAGGGCACGGCGTCCCCGAGGGAGGGTGCGGGAAGTGAGGACTGCCGTGGGCTATAGGGTCTGAGGTGTGGCTGAGGCCGTTGAAGGGGTAGGAGATGAAGCTGGCCTGCCTGGGGTCGCCAGACGCTCGTAGCACCATCTCCCCAGTGTGACACCTGACCAACACCTCCCGTCCTTGCTGACTGTCTGGGAGCAGAGTTGTCCCTGTTTGGGAACCCCTGGGCCCGAGACGTGTGCATGGGTGGGGGCTTATGAAACCCACGTGCGGGAGCCTCGTGTGTGGCTGGTCTGTGTGGCCACGCGGATACTACCTAGCAAAAATCACGAGACCTAATGGCTAAATAGCTGGTACTTATCTCCCTGAGAAGCCTGTGGTCTGCTGGGCACTTGTGTCCCCGGCCTCAGCTGTGCCCAGCTGGTTCCCACACCCGGGGTGATCTGGAGGGCTGCAGGGCTGGCTGGGCCGAGACAGTGTCCTCTGCGTGTTGGTTGGGGCTGGGGGCAGAGGTGACGTGGCCGCATGCATCGCATCCTCCCGCGGGCCACCCGGGCCGTGCCTGGGCCAGCTCCGCTCTATTGACCAGGCCCGCCTCGATGCCCAAGTTCAAGTGGTAGAAAACAGATGCTCGCTCCAGATTGGAGAAGCCTGGAGTTGCGATGTATCCACAGGCCATGCTAGGACCTCCGGGGTCCTGACTATGTGCTTGGCGTGTAAGCCACAGGGAGTGCCATGCTCTGGGGGTGTTACGGGGGAGATCCCTTTGGCCACAGCACAGGGAGCAGATGACAAAAGGGGCTGGGTGTCGGGCAAGGCTGTTTAAATAATTGCACAGCAGGTTAAGCGTCTGCCTTCAACTTGGGTCGCGATCTCAGGGTCCTGGGATGGATCCCGCGTCGGGCTCTCTGCTCAGCGGGGAGTCTGCTTCTCCCTCACACTCTCCCTCTGTGCTTTCTCTCTCTCCCTCTCAAATAAATAAATAAAATCTTTAAAAACTAAATAAATAGTTGCAGGCAAGAGATGATGCGTTACAACCTAAAATATATGCTGGGGGTTGCAAAAGGAAAGTAGATGTCGGCCATAATGAGAGAGTAAATGGACAGGCATCACCAATGAGAAGGGGCAGGTGATAGAGCAGCATCCACGGGTGGTGCTCAGTGTCCCGGCTTGGGCACACTGGGGGGCAGTGGTTCCATTCGCAAAATAGTGAACTTGGAAAGAAGAAGCAGGCTCATGGGGGATGTGAGGAAAAAGGAAGCTGGCCCGGCACAGGCAGGTGGAGGGGATCGCGTGATGGGCACAGCCAACGGGCTATTTATGAGTCGAATATAATTCAGTCTATTCTTTCCACGAGGAGACGTTCTTCATGAGTAGAGGGGTGTACAGCTGTCCGATCCTGGACGAATCAGATGTGTGGTCACCCCAAACATGAGCCAAGCAGGAGCCGCCTCACTGAGCGAGGATGGGCCTGATATTTAGGGGGAGATTTCTAAACATGGTGAAAAACAGAACAGCGAGCATTGATATGTCTCTGTGGGTCGGGGACCCCCAAGCAGCATCTCACTGAATAACAACCTAGAATCTAATTTTTTTCAAAGGAAAGGTCACCCGCAGGGTAAGACTTAGAAAGAATACGGTCCCCCAGGGCTGGCTCACTGAGCTGCATGGTGTGCACGTCTTGGATACTTTCACAGTGTTCCCTACACGTGTAGAATTCACAACATTTGTCAAGATGGTGGCAAGAACGTTTTCTGTGTTAGTAGGTTTATATTCTAATGTTTATTAGAGTAATACATGTTGGGCGCCATCCACGATGATTTCCTCTGTGTTCTTCCTTGGGACGAGACGAAATTTAAGAAGTAGTTAGCATAAGGAAGAGTCAAGAAACAGTTTGATAAAGAACGATGTGGGTGGTAGGTGGATGGAGGGACTGGTGTGGACGGCGGTACGCCAGGACCGGAAGACCCCCCCCCCCACCCCCGCTTTGACGTTGGACTTGGTTATGTGAGGAAGTCGTCACCTTCATCAGTAAGCACGGTGAGCCTGGTTGCGGAAGCGTGCGGTTGCTCTGTCTCGTGCTGATGGGAGAGACACGTCAGGTCCCAGTGTCACACGGTAACTCACCACTTTTTAGGAGGAGGAGAGCGGCGGGCTGTCACTTCTCACAGTGTCCGTGTGACAGCACAAAAAACATTCACTTTGCGCTGCTGGTCTGTTACTATTTTTAAGAATTCAGTGGCTCTGGTTCAGTCATCGCCGAAGAGGTTTATAACCCCAGCTCATTTTTAAGTCACATTCAAGTAGCACAATTTCAGCCTTTCACTCTGGCCCTCCCGGCTCCCCGTCCATCACCACCACTGTCTCCCCGACACTCTAGCCCAAATCCCCCCTGCCTCATTTTACCTCCAAGACTGAACAGCTGCTTAGCATCCCCCATCTGTCCTCTTTCCACTGCACTGCTTAGCGTAAGGCTTGCCACGGTAATGAGCAAGCCTACCTCCAACACAGCGTTCGTTTCTCTTAGTACAACAATCCAACATCGCGTTCCCGTCCCCCTCCCCATGGTGATGCAGGGACCCAGGCGCCTTCCGTCTTGTGGCTTCTCCCTCTAGCACTCTCTAGCGGAAGAGAGGACGGTCTGGAAAATCATTCACGATGCTCCCGGGCCGCGTTCCATCTGCCGGAGCTCGATCACATGGTCCCACCTAACTGACAGGAGTAACTGTGCTCCCAGAAAGAAGTGGAAGAAAGGGTCACACTTGGCGTGGAGGGCCCTGAAATCCAAGAAGTAGGCGAGCATGTTATAGCTGATTATTCATATTACATGGACACTAGTTGTTCAATATGTAGCATGCTGTGAAGGTGAGATTTACCTCATGTTTTGTAATACATAAAAATGCTGTATCGAAAATGTATTACATATTTAGTTTTAATTCAGTGAATTCTGAACATTCATAAGATGTTAGTGTTATGTAAAATCAATTCTGAAAAAAATGAAATTGTCGTATGTACCATGAATTTACAGTGGCCACTAGAATTCGATATCTTAACTCTCTGTGGTTGTTCTGGTCCCAGAACTGTTCTGAACACTTACATGTAATAGCGCATTGCATCTTCATAAGGTGGGGCCCGGGTTACAGATGGGGAACCCGAAGCCTGCTCCCAAGTTTGAACCCCAGCAGTCCAGCTCCAGTGGGCGCCAGGACCCATCACAAATAAACACAGTTCTGATGAACCAAGAGACAGAAGACAGGAAAGCCAGGAGGTAGGCCCAGGTGACAATACAGATGGCTTGGAGGGAGGGATGCGTGGTGAGGGACCCCCACCCCCACCCCCCTGCTCCATGGACTCCTTCCCAGTGTGGATCAAACAGTATCCTGGGAAGAATGCAGGTCAGAGTCCCTGCCCCAGCAGAGGCGCAGAAGGAAGCTAAGCTGAGCCATAGGCAGGGTGGGTCTGGAGGGCTCCCTGAACAGGCCCGAGCCCGGGTGGCCAGGAGCAGGGTCTAAGTCGGACGTGCATCACAGAGCCTTTGGCTCACCTGAATTTTAAATATGCACTCTCAACAGGTGAGCACATAAAAACCCTGTGGGGGCCAAGTCTCTCTTGGACCCACTCCGCCGATGAAAGTGCCAGAGGCTCCTAATGGAAAGGTCTGGCATTTTGCAGATTACAGACCCCTCTGAGCTCTGCTGTCAGCAGGAGTCAGGAGCTCAGCACTGTATTCTGACTCCAACCTTCAAAAGCTCGGAGGAATTCTTGTTGTGGCAGCTCAATTTAGAGATTTTCTGTGGTGTTGTCAGAGTAAGATCACTTCATTAAAACTAGACACATTTCCAGGGCCTCTGGATTGTTTCGAGAGCTCTATATGAAGTATATTTGAGAACAATGTGGTTTAGATTCAGTGATGTGAAAATGGATGGATGGTTGGATGGATGGATGGGTGGATGGATGGATGGATGGATGGATAGACGGATGGATGGATGGATGGACAGATGGGTGGATGGATGGGTGGATGGATGGATGGATGGATGAGTGGGTGGATGGATGGATAGACGGATGGATGGATGGATGGATGGGTGGATGGATGGATGGATGAATGGATGAATGGATGGATGGATGGATGGATGGATGGATGGATGGATGGATGGATGGGTGGATGGACGGGTGGACGGGTGGACGGGTGGACGGGTGGGCGGGTGGGCGGGTGGACGGGTGGACGGGTGGACGGGTGGACGGGTGGACGGGTGGGTGGGTGGGTGGGTGGGTGGGTGGGTGGGTGGGTGGGTGGACGGGTGGACGGGTGGATGGATGGGTGGATGGATGGATGGATGGATGGATGGATGGGTGGATGGGTGGATGGACGGGTGGACGGGTGGACGGATGGGTGGATGGATGGATGGATGGATGGACAGATGAGTGGATGGATGGATGGGTGGATGGGTGATGGATGGATGGATGGATGGATGGATGGATGGGTGGATGGGTGGGTGGATGGATGGATGGGTGGATGGATGGATGGATGGATGGACGGGTGGATGGATGGATGGATGGATGGATGGATGGATGGATGGATGGATGGATGGGTGGATGGATGGACGGGTGGATGGATGGACGGATGGATGGATGGACGGGTGGACGGGTGGACGGATGGATGGATGGATGGATGGGTGGATGGATGGATGGATGGATGGATGGATGGATGGATGGATGGGTGGATGGGTGGATGGATGGATGGATGGATGGATGGATGGATGGATGGATGGATGGACGGGTGGATGGATGGACGGGTGGATGGATGGATGGATGGATGGATGGACGGGTGGATGGGTGGATGGATGGATGGATGGATGGATGGGTGGATGGATGGATGGATGGATGGATGGATGGGTGGATGGGTGGATGGACGGGTGGACGGGTGGACGGATGGGTGGATGGATGGATGGATGGATGGACAGATGAGTGGATGGATGGATGGGTGGATGGGTGATGGATGGATGGATGGATGGATGGATGGATGGGTGGATGGGTGGGTGGATGGATGGATGGGTGGATGGATGGATGGATGGATGGACGGGTGGATGGATGGATGGATGGATGGATGGACGGGTGGATGGGTGGATGGACGGATGGATGGGTGGATGGATGGATGGATGGATGGACGGGTGGATGGATGGATGGATGGATGGATGGATGGATGGATGCATGGGTGGATGGATGGATGGATGGATGGACGAGTGGATGGATGGATGGATGGATGGATGGACGGGTGGATGGATGGATGGATGGATGGACGGGTGGATGGGTGGATGGGTGGATGGGTGGATGGATGGATGGATGGATGGGTGGATGGGTGGATGGGTGGATGGGTGGATGGATGGGTGGATGGATGGACGGATGGATGGGTGGATGGATGGATGGAGAGAGATAGATGATAGAATGGATGGATATAGAAATAAAAACTTTAAGCATTCTTACAGGAAATTTTAAATCAACCAGTTTTGAGAAGGAAATGTAGAATGTTGGATATACTAAGTGACCATCTGTTGCTATATTTGACAACACCTGGGGAAAAACATTGACTTTCTAGGTGGACAAATTAATTGAGAATTTACCATAACTTGTTTTCAAAAGTTCTTTTGAATTGAAAATGTGATTCTTTCTTCCGCACTGCCATACCTTCCATTTATTTCAGATAACAAAAATCTTTTCTTTGAAACCTTGGAAATGCTTTTTCAAATGAGACGATCATTCGTGCCCCGACGCCCCCTTACTACTCTGGCCCACTTCTGTGGGGTGGTGTGAATGAGCCCCTGGATCTTCCTCCCTGGAGGCAGAACTGGGAATTTTTACCTTAAGGTCAGCTTCAAGTTCAAGTGCGAGACTATTCTGTAATCTTAGAAAATAAGTAGGTTCAGCTCAGGTTCAACTGGGCTCACTTTAATCGGTTTTAGACTTGAGATTCGGTGAAATAATTTGCACCTGTGTTCAGAGTGGTTTGTTTAGCAGATCAGTTTCCCCTCATCCTGTGTGGGGCTCAGCCTGGGGTCCGCCTGGGTCACCTGGAGCAGAAGCACACACTCCCACCCCCCCACTTCGCCCAAACACCCATCCTCATTCCCCCTGGCACCTAGTGACTCAGAGAGCCCATGTGGGGACATACCTCATGAGGCCCTCGATGAGAACTTATTTTAAGGTATGAATTCATTGTTCATTGGCTTGAGAACCTAACTCACAAGTAGAGTAATTCTGACTTGTGATTTCACTTAGAAGGATTCGTATCGTTTTTCCTTTGTCCCGTTAATTCCCCATTTCCTAAAAATTTAATCTCGCCAGTTGGGCGCTTGCCAACATGGTACCCCTCAAGGCTGTGGGTGGGTCCTTTGGTAAGGAGGACGCACAGCAGGCAGCGCCTCACAGCGAAGACCCTGGGATAAAGGTCAGCCAGCGATCGAAGGCTACCATGGCTGTATTTGCATTTTTCCTTCCAACGTGTTTAATAGCATATTCCCCAAATTGCAGCTTCTCAGGCTAAATACACCTCAGTGCCCAGCACTTAGCTTCTTGACAGCTGTGACAGGGCAGTGCCCACCACGCACCTGGAAGGCGATGGTCTGATTTCTTGGAATGGATTGCCGGACTCGGTCCTCATACCTGCGATGAGCAATTTCAGCCCTGCCGTCACCTGCTGCCCTTCTGCAAAGCTAATTGCTGACAGTAAGACGTTTCACATTCTCTCCAAGGCCACACACGTCTCAAAATGGACTTTAATTCTCTGTAATTAAAAGCAGTGTATCCTCTGCAGCGTCATAGAGAGAGCCATGAAAGCAGAGTGGAGGGGGTGTTGCGAATCCCAGAAGGCACTGAAATCCCCTCCCTGGCGTAGAGAAGGACAGACTGTTCCTGATGCTCAGACTCTTCCTCCTGGAGGCCACCTTCGTCCGTGGCCGTGGCCAAGTGGTCGGAAGATTTCCTGAGATTCAAAGAACTAAAGTTATGAGTCCCAAAGACAGTCGGTGGCATCTCAGTGACACCTGCTACTGAGCCGTACAGGGGAGCCACGCTTGTGCGAGTCTGTCACGGAGATGCACTTGCTTACATGGGCTTAGAGAAGGGAGAGAGAGAGAAACCACCAGCAAGTAAGGAGGGAGATCTCAAGCACCTTGCCTGCGTTGAGGGTCCCCCTTGTGGCCATAGCAAGAAGGGAGCCAGGACCTGCCATTCCCCTGTCCATTCCCTTCCCGGATGCCTCTGGGGTGCTGGCGTCGGGGTGCGCTGGCCTTGGAAGATATCCAGTTCCATGCACCGCGGTCCCTGACATGAGCCCCCTGCCTGCATCCCATGCCTGACCAAAGAAATTGGGACCAGTCCAGTTGCTGGGAAGGGCAGGGATGTGTTGGAATTACTGGGATGGTCTCCAGACCCAACACGGTGCTGCCCTACAGAGTTCGCAAGGGCGTCGTGCTCTCTGCCAAATATTTGGCCTCACTTCCCAACCCCTCTATGAGGTGAAACCCAGAAGGTTCCTGGACATGACAAAAATCAACCTCGAAAGCCGAGGATGCTAATTCTAAGAAGTTAGGTAGACAAATCACCACTAAGCTTGCAACAGTAACAAGCTTGGTAAACTGAAGCAGGCAGGCAGGTACAGCAGCGAAGTGGCTTTACCTTATCAGGGTGACTTCATTGATAGAGCAGTGTGTGCGTTCCTGAATATATGAACACATGCAGAGTATATGAAGTCTTCTCATTATGCTCCTGGTTACAAACAAACTTGTAAGACAGGTAAGGGACTGAAATGCATAATGTCGGACATTCTCGATACCAGGTGGGCAGTTAGGTGGTGGCATCAAAAGCTGGCTCCTGGTGCCACATCCTGGGTCCCTGTTACTCCAGCACATGGCACCTCCCTTAGAAAAGGGCACCGTTTCTCAGATGGTCTGATTATTACTTTGGATGATATTTATGTAGCCAGGCTAGGTTTGTTCACGCACATTTTTTTGAAAAATAGATACGCATTCCCTTCCTCTCTTGAAACACAATTTAAAATTACTCCAAAATTCAAACAATTTGGATATAGCCTTGCCTTTCTCCACATCTGAAAACCCTGAAAAAGAATGACAAATTTTCATCACCTCTCCAGCCTATGCAGATTGTTAAAAATCTGGGCATTTGGAGGGGTAGGGTGAGGACAATCCATTAGGAAGACGTTAAAGGCCCTTCCTCGAGATCCAATGAATGCATTAGTCATTACAGATATTCACAAAAATAATCATGCACAATTTATGTCTCAGTTCATAAATGCAAAGTGACAGCCTATGACTTAGCTACAAAAATGATATTATCGAGACAAAAAGAATCTGAGAGGAAATCGAGAATACGGGAAGGAGAAGGTGCTAGAATTGAACACTGGCATAAATATAAATCACAAAGGAAGATTGGTTTAATGCAACATGAGAGTCAGAAACTGCAGGTGTTACAGAGATCATCTACTCCTCGCGGGTGAAGAGTCCCTCCGGCTGGAAATCTTTGGTGAGAGAAAACCTGGTTTTGGACAAAAGGAGCTGGCTAAGTAGAGGCTGTTTAAGCTGGTGTGAGAAATAAGGCATCATATTACAGAGCATCCTGTTGTATAATATTTAGGTACAAAATAAGAAAAATGTCTGGGGGCAAAAAGCATCAGGTTCTTCATCTTAAAAGCAGTCTTTCTTAAAAGAGCCCATTTTGAATACTTTTGGAAGAGCCAAGGCTTATTGATCTTTATATCAGCAAACACTTACTGGGTTTATTTGCTTGCTCCCTGCACTGTAATCCACACCCCGAGCATGCCCGTGAATTAGCCATGGCTTCAAGGGTCCCCTGGTACAGACTCCCATGTTATCATCCTTTATCTGTTCAGTTTGCATATGGTTAAGAGCATTTGGAAACAGTCTCCCTGCATCGCCTCACCCCTGACTCAAGAGGAGTAGCTCTAAGTGAGAACGGGGTCTGGGAACTTCATGATTCTTCACGAACAGTTTGGACCCCCATGGACCCAATTAGGCACTGGCTGTGGTCCAGCATGGCATCCTGACCATGCAGGCGGGATGCAGCCCATAGCTGGCCTAAGGATTCTAGATGGTACATAGATGGATGCTTTCAAAATATGGTATTTGTGCATTTAACTTAATGTATTACAAAAATATGAGTAACGCATCCAAACTGGGATTGCAAATATTTTACTTAGCAGAAGGTGAAGGGTATTTTTTTAAAGTAACAGTATTAGTAGAAGTGGTGTTTAGGCATGTGGTGTAAACCCTGAAAATGGGATGCGTACACAGCCAAGCTTGAGAAGAGTCTTGGCCCTGAATCCCTTCCTTCATTTACCCTTTCTGTGTCAGACCCACTTCCATATGATGGAAACATAAACAAAAAATAGGGACTAACTTCCCTCCTTGTATTTGCAGTCTATGAAGCGAATGCGTCCTTCAAGATGCTATCAGGTGGAAATAACAGAACAACAGACCAGAAGTGGCTAATAAGAGGAGTTATAATCCATTCTGCAGGGTGACGAGCTCAGGGACTGCCAGTTTCAGATGTGGCTATGTTAGCAGCCCCATCGTGTCGGGTGTTCCCGGGCTGGCTTCCCAGCTCCTCTCTCGGCTCTGTACTCAGTGTCACAGAATGGCTCCAGCCACGGCATCTTCACACCACCACGTCTCATAGTTATGTCTCCTGTTTAGCCACAGTGGAAATTTGTGTTTGAGAGTCTTAGTCCTGGGAACTGGATAGAAATACAAATTCTAGGGCGCTACCCCAGACCTATCAGATCAAAAACTCTGAAGCTTGGGACTGGTAATCTGTATTTTTAACAAGCCCTTCAGATGACTTGGCTGCAGAAGCTTATTTGTATGGTGTGTGAGTTACATCTCAGCAAAGCTGTTCTAGGAGGTGAGGGAAGACTTTTTAGTGAAACCATTTTCTGTGGTAGGAATGTTCCTTTCTGTTAAGAAAACACAGTTATAAGTCTTAGAGAAAGCTACATTTTACCCCCCACGGCTAATCCCTTAACTTTTTTCAAAAGCGAATATATTTTTTTCCAGGAATCGCCATGACTGACTTCTTTTCCTTCTATGAACTCTGAATCTGTCATTTTATCTTGGTGAATGTGACCCTTGTTTTTACCTTTGGCAAAGCTTGATTGTTTGGTCCCCCGATGAGAGGAAAAATTCTTATTTCCCACAGCTTTCTCCTTCTGGGGGGTTCACTCCATCCACCCACAGACATTTCTCGAGCAGCAAGCAGGGACCGTGCCCTGGCCTTTACACTCACTGCCGCTTCCCCTGCAATACTCTGGGTAAAGCGTAATTCTTTGGACTTCCATGAGCTCCCATATCTTAGAAGCTCTGAATGCAGGGCTTGGGCTGGTTCCCAATTTGTCAGACTGCCATTTGAATTCAAAATGAGATGATTTTATTGTTAAAGAGATGCACATCTTATAGATATAAGTTATGTCTACAGTGGTGCAAAGTGGTTGAAGGCAGATTCAATGATGTCACGTGATGCGTGTTAAGGAATAGGCTTTCATGGGGAAAAGTTTGAGTCAAGAAGCAGCAAAGAGAAGGCAAAAGTCCTCCAATCTCTCGTCATTCCACAGAGAGATGTGTTGGGACGGTGGGCTGCATACCTGGAGGCTGGCCCTGACTCCCGTCGCCCTTGTCGATTTTTACCTGGCAGGTGTGAAAGCAGCCTTGCTGGGCAAACAGACCACCTGCACACTGCAGGCTGGTTTTCGCCATGGGCGATTTCTAGGAGTTGTCTGGGGAATCTGGCTGCCCACCCGCTGGAGACTTCGCCACCCCTCCTGCTGGGGAGAGCAAGCCATTGATCTGCTAAGTTCCACAGTCGTCCTAGCTTCAGACCTTACATAAATGGATCATCCAGGGTGTATGGAAGCCTTCTCTCGTTCGGTGTATTTTTGAGACTCACTCGTGTTATCGTGTGAGTCAATAATCCTTTCCCTCTAATCGGTGAGTAGTTTTCTACTGCATGAATACACTGTTTGGGTACACATTTTCCCGTGGACGGACACCTAGGATTTTTTCGGTTTTCAGCTCACATGAATAGTGGTGTGAACATTCATAAGCAAGTTTTTAGGTGGATACGTATTTTCGCTTCTTTCTGGTAAATGCATATGAGTAAAATATCTGGGTCATAAGCTAAGTATATGCTTCACTGGGTGAGCTGTGGGATTTTCCACCCACAGAGCCTGGGAATTCCTGTTGCTCCACATTCTCGGCAACCTGTGGTGGTCTTAGCCCTTTGTGGTGCAGCCATCCGGGGACGCTCTGCGGGTCTCACTGTGGCGGCCGTACCTCTAGGCCAGCACAGAGCGTGGGTGCCAGGGATGTCCGCGCCTGACTTCGTGCAGAGCAGGTGCCCTCATGTTCCGTTCTTGCTGCTCCTTGGCCAGGGAGCATCGTCCTGGTGAGCACAAAGCCGGGAGCCGGAATGACCTCCCCTCAGCCTGCAGACCCCAGGCCTGTGTTGTGGGTTGTTGCTGAGGACTGTGCGCATAAACCGAGCTGCCCACTGGGGAACTTGCCGAGCCGCTGGAGGCCACAGTGTTCGAGTCCCCAGTCCCAGCCCGGGAGGGGACGCAGGACACCACCCACTTGGCCAAGATCGGACCGTCCTTGGGTGCCCACTTCCCTCCAGCTGGTACACCTAAATGTTTGTCTTTCCTGCAGAGAAGATCGCCCTTTGGAGTACGGGGCAGGGGGAGGGGGTAAAGAAGGTGGAACTGGGGTAAAGTTGATGACCCCTTAGCCCTCGGGCTGGTGCTGACTGGCAGGGGTGACTGGAGGGGAGTGGGGGGAAGGCCCAGGGAACAGGAGCGGAGGGAAAACATTGGCCCCCGTGGGCCTGAAGGGCAAGTGGAGAGAGCCACGCTCCCAGAGAAGCTCCGTGTGCAGGTAGAGGAACGGGAGGCCACTGATGCCAGGACAGCCGCCCAGCGGGGCGGAGGTGCGGGGAGGCAATACCCCAGCTGTTCTCCCCTCCTGCCCTGATTTCCCGCCAGTGCCGGGGGGCCTGGAATCGGGTGGGGAAAGGTGATCTGGTGGTGTAGTCCAGAAAAGTGGGCTTTCTGGGAGAGGCCGGGGGCAGGAAAGGGCAGACCGTGTGTCTGCAGAGACAGAGAGAGGGAAAAAAACCACAGCACAAATCCTAAATCTCTTTTAATTCATAGTAGCGGTTGCTTGAATGTAGGAGGAAGAAATTAAAATGCGATTGGAAACAAAAGATCCCAGACACAAATACAATTACCTCTTATACTGTCGCAGACTAATTTCTTAAGAACGCACCTGCCTTATTATCAAGACGTCTAGGCTCTCCTTTCAAAGGCCACCCACTCGGCACCTTGTCCAGGAAGGGCAGGGGATGGGGAGCAGGTTCTGACGCCGCCCACAGGGGGCGCTGTGTGGCAGCTGCAACCACGTGGCGTCTCTGTTGAGGGCAGGGTCTGTGAGGCCTGCAGGACAGCGAGGTCCGTGGTGGATGCCAGCGCCGACACTCACTCGCTGGACTGCCCCGTGTTCACTGCGTTGGCCTCCTCGGCCGCCGGGTATCACGGGCTGGGGGGCTCAGCCAACCGACGTTTGCTTTCTCCCAGCTCCAGAGGCTGGAGTCCAGGGTCAAGGGTTGGCTTGTGGTGAGGCCACCTTCTGGCTCGGCCGCCACGTGGCCTCTCTCTGGTCACGCAGCTGGACAGAGAGAGCGCTCCGGCGTCTCTTCGTATAAGGACACCAGTCCTATTGGTGGGGGGGCCCACCCTATGACCTCACTCGACCTTACCCATTTCCCTGAGGGCCCTCTCTCCAAATACAGTCCCTCTGGGGGTTAGGGCTTTGACCTACAAGTAGAGGGACACAGGTCAGGCCATAACTTTCTTCATTATTCTCCAAAACACGTCACTGCACACAGGGCATCATGTGCTCCCCAACCAAGCCGTCAGGCCTTTGGGTAAGCAAGTCGCGTGTCCTGATGAAGACCCCACTTTGGGTCCCTCAGCACTCTCCAGTGGTCTTCAAGACCTCCCTCCGTCCTAGCAGCAGAGGGGTTTCGTAGAGCCCCTCGTTCGTTGGAGGGCCGCGGAAGTTTCTATCACGGCACCTCCATGGGACAATAGGTGCTTGCCAGCCCTGCATTTCAGAATGAGGAGATTCTCACACAGCAAACTAGGTCATCCTCAAGGGGCGGCAGGAGAGACTAGCCTAATTTGGAAGATAATTTCAGTGGCTCTCCAGCCTAATCTCTGCCTTGCAGAGGGACCCAGAGAGGGGCGAAAGCCATCTCAGAGAGGATGGGTTTAGGAAACTATTTTGATACGTTCAGAAAACCTCTTGATGGCTGTTTGAGGACAGGGAGTAAGCCGGTGCCCCTCGCCACCTGCACGCTCTCCCTCCGCCCCGGTCTCTACGGGTAACAGCAGGTGCGCTTTGGAAGGAGAGGATGTAATCTGTCCCATGAGAAGAGAAGCAGCACAGTGGAGGGTGGAGGCTGGTGTTTGGAAGGAAGGGATGGCAGGGAGGCGGGTGGACGCTCCCGCGGTGGGACACGGGGCCACGCCCTTCTGGCAGCAACATCCACTCTATGAGTGTGAGCGTCGCCTACTGTGTCCTGCCCCACGGCCCGCTCTCCTACCCGCAAACCATCAGCAAACGTCTGGGGCATTTGCCACGTCTCGGCAGCGTTCCGGAGGAGGGGTGCATCGCTGTTGTTCATGCAGGGGTGACACAGACGGGGACCGAGAGCAGACGGAGTGGAAGCGTGTGCTGCTCTCCATAAAGTTCGCTCCTCGGGGCCTGGAGGGGCCTTTGCCTGGTGGCCGGGATGGAGGCTCCCACCAGTTCGTTTAACTTTCAAGCCAGAGTTGGTGCCTGGAGCCCCCAGCTGGAGAACACCTGGGTCACATCCACGTGGGCATTTGCCGACCCGGGTCTGGGCATGATCGTTCCGTCCTTCTCATAAACTTTGGTCTTTTCCTCTCCTCCTGGGCCCCTCTCTGCCTTCATCCTTGGAAGGAGAAGGGGGCAAGGCAGTGAAGAGAAGGGGTCATTTCTTGGGCTCAGCAAGAGGTCCTCTTAGTCCTAACAAGATTTCAAATCTAGAATGTTTTACTTTTTTACCTTCTTCTATTTTTCATGCATTTTTCCTGATTTACAGAAGGCTTTACATGTCCGTGGTAAAGCACTGCCATGGGGAATAACATAATAATTGACGCTCATTTGGCACTTGATTTGAGTCGAGCACTGTTCATATATTAATTCATTTAATCTTGCAAGAACCATACGAGGAAAGCACTAGTATTATCCCCATTACAGAGATGAACATGTTGAGGCACGGTGAGGTTGAACCACAGCTTGGTCGTCAGGACCCGGTCTCTGTGTGGTGTCTCATAATACATGGAGGAAGCAGGATGAGAAGCAGGCAGCCTGGTTATGGGACCCACACACAAACCCACATGATACATTAATGAAATGATGTCAGGCACTCGTGCACTTTGGTGCCCAGCTCATCTGCTTCCGTAATTAGTGCCAAGTTCAAGCTCCAGTGACATTCGAGACATCTGCATACCTACCCCCCACCTTGGTGATGCACGGAGTGTCACACCATGTCTGGTATCGTGCACCTGGTGTTTCCACTCAGCTTGGAGATCCTGCCAGCTTAGCATACGTAGAACTGCCTCGTTCCTTTGGGAATGCTCCATGGCATTCCATGGCGTGGAATCCTATATCATAATTTACTTAGTCTTCTGTTGATGGGCATTTCAGGGGCTTCCTGTCTATTCCATCTCTTTACTGAGAAGGTTCCGGTCCCTGTGCCCGAGGGGAGGGATGAGTGCAGAGACCGGGACCTCCACTGGCCTTTCTTAGCAGGACAGCTGGTGCCCAGAGCTGGGCATGGCCCAGAGCGGCCCGGGTGCCACCCAGCGGGAACAGAGGCCGGCCGGCGTGGGCTCCCGTGCCCACCAGGTGAGACTCGGCCCTCGCTACAGAGAAGCAAAGAGGGGTTTACGATGCAGGCATTTAGGACATAACAACAAAGCGGGAGGGAGTTTGAGCAGGGGAAGGAAGGAGAAAAGTCCTTCTCAGAATCAGCTGAAAGCTTTTAGCTCCCCCTTAAAGATCTTGGCGTTGTTGGGGACTATGACAAAAGTCACCAAAAGTGTCAGAAACTCAGGGAAGAAAATGGGTCATCGTCCAACAGGATCAGATAAATAGAAGGAGAGCCTAACAGTTGTACATGACTTCTAGTGAGCTCTGGGAAGCGATGCTTTCTGGAAGTTGGAAAGAAATGGTGGGATTGTGATCTTACCTCTTATTTATTAACAGTTGCATAAGAGGTTCCAACATTATTGGAAACACGGGAAGGAGCTTCGAAATGAGATATTATACACTTGCTTTGCTTTGTTAACATAAAAGGAATTCATTGTAAATGTCCCCCAGGCCTCTGAGATGTTCCTTTAGATAAGCCCCTTATGATGCTAAATGTCTGCAGAAAGCTTAGCTCACCAGAAAGTTCTGGATTTTGATGTTTGGAAGCCTATTCTAAAGTCTCAGGTATTCGGTCAAATACCCCTGCTAAGGTTTTTGTTTGGGTTTGGGGATTGGTGTAAAAGCATTAGGAGGATAGGTGATTTTTACAGCGTGTTCAGAACAAATGCGGACTGGATCAGAGGCGTGCCGGCTCTCCTCCTGGATTCCCGACCCGGAGCCAGACCAGGTCCCTGCTCCCACTACTCCTGGAAATGTGCTTCACGTGGATTCGGGGACGGAATCCACGTGAAGCACATACACCACAGGGAGAGAGAGAGGCTAAGGACACTTAACTGTATCAGGCGCTGACTGCGTCACGACTCTCGGTCATGCCGCACGCGTTTATCACCTACAAAGCCTGGTCTGAGCAAAACCCACTGAGGTGGTGTGTCTGTCCGAAGTACTGGCTGCAAGTGACAGAGCCTTCATCACAGTGACTTAATCCCACCCCCGAAGAAGGGAAGCGAGGAGATGACTGGTTTATGTAACCGAGGGTCCACAGGTAACAGCTGGGGCACAGCTTGGTCATCAGGACCCGGTCTCTGGCTGTTCATCCTCCACGATGCTGGCATCTTTCTCGAGCAGGCGCTTCCTTCATAGCAACAACATTGCTCTCTGCGGCTCCAAGCTTCTTGCTCGCGCTGCGAGGGAAGGGGAGAAGAGAACTCCTCTCTGCAGGACCCCAGCCGAAGCCCCCGTCCCGTGCCTGTCACCAAAGCCATTCCCAAGCTGGGGGGATGTGGTGATCCGGTGGTCCAGGCCTCAGTCCTGCCCACCCGTGGAGCCAGGTCCAGCCCCCCGCAGCGATGAGACACAAGGACCTGTGCCCTGTGGAGTGCTGGAATCCAGGTGGGAGCTGGCGCAAGACCGAGAAGAACCTTTTGAAGGCAGACCTACACCCAGACTCGCCGCCACGGTCCCAGCGATGACCCAGAAGGAGCACCCTGCCCAGGACTCGGCTGCAGTCCCGATCGGCTTTGGTTCTGTCCCCGGCACCATCTGCCGAGGGACCCAGAGGAGCCTCGGCCACCAGGCTTTGGGTACTGGGCACGTGGACCTGGATCCTGGCTGTGGACCCAGAGGTGGTCCCTGGAGGCGATGTCATCGAGATGATGGCCGCTCAGGAGTACCTACTAGCAGCTACCCATCGACGAGGCGCCGCTGAAACCTCCTGAGTGTGGAGGCCAGTCCGAGACGGACAGCACGAGAAGGGTGAGCAGCTCTGCTGACCACAGGACCCTACCCCGGCCAGCACCGCACTGCACCACGTGGGTCCCTGGGCCTGTGGCCTCTCTGGTGGGGCCGGGAGCCTGGGTGGACAGCCAGCTGCAGAGTTGTGGGCGCCCCCCATGAGGCCCCCGGGGTCCGCCCTGACAGGAGTCACTGGGGATCAGACAGAGACAGGACTCCCAGCCACTGGAGCCCAGATCACGGTGGATGGACTCCATCCTGCAGGCAGCAAGAGCTTGTTCAGGGATCCAACTGGAGGCTGTGCCCGTCCGCAGCGCTGAGCCCGTGGCCCCATCTGGCTGGACAGTCCAGTAGTACTCCTGCCTGATGAGGGTCCCCAGACACATGATGGTCTCTGAAATGGACACCTGCCTGTCGCTCTCCTGTCCCCAGGAGCTCTGTGACCTGCGACTTCTTTCCCATCCTGCCCCCACGCACCTGTCCCATTGCATTTCTCCAGCCAAACCAAACGTCTGTCCATAAACACATCTCCCCCTCCCTCCGGCTGGACCCCCACTCTCTAGCAGATGCTGTACAAGAGTCTAATACATGGTTTCACAGCTGCAGAGCAGAAAGCAATGTGATCGTATGTGTCATAAATTTTAAATATAAGATTAATTATGATTATTAAGAAAACCACATTATGTTCTCAATAATCATTACAATTTAAAGTATGTAGGCCTGGCAAAGACCAGATGGTCCGGGATTGTATTTTCAGCGAGCACTCAGTTATCAGGGTGTCATTAATATCCACTGACGTATTTTTGTAGAATGCATGTGTCTCCTTCGCCTTCATGAGGTCTGTGATGCGTATTGTTTCTGTTAGGTCGGCATTATATTCCGAATTCATACAAATAGATCGATGGCTCAGCAAGCTACACCAAGTGTAAGACATGGTGATGGAAATCATAATATTCGTGTTACATCTGGAATGTCGATATTAACATACAGAGTGGCCAGATCTCGAGAGTAAATCCGAACATACCAAGACAAGGGAATCTGGACATAAGGATGATCTGTTAATGACCGAGGAAAGGGTGAGGCGTAAGAATGCTAATGACTCCCTGAGAATTGGGTTTCATTAAATTGATGTGGGACGTTTCCAGCCCTTCAAAAGAAGTAGCTCTCTGATAAAAGCTCTTAACACAGGAACAACAGGATGCCTTTATACCAGACCAGCATTCTAGTTAAAGGTAAAGAAAACAAAACTATAATCACCATCAAAGATGCATGGGCTCCTTGCAGCATAGAATGAGTACAAATCACACCAGCTCTGAGAAGCTTGCAAAGTCAGGTGCAAATTGCATGCCGGATAGGCTCAGGGAATACGTGCGCACAGTGTTGGCGGGTTCCTTTATCGGCGGCGTTCTATGTGCAAAAGCAATTACTTGTATCTGTATTCTCACAAATATTTTACTTTGTAAGGAATCATTGGTGTGCGTGTTTCATGCAAAACAGCTCTTTGTATGTATGCTGTGCATGAGGGAGGGAGAAACGGTAAATGACTTCATAGCCTGTTCATCAGGTTGTGGTCAGCAGTATGCTCCCGATCTCCACTCTGTAAGGGCAGAGAAGTGTAAATATGATCAAAGACACACTGGCAAGGTGTCCTTTCGGTGGGGTGTGTGGCCAGATGGGCAGTAATTACATGACTTTTGGGATGCAGTTGGCAGCAAGAAGCCACACCAGATGCTCTGGGTCTGAGGTCCTTTCAAACACCCTGTTGGAACCAATGGACTAGAGTCAGAAGAAAAAGAGAGAGAGAGGGAGGGAGAGAGAGAGATGAAAAGTAACCAAGTAGTTGAGAAAAATGGCTTAGGGGGCACCTGGGTGGCTCAGTCGGTTAAGCATCCAGCTCTTGGTTTTGGCTCAGGTCGTGATCTCAGGGACCTGGGATCAAGCACCACGTTGGGCTCCAAGATTCTCTGCTTGAGATTCTCTCTCTTCCTCTCCCTCTGTCCCCCCGCCTCGCTCATTCTCTCTCTCAAGTAAATACATACATCTTAAAAAAAAAAAACAAAAAATGGCTTAGGGGTCCAGCCATCTGTCACAGAGTCAGATACAGGTGTCTCAGGGTACTATCACAGACAATATGATCCTTCCTAGTGATAAGTATCATTATAATAATATTTTTTAAATATTATGTTTTATTTACAATTCGTGGTTTTCATCCAGACGGCCATTCGGTGATCTGAGGAGGCCAGAGGTGGAGGGAGCAATACCCAGCAGCGGGATCCGCCTTTTGTACGACCCTGTAAATGTCGTATCACCACGGGTGCTGAAGAGTCCGTATTTGTTGAATTCATGAATAACACAAAGCCCTCTTGTCCTGGCTCGCTCATAAACACTGCAAAACTTGGGGAACTAACGCATATTTTCCAGTTTCTAAGTGCGTGGAGGCAGGCGGCACTCCAGCGCAAATGCCCCTTGGATATTGGTCCCTGCTGGTGTGTCCTGGGATGCCCCTCACCGCATCCCCAGAGCATCGCAAAACGTGGGCTGTGGACCACCCAGCAACCTGTCACACTGGCTGTCAGTTGTCCAAGTGGAGGCGTTGAAATGTTACGTGTCTTGAACTTTAAATATAAGATCAGGGATGATTTTCAAAGCAAATTTTGACAACGAAGGCCTAACCAGAAACTCTGTAAAGAACCTGAATGGCCTTGCCTGGAGTGGGCGGCAGCGTCCGCTTATGATGTGTCATCTCCCACCTGTTATTGCCTCGGGGGAGGGGGGGCACTAACCACCGGTGCCGCATGCCGGCCCCGGGCACACAGGAGAAGGCGCAGGACCACCAGCCCCCCGAAGTCATTCCCGTAACCTGCACCTGATGCTTCTGCCTTCATCACTGATCCCCAACTCAAATGAGGGGCCCCGGGATCTCATTGTCTTCCTATTGGGGCGGCCCCAACCACCTGAGTCTGGGGTTCTTCAAAAGGACACCTTCCTTCTGTTTCCCGCACCCCAAAAAGCACGTATTTGCTTTTCAGGTGGAATATCTATCGTATTTCTTTAAAAGTATGACAACGCCTCATTAAAATCAGCCTGTGAGAATCGTCACAAGAAGCAGGAAAAGCCAGACGTGGAAGGAATTAGTATGCACAGGTCCTCTTCTGTTTCTCACAGCGGAGCATCAGGTGCTGTGACATTTCCGTGTGACCCGAGCACCGAGATCCAGCCTCACGGGGGAGACAGCAAAAGCCCCAGAGCACTGATTTCCATTTGTTTAGGCAGAAACCTCTGATCTTAACCATATTCGGACCCTGCGTGCCCTGGGCAGCACCACGTTTAGATTCTGTGCGTGGTGAGCTCTCCCAAATATGCCGTGCACATATCTCTGGCTTGCACCAGCATGTGTTACCTCGTCCCCGCTCCTGCCTGCCTCCGGGTGCCCGGCGCAGAGCTGGATGCCCAGCAGGTGCATTAAGCAACCCAGTCAGGATGCCAGAAAGCACAGTGAGGAGCTCCCTGCAGGGAATTTAATATGTGGGGTTAGTGTTGTAGAGCTAAAGAGCCAAGGGGAAATGATGGGACGCTTAGACACAAGCCACAGCTGACAGCAAGGACCACCTAGAGGTCTTGGGGACGAGCAAAAGAGCTGCTGTTGCCAGAGCCCAGGACTCCTGGCTGGGCATGCCTGGTAGGAGCTGGAAGGTGAAAGCAACCCAGCCCCCAGCAGAGAGACTGTCCAGAGCACAGAAGGAAAGAGGGGACAAATATCCTGGCATCTCCCCTCCTCTACCCCACCCGCCCCCAGTGCCGCCATGTGGCTGAAACCCCCCTGGAAGTCTGCAAAGGCCTGTGATACGGAGCTGAGGGAGGGGAGCAAATAGGAGGGACACCTCAGACCCCCAGGAAAGAACTTCTGAATGGAAGAAGAGCCAAGGGAGCCTGCGTCGGGATCACTGGTCATCCTCCAGATGCCCCAGAACCCCGTCTCTCTGGGGGGCCTCTTGCACCTCCCAGTGAGAGAACGTGCTTGCAGGAGTGATTAGAGAATTTTGAAGCGGTTGTCAGCCCAGGCAAACTGCTCGTCACTGCGATGCCGTCACACAGGAGACCAGACCTATTTCCCGTCCAACCTGGGTGACCCAGCTCTTTCCACGCCCCTGCCTTGCTGAGCCGGAGGTCCTGAGCAGCGGTGAGATCACAAACCCACCTGTCCCTGGCTCCCGCCCCGACCCCGATTAAAAGGCAGACTGAAGATGAGACAGGTTTGGGCTCTGCATTGTTAAACCCTGGCTGATGGTATTCAGGTTGGCAGCAGCGTGGAGAAACGCTCCCTTCTGACACCCTATTTCCCAGCGTCGGAGAGCCTGCGGCACCTCGGGGGAAGATGCCCAGCCCAAGCGAGCCCCCAGCGCATGGAAGCCTCCGGGGTTTGTTTGCTTTAAAGTGAACTGATTTCAAAGCAAGTTGATGCGAAAGGTACAAAAGACGAAGGAAGTCTGAAGACCATGCTGCCGATAACACTGTATGGGAAAATTGAAATTTGCTGGGAGCAGAACTTGAATGTTCCCGCCCCCAGAAGATAACTATGTGTGGTGATAGATGTGTTAATTAACGAGATGGGGAATCCTTTCACAATGTACATGTTTATAAATCGCCAACATGTACATTCACATATAATTCTCTGCCTCTGTGAAACTGAAGCGTATAAAGGTTCGTGTTAAATAAATAACAATATTAATGGCATATGAATTTGAACAGGTGGTATAGAAATATTTAACAGGGGTGCCAGAGACCCAGGAAACCCAGGGCAGAGGCAGGCGGGCAGCAGACGTGGAGTACGTCCTTCCCTTCAGGGGTTGCAAGCTGGGTGTGGCCTGCAGGTCCCAGGAAGGGGTTGGGGCAGCCACGGAGGTGGGTGGGGTCCTAGGGGAGCTCGAGAGCTGTGCCTATTTGCCAATTAGTGCAGAAATAGTCCACATTACAACCATCGTGACCATATTGGTGTTTAGCAACTGATGTGGGTGTGTCGTGATGGGGTTTGCAAGCGGCTGTCTTTGGGGTTGCTGGTGTTGGAGACGCCCAGCCCCTCACAGCTCCCTGGCTCATTTCCCTTCTCACTTGGTTGTGCTCCTTGGTGATCTCCACAAGAAGGACAGTCACACCCCTTTGAGAGCCAGTGGCCAGAGGGTGTGCTGGCTGGCTTCCTTCCCAGGGCCTTAATGACACGACCTGACATACAAACCTGCCTCAGGCACCTGGCTAAAGACCCCAAACGTGGCTCAGCTGTCAGGAGCGTGGCCTCCTCCCTGACCCCTGGGATACAGGTTCTTGGAGACAATTGCAGCTGCTCAGTGGGCAGTCTGCCGAGCTGAGAAATGAGGTGAGCACCCCAGACCCCCCCGAGAAGAGCTGTGCACATGTCCCGGGAAGCAGCTCTGGGACCCTGGTCATGAGTGCTCTGTGAGGGTCAGCAGTCAGCCTGCAGCCCCTTGGGAAAGGGGAGTGCAGCAGCCCCAGCGACCTCCAGCCAGGGGATGGGACCCTGAGGCTGGCACTCCCGGGAGGGGGGAGACCCCTGCACAGGGGCAGCCCAGGGAGATCCCAGAAGCCAGACCCTGCCTCTGGGTCATCTCTGTCCAGCGCTGCGGGCTGCCTGTCGTGTGGGCAGCAAGAGCTGACCTGTCGTGTGGGCAGCAAGAGCAGAGACGCAGGGGAAGGAGCTTGGACACTGCACAGAAGAAACAAAGACTTGTCCCAAACCTTAGCGCCTCCAGTTCTCAGCACCTGGGGGTCTCGCCGGCGTAGCCCAGTGACTAGGAGCACTGGCTCAGGCAGCAGAGCCTCAGTTTCCTCTTCTGTAAAATGGGGACCCATCTCTTGGGATTTTCCTGAGCACTAAATGATACGAATAATAATAAATTGTAAGGTAAGGATAATAACTAAATATTTTATAGTAATAACTAAATACTTAATATTTAGTTATATTTAGCAATAACTAAATATTTTATTGAAAATACTACTAATAAAAATAATTTCTAACGCTGTGTGCACAGTACATGGCACACTTGAGTGCTCGGTGAGCATTCACCCCGCGTATTCCCGTTGAGCCATCACCATGCCGTGTGCCCCGCCCTGTAATCCTCGGCAGCCAGAGGAATGCCTCCTCCCCACCCAGCACATTCCAGATGGAGGCCTCCAGCCTCAAAGAGATGCTGCCATAGATTCGCTCTGTAATATTTCTTTAGTCTTTCGCCCTCCCAGAGCTGCAGCGGCCCTTGAGAGAGGGTGTGGTGTGCGCAAAAGCAAAAGAAAATCATTCTCCTGTCTTCCTCTCCAGGGTGAATTTAGAACCCGCTGAAAAATGAGAGTCAGGCAGCAGAGAGACAAAAATCAAAATACCAGCTTTATCATGTGTAAAGCTGATGGGAGCGAGGGCGTTAGATGTGTTGGTCAGGGTAGGCTGTGCTGTGTCTTGATGGAAAGTAAGCCCTGCCATCCCCCTTCTTGCCTTTGCAACATTCAGTGCAGATTGTATGCAGATTGTGGTATCTGCAACATTCAGTGCAGATTGTATGCAGATTGTGGTATCTGCAACATTCAATGCAGGTTGTGGTATTTGCAACATTCAATGCAGATTGTGGTTTCCAAGGACAACTTAGGGTGGGGACGTTGGGGTCCAGGGGGCTCCAAAACCTGTGCCTTGCGCTCACGACCTATTGTCCAAACCTGGTCACGTGGCCCCGATCCAACTACAGAAGAGGTTGGGACATGCCCTTTACACCCAATCAGAGCCCACTGGGCAGCTCTGTTCCTCCTGCTAAACTTGCCAGTTGGGTAAGTCACTGGCCTCCTCTCCTGGGAAGGTGAGTGGGGTGCCCAGAAGAGACTGGCCGTGTTTCTCCCCATCCCTCCTCCCTCCGGGGAGACGTGAGGATGGCAGAGCATGCTGTTCCTCTGAGCGAGCATACCTCCAAACCAGCTCCTTTGCCGCCACCTAAAGTTGTGCACAGCCATCATGCGGGTGAAGGGATCGCTCATGTGTTCCTTCTCTTCCTGATGGAGCCCGTCAACACTTCTGGCGCTGGGAACCCGGACCGTGTCAGCGCCTCTGCCCTGCCGCCTACCAACCCTGTCGCCCGCGAATAATGCTCACACCTGTAAGCCCAAACATCTCAATCTTTGAAAGGGGAATGAGGCCACCTGCCTCCCAGGGTTGTGACGGGGAGAAAATGAGATTGTAAAAATCAGCATTCATAGCATGTGGGTGCTGTCCCACTCATTCATGGAGATCATGAGGGCACGAGTCGATCACACGGCACTGCCGAGCGCGGGACCCACGTGTCCCACACCCTGGGGACTTGCTCTGGGCTCGAGCTGTCATGTGGGCAGAATGGTGCTCCTCCGTGGGGGTCACAGCTTCCTGCCTGCTGCCATCCGTGTTTTATGTCTGCGGAAAAATGACATCAGTAGCTCAGAAATGGCTCCCCCTCTGCCCCGGGGCATATGTTAGGTTTTTGACAAAAAGGGTGGGGCTAGTCCCAGAAAGAAAAAAAATGAATGAGCATCCAGGCTCACAAATTGGGGAAACCAATAGCTAGCTGTGGGAGCAGTGGCCGTGGATCCCGTGTGAGCTTGCTTTGTCTTCTTCCTACCGGGTGCCAGACACCAACTCGGGCTAGACCCCTGCCATGCATGCCCTGCCTCCCTGGTGCACGATTCTTGGAGGGAATGCGGCAGAATTTAAAGGTGAAATCATGTCCTCACCCCCCTCCATATCCATTCTCTTTATCCTTTGCTTCATCTTCAAAGTCCAGCAAATCTAAAGGGACCCTAAGCCTGGGGAGATACTTAAATGCTCTGCAAGGACGGAAGCACAAAGCCTCTGCTCTCTCCAGCAATGCCTGATTGGTTTTGCTTCTTCCGTACCTTAGTCCTGAGCCATCACAGAAATCTGGGGTAAGTATCTCCCTGCTTTTGTTTCAGGAGCAGAAAGACTTGAGCCCCATGGTTTTGGGGCAGCACTTCTCTGAATGATCTTTTTGAGTAAGCTGGGGAGACCCACAGTGGAGAACACTTTCCTCTGACAAGAGGGAAGTGAGCGCACAATGTGGCCGCCCAGGCTGGGACCCGGTCCTTTGCCAGGCAGTTTGCAGAGCAGGAAGCCCTCAGAGGGGGGTGTGAGGCGTGCCCCATGTGCACGAGGAGGACACCGTTTTTTACCTTGCCAGTAGGGGGAAGGGAGAGGAGAATATTTCCCACCAAACCAGGAGTACCAGTGTCTTATTGGTGCCATAACGAATTATCACAGACGTAATGATTTTAGAAACAGAAATTTATTCTCTTACTGCCCTGGAGGGCACAAGTCCAGAAATGGGTTCTAGGGGCTAAAAGTCCAGGTATGGACAGGGCTGCTTTCATTCTAGAGGCTCTTCTAGAATCCCATCCTTGTCCTTCTGAAGCTTCTAGAAGCACCTCACGCTACTTGGCTCTTGGCTCCTTTGCCCATCTTCAAAACCAGCAGCAGAGCACCTTCCAGTCTTTCTCTGACCCTGACCTCCTGCCTCCCTCTTAGGAGGACCCTGTGATGATCCTAGATTCGTGCAGAATATCCAGGGTAATCTGCTCACCTCCAGGTCCTAACCTAATCACACCCACAAATTCCCTTTACCATGCAAGGCAATGTATTCACAGGTTCCCAGGATCAGTATGAGGTCAACTCTGGGGGGCCGTTAGTCTGTGCACCACACTAAGCAACAGATTTTATCTCATTGGAAAGCAAAGATTCCTGATCATTTTAGGCCAAGCGCTTCACAGCTGCCGTGGATACAAAGGTGGAAAAATGGTGTGCTTGCCTCAATAAACCACAAGTTTGGTAGTGAAAAAGTTAGGTAAACCAAGCAATTACCAAATAGTTCATTTCTGTTATAGTAGCTTGGGGATATAGATAAGGGATGCTTAAATCTGTCTGGGGGAATGAAGGGCATCATGGCATCTGGGCTGGTGCTAACTGGAGACCATGCGGGGAGTGCTGGAAATGGGGGGGGGAAATCATGATTTTGAAACCATCCACTAAAGTTTGGTCCAGGCAAGAATCCTTAATTCATGCTAAATCTAGGGTGAGGAGGAGGGTATTTCATGGAGCAGGGTACTCATAGTCTTAAGTGTCTCCCAAAGAAACCTTATTTGTTGCTGGGAAAAAAGTAGTAGCTCCAAGGCAGGGTAGTCAGACACTACCTTGATCAGGTGATCAAAATTAACGTCACTAATGAGGGGCAGGTGGCTATCCAGGGCCTGTGATGTGACATGCTGAGCAGGATGCAACATCCCCTCTGTGATATCCCAGCTGGGGTGGTGTAGAGCTGTCTGATCACAAGGAAATTATGAGACTAACCCCAGCGGGGAACATCCCATTAAAAAATTGGCAATATTCTTCAAAAATGTCAATATTTTGAAACAGAACAAAAGGTCAAGGAAATGTTCCAAATTAAAGAAAAACATGATATGTAATGCAACACCCAATCCAAGATAGAATCTCATACTGGAAGGAGAAAAATCTATAAAAATGTTCTTGGGTCAATTGACAAAATTAGAATACAGACAAAAGATTAAATCAATTTAAATTAAAAGTTTCCTAAACTTGGTAACTGTACTGAGGTTATGTAAGAGAGTGTCCTTATTCTTGAGAAGTACAAGCTTGAGCGTCCAACGGTAAATGGCCATGGTGCATATGATTTACTCTCAAATTGTTCAGAAAGGAACAATAGACAGATAGATGGATAGACAGACAGGTAGATACATAGATGATAGATAGATGACAGATAAGTAGGCATGTAGACAGGTGATGGATGGGTAGATAGACAGGTAGACAGACAGGTAGATACATACAGAGATGATGGATGGATGGATGGGTAGACAGGTAGGCAGACAGGTAGGTAGATAAAATACATAGGTAGATAGATGGATGAATAGACAGACATAGATAGAACAAATAATGGCAAGTGGGCTTAATGTTAACAGTAGATAAATCTAGGTCAAGAACATACAGGCGTTCTCGTATGATTCTGGCAACTTTTCAATTAAGTTCAGAATTATTTCCAAATAAAAAGTATTTTTCAGCCAACAAAACGGTGACTTCAGAAGCCAGACTGCCTGGGTTTGAGTCTTGCCAGTGCCCTCTTGTTAGTTCTGTGATTTCATAATTCCTTTGGGCCTCAGTTTCCCCATCTGTAAACTCAGGACACTATGAGCACCTCCCCTCTAGGGCTCTTTGCAGCTCAGATGAACGAACTCACGTGATGCCCTTGGCAAGGCGTTGTGTGCCCAGCAAGCACTAATCACTACCACCTGTTGCCGTTATTCCAGGGAAGGCAGCATTGAGGCTGAGTTTTTGAGGGTGTGTAGAAGTTTGCGAGCTGGACAGGTAGGGTAAGAGAGCCACAGGGGAAGTGTGCAAAGATTTGAGACAGGGCATGTGGAGGGGCATGTTGCTGGAGACTACAGTATGAGGGGCATGCCCTAAGTCCAAGGTGGACAGGTGAGCTGTGGCCAGTAGTGAAGTGCCATTCGCGCATGCAGGGGAGCTTCTGTGACTTGTTGTCCTGTAGTGTGGACAGTGTTTGGGGAATTCATGAATGTTCAGATAGCAGAACGATGTAACATCTGTAATTTTCAAAGACCACTCTGGTGGCTGTGGTAAGAAATGGACCCAACAGATGCAAACCCCATGTGGGGAACCCACTAGGGAAGCCTGGGTACCATCTGGGAAATAGATAATGAACGTTGGAACTGGGACAGTTGCCAAGAGGCTAGTTAGGAAGGAAGGATTTGCAGGGTATCTAGCAGAATCCACGGAATCCACATAGTTCGGGTGAGGAAGAAGCATCAGGAATGACTTCCCAGGCTTCCGGCAGGGAAAATGGCGGCAGGAGCTGGGATTTGGCAGAGGGCATGGGTAACATACATATTGAAAAGGTTTGGAAACCAGTGAGTTCGGGGTGCCTTTAGGACATCCGGGTGGAAATGTCCAGTAGGCTGTGGGCTGCAAATCCAGAGCCCAGGTTCGGAGATAGAGATTCAGGGTTATCTCTTTCCCCTTGGTGACATGTGACCATGGATGACATCACCTGGCCAAAGAGCACTGAGTGACTCAGTGTGGAGGGTTGGCTCTTCCAGTCTGATGAAAGTCTGGAGCCTGCTCCCGGAAAGTGCGCATGCCCACTTGCACAGAGAAGTCTTCAATAAATTTAAGGAACTACCCCATGAAGCTCACCCCTGCTATTCTCCCGGCCCACCCCTTACCCAGGTTAATAATACATTCTGTAGACCAAGGGCTTTCTAAATGTGAATAAGAAGGCATTAGTGAATTGTGAAATTAATTTAGTTATTAACTAAAATTAGAGAGGGAAAAAAAGAGGGAACAAGAGAAAGAATGGAATGAAACCAGGAAGAACTAGAAAGTATTATCATGCATCGCATGCAGGAAAAGTAAGCCTGTGTTTTATAACTTTTGGTTATGTGTGCTTATATATACATATACTGTGTTTCAACCGATAAATGTAGAAGATAAAAAATACATGTAAATAACTGCTATGTGTTTTGATACACACACACACACACACACACACACACACACACACACACACACACTGCCTTAGGTTATTGCTAGTGGAGCCTGTACCAGTTACCTATTAGTGCGTGAAAAACTATTCCAGAGTGGCTTCAAACAACCCCTGGTATATATGCATGACCCTGCAATTTGGGCTGGTCTCAGCTGCCATCGCACCAGTGGCCGCCGTCTGGATGGTCCAGTAGGGCTGGATGGTCCCAGATGCCTCACTCACAGGTCTGGCAGTCAGCGGGGGCCTCGGTTCTCCTGCATGAGGCTTCCCGCTCGGCTGCATGGGGCTTCCTCGTGTGTCAGCTGGCTTCTAAAAGGCAAGCTCCAGTGTGCAAACACGCCCCAAGCCTCTGTGTCGTGCCCGCTGAGGTCACATCGGGCAGAGCAAATTGGGACATCATCATTTTGACACGAAGCCCACAGCTGATGTGGGAAGGGATTGCACAAGGGTCTGGGTATTGGGGACAGGATTGATTAGGGGCCATTCCTTGACCTCTGCCACAGACGGTAAGCACATGATTCCCATCTTCCGTGTTCTGCCTGTTCCCAAGTTTTGAGGCTTGCCCTTCACCCTGGCTCATCCCTGCCGCCCCTCCCCTTCTTCACTTTCCACCTCTCTTCTTCATTAACTGAGAATCTGCAGGGAAACCTCTAATAGGAGTGGGGGAGGGTACCAGGAAAGGCATGAAGATAGTATCTTGGCCCTCAGGCCACTGATCAACCACTGGAGCACAGAAAGGTCCAGCAGCGAAATGTTAAATAATAAATCCAGGCAGCCTGCCCAGCTGCCACACAGCCCCAATTAACCGGCCCATGAATGGTGCAGGGAGTCTCCTCTGGGAGTTCAAAGTGGGCAGAGGCGTCCGTGCCCCTGGGCGGGTCCCCTGCTCACTTCCGTTCTGAGGGGCGTCATTTTAGTTCTCAGACCGCACTGACCTTCAGGAGAAAAGGAAGAACAATGTCAAAGCAGAGGGATTCAAGAAAAAGGCTTTTCATCTGCATGTTTCCTGTGCTGCCAGGAGCTCAGAACCCAAAACTGCAATGTCTCTCCTTTTTTTCTGCAGGTTATATACATACAGGGTTGATGGTTCTCCCTAGCAATTCCCCTTGGGTTTAGCTTCCTTGGGGAAGTAACCCCATGTGTTCCTGTGGCTTGGATGGGGCCGCCCTGACCCTCTGTGGCTGGGGAACTGCAGAACAGGATTTAACACTTTGGCACGATTGGGAGAGGGGTGGGCATGGGACCCAACTCTGGCCAATCACACTTGATCTCGGAAATGAGTGGGTGCTCTCAGAAGAAAGTGCCTGGAGCCTCCAGCAGGTCTCTTATGCCAAAACGGGCGTGCTTGCCGGAGAGACGTTGTGATCAGGGAAACCAAGGAAAGCCACGGACAGAGACCGTTTCCCAATGACACCTTTGCAGGTAGAAAGCAGCACAAACCTGCATTATGTCTCCCGTCTACGTTCTCCGTCTTTAAACGATTAGCATTTCTCTAAATTGTCAGAGGCTACTCCGACTGGAAATAAGCTTAAAATTTTGAATTTAACAGATGTAACGTATTCAGTTCAATTAGGTTTAAATATTGATTACACACTTAACTGTACATTTCTAAAAATTCAATTGAAATCAAAGCCTCATCTATCAGACCTTCGTAAATGTTCTTAACTTGACGAGACACGCAGTGAACAAGGACTATAAGCCAACCCATGGGCTCCCCTCACTATAAATCAGAGCTAATACCATGGTTGCATTACCTCTAGTTCACCATATTGTTTCTTTGGGGAAGGCATGATGTTACTCATCAACACAGACAATCATGGTTGCCATCAGCTGAGGCTGCAGACATAGGAACGGGTGATAGTATATTGAGGACAGGGCCAGGAAATTTGGGCGTACCTTCCAACGCGGTCCACAAATGCGTGACTAGTTGCACGGGATCTTTTAATTCATAGTTACATTTTGTCCACCTATGAGAAGTTGTGCAGTTTATTGCTTCTAGCTAATCATTATTTTAAACAACCTTGTCTTTTCCAGGAAAATTGTACTTGCTTTGAGGGTCCGTAGAGTCCGTAGGCCAATATAAGCTTTTTTTTCCAACCACTGTTCTAGGTAATGTCGGATTGTTTCAATTAGGTTTAAAGATAGTTGTCAATTGAATTCACCAAGTCACTGCCTCTTTGTCCTCCTGATACCCCTTCAGGAGCCCTTCCTTAATCACTTGACCCAAAGAAGTGCTCACCATTGTGCACCGTTTTAAATTTCTCCCTCATGTATACAATCACTGAAAATAATCCTGTTCATTTATTTCTTTCACGTTATGTACCTGCTGCCCCACCTCGCATTTAAATTGTAATCTCCAAAAGAACAAAGACTCTAATTCACAATTGTGTTTCCAAGTTCTGGAAGGGGGCTTGGCGTAAAAAGTGCTCGGAAAACATTTGTTAGCTGAATGAATGATCTCCCATCCAATCACTTTGGCCATGGAACCTGGGACGGATCATAAACCCGAGGGCATCACCTTTCCTGTGGCTATTCTAGTAAGTTCTAGCATCGCTGGTGACCAACCCATTTAAGCAAGGTTATTTTCACTTCTCTACTTCTATGTATTTTAAACTAAGATTTGCAAGGTCATCCGTGTGATGTGCAGTGCTAAAGATCAAGCCAAAATTCAGGATTTGTGTTATTATTCATAAAAGCCAAAACCTGGAAGCAGCCCAGATGTCCAATAAATGGTGAATGGGTAAACCAATTGTGATATTCGCATACAGGGGAATGCTTCTGAGTCATCAGGGTGAGCCAGCCATTGATACGTTTAGTAATATGGATGCATCTCAAGAGCACCGTGCCACCCGAAAGAAGCAACCATAAAAGATTATATAAGATTTTATTTTTATGAAATTCCAGAAAAAAATTTATAATGACAGAAAGCAAATGAGTCATTGCCTGTGGTCTGTGGTGGGTAAAGGAAGTGAAAGATAAAGATACAGGAGTTCCTTTAGGGTGATAGGCCATCCCATGTCGCTGTGTGGTGGTGGTCGCATGACCGCAGACCATCACCAAACTTCATCCAAGTGTAGGCCTCCCGTGAAAGTATCCCAATCAACGAAAAAGGGGGCAAGTTCGCGGCAGCACGTGCACACACATGCACACGCATACCTTTTTGGAGCCAGAAACTCAACTGGAAAGAGAAATAATTGGAGACACAGACAACCCATCATTTGCTCCAGGCAATGTCACACTCCTTCTGCAAGACCTTGGAGAAATTATTTTTTCCCCTCTCTATTTTCCTAACTGTAAACTGGGACTCCTCTTTCTTCCTCCATGCAGGCTTTAAATAATATTGCAAAAAAAAAAAAAAAATTCAGAGTTTGCACCAGGGGGAGGATTTCATTGTGCTCTTACTAAAATAGTTTGTCAGGGCCGCCGCCTCCTGCCCTGGGTGTCAGCATGCCAAGGTTGAGTCTGGAGGCAGCCGTTTGTCATGGGAATAAAGGCGGGGTCACCGGTGTGGGGCTACCCTCAGAGACCTAACAGAGACCGGAAGAATGGGCTTCCTTGTCACAATATTTCATGCTTTGCAGCCTCCATGTGGAAGAATGATGGCAATGTGAGAAGATACTATTTGTCAACTTGTTTTTGCTGTCCATTTTTATTGCCAGTTCAAAGATCGAGAAAGTTCCAGCCTGCTTTCTCACAACCTCTCCTTTGTCTCCTATCCCTCAAGGAAACAAATGTCATGAAGTGAGCTTTCTGTTCTGAGTTAGAGGTTGCAAATTGGAGGTCCTTGGATCCTACACACATTGTGTTTGGCCTGAAAGTTTTTGAATCCTGGCCAAGATTTCCAAAATCTGGAATTGCAATACAATCAAATTTGCAAATTAAATTTTGCATTGAAAAATAGGATTTATAGCTTTTCTCCTAGAAAATGGACTATCTTGCAGCACTGACCGCCCCCCCGCCGTTTCACAAGAAAACAGCGGGGTGACCTGACAGTTGCTCATGGTGGGGGGGTGATGACTCTCTAGGTCGTACGTACCTCATTTATTTATGTTTCTGGCTCCCAACAGCTAGGTGAGCCTGTGACTCCCAAATGGAACCACACATTTAGGAAACAGTTTAGAAAGTATCAAACTTTAAACAGAAGGAGGCTGTATGGCTGTATTTGTGTTTGGGGGTCAAGTAGGATCACACATGGCTGAAAATCACAGGTTTCTGACAATAGCAAAGTAAAAGCATAAACAGCGACAGTATCCCATTCATGACACGCAACGAGGACCCAGAGATGCTGCAGCCTTTCTGTATCATCACTGGGGAACCATTTTTAGAATCTTTTAAAATTAAAGTATAGTTGATATATAAGATTATATTAGTTTGTACCTCCGAGTGCCCCTCACCTATTTTGCATCCTTCTCTCTTCCTCCCCTCTGGCAACCCTAGTTTGTTCTCTCTATTTATGAGTCTTTTTCTTTTTTGTTGTTGTTGCTGTTTGTTTCTTTGATCATTTGAGTTTGTTTTTTTTTTTAGATTCCATATATATGTATTTGTTTTTCTCTGACCTGTTTCACTTAACATAATACCGTCTAGGTCCATCCATGTTGTTGTGAATGACAAGATTTCATTCTTGTTATAGCTGAGTAATATTCCGTGGTGTGTATGTATGTATACACACACACACCACACCACATCTCCTTTATCCATTCATCTCTTGATGGACACTTGGGCTGCTTCCATATCTTGGCTCCTGTAAATAATGCTGCCATAAACATAGGGATGCATCTCTTTTTTTGAATTTGTGTTTTTGTTTTCTTTAGGTAAATACTCAGAAGTAGAATGACTTTCTTGCTCATGTCTGTTGCCTTATGGTTGCAAAATGGCTGTCACACCTCCAGCCACAGGTCTACATTCCAAGCAGGAACAAGAATGAAGCAAGAAGGGGCAGCGACTCTATCAGGAAAGCGTAACACTTCCAGAGCCCATCAGCTTATTTCGTATTGTCCCCAAGGTATCACATAGCCAATACTACCTTCAAGGGAATTTGGAAAGGTAGATGCATTTCTGCATTGAACACTGGGCAGACAGAGGGGAACGTCAGATTCAAGGAAGGGTAAATATAATATGGGATATGCCATCACTAAAACTTAGATTCAAGCTCTAACTTAACCTCTTACTTCCAGTGTGACCTTGGACAAGTTTCTTAGTCTCCCTGACCCTCGGTTTCTCGTTTGGTAAATAGGGGTAATATTAGCACCTATTAGATTTCCATGGGAGTTAATGAGTCAGTATGAAGTAATTCACACAGTACCTGGCACATGGTTGGCAATCATAAAAGATGATGGTGATGGTGATGATGATGATGATGATGGGGGTGGTGATGATGGTGATGATGATGGGGGTGGTGATGATGATGATGGTGATGGTGCTGATGGTGATGATGGTGGTGGTGATGATGGTGATGTGGTGATGATGGTGGTGGTGGTGATGATGGTGATGGTGGTGGTGGTGATGATGATGGTGGTGGTGATGATGGTGGTGGTGGTGATGATGGTGATGGTGATGATGATGATGATGATGGGGATGGTGATGATGATGGTGATGATGGGGATGGTGATGATGGTGATGATGCGGATGGTGATGATGGTGGTGGTGATGGTGATGATGGTGATGGTGATGATGGTGATGATGATGATGATGGTGATGGTGATGATGATGGTAACAATGGGTTTTCATGTAGAATTTATAAACTGGAGCTATAGGCTTTTCAAATATAGTTTCAAAGTGGTAGTAATGTACCCCTGATATAAGGTGCTGAGAAAGGCACATCACCTCTTCCCCAAAACGCACAACTTCCACTTAATTGTGAGAAAACACCAGGCATCTCTGCATCAAGGGACATTCTACCAAATAACTGAATAGTACTACCCAAACTCTCAAGGTAGTGAGAGACAAGAAAAGGCCGAGGAACTGCCTTTGGTCTATAATCTCACTGCCTTGGCTGGTCTTTCCTATCTGTTCACATGACTTCCCCCACATCCAACAAGCTTTTCCCGTGGCCGTGTGAGCATGGTTCTGAGCAATAACATTTATTTCTTCCACATGTCTCCATGACCAGAGAGGACGAAAGAATGTCTCTTCACAGACTTTAATTTGAAACAAAATATCAGGGCAGGACTCTGATTGGCCCAGCTTTGGTTTGGGGCACAGCCTTGGGTCAGTCACTGTGGCCAGGGCTGTGATTGGCCCTGCCTAAGACATACCCCATGTGCAGTAGGGGGATGAGGTTTGTCCCAAAAGAAGCCAGGTGATCAAAAACAAAGCCATCAGAAGAGTCATTTAGGTCCTTGTTCAAGGGACCAGCATTGCCCCCTAATAAGGGTAATGCTGGGCCTCAAACTCAGTCTCTCTGTCACCAAACATCAGGCTATTAGCCTCAAATGCATCTGTCTGACCAGCTGAGCCCCAGAGTTTCCCCCGTCCCTGGGAAGAGGCTTTACCAAGCCTCCGTACCACCATGTGTCCAACATGGAGGAGTCAGTCTCTGGAGGCGACTGCCCAGGCTCGAAGCTGGGCCCCATTAAATCCTTACTGAGTAACATTGCACAAGTTTCCCCCCTGGCATTTCTGCTTTCTAACTATTAAGCGGGAATAATATGAATTATCTCATACGTTGGTCAAGTGGCCTCTATTAGATAGTGTGCACAAGGTCCTTGGAACAATGCCTGGCAAACAGTAAGGGCTCTAAATAATTTCCAGCCCTCGTCCAGGTCAGAGAAAAGAATTACCTTGAGCTGAAGACATTGACGTAGGAGGAGAGGAGCAAGTCCTGAGTCACAAGGGGACAGAGGGAAGGAGAAGAGAGAAGCAGGTTAAGAGAGAGAGAAGCAGGTGGGGGAGAGAAGCAGGTGGGAGAGAGAAGCAGGTGGGGGAGAGAAGCAGGTGGGGGAGAGAAGCAGGTGGGAGAGAGAAGCAGGTGGGGGAGAGAAGCAGGTGGGGGAGAGAAGCAGGTGGGGGAGAGAAGCAGGTGGGGGAGAGAAGCAGGTGGGGGAGAGAGAGGTCTCAGCTCAAGCACCGCATGAGATGTAAAGTGGCAGCCACAGGCTGTCAGCCACGCTCACACCCTGCAGCCAGCACCCTTGAAAGGGAACCTGGGGGGTGCCTGGGTGGCTCAGTTGGTTAAGCCACTGCCTTCAGCTCAGGTCATGATCCCAGGGTCCCAGGATCGAGCCCCACATCGGGCTCCCTGCTCAGCGGGGAGTCTGCTTCTCCCTCTGCCTGCCGCTCCCCCTTGTGCTCTCTCCCTCTCTCTCTCTCGCTGTCTCTCTCTGTGTGTCAAATAAATAAATAAAATCTTAAAAAAAAAATAAAAAAAAAAGAAAGGGAACCTGGTCTGAGTATCCTCGGCCACTGTCACTGAGACCGCTAGCCTAGAAGCAGTCCTGCACCACTTAAACGCGCGGTAATCTGCTGGTGCACCTGCCATCTCCATGAGTGCGTGAGACCAATCTCCCTTTGTCTCTTTATTAAAGGTCTCTGGAAATGGAAACTGTTGCTTTTAATTTACCAGAGAGACAGTTACCCTTAATTTAACTTCTTAAAAATTCTACTAGTTATAAGGACTACATTGCTATTTCCTCAAGACAGAATCTTTCTCCTAAATTTAGGAACTTATCATGTATATAGGAACTTATTATATATTTAGGAAGTTATTATATATAGGAACTTTCTCCTAAATTTAGGAACTATTTATATATTATATGTGTATATATATATGTGATATATAAAATGCATCTTACAATATCAGGTAATTATAACTATGTTGTGTGTAATTGCATTAGAAGTAATAGTATATAATTACATATATTACATATAACTTACAGTATATAGTTGTGTTATATATTATATGTGTATACACAGCAATATACATATTTTCAGCTATTTTACAGATTCCTGGCAAACATTTTTTCCATTTTTTTCTTTTTAAAGCAACTGATCACACCAGCTTTTCTTTTTCTTAAAAATGCTCTTAAAATCACTTATTGCCAATAAACACAACAGTGAAAGTATAAGGTAAAACGTGGAGTCCAACTCTTTTGTGAACAGAGGATAATTGCTTTGTGCCGTGAATGCTGCAGTCTCGCTTTCAACAACTTGGAATTGCTGAATTGGCAATCGTTAGAGCAAAGCCTAGCTGAACGTACTTGTCCTCCTGCAGAAGTTTGGGTGTACTAAGAAAATATTTGCGTTTAATTTTGGTTATTTCACGGAAGTTTCCAAGAGCGAAGATTGCGCGCATGGAGGGGGAGCCGGATGGCGAGGATGTGGGCACAGGGGTAACCGTGCCAGGGAAAGACACCTGGGAGGCTGTAAGCCTAATGCTGTGGGCATCGCTTGGCAGTCCCTTTTTCATGGTTATGGGGGTTTTTTGAATGTCATAAAGTCTTAAGTTTTCTGAAGGCACAGCTGGTGGGATTTGTTCACGCATGTGCAGTTAGGGTGCCGCGCCCCCCTTGGTGCTTCTGGTGTGTGTTACCTGAGCTCCACGCTCCAAGCCAGCTCAACCAGCCCGGTGCTAGGGGGCCCCACACAGCCTCAGTCCCCAGGAGACAGCAGCTGGGGTTGTGAGCTCTTCAGGGGGAACTTCATAAGGCTTTGTCCTGTGCCACGTTGTCATGCAAGACCATGGAACTCGTCCTGCACTCTGCCTCTGGACCCCTGCTCTCTTGGCCTTACCCCAACCCCAGATGCGGTCACAGGGTCTTTGTCTTTCTTGGCTGACTTTCCGGCATCTTTCTTCTTCTTGTCGTCCCTGGGCAGCCCGGCGAAGCTCAGGGAGCAGCCACCAGCATGACAGACTCACGGGGGTGGCCTTTCATGGGTTTTTTCCACACTGTACGAAACATATTTTTCACATGCCTGTCTCTGATGCCCTGTAGCAACGTGTGATTTTCGAGGGGAGTTTCTTGTAGGCGGGCGCTTTGACCCCAGATCGGGACAATGCACTGGAGTGTGGACTCCCTCTCTCGGGGGCTCGGTGTGTGAGTGCACACACTTGCAGGCTCATACGGGTGCCGCACATGACTGCATACACACATAAATGCACGTAAAGGACACGATGTGCTTTATGGAGTTTTTCACTGGTCCTCTTTGCTACCCGAATGTCATGCTGTCCCACGGAGATCAGCTCAAGGGTGTGGATCGCTGGTGTCAACCCGACGGCACGTCAGAATACCTGGAAAGATGGTAAACGCTGGTGTCGGGCCCCACCACTGTCCAGGTGAAGCAGACCCCTGGCCCTGTGGGTCCTGGGAATTGGCATTTTTAAAGCCCACCCCCCTCCCTGCCCCCCCGATGATTCTAAGGGATGAGAACCACATCTGGTGGGCTAAGCAGGGCCGTTTTCGTCCGCCTCTAAAATAGCTTCCAGAGGCATGTAGTTCCCCCAAATGCCTATTGTGTGCAGAAGGTTATGGACAAGAACACTTGCTGGTTCTGGAGAGCCTGGCACCCCCCCCGCCCAGGATGTCTTCTTGACCACCCTGTCTAGAAGAGTGGCCCTTCCCTCTCCATCCCTTACCCTGCTTTTCTTTCCTTCATAGTGTGCCTCATTCCACACTCTCAATCTGCTTGACCTCTTTGATGCTTGTCCATATGCTTCTCTAGAATCTAAGTTCCACGAGGACAGGAGGTTTTGTTTTAATGGCTGTATCCTACGTATCTAGAAAGTGCTTGGAGCAAGTTCAGCTGCCCTGAGGGAGAGCCGAGGTGCAGGTTAGCAGGCAGGATACCCCGCAGGGACCCACACCTGCAGAGGGGAAGAGGCAGAGGCAGGATGGGGCAGGGGGAGACGCTGAGTCCAATGAAGCTCCCCCAGGAGGGCTCAGCAGGCCCCACGGGGGCTCTGGGGCTGGTATAGCTCTTCAGAGCTGCCCTGAGTTGAGCGAGGAGGCTTGGCCCCTGCACCCACATCACAGCAACCACCACAGTGCTCAAAAAAATAGTTCAAAAAGTGTGTCTTTCTGGTTTTCCCCCCAAAAATGCAGTGCTTTGATTTTTGAACTTACATGCAGGTATATCTTTTTGCAAAGCAATCCCAAGGAGCAGGCTTAGGAGACTAGGAGGAGCAAAGCAGGGAAGGAGGAAGGATCCATTCGTCCATACACTGTGGGCAGGGGACTCGGAGCTGCTCAGGGCCCTTGTGGGAGCTCTGTGGAGCACTCCAGAGGAGGGACGTATTGCCCACAGCTCCCATTCCCCACGGCTCGAGGGTGCCATCTCCTTGCACCTCCAAGTGTGCACATGCGTGCATAGGGCTGAGCAGAAGGGTGACCAGTTGTCCCGGTTTGCCCACGGTTAGCCCAGATTTAGTGCTGAAGGTCCCACGTTGCAGGGAGCTCTGCAGTCCTGGCGACCCAGGGCAGTTGGTTACCCTCCAAGCAGCTTCTCCCAGCTGCCCACAGAGAAGCCCCAGGGCAGGAACCAGGTGAGGGGCTGGCAGGCTGCACCTGCACGCAGCTGATGGCACCAGCCGCCCCTTCGATTAAGAGGTGGGTGAGGATGCAGATGCAGGACACGGGAGGTGTCAGCCAGCCTTGATTGCCCCCTGGGTCAGCCGAGCATCTGAACTGAAAACCTCAATGCACCAAGTATGCCAAAATCTGTTTCTCTGTGGTTGAATTAGTGGCTTCTTTCTTGGCTTGAGGTAGTGTTTATGTGGCCTTCCGCTTTCAACCTGTCCCAAAATCGAGGGTAAAAGAGAAGTGTTTTCAAAAGCCCCAATAATTAGCAAATGCCTGGAGAGCGGGTTTTTTTATGTCCTTAAATGGCAGAATTTCTTGTGCATTTGGCTTATCTCCTTTCATGTGTATACGAGTAAAGACCGAAATTTGGCTCTTGGAAAAGCTTCCGGACCTGCCGGAAGCCACCGGCACCTGCCAAGTCCCCCTCACGTGATGATTAGGAGTCTCTGCCACCAGAATGCAATGAGCCTCCGCTGCCCTGGGCTCGTTTGGATTCGAGGGCAGAGAGGTATTTGGCACAGGGAGGCATGAAACTTCTGTTTGTACCGCGTTCTGCGATGGGCGCTAGTCTTGCTCTAAAAGAGCCTAAGGTGAGGAGAAAGAGTGCTCTTTGGATGTGAGTGATTGGAAATATCAGAAATTTAATCAAGGAAATGTGTGCTTTGGTGCACTTAGCATGAGTCCAATAGGAAAGCCTTGAAGCCAATGCGTTCATCTATTTTGTGAATCTGTCTCCCCCAGCCTGTGTGACTGATGGGCAGGTCCTCCGGTCCTTGGCACCAAATGCTTTCCCTCTGAATGTTTCCCTGAAGCAGTTGAGTGGGTTTGGACGGCATACTTGTCCCTTAGATGGCGTCCCCCAAATGCAGAGCATCACACACCCCAAATCACTGCATCCCCCCGTGAGGCATCTTGCTGCCCCAGTGACTGATCTGTTAGTAGTAACGGCATATCCTTTCCTGTAGAACTTGGCCCTCGTCTGTAATTGCCTGATGCTAATAGTGAAGAGAAAAGCTCTTTGTTCATTTAAAATTTTAGTGCTACTAAGATAGCTAAAAACTGTCCGCCCTGGCTCATTTTATCAGACTCTTGAAAAATGTATTAAAGTAGAAGCCTGTGTTAACTCAAGGCATGTTAATTCGATACCTAATATACATCCCTGCCAAATGCATACGTATTGTAATGTGGTTATTCCCATACTGTTCACCCACCACGCCAATGGGGCTAGCATATTTTGCTCTTTAATGAGCCAAATCCCTCAGACACTGATGGGGTGCTTGCAGCCTTGAGTGGGTTAGTGTGCGCGAGATGTTAGCCACGCTAATTAAAGTAAGATAGAAGGAACCCATGGTAGTCTCTCATGCTGCTGTTTATAACATCTGTCCCTTCTGCGTGCACACCATGCTCCAGGAGCTCTGCTGGTGGAGAGGTCTGGGAGCCAGAACCCACAAACTGGATCTTGCCAGGAAAGGAGAAAGTGAAGGCAACAGAAAGAAAGCCATGTTTTCAAAGTTGAAGACCCATACCAAGATTGCTCCAGGCTCGGGAAGGCCACTGCAACAGACACCACAGCTCTGGACACAAATATGGATGGATGGATGGATGGATGGATGGATGGATGGATGGATGAATAGATAGATAGATACCTGGGAGAGATTTATAGATATTAACATCTGTGCGTTTAAATACCCTGTGCATCCTGCCTGGGCTAATTTTAAAGCACGTTGAACAAAAGTAAAGGGAAATTTATTGGGAAAACTTACAGTCAGAGAAGTAGACACACAATGCCCCATACTCCCTTTTTCCCACAGAGAGGCAGGTGCATGTGGGTTGGCACAGGCTGACATGCCAGGGCACGTCCTCCAGGAGACGGTGGCCCTGTACACTGAGTGAATCAGCAGGGACACCGTCGGGGCAAGCGGCACCATGTTGACGGTGTTTGGCGGGGAGCTTCCTGGCCAGGGAACAGACGGGCCACAGTGCTCTGCTGGAAGCAGTCGGGACACTAGCCCAGGTCCACAGACCCTCTCGCTGGTCCTCGGTGAGATGGGTACAGAAGTCCAGAGTAAGCTTCCAGTATGCGGACAGCAACCGGATGCCATCACATCCTGCAAACAGTTTTATTATGTTTAACAAAAGTGTCGGTCTGTGCTAGCTCAAACGTTAAAGAAAAAATGTAACTTTATCACAGAAAGCTTAAGAAACCCTGAGCTAGAAGGATTCAGTTCTTACATTAGGATAACTCACTGAGCTAGTTTCTTGCTAAATTCTGACCTGAAAGGGAAGGAGGAAGGGGTTTGCAGGCTGTGTGTCTTCAGCTCTCTGATTACATACCGCTTCTGTTAGGAGATAGTGTCCGGGAAGGTATTTAATGGCGGGTCTAGGGTTTCCAGCTATCAATGTCCGTAATCCCTCCAGAAAGGAACATGCTTCCAGGAACACATCACATTATTCCTGAGTTGGTTCATACTATTGATCCGTGCAAACCGACAGAAAAGCACAAAGCATCATTAATAAGCTCCGGGCCTCCCCCTCGCCCTCAGCCTCGTCAGGATGTTCTTCATCCCAGAAGTAAACACACCACCTTCCCCTTGTCTTCCTCTCTGGGTTAGTTCCAGCCACAGTCACGTAATTGTAACAAGATGGGGAAATGTAATTACGTTAATAGCTGGTACCAGGACTCTTCTGAGAGAAGAAACTGAGTTTGTCGGCTGGGAGGGAGGTGGAGAGCCCTTCAGAGTCCCGGGGATGAGAAACATCTGTCCACCCACAACCAAGCAGTTCCACCCCAAGAGAAACCAGGGCACACATCATGAAAGCTGGGGATGAGAACGTGCACAGCAGCTCTGTTCGTGATAACCGACAGCTGGAGATGACCCAAACGCCCGTCAACAGGAGAACAGATAAACGCAGTGTTGTGTGTTCGTGCACGCGCTCGTCAGCAGCAAAGAACAGTGAGCAGGGAGACACCTCCCAGACCTAACAGTGAGCGGACAAAGCTGGAAACGAGAGACACTATGCTGTATGGTTTCTTCTCTGAAGTTCTAGAACAAGGAAAACTAATCTATGGGGAGAGAGGTCAGAATAACCGTTAACGGGGGTGGGAGGGGATGATGGAGAGCGGGGGCATCTCTGCGAGTGCTGTAGATTCTGATCTTAGGAGGCTTCCACAGGTGCACACATGGATAAATGCCCATTGAGTTGTCCAGTTAAGGTGTATGTGCATTCCAGCATTAGGTCTTATTTTATTTTATTTTACTTAGCTTTCTTTTATTTGTTTTTAGAGGGAGAGAGAGAGAGAATCTCAAGCAGGCTCCACGCCCAGTGCAAAGCCCATCTCAGGGCTCAGTCACAACCCTGAGATCATGACTTGACCTGAAATCAAGAGTCAGACGCTTAACTGACTGAACCACCCAGGCACCCCTTGAGCATTAGGTTGTAACTCAACTTTTACAGAAATAAAAGTACCCATGCATACTTGGCAGTCCTGAGTGTGGGTGGGATCGTTCCTGGCGAGGCAAGGGGAGCATAGAGCATGTTATTCTGGAGGGAGGAGAGGAAGGAAGAGTTGGTGAGCTGATGGTGAGAGCCTGCGAATCTGCCAGGAATTCACGGCGGACTCACTTTGTGAGGGCATCTGTTGTGGGAACCAGCGGAAGACCATTTTCCAGGGTGGCTTGGGAAGGACCCAACAGAGCCCATGTGGACAGAACAGAGAGGGGAGCAGAGCATCCGGAAACCATGAGATGGGGCAGAGCCAGACCCAGATTCTGTGCAGCTTGAAGCTTTCATAGTTGGGCTGGAGGGACACATCTAAGAAATGAAGTATAAAATTATGTACACAAGCTTACTGAATATTTATTCAGACCAAGTAAAGAAATCAACAACAAATTACAGGTTGTAAAAAATGGGAAAATGCAGGGCATCTGGGTGGCTCAGTCGGTTAAGCATCTGCCTTCGGCTCGGGTCATGATCTCCGGGTCCTGGGATCGAGCCCTGCATCGGGCTCCATGCTCGGTGGGGAGCCTGTTTCTCCCTCTCCCACTCCCTCTGTGCTCTCGTTCTCTCTCAAAGAAATAAATAAAATTTTTATTTTATAAAAGGGAAATGCTACAGACATCACAAAATATATAAAATGTATCATAATGTCTTTAATTTTAAGTAACTAAGTAACTGACCCACCTCTGCTCATACCCTTTTCCTACATATCTCTGGCTGCGTCAGCTTTGAACAATCCTGAACATGAGTTGATAAGCGCTTTCTTTATGTAATGATAGAATTGGAAGGTAATTTAATATTTCTTTTAGCATCATCGATCAACATTTATTTTTTAAATGTTGATAGTTTAGAAAAGTTACCTTTGGCTTTATAACCTGATATTCTTAATCCCACGTATATATTTATGATTGTTCTCAAATCTGAGCGAAACCTATCAAGTGTCTTCTTTCTATGAGCTGTAAGATTTCAGGGCATTTCACATCTTCTTACAAAGTGACAAATCTTAAATACCCTGAATTCCTGGTAATCATTAACCTTAACCAGTTTGTCATCAGTGTCTTTCTGGAGCAAAGTGTTAGGAGACTTATGTCATCTTCGTCACTGTCAGTAGCTCATGTCAAGCAAGCACGACATTAAAACAGAAATTCTGATAAAATCTATTTTGCATAATTCCCACTAAAAAAAGAAAATGTAGAGTGTGTTTATTGCTGTCTATGCTGCATTATCAAGTCAATTTCTGACAAGGTGAAACATACATTTTACTAAGCATGTCATAAGACGGGCACTGCATTCTCTACTTCCAATGTGACATATCACACAATTGGGACAATTTTCCAGTTCAGCTTCTGGCTCTTCAGACTGCAAAGCTTGCTTCTGCTCTACCACCCACATTTTCCATAGCCCGATGCCATACACAAGTTCACGGTATGCGATATGCCTCGGGCTGTCCCACGCGCCAAGTTATTTCTGTAAGTCATGCTAGACCTGGATAGCCAGCAATTCCTTCACTGTGCATGGAAGTAACCATATACCACATAAATGGATCCATTAGAGCCAGACCAAATAGAGCCCAAGTCCAACTGCCCCATCGTGGGACACAAAAATGCCACGGCCACTCAGAACCCCTGTGGCACAGAGGAAGTGTAATGAGGATAAAGTTGCGATGGAAAGAGACAGTGGTTTTGTTCAACCACTTACTTTGCAAATGTTACAAAAGCATGTGAGCTTTGAACATATTTCTTGGAAGGAGAACCCATTCAAGGCATCCACTTACATTTCATTAGCCTTACGATAAATCTCTTCCGGGATGAATCTCTGTTGCACTCTCACCTGACTGTGAATTTGGGGGAGAGGAATGTGAGCCAAATTTGCTACCTTCCAAGAGGCAGGAAGTCCTGATGACATATAATATCTGAGTTCCATAATTTTGGGCACATATGTAGACACGGAAACTTTGGCAGTATTAGGAAGATGGCTTCCAGCTGCAAGTCACGGTCGGCCAGGGCTTTCAGCACACCCCGTGGCCCATTGCATTCAACGGCGTTTCATCAGAGCCCTGTTTACATCCATATACTATGTCCAACCACTAACAGCGGCTGAAGCCAGGGATCTCAACCTCAGCTGCACAGTAGAATAATCTGGGAAGCATTTAGCATTTAAAAAAAAAATAACAATGGGGGCACGTGGGTGGCTCAGTCGGTTAAGCATCTGCCTTCAGCTCAGGTCAAAATCCCGGGGTCCTGGGATCGAGCCCCACGTCGGGCTCCTTGCTCAGTGGGGAGCCTGCTTCTCCCTCTCTCTCTCTCTCTCCCTGCCTCTCTCTCTCCCTGCCTCCCTCTCTCTCTGTGTCAAATAAATAAATAAAATCTTAAAAAAAAAAATAACAATGATTGGCTCCTGGCTACCTCTGCTACTACCAAGCACGGATTTAGATGGTCTGGGGTGAAACCCAAGAATCCATAGTTTTAAAAAACTCCCTAAGTAATTCTCATGTGCAGCCACAGGGGAGAAACAGTGCATCAGGTAGACAGTTCCAGGATGAAGTTAGCCTTTCATGGTCCACTGCCCTCGTGACCTTGGAGGGAGGTTCCCTTCATGACGAGAAGGTGGCTCTTGCAGCCCCAGGGACCATGCGTCACGTGGAAAAGCAGGAAGGGACAAGAAGGGTAGTGGGAAGTCCTCACTTGCATCTGCTAAGTCTCCTCCAATCTAGGACCGTTCCTTCTTGGCATGACCTCGGCATTTTTGAAGAGTGCTGGTCAGATATGTTGTAGGATGCTTCCCAGTTTGGGTGTATCTGGTATGTTCTCACAATTGGATGGAGGGTACGCTTTTCATCAGTATGGTGTTAGCATAGATTCCTTGGTTGAGGTGATGTTTACCAAGCTGCTCCACCATGAGGTTACTTTTTTGCCTTTGTAACTCATCTCAGGCGGTACCCTGCTACCAGGCAGCTAGCCCGCACCTCCTCAGATGCTCACCTGCTGGTGGGAGCTCCTCACCGAAATGCCAAAGTGACTTCTTAACAATGTGACTCAGGCTGTAACCCTCCCTTGCACGAAATATCCTCATGGCCCCAGGCAGTGCTTTTAATAAAATCCAACCTCCTCACCAGGGCCTTCAGGCTTTGTGTGATCTGGCTGTGCCAACCCCCCCCCCGCCCCACACACACTCCTCTCACTGAGGTTCAACCCAAGTGTCTTGCATTTATTTTATTTCTCCAGGGTTCCATATGCTCCTTCCCACTGTCTGGTTTTCACATTCTTCCTAATAAATACCCTTGGTCAGGTCCTGCTGTGGTTGACACACGACTTAGGATTCAGGTCTCCGTGAGAATATGGCCTCCCTGCTTGGCCACCACCGCTCCCTCCGGTGCCATCTCCTGCCTCCCTCTGCAGTGAGTGGTTCCGTTTTGTTTCTCATACCCTGCCCCTGTCTGAACTTAGGCCTTTGCCCCTGACGACACGATCAGCTTTGTGACGTCAGAAACTCGATCTCTGTGATTCACTGCTTTATCTCTAGTGTTGAGGACAAAAAGGTGCTCATAAAATAGTTGTTGAACGCATGAATTTCTTTAATCTCTCATGCCCTGCCCACGCTTCTAGCCACAGCCACGGGGCGGCGGGCGGGGGGGTGGTAGTCCTTAATTTCATTGATCCACATGACCTTCCTCGGACTCCAAGGTGGCTCCTAATTCTGGCGCCTCCCGATCTGGCAGCTAAGTTCCTTTATATACAAAGTCTGGCCAGGAAACACCATTTCTGTGTCTCGTGTTCCCACGCTGGAATCTTATCGATTGTTTCAGTTCAGCCTCTCCTATGGCCCCTCGAGCATCCCCTCAATCACGGAGTCACTCTCCCTTCAGGCAAGGGCAACGTGGAGTCCGTTATTCCCCTCTGGGGACCGACGTATGGGGGCAGGAACCCTTTTCGAAGAACAGTTCATTTGGCAGACAGCCCCTGCGGAGGATGGACCACTGTGAGCACAGACTCAGGGGATACCTGAGCATGTGAGCATCGGAAACGGACGTTTGAGCTGTCCCCGCACGGGAACCACAGCGTTGTGTCGTACCTGGACTCTTATTGCACAGGCTCTGAGCTTGGGCGAGCTGCCGCCCTGTTCCTGAACTCAGGCAGGCTGCGCCCCTGCCTGGGACGGATGGCCAGGGCTTTCAGCACACCCCGTGGCCTGTTGCATTCAACAGCGTTTTATCAGAGCCCTGTTTTGACATCCACGCAGTGGTGCCGAGCACCTTCTGCATCCCTGTTAATTGACAACAGCACTGTTTAATTCTGTGTTCTCTAAAAAGCCCTTGGGAGAATCACTTAATGTAGAAGTAACCAGAGAACACACACAGGTCCAACAGGCCACCGGTCCGCAGGATATTCCTGTGTTCATCGTCTTGAGAAACCAGAGCAGCTGGGCACCTCCCCAGGGTCCAGCAGTGCGGAAGGGGCAGAAGATGAGAGAGAGCACCTCCCTCGCCCTGGGGGAGCACAGAGGCTGGACAGCAGGTGCATCACGGGCATTCGGTGCCGCTGAGCTTTGCATCCTGGGGCTGCTAGGGAGGCTGCCCTGCAGACATTGCCTAGTAATTCACAACACACCTTGCTTACGTCCACCCCCTATGGTGAGAGGAAAGTTGGTGTCCATTTTCCACTTAACCATCATCTGCAAAGGTATGACTTTGATTCGTAGACCTTTGAATATTAGAAACCTGAAAGTTACCAAGAAGGATTTAGGACTATCTAGAAGCAATATTTTTAAGGGGAAAAAAAACACAGAACATAGATGCTGGCCATCATGATTTTAGAAAAAATAAGAACATGCATACATAAACGTGTGTGCATGCATAGACTCTCCGAAAGGCTGCTCAGGAGCCTGTACTGACCACAGTCACTTTCAGGGTGAAGGACAGGGAGCCTGGAGGGGGTGGGCGGGGCCTAGGATTCACAGGTATTCACAGGTGCCTGCTTCTTTCTGTTTTGTTTAACTTTTAAACCGTGAGCTGGTATCAACTTTCCATTCTTATGCCAAAGCAACTAGCAATTGGAAAGAAAATCTCTGATGAGTTACGCAGACTTGCAAAGCCAGTATGAAAGATTCCTGACACATGACAAAGCTTTACGAATTTTAAAAAATCACTGAAAGAGGACATACTCATTGATGTCAGTGTTTCTTGTTGCAGTAGAGTGGAGATCCAGAAGTCCGCGGGCCTCACGGGGCTTTCCGAGTTAGAGTGTGTGGGGTAGTCCCGCAGCGAGCCCAGTTCACACCAGCTCAGACCCGGGTCATCGGCTCCAGCTTGCTGTGCTTCGGTCTCCCTCCTATAAACTAGTCGTGTAATAACGCTTGCCTCATTGGGTGGTTATGAAAATTACATAAAACACGGAAAACACTTAGAATAGCACCTGGAACATAGTAAATACTATGTAAACAGTGGAGATTTTTTGAACCAATATTGACACTTTATTAGTACTGAAGGCCCCTAGTTTCCCAAGAGAGAACCTAGTTCTCTCTTGGTTGTGCATTCTGTGTGTTTTCACCAAATGCAGAATGATGCGTATCCACCATTTCAGTGTCTTTGCCCCAAAGAAAATACATGTTTTGCTGTTCCTCCCTCCCTCCTTCCTAACTCCGGATCTTTCTACCAATCTTTTCACCATCTCCAGAGTTGTGCCTTTGCCAGAATGTCACACAGTGTGCAGCCTGGCTTCTTCCACTTAGGTGCCGCAGAGGACACGCGCCAGGTGGGACCTGGGAAGCCGGCGGGGGCCAGACCACATCACACCACGTGGGACACAGTGCGAGTTGACTGTATTATCCCAAAGCGGTGGAAAACCACGGATGGGTTTTCAGAATGGTGTCCTGAGAGGAATATGGTAGTAATAAGTCTGTGGTTTTAAAAGAATGCTCTGTGCACTTTTGTCCCAATAAAAGTGATTAAGGGAAACTAAACAGGGAGGAGGGATGTGGAAATTCTGTGAGGCTTTGAGTCCACACCCAGATACGCCCCGACCGAAATGCCTGCATATGTCCAGCGAAGGACATGTACACGTCTGTTAGTGTCAGCATCACTTGTCATAGCCAAACCCTGGAAACACCCAAAGGTCCACAAAAGGGAGGACGGATGAGCGAATCGTGCGCTTTCCCACGAACCAGTCTCACAAAGACAGGAACACGTGGTGCGACCCCATTTATACCAAAGGTTAGCAACAAGGAAGTGTGGGCTGTGGTATGGGGGCGGGGAGGAGGGGGCACGGGCAGGGACCTGGAGGGTGTGAGGGGTTTCCAGCACGGCGATGACGTTCTGGTCCTTGAACTGCGTTCAGGTTCTGGGTTTGTTCACCTTGAGACCCGGCTTTGAGCTGTGCACTCACGGTGTGCACACTTGTCTGCGTGTCGTAAGGACGTTAAACAGAAAGTAAGTTCATGAAAAGATTTTTTAAATAATGAAGGAGCAGAGAAGGTGAGGAGGAGACAGGGAGGGAGGGTAGGGAGAAGTGGCAGGCATTTCGGGCCATGGCACCGCCACCCCACCGCCATCGCCACCGAGCAAGGGTGTTGCAGTGGCTCCCTGGGACTGCTGGCCCAGGGCCCCGCGTCACCAGCGACATCGTGGATGCAGGCGGTGGCAGGAGCGCCTCAAGTGGGTAATGCTGGGTCCAACCCACGTGGCAAGGCTGTGCTTGAAATGCTCCTGTTAGCGAGCCCACATGTCCATCGACGGATGGATGGATAAAGATGTGGGGTGCGGGTGTGTGTGTGTGTGTGTGTGTGTGTGTGTGTGTGTGTGTGTGTGTATAATAGAATATTACTCAGCCAGAGAAAAAATGAAATCTTGCCATTTGCAACGACATGGATGGAACTAGAGGGTATTACGCTAAGTGAGATAAGTCAATCAGAGAAAGAATTATCATATGATCTCACTCATATGTGGGATTTAAAAAACAAAACAGAGGCGCATGGAGGAAGGGAAGGGAAAATAAAATAAGATGAAAACAGAGAGAGAGAGAAACCATAAGAGACTCTTAACTATAGCAAACAAACGGAAGGTTGCTGGAGGGGAGGGGGTGGGGGGCTGGGGTCACTGGGGGATGGGCACGAAGGAGGGCGCGTGATGGAATGAGCGCTGGGCGTTAGAGACAACTGACGAATCACTGAATTCTACCTCTGAAACTAACAATACGCTATATGTTAACAGAACTGAATTTAAATTGAAAATTTTTTTAAAAGAAGAAAAAAAGAAAAGAAAGAAATGCCTGTGCTAGCATTCACATAGCCCGAGTGGGATCATTGTCCTGCTTTGCCGGGTATGAAGCAGAGACTCCTGCAGCCCAAGCAGCTGGGAGAGCTGGGCTTTTGTGGAGGGACGGACAGGGAGGGAGGACTCCTTAATCAGTGCTCATCCACTTTGGAAGATGCAATCAAAACTGGAGCCTTTCAGAACCGATGGGCGGATTTCATCTTTGTAAGGAGCCCGTCGGGCCAGCCCGTTCTTCATGGACCACCCTACTCTGGGCTCAGGCCCTCAGCCCGCAGGGCGATGAGAACCAGAAATGAGAAGCGTCTGTCGGATGCACGTTCACCAGCCTCACCGATGAGTCTCACTAAGTAGGCAGGCCAGTTTCCTGGGGCTTCCGTAGCCGTGACCCCGACCTGGCGGCTTTCTGGAGGCCAGATTCCGAAACCGGGTCTCAGCAGAACTGCACCTGCTCCAGAGGCTCACCTCCTGCAGCCTCTCTATCCACACATGGGCTTTTCCCTGGAGAGTCTGCGTCTCTCCTTTTCTGTCTCTTACAAGGACATGCTCACAGGACTCAGAGTCCACCTCAACCCGGTCTGACCGCCTCTTAACTAAATCATATCTGGAAAGATCCTATTTCCAAATAAGATCACATTCTGAGGCTCTAGGTAGACAAGAATTTGGGGGGACACGATTCATCCCAGTGTAGAAGGTCTGCAGAGCGTTTTTTATAGTTTATTCCTATTTGGTGATATATTCACATGGTTTAAAGTCAAAATGGAATGCAGGCCGTTCTCACCTCGCAGAGTGCCCTGCTAGTGGGATCTGATGCTTCAGAGCCGTGTCGTCGGTCCATGGCCACGTGGTGAGGAGCCCCACCGATAGGTTCCACTGGTACGATGCAAACCCAGGGCTGCCTGGAGGAAGGGACTAAGCTCCTGGCATAGGTGGTGCTATAGACCCAACATCCATGTCCCCCCAGATTCATATGTTGAAACCTGATGCCCAAGGTGATGGTGGGAGGAGGTAGGGTCTTTGGGGGTGATGAGGTCGTGAGGGTGGAGCCCCATGAATGGGATTAGTGCCCTCATAAAGGAGACCCCGGAGAGCCCCCCCCCGTCCACCACGGAAGGGCACAGCGGGAAGGCGGCATCTATGAGCCAGGAGCCTCTGAACCAGGGTCCAGGGGGTGCAGGGGCACTTGGACACTGAAGGAGAGACAGCCCAGAAAATAGTCAATGCTCAGGGCAAGTTTGGCCTTCACTGTGGGCACTGGGGGTCGGAGGCCCTGGCTGCCTTGCACCTGACCTTTGCCATTGAGGGGTCCGCCCTGGTGGTCCCTCTGTGTCGGTAGGCAGAGCACCTGCTTGCTGCTTCATGTACCTGTGTAGAGCCTGTGGCCCACGGAAGTGTATGATGAGCAGCACGGGCCCAGGTGATTCACATGGAGGGCCGTGCTGGGTGGTCTGGGCCAACACAGGAGGCACGCAGAGCACGGCCCTCCCCTCCCTGGCCCTGCCAGCATCTCTGCCCCTCTTCTCTGCTGACTGAGGCACCTCTGATGAGACAAAAAGGGACGGTGTTGTTATTATGGCGCTAAGTTATTTCTTGACTTGGTGGTCTGTGCTTGCTTTGTAATTATTCATACCATCATATATGGTCCATGTTGTATCTATGTCATATTCTGTGACTGAAAAGGAAAGAATGCAACATTTAAAGAAAGACTTTAAGGATGGCTCGCTCTGGGGTTAAAAGGGACCAAAGAGCCTTATTGCCAAAGGAATGAATGACTACTGGTGAATTTTCTAAATGGTGGAGGAGGGAGGGTGGAAGACGTGATGGAGCTTGCTGTTTTCTCCCTCTGCCAGGGCTCTTGGATCCCAGCATGCGCGGCACACTCAGGCCGTGTGCATCTTCGGGAGCGCGCAGAACTGGGCTTGCAAGCGAGCCTTGGGGGGGTGGGGTGCGCCTGGAGGGAGAGAGCAAAGATGCTGCAGGGCGAAGCATTTAGTGTTACATCAGAGATACTGATGTTTGCAGCTTCCTTTGAATTGAATCATAAAAGAAGATGGACAGAGGGTTGGAACGTGGAGAGATCTGTGATAAAGCAAATACAGAAAAAAAAATAGAAGCTAGGTGGTGGTTCTGTGGTATTCATTGTACAATTTCAGTCTTTCCGTTTAATATGTCATAACAAAACATTGAAAAAGGAGGTCAAAAATTTTTCATCAAAATATTAAAACTGTAGTTGAGGTCTGACTCTGATGGTTGTTCTGCGGGTAGATGGAGGGTTGCCAAAGTTTGGGAAATGCTGCATTTGAGCAAGCGAGCAGAGGTGATGGCCAGACAGGGCTCCCCAGACGGCAGAGGGGACAGAAGAGTTCACGTAGCCCCTGCCGGCCTGAGTGGAGCCGTGGCATTCCCTCTTCCTGTGGGCCCACAGCTGCTACCCCCCAGCAGGTCCTCCAAAGTTTCCAGATCTGAGCCATCTCCCCAAGCCAGGTAGTGCTGCCAAGACTGGGTTGGGAAATGAGATAAGCAGCTTGGCTCAGGCGCGCCTGCCAGGATCAGGGGGTTTCCTTGATGCCACGGAGTCGAGGCTGGTGCTCCAGAGCAGGAGCATGGCCCTCAGAGAGCTGATGGCATTTGTCTGGGGAGACAATGCGGGGGGATGGGTCCATCCTGCAGCGGTGTGGACTTAGGCTAGACTCAGGACTTAAGAGATAGCTGCCTTGCCCATGGGGAAACACCGAAGTGCTGGCAGGTACTTGTGGATTTTGAGGGTGATGAGCAAAGGAGTTTCCATAATGTCAACTAAGTGTATTATTCTCTCTACTACATGCTGGGACCTGCTCCCCATGCCTCAAGGGACCACCATTTAATCCTACATCTCCCTGAGGGGAGCGCTAGATTATCACTCACATTTTGCAGGTAGGGAGCATACAGGTGGGGAGCATGCAGTTGGGGAGCATACATGTGGGGGAGCATGCAGTTGGGGAGCATACATGTAGGGAGCATACAGGTGAGGGTGTATACAGGTGAGGGAGCATACAGGTGGGGGAGCATACATGTAGGGAGCATACAGGTGGGGAGCATACAGGTGGGGGAGCATGCAGTTGGGGAGCATACAGATGGGGAGCATAGGGGTGGGGAGCATACAGGTGGGGAGCATACAAGGAGCATACAGGTGGGGAGCATACAGGTGGGGGAGCATACAGGGAGCATACAGGTGGGGAGCATACAGGTGGGGAGCATACAGGTGATGGAGCATACACGTGGGGAGCATATAGGTGAGGGAGCATACAGGTGAGATATAGGTGAGGGAGCATACAGGTGAGGGAGCATACAGGTGGGGAGCATACAGGGAGCATACAGGTGGGGAGCGTACAGGTGGGGAGCGTACAGGGAGCATACAGGTGGGGAGCGTACAGGTGGGGAGCATACAGGTGGGGAGCATACAGGGAGCATACAGGTGAGGGAGCATACAGGTGGGGAGCATACAGGGAGCATACAGGTGGGGAGCGTACAGGTGGGGAGCGTACAGGGAGCATACAGGTGGGGAGCGTACAGGTGGGGAGCGTACAGGTGGGGAGCATATAGGTGAGGGAGCGTACAGGTGGGGAGCGTACAGGTGGGGAGCATACAGGGAGCATACAGGTGGGGAGCGTACAGGTGGGGAGCATATAGGTGAGGGAGCGTACAGGTGGGGAGCGTACAGGTGGGGAGCATACAGGTGGGGAGCGTACAGGTGGGGAGCGTACAGGTGGGGAGCGTACAGGGAGCATACAGGTGGGGAGCGTACAGGTGGGGAGCGTACAGGTGGGGAGCGTACAGGTGGGGAGCGTACAGGGAGCATACAGGTGGGGAGCGTACAGGTGGGGAGCGTACAGGGAGCATACAGGTGGGGAGTGTACAGGTGGGGAGCATACAGGGAGCGTACAGGTGGGGAGCGTACAGGTGGGGAGCGTACAGGGAGCATACAGGTGGGGAGCATACAGGGAGCATACAGGTGGGGAGCATATAGGTGATGGAGCGTACAGGTGGGGAGCGTACAGGTGGGGAGCGTACAGGTGGGGAGCATACAGGTGATGGAGCATATAGGTGAGGGAGCGTACAGGTGGGGAGTGTACAGGTGATGGAGCGTACAGGTGATGGAGCATATAGGTGAGGGAGTGTACAGGTGGGGAGCGTACAGGTGGGGAGCATATAGGTGAGGGAGCGTACAGGTGGGGAGCGTACAGGTGGGGAGCATACAGGGAGCATACAGGTGGGGAGCGTACAGGTGGGGAGCATATAGGTGAGGGAGCGTACAGGTGGGGAGCGTACAGGTGGGGAGCATATAGGTGAGGGAGCGTACAGGTGGGGAGCGTACAGGTGGGGAGCATACAGGTGGGGAGCGTACAGGTGGGGAGCGTACAGGTGGGGAGCGTACAGGTGGGGAGCATATAGGTGATGGAGCGTACAGGTGGGGAGCGTACAGGTGGGGAGCATACAGGGAGCATACAGGTGGGGAGCATACAGGTGGGGAGCGTACAGGTGGGGAGCGTACAGGTGGGGAGCGTACAGGGAGCATACAGGTGGGGAGCGTACAGGTGGGGAGCGTACAGGGAGCATACAGGTGGGGAGCATACAGGGAGCATACAGGTGGGGAGCATATAGGTGATGGAGCGTACAGGTGGGGAGCGTACAGGGAGCATACAGGTGGGGAGCATACAGGGAGCATACAGGTGGGGAGCATACAGGTGGGGAGCGTACAGGTGGGGAGTGTACAGGTGGGGAGCATACAGGGAGCGTACAGGTGGGGAGCGTACAGGTGGGGAGCGTACAGGGAGCATACAGGTGGGGAGCATACAGGGAGCATACAGGTGGGGAGCATATAGGTGATGGAGCGTACAGGTGGGGAGCGTACAGGTGGGGAGCGTACAGGTGGGGAGCGTACAGGTGGGGAGCGTACAGGTGGGGAGCATACAGGTGATGGAGCATATAGGTGAGGGAGCGTACAGGTGGGGAGCGTACAGGTGGGGAGCATACAGGGAGCATACAGGTGGGGAGCATACAGGTGGGGAGCGTACAGGTGGGGAGTGTACAGGTGGGGAGCATACAGGGAGCGTACAGGTGGGGAGCGTACAGGTGGGGAGCGTACAGGGAGCATACAGGTGGGGAGCATACAGGGAGCATACAGGTGGGGAGCATATAGGTGATGGAGCGTACAGGTGGGGAGCGTACAGGTGGGGAGCGTACAGGTGGGGAGCGTACAGGTGGGGAGCGTACAGGTGGGGAGCATACAGGTGATGGAGCATATAGGTGAGGGAGTGTACAGGTGGGGAGCGTACAGGTGGGGAGCATATAGGTGAGGGAGCGTACAGGTGGGGAGCGTACAGGTGGGGAGCGTACAGGTGGGGAGTGTACAGGTGATGGAGCGTACAGGTGATGGAGCATATAGGTGAGGGAGTGTACAGGTGGGGAGCGTACAGGTGGGGAGCATATAGGTGAGGGAGCGTACAGGTGGGGAGCGTACAGGTGGGGAGCGTACAGGTGGGGAGTGTACAGGTGGGGAGCATACAGGTGAGGGAGCGTACAGGTGGGGAGCATACAGGTGGGGAGCGTACAGGTGGGGAGCGTACAGGTGAGGCAAGCAGATCATAGCATCAGGTCAGTAAAATGTGGAGCCAGGGTTGGAGCTCCTGCTCTGCACCTGTCTGTCCAGCTGCCATTTGTGGAATGTTCCTGGGATTTCCTTCCCTACAAGTGGGAAAAAAGGCACAGGCATTTAAGGGAGCCCTCCTGTTTGGTAACTTGCAGAGGGGACCTCGGTGGAAGGAGGGAGGCAGGGCAGACGGGCAGATGGTCTCAAGAGTAAGAGTGGGCAGTCCCACTTGCCAGTGAATCCTGACTGGGAAAGCCTGAGATAGAAGTCCCAGAACAGCCCGTGCTTTGCAGCTGCCGGAATGATGGCACAGGGGGCACCCAGCACACTAGGCCTGGAGGGAAGGCTCATCGCCAGGAAAGGAACTGAGTAAGACGAGCCCATGATGCATTTGGCAACGGGGCTGGTGATGTGATGATTTAGTGTTGTTTTCCATGTTACCAAGTCAAGAGCTGTCTTCCAGAATCGCGGTGTGTGGTTGGACAGGTTGTGCACTGCAGGACTCTGGTGGAAGCGTGCCCTGTGCACGGATGCCTCCGCCCTCTCCTTCTCTCTGAGGAACAGCTGCAGCAGGGGTCTGGCTCAAGCCCGGGGCGTCCTCCAGCAGCAGGACACCCTGCACAGGCGCCGGCCCCGGCCACATCCCACGGCTGACGGAGTGGCCAGCTCGGAGGAGGGCAGGCACGCCTCTTGGTTGTGGCTGGTGTACGCTGGTCACAGGCGCCGGGGCAGCAGGTCTGGAAGGGGACTGAGGAGAGAAGAGCCATTAATAGGAAAGCCCACGCTCGCCGCGTGGAAGAGCGATGTGGGTGTCTCTGCAGCTCCCAGAAGCTGCTGCTTCCTCCTTTCCCTGACACAAAGCAGAAGGCCCGGCCAGCTGCCCCCAGGTCTGTGTGAAGACATTTCACCCTTGTTGGCTCCTCTGCCCGCGAGCCAACAGCAAGCAGACGGTTCTCCTCCAGCTCACACGTCGGCCTGTGTCCTCCCCGGGGGCTCTGGGGCCTGGGCAGCAGAGGCTGATGCATCCCGCTCACTGAGTGCCCCCCGAGGACCCAGCAGGGGCCCGTCTAAGGATAAAATGTCCAGTCGAGAGCCATGGATGGCCACAGGGACGTGCCTGCTGGGGGGGGGGGTAGCCAAAGTGTGGGAGCGCTGCGTTGTCTTGTGTGCTCCGTGGGCAAAAGTCAGAGGCGCTGAATGTCCTAGTGTGTTGTCCCCGACAGCCCCACACTGTAAACAAGTGTCCCACGTCCCTCACAACACTTAAATGTCCTTCTAGGGAACAGGGGCCCTTATGAGGACCATAGCTTAATACACAGAACACTGGATTTTTCAGGAATGCCAACGCAGGGTAAATGGAAGGAATATTTTGTGTTTGTTGGTGACTTTACCAGGAGCTGTCCCCCACCTGGGGAAGCCTCCTCACCAGGCATGGCGCTGAGCCACAGCGGCCGCCCCTCTGGGCCCACGCCCTGGGAGCCTCTGCCTTTTGTGGGTGGGGAGAGGAGCTTCACTGCGTGTCCTGGTGAGTCGTGCGCAAGAAGCTGCCCTTTGAAATATGCATCATTCCGTTATATTCACGTTTACTTTATATCTGGTTAGGGATATTAATTGTAATAAAATGTCTTGTAGGTGGGTTCCATTATCTGCGAATCCCATTTCAGGATTGTAAAGGGAGCGTCGCAGAATATCTGCCGAACGATGTGGGTACAGTGGCTGATGGGTTGGAACAGCGGGCTTAGGAAATTTGGTGCCGTCCTGGAGGCAATGTCAGGACTTGGTGCAAAGTGGTTCTCACCTCTGTTCATTCAACGGCTCTTTGTGGCGCGCCCACTGGACGCCAGGCACTGTTCCAGGCACGGAGGATGCTGTGGATCCGAGACAGGTCTTCCCTACCATGCCAGTTAGTCAGGATGGGCTCCCCGAGGCCGAGGAATGAGCAGCAGAGCCTCAGCAGGCTCCCCTGCACTCAGAGGGCGGCAGGTAACTCGGCAGGGCAGGCATCCTCCGTGGAGGCAGCATGATGCGGCACCTGCCCGCCCCCCTTCCCCGGACCTGCGAGAACAAAGGCGGCACCAGAATTACGAACACAATGTCCCCGGCACAGGTCTCTGCTCTGCTGGGGCGGGTCCCTCTGAATGTGAAGCACGCGTCCGCTTCGTCCTAACCTTGGCTGCCCCAAGACCAGGGTCAAGAACAGCTTGCCATCCAAAAGGGAAGGGAGAGAGAGATGCACACTCTGTAGTTTCCAGAGCGGGCTGCTAGCTTCCGAGGACCGGGAGAAGGTATTTTAAGGAAAGCTGAGCACGGGGTGGGGGCGCAGAATTCAACAGCCGGTGGCAGAACAGAAGTCAGTCCTCCTAGAGGCGCTTTTCCCAAGGAGTCTGGTTTTCCCTCCGTGTCCGTGTTTTTATCCGTGTGTGTCTGCATGTGATTAACGCGGAGCTATTTCTCCAGCTGCCCCAGAAGGAGATGCGCGACAGTCTCCGTGCGCACGGCTCCGGCCCGCCCACTGTGGCGTGGGCCCCGGGCCCACGGCACTGGCCACATGCTGGGCCATGTTGAGAACAAAGACAAGAGAGCATTCCCTGAGCGCCTGATTCCTTCTGACCCAGGGAAACACTGCAAGCAGAACGTAGGCTCCTGCAAAAAGGCTTGATTTGGGTTTTAAAATAACAGAGCCTCCTGGGAACTTAAATTTAGGGTTTTAGAGGGAAAATTAGGCTATCGCACACAGATGATTCCAAAAATACCAGAATATCTGTGTTTGGTGTCATAGATAAGCGGCCCACGTGGGGCTGGGGGGTGCCACTCGGATGCTCCTCCGGAAGGGGCTCTCAGCTCTGCCCAGGAGTGCGGACGGTGGAGCTCCCTGGGTCACCTCGGTTCCGAGCTGAGCTGTGCCCTTCCTCTGCAGCCCCGGCTGACGGATGACGGAGGCGGTGGCATGAGGCCCCAGCTCCTTGCACCCACACATGGCTCCTCTCCTGGGTAGCCGTTCCTGGCCCTGGGCCCTCACTACAGCCGGGAGGGGTGCCACCACGTCCGCACCGGACCGGAGAGCCCCCCCGCCTGTCCTGTGCCCCTTCCTGCTCCCTCCGCAGATGCTGCTACCTGGTGGACCTTCTGTCTTGGGGTCTGCTCCCCAGAGAGTTCCCCAGTCACACTGCGTGGTGTCACAAGAGGGCCAAGATGTCCCGCGTGCAAATCCCAGTGCTTTCCAGCCATGCAGACCCAATCTGGTCACCTGATCACACGGTGCCTCGGTTTCCTGCTCTGCACAGGGGGCCTCGTGAGAACCCCGCCGTGCTGGGTGACTGTTGGGGATCACACGTCCCCGCGTGGAAGCCCTGGGAGGGAGTCGGTCCCGGGCGCCCACTCTCACTGCCGCCGTGTGAAGCCCCACTGGGCGCCACGTGGCCCCTGAACCGTGGTGCCTCCCGCGGTGGGAAACAGGCTGTAGGGATCGGCGCGGGCCGTGTGAGGAGGTACCTGAGCCGCGGGGGGTGCGCTACACGGCAGACGTTGATTTTCCTACGATTCTGGGGTTGGAAGTGCAAGGTCGGGGTGCCGGCTTTCTCCTGAGGCCGCTGTCCTTGGGGACGGCCGCCTCCTCCCTGTGCCCCACACATGGTCTTCCCTCCGCGTGGGAGCACCCCTGGGCCTCTGCGTGTCCTGCTCCTGATGAAAGGCCACATCTTCACATCAGCACCTCTCTGGAGGCCCTGTCTGCAAATCCAGCCCCATCCTGAGGTCCTGGGAGCCACGGCTTCCACAGAGGGACGTGGCGGGCAGGCAGGTGAGCCCCTGTCAGGGCCGTGTGATGCGCAGTCAGCTCACTCCCTCTGCGCGCTGACTGCCACGGCTCTTTGTCCTCCGTGTGCTCACTGGACACTTGCTTCTCCCTTGGCGGAAGCCTGTCTCCTTCCCGTTAACAGACACCAGTGAGGTCGGTTGCCTCCCGATAAATTAGCCTCGCCTGGCAAGCTAGGTAAAGTTGTCTTGTGCTCTGCTAGCCCAGTGGAACACGTCCCTCGTGGCTATGGGACACTGTGCCTCAGTTTCTCCTCTGGAACATGGGACAGTAGTACTACCCAATAGACGTATGTGGAGGATTGCATGGAATTAGGTATTAGATGCTCAGCATAGGTGCCTTGCGTATAACAAACACTCAGTAAACATTAGACACTGTGTCCGTTGCTACCACTATTATTAACGGTATGATTTTTGTCCAGGATAAAGACTAATCTCAAACACGTTAATACCTAGCTTGAGAATTGGATGCAAATATCCCTGTAGGCTGTTTACTTTTGCCAAATCTGGGTGGAGGGGTAGAATTTTAGCATCCTTACGTCTAGCTCTTAGGGGGAAAAAAAGAAAGAGAAACATCAGAAGAACATAAATTTTACCATGAATGTTGATGATATTTAAATAAGATCTGAATTCTTACCGCACTCAAACAGAAGAGAGGAGTGGCATAAATTCACACAAGTGATGGGTTGTGCACAGGGGAGTCGGTGTTGCTGACGATATCCTCCTGGCAGCACAGCGCGGCTGTGGCTGGAAGGGGAGTCTGAAAGAGGGGCGCGTCCCCCCAGAGGGTTCCCTCACACCTTCAGCACCGTTCAGCGTTGTTCAGAAGGCACGGGCAGGTCTTGTCCACTCACCTGGACCGATCGGTGCGTCCATCCCTCTGGCGACAGTCAGGGAGAGGGAGGGGAAGGTGGGGGTCCGGGGATGGGACGAGTCCCGCCCATCTGGCTGTTGTGGGGACCACGGGATGCGGGTGGACCCACGTGGGCTCTGGGGGGACCCGGCGGGTGTCTTCCCAACTCAGGGTGGGCCCAGCCTTGCAGTGAGGTTGCCTGGACCGAGCGTGGGCCGGCCCCTCATGCAGGAGGCTCAGTGAGGAACGCGCCAGAGCTCAGGCCTGTGATCGGGGACGTCGCAGGGAGAGCTATGCCCAGGTGGCGTGCTAGTCTCCGGTGGCCACTGTGACAAATGACCAGGAGTTTGCTGCCTTAAAGCAACAGGAATGCTTTCCTTACGGCTCTGGAGGCCAGAAACCTGAGTGATTCCTCTCAGGGGCCCCAGGGAGGAGCTGTTCCCGCCCCTTGGAGGCGCTGCTGACAGCCAGCCCTCCTGCCGCTGCGGCCACGTCCCTGCGCGTCGGCCTCACCTCCACGTGGCTCCCTCCTCTTCTGCCTGGCGGGTCTCGCTCTGCATCTCCGTTACAAGACGCCGACTCCATTTGCGGCCTGCCCCCAAATCCAGGACAATCTCATCTCAAAATCTTTAACTGAATGTCATCTGCCACGTGAATCTCCCTCCCTCTCTCACACCACACCCCCCCCTTTTCTGCTTCCTACAGACAGGCTGGACCACACTCGGAAGCAACGAGGGTTGGGGAGAGCCAGCAGGGCATCAGCCCCCCGACTTGCAGCCCGAGCTGAGTCATAGGCAGAGAAAGATCTCTGACACCCCCAGGCTGAAGTCCCCTCCCCCTGTGAAAATGGCAACAAGCAAGGCCCAGTGGTGCTGGATCCCGAAACCATGCGATTATGAGCATTGGGATGCCCAGGCACGTGTCATGCCCCCCAACTCTCCAGCACAGAGGCTCAGGACACCCCCTTTCATTCACCGCCAGAGTCCTTCCTGTGTGGGATCTCCTCTCTCCTCGGATCCCCTCCAACCTCCCCAAAGCTTCCTCCAAGGTGAAGCCTGCTAGGCCGCAGGTCATTCCTCCCTGATTTTCATTTGCTTCCTTTGCACGCCGTTTCCATCATTAGAAAGCCATCAGCTTGAGGCAGTGCTGGGGAAGGGGGTCCCCTAAGTTGGGCATTATGGAAAGGTGCTTGCTTATAACCAAGACCTCTGGCCCCCAGGGCAGACCCCAGTTACATTCCTGGCTCATTTTGTGTTTTCAGGAATTAGGATCTTCCCAGCAACCCCCCTCATTATTTCATCTGTCATATGTCTCATTCACTCTGCTGCAGCCCATGAAATCTGTGAATTTGGTGCATTCTTTCTCTACTAATGCAGGCATCAGGACGTGTCTGTGCACGTGGCCGGTGGGGATAGCTTGGCTGACGTGAAGGAACGTAACCCGAGGTTATCAGTGACTTCACACAAGACAGCTGAGCTTGCCACCCGGGCCGCCCGCCACCTGTCTCCGCGGCTTGGCGGCGGCGGCGGGGGGGGGGATGGCGGCGCTCTGAGCTCAGGGGCGTGGGCTGCTGGGCTCCCAGCACTGTTAGCACCACAGAGAGGGATGGGGAGCCCTGGAAGGTCCCTCTTGGGTAATGAAGTGTTGCCACGAGGAGGTGACACGTGGCTCCAGCTCACAACTTATTCTCAAGATGGTCCCCTCCTCGTCCAACAACACATGAGCTAGGACAGTCCCACTATGCACCCGAACTAGGGCCAGATGCTGCTGGCAAGCCGTCGTGCTCCCTGCCATGTGCAGACCCCGGCCGTGCGCGGAAACCCAGAGAAGTGTAGGGGTGGAGATTCACAGACCCTGCAGTCAGATACAGTTTGTGCTTTTATTACTTGTCATGAACACTTCATGCTCGCACACGCACACACATGCACGCACACAAACACATGCATAGGTAGACCCACACATGCACACACATGCACAGACCACACATGCACACGGACACGCGTGCACACACGGCCATACCTCTACCTCAGCACCCCGCCCTCAGCCCCAGTATTGCAGTTCCCGCCCCAGGTGCCGAGGCTCTACCTGCCTCTCAAAGGACACTGCTTAAGTGTGAAGTCCTGCCTTCCCTCCATCCTTTTAGCAATGTCTCGCTCCCCTTCTTCTTATTGCTTAGAGGAATAAATACTGAGCTTCAAAGCAAAGCAAAATGTAGCACAACATGAAGACTTAGCTCTGTATTCATAATCTACCCCAGTACCTCCTCTGCTCTGTGTTCCACGGGGGGCTTGGGGTGGCAGGCGCGCCTAAGACGCTCTCCCACCTTCTTCTCCTAGAACACCTCCTCCACCGAGAGGCCAGAAAGTTACATCCCTGAAACAGCCCATGGCCCTGAAAACTGGTCTTACAAGCCCCACCTCCCTCCCTCCTCCCCCTCCTCCCCCTCCCTCCTCCAGTCAGCTCATCTGTGACAATCAGCCTGATTTGCTGCAAGACTTGAAAAAGAAAAAGCCTGAGATTGCAGGCCCACGGCAAGGAGCATTGCGGCCAGGCCACAATGGCGACAAAGCCTCCTGAGCCATTCCATCCGGCCTTTCCATCAGACTTAAGTACTTTTGCTATTGGCAGATATTTAGGATGACAACCTCCTCCGACTCATCAATGGACCTGTGTCCACGTTTCTCTCCAGAGTCATTCCTGATCATCCCCAGACTCCAAACCTCTCTGCGCCCCTTTGTGTGTTTTGTATCCCGCCTGCCTAATCGCGGAGATGAAAGGGGCCTTTGTTGGAAATGCTTTTTATGATGTGGGAACAATGTGATAATTTCTGCTTTGCTTTCTTCACGCCCCTCCAAGTGCTGGGGGGAGGTGTGCATCCTTTACGAATCCAGCCCGCGAGGACCATTCAGTCAGAGATGCTGCACCTGCAGGAGGAGACAGCTGGGGTGGCCTGGCCAGGGGTCTGGGCTTTGTGTTTCTAGCTGTGTGTCCCCGGGAAGCATTACTGAACATCTTGGGGCCTCAGGCTGACCATCCATAAACCCGGGACAAAACTCCCCTGCCTCCTGGGTGCTTGTGCGTGCTGAGACCACATGTGCTGCGCTCAGCTGCTGGTCCGGGCACATGGTAAGCGCTCAGTCAACGCAGGTGCTCCCTCCACGCTCACTTCGGGCTTGTGTCCGTGTCCGAGGCCCGCCGCAACACACCAGCACATGCCTGGGCTCCACACGGCACGTTCTGGAGGTCAGGTGTTGGGAAGCAGTTTGGGCAGCCCGAGGACCAGAGGTGCGCAGGCTGCACTCCCTCCCGAGGCTCCAGGGGGAGGCATGTCCTTGCTTTATTGAGCTTCTGGAGGTGCCTTCGTCCTGTTCTGCGTTGCCAGAGCCCACAGAGTGACATCCCGCTTGGGTGGCCTTCCTCTGCTGCAGCCACTGATCTCCTTCCGCTTCTCTCTTGTGAGGTCGCTTAGATGACCCTGGGGGCTCACCCAGACAACCCTCGATAATCCGGCCAGGTCAACATCCTTAACTGAACCCCATCTGCAAAGTCCCTTTTGCCAAAAAAGGTCACACTGACAGGTTCCAGAGACTCGGGACCTGACATCTTTGGGGCCATGAATCAGCCTAGCATGTGTCCCCAGGTCTGGTTCAGGAGAGAAGGAAGGCCCCCGGATTGCTGGAAAACAAAGACAAGAGGTCTTGGTTCTTCTCTCAGATGCCAGCAGAGAGGAGAAGTCTTGTACGGGGCAGGAGCTGAGAATGTGGACCGCAGAGCTGCACCCCCAGCACCCGACTGTGGCTCTGCCCCTTCCTGGGGGAGAGCCCGGTCTCAGGCTGCCCGGTGGACGGCATGAGCTCACATGTGCCCACGTCTCCGTCTGGGGCACAGAGCCTGGGATACGGACTTAACCGGGGAGGGGCTCCAGGAGGCAGAGTGAGGGAGAGGGGGCAGGACAGGAAGCAGGGAAGGAAGAGACACCAGCAGGGGGTAGTGCCCCTACTGGGCAAGTGGGGAGATATCCCATGGGATTCAGTAAGGAACCGTGAAGAGTACGGGTCACATCCGCCGCCACAACTAAGGTGGGAGGTTCTCTGCAGAAATCTGTATGGGAGCAAAAGAGCACAGGACGCACCGATGAGGGGAACTGAGCAGGGTAGTTTTCGTGAAACTAGCCTCGGTCTGCCTGCAGGAGGCCCTCAGGGTGGTGGCTGTGCACGCAGTGTCCCTCCTCCAGAAACACCAGAGGGCAGCAGGCTAGGGGGTGGGTGGGCAGCACGCAGCACCCAGTGGCTGAGGGCACGGCTCCCAACACCTAAGGGCCGTCTGCCAGAGGTGCAGCAGGGGAGGTCAGCTGCATGCCTATGGTGCCTGGGGGGTGGTTCTGCATGCAGACTGGAAGAAGGGGTCCCCGGGGGAAGTGGTCAGACCCCCACAGCATCTGCTGCAGCCAAAAGCAGAGAGCAGCGTCCACTGCAGGGCTCATGCCTCAAAGAGCGAGGGCACTTCGCCTCGCCTCCTCCACCTTCTCGGCTGTTTCCGCGGTGGTGGGGTACGGTAAGATCTCACTGCCTCCCGCCCCTCCTCCTCCCAGGTGTCTGACAGATGTGACTACGTCTTCGTCAATGGGAAGGAAATGAAAGGCAAGGTGGACGTGGTGGTGAACTTCACCTACCAGCACCTGAGCAGCTCCTTGGAGATGACCGTCTGGGTGCCCCGGCTCCCACTGCAGATCGAGGTCTCAGACACCGAGCTCAACCAGATCAAGGGCTGGAGGGTGCCCATTGTCTCCAATAAAAGGTGGGTGTGCTAGTCACGACTCCCTCTCAGAGACCCGAGTCAAATACGCTTCCACTAAAAACAGACACTTGCAGGTAGCTGATTTCAGGCATGACTGGATCCAGGGATTCAAACGGCACCCTCAGGACTCTGTCCCCGGCTCCGGGCTGGTTTGCCATGTGTTGGCCTCACTCTCCACCAGGCTTCTCTCCTGCAGTTCCAGACTCGCAGGAAGTGCATCCTGTCCTTCCCAGTGGTGCCTGCAGAGGTCCTGGAGTTACGCTGGCCTCCCCTCGGGCTGTGTGCCTGTCCCCGGAGCAGTGCTGTAGAGAGGACATAGAGCACACGGTCTGTCCGATGAGCCTTCAGCACAATCCCCTGCCCGGAATCAGAGCACCCGGAAGAGGTCAACCCCGCCTGAACCAATGGATCGATACCAGAGGGGGCCAGTTGACTCTGGGAAGGCACGAACGACAGAGGTCCCCCAGAGAGACCTGGGAGCAGACTCTGGCTGACCTGGGCAGCCTCTCGGTGCCCCCAGCCCAGAAGCTCTGAGATTGCTTGGTCTCGGGGAGATGAAGTCAGAAGCCTGTCTCCCTGTGCCTGGTCCTTTACCCTAAGGCGTCTGGTAGAGGGACAGGTGTCCTTTATCCACACGGCTCACCAGGTATCAGGAGAGTAGCAAGAGGTCAGGCTCTTTGTTCAGAGACTCTGTCATCTCAGAGAAACTTGTGACCAAGGGTTGGCATGCCAGCCACCTGCAGAAAGTTGAAAGTGAGCATACGCGGAATTAGAGAGGGGAGCACTCCAGGTGTCTGTGCTCGGTAGGGAGGACAGCTGGTGTCCTCTGAGGGATGCCCTTTCTGTTCCTGCCCTTGGATCTCCACCCCAGTTAGTTCCTGTGCCCTGGGGGAGGGGACAGCTTCGAGAAGGCAGGCTGGAAGATGGTTTCAGCAGTGACCCTCTCCCCGGCCGCGGGGTCCGTGCCGCGGAGCTGGCGGGACCCTCTCCCTGGCCGTGGGGTCCGTGCCGCGGAGCTGGCGGGACCCTCTCCCTGGCCGCGGAGTCCGTGCCGCGGAGCTGGCAGGGTGTGGTTAGGAGAGGTTATTGATGCTGCGAGGTGGGCAGCCACCGGGAGGACACGCCAGAAGACTGGCTTGAGCGTGATCGTGGCACATCTCAGTATCACGCTGTCCAGCTCAGATCCAGCCAAAGACCTGGGCTGATGCTCGGATGGAGACCACGCTGCACCAGAAAGAGATGGCTGGGCGGAGGCATCAGACCTGTGGAGGGCAGCCAACATCTGTCCCCGAGCCAAACCATCCCAGTCCTTTCTGTGCTTACTGTCACGTTACCTTGAGTTTGATACCCACCGCTTGCATGCCGGTTTATGGGGCTATTGCGGTCACCCGCAGCCCTATCAGATTAGTTACCCGTGCTGCACGGTTTGATGAGAAGTCCCCAAACCTCAGGGCTTGAAGCAGAGGCGTATGATCTCACAGTGTCTCCGGATCAGGAGTGCAGGCTTGGCTTAGCGGGGTCTCTCACAGACGGCAGTCGAGGTGTCGGCTGGAGCTCGGGGTACGGAGGGCCCTGCCTCCCAGCCCACGTGGTGGTCAGCAGCCGTGGTTCCTCACGGGCTATGGAACGGCGGCTCCCGGCTCCTCGCTGGCCCTTGCTCTGGCATGTGGCTAGCCCGACAGGGCTGCTCACAATGTGCAGCTTCCTTCCTCAGAGCAAGCAAGAGAAGAACCAAGGGAAGACTACCAAGCAAGACAGATGGCACAGTCTCTTTTAAAGCCGCATGCTGGAAGTGACATCCCCTAACTTTGGCTATAATCTTCCACTGTAAGGAGGTTCCTAGGAGCAGCTCGCACTCAAACGGAGGGGACTCCGCCCAGTGCGCTCTGGGAGGCGGGGCTCACTGGGGACACCTCGGATCTCTGCTGACCACACCAGCCCCTTCTGATGGTCAGGCGTTCGGGGTATCTGTCACCTGGGTTCTGTCTGAGCCCCACCAGGCTGGGCTCACTGCCTGCTCCCCTTTGCAGCCCCTGCCGTTGGCCCAAGTCAGTACCCGCTAACCTGACCTGACCGTTTGGCAGGCCGGCTCGGGACAGCGAGGAAGAGGAAGATGACGAGAGGAGGGGGGGTCGCGGCTGCACGCTCCAGTACCAGCACGCCATGGTGCGGGTCTTGACGCAGTTCGTGGCCGAGGCGGCGGACCGGGGCGGGCACCTGGCCCACTTGCTGGGCTCAGACTGGCAGGTGGACATCACGGAGCTGGTGAATGACTTCATGCAGGTGGAGGAGCCCCGCATCGCCAAGCTACAGGGGGGACAAGTCCTGATCGGCCAGGAGCTTGGGATGACCACCATTCAGGTAAGCAACCCCCAGCGCAAGTACCCTCTGTATCCCTGCCTCTTCTCTGCCCAGATGAGAATTGTTTGTCATTACTTAGGACATCTATTTCTAGAGCGAACCAAATTGTCACCTAAATAATATAAGTGGTGTAAGGAGGTGACAAGAGTCTTAGAGTTCCTCACTTATTGCTTGCATTTGACAAACACTGGATGGCTCCTCTGGGTGGGTCGTGTTTGAGACCCCAGGACACTGTCTCTACACCATGCTGGGTGTTACCGTCGTGGGGAGAAGGCTGTGGGCGTGAGCTGGCCTCATGGGAGCCGTGGGCATGGGCATGGCCCGCGCTTCTCGCTGAGCCCTCCACCCCACTGACCATCGTCCTGTGTCACAGCATTCCATCCCACCGTGATGCCATGCCGCCTCCAGTCCCACCCCAGGCCCAGTGAAAACTAGGGTGTCTCAGAAACGAGCTGAGGAGAGGAACAGTTATTATGCCCTTCACGGTCTTGGGGGCACCTGCAGCCAGGACTGGATGGGGCAGGACCAGGATGCAACATGGATGTTTTGGAACAAACACTCCCCCAAAACACTGTCCCGGGAGGTCCCTGGGTTTAGTCGTCTACCTCCCATCTGAGAACAATATAATGGTTCAGCAGCTTCCCCTAATCGGGCTACTAGCCTGTCAGTGGGGTTTCTGACACAGCTGTGCACGAGGAACCTCGTCAGTGAAAGTATTGATTACGCAAGATTTAAAACATATCCGCTCTGGAAAATTGGCTGGTATCTAAAAGAGATCGTTTTACTCAAGGAGGCAAATAGACAGGTTTGAAGTGACCCAGGGGTCACTTGCTCCAATGATCTCGAAGACCGGAGAAGGTGACAGTGAGCAAAGCTGCCTGGGCGTGAGTTGAAAGACAGCAGCTCACTTGGGCCCCAAGTGCTGGGAACACGTTAGGGGCCAGTGAGGAGTGTGGCGAGGGCGGGGCTGCCAAAGGAAATGCGAATACAGCACGGCCAGATGTTGCGACTTTTCCAGAAAAGCGAGAAATCTTTTTGTATGAAATCCTCTGATTTTTTTTTTCAGGGTGGCCATTAATTCCATTTTAAAGTTTTGTTTACGTCAAACAAAACCTATCTGCCCCCTAGACAGGAGCTCGAAACCTCTATGATTGACTTTTAGTTGAAAGACCTAAACCAAAGAGCGAAGTTCCTACCCCCTGTCCCCAGGCCAAACTGACACCCGGGGCCTGGAACCAGGAGCAGCGGCATTAGCCACTGTCCCTATGTGGTGGTGTAAGCACCAAGGCAGTGGCGCAAGTCTGGGCTTCCCGTGCATTCAACACAGACACCGTCCGGGTGGGGCACAGTCTTGAGACCCTTTCCTTTATTCCCACTGAGTCCTCCTGAGCTATAAATTCGCTTGTCCACTTCCTCCTGGGGACTCATAACTCATATTCACAGCCATTCAAATTGTCCAAACCAGACTTAGAGACCGAAGGTGGTATTTGGATAGAATTATGGAGCTCAATACACGAATTTCAGGGGTCCTGGGAAAACTGCCATCTGAACATACATCTTCATAAATAGCACCACCTCGCAGAGAGAAGCGTTTCAGGAACGTGAGTTAAAAGAAGCTGGAAGCTGTGTCATCCAGGGTTGAGGCTGAGGGTTCGCGGGGAGCAAAGTTCACTCTTCAAACTTGAGTGAGGGGTGAGTAGGACAAGGGGTTCCACAAAACCAGGACCCCCTCTGCAGGGTCCAAATGGGGCGTAGGCTTCGTTTCCGCAGGACCGTGGTGTCTGCGGGAGAAACGAGACTGTGATGTTGGCTCCGGTGGTGGAGACTCACAGCTCTGTTTACTGGGGACGCAAGCTGATCTCCCAAACGCTCGTGTTGCCCGAGGTATGGAATGTGAGCTGTCGTGACACACGGGATGACTCAGGTGACACATGGGCCAACAGTCTCCTCTCAGTCACACACATGTGTAAGAAAGAAACACGTAAATACGTAACTAGCACATCAAAATCAGTTTTTCCTTGCTGCTGTGAAGTTTCTTAAACCAATTATTTGATGCACATGCACATGTAATAGAAAATGATGGTGCAGCGCAAGCACCATGAAGCCGGCACCCAGTGAATGGCAATGTCAGTTCCTCCTCGGAAGGACTGCGGGGGGCGCCTGGTGGGTCCTGGGGTCTATCCGTGTAGCGGGGGGGCGTCAGATACCCCCATCGTGTGAGATACATCTTTTGGAAGAAGACATCAGTGGGAAAGACCCATTTCTGTTCACTCTGGCTCATTTGTCTGTCTCTACGAGCATCATTTATGCCATGGGAGGAAATTCTGGGGCCACAGCAAGCTTTTCCTTCCATGTTGGTTCTGCCTTTCAGATCCTGTCGCCTCTGTCAGACACCATCTTGGCAGAAAAGACCATCACAGTGCTGGATGAGAAGGTGACCATCACAGACCTCGGGGTCCAGCTGGTGACAGGGCTGTCACTCTCCCTGCAGCTCAGCCCAGGGAGCAACAGAGCTATCTTTGCCACCGCAGCGGCTCAGGAGCTTCTGCAAAGGCCCAGACAGGTTTGGAGGCAGGGCTAGGGCCACACGCCAGGTGCGTCAGACATCAGGTGGGTCATGCACCAGGTGAGGTCACACATCAGGTGAGGTCACGCACCAGGGTCACACACCAGGTGGGACACACATCAGGTGAGGTCAAGCACCAGGTGAGGTCACACATCAGGTGAGGTCATGCACCAGGTAGGTCAGACATCAGGTGGGTCACACACCAGGTGAGGTCACACATCAGGTGAGGTCATGCACCAGGTAGGTCAGACATCAGGTGGGTCACGCACCAGGTGAGGTCACACATCAGGTGAGGTCATGCACCAGGTAGGTCACACATCAGGTGAGGTCACACATCAGGTGAGGTCATGCACCAGGTAGGTCAGACATCAGGTGGGACACACACCAGGTGAGGTCACACATCAGGTGAGGTCATGCACCAGGTAGGTCAGACATCAGGTGGGTCACGCACCAGGTGAGGTCACACACCAGGTGAGGTCACACATCAGGTGAGGTCACGCACCAGGGTCACACACCAGGTGGGACACACATCAGGTGAGGTCATGCACCAGGTAGGTCAGACATCAGGTGGGTCACGCACCAGGTGAGGTCACACATCAGGTGAGGTCATGCACCAGGTAGGTCAGACATCAGGTGGGTCACGCACCAGGTGAGGTCACACATCAGGTGAGGTCATGCACCAGGGTCACACACCAGGTGGGACACACATCAGGTGAGGTCATGCACCAGGTAGGTCAGACATCAGGTGGGTCACGCATCAGGTGAGTCACACATCAGATGAGGTCACGCACCAGGGGAGTCATGCACCAGGTGGGTCAGACATAAGGTGGGCCAGACATCTGGAAGAGTCACAAGTGAGGCCAGGTCACATGTCAGGTGGGGTTATTCATTGATCGGGTCACCCATCATGCGAGGTCACGCAGTGGGGTGAGGTCACATGTTAGATCAGGTTATCCGTCTGGCGGAGTCACTAATTGGGGGGGGTCCCACAGAACAGTGGGATCCCACGTCAGGGGGTTCTCAGCCTGCAAAGGGGTGGGAGAGGCAGGGGACTATCTGGCTCATGCTTCCTAGCTCCCGGCTTCCTAGCTCCCCTAAACGAGCTGCAAGGAGAAAAAACGGTTGCGCAGGGTCAAGGATCGTAGGCCACCAGGAGACAAGGGGCTGGACAAAGACTCTGCTCCCCATTAACCACAGTGCCAGGTGCGTTCAGGTAGTCACCTGGGCTGTCTCACACTCTTCCGCTGCCCCCATGGCCCCGGTGGGGCAGAGGGGCCCCCGGGGAAGGGCCCCCAGCCTGCTGTGGAGTCCCTGCAGGGAAAATGGGGTAGCAGGTCTGGGGTGATGGGACATTGGAGGCGTCGCTCTCGCCAGGCTTGTGGTTGAGCTCGGGGCGGAAGTGAGGACCCCGTGGCGATGTCAGTCAGCATCTCCTTTCTCTGAACTTGACACCAGCGGACGCTGACCTTGTGCTGTGTGTGTTTGTGTGTCGATGGGATGGTTTCCGACAGGCGCTGAAAACAGGACATACGCATATGTTCTATGTGCTCCTCCCTCATCAGAGGAGAGTAAGCTTTATTTTTTAGAGGGAACATGGCGGCCTCGGTGAACCTTGCTGAGCAAAGGGACAGTGGTCTCCGGCTGTTGATTGTCTCTGTGCCTCGTGAAGCGGCACCGTCCTCCTGCGGGGCTGCTCGAGGGCCTCCAGCCCAGGTGGGGGGTTTCCTGGCAGCTTCCCTTCTGGGCAGGAACCCTTCCTGGCAGGTGTCCCCTGGGCAGCCCCGCCTCCGGCACCGCTGAGACTGTGACCATGCTCTGAGCCGAGCCGGACTTGTCCCAGGACACACAGAACCCTCCCATTTTCCCAGCCTGCACCCGTGCTGCACCTTGAGCTCCTCGTCCTGTGTTGGCTAATCCCTCTGCCCCTTTGCTATGGTCTTTGTGTGCAGGGGCTTGGATTATAAAACACTTGAACGTGGATGATTCCAGTAACAGATAGGAATTCTTGCCTAAGACAAACCTCCTTTTCCTCAGGGCGGGATAAGCCAGGTTGCAAGGCACAGATAACAAAGGAGAAATAAGCCTGGGCTGCTTTCTGTCTTCATGGGGTGATAAAATCAGGGGACCTCTAGTCAGGACTTAAGGAAGCAATAAGACACAGAACAGGGCCAGAGAGCTAATCCATTTGTGACATGCAGAGCTGAACATGCTCCCCTGTACGGTCGGCTCCGTACTTGGTTTGGATGGCCCTTAGTCCCTGCGTGCACTTGGCTCTGACATTTCAGTCTCAAGATATCCAATGGCATTTGAGTTTCCTGCTCCGATTTCCTGGCAGATTGGAAGAACCTGGTGAGTCGATGTCATGTCCAGGGGCTCTTGTGCTGGGTCTTGGCAGCATTCTGCAATTAGTAGCTGTCTAACAGTAGCCATGTCTCATGGCGGAGCTGAAGGAAGCCTCCAGACACCAGACAGCACCGGGGTAAAACCGGCTTCGCTCATGCTCAGGGGCTCTTCGGTTGCCAGAAAGAGAAATCCACTCAAGCAAGCTTGAAGCATGGGGGATCTATTACCAGGACCAGGGGCTCCCCCAGACCCCAGCTGCAGGAACTCAGAGGAGGCGGGGTATCGGCACTCTCCCCATGCCCACACTCCCTGCCCTGCGCCGTTCCTTCTGCTGTATTTCTTTTTCTTTCCCTATAATAAATGCTGGGCCCAGGCATTTGCTTATCTCTGATCCATTGTGGTGGCTCAGAGGTGGGCTCCACTCCCTAGTTTAATGGGAGTCCCCACTCAACTTCCCGCAGCTCAGGATTCAATCCCATCCGTTTTATTTCAAATTTAAGAGAGAGAGAAAAAGAGAGAGATACTCATTGGCTCAGAGCTGTGGAGGATAACGGCTCTGAAGGCCACTTTCTGCCGCCTTGTCCTCGGTCCAGTCCTCTGAGGCGCCATGGCCGGGTGTGTGGGGTCATGTGCCTCTCCAGGCTACTCATCCTTCTGGGCTTGGGGTGGAGCAGGTTCTCTGAGATGTGGGGAAGGGAGGGCCAGTTCACAGTCAAGCACAATGACCTCTTCCCTGAAATTAAAGGCTCGCATTCAGTCAGAGAGTACCTCCTTTTCACGGTCTGCCTGGTCCAGCTAGTGCCAAGGAGGGTTGACCTAAAAGCAACAAAGCAAAAAGGCAAGAGATTGAGATGTGTGCAGACCTTGGCCCTGGCCATTCCTTGGTCTCCCCGTCTCCGCTGACTGGTTGAGGGGGTAGAGGGTGGCAGACACAGCCCACGTAGAGTGCCTCTCTCCCTGGCTGTTTTAACTCCTGTCTCCAAGTCAACGTTGTGTCTGGAAACTCACACAAACCAACTCCCGTAGCCCCAGATGCAGCAGGACCAACACCACCAAAGCTTGTGGTACCTCTGGGTGTCCCTGTCGGATAACGGGGGGGGGGTTCATCTCCGTTGTGAGTAATGACGGGAGACTCGGGATTAAAACAGCTTAAAAATAATGTCATAAATATTTTCCCTTGAAATGTGTGACACTCGTAAATGATCCCACTAATCAGGAATACCCTTGGCCATGCAATTTAGGCACCCCTAAAAACCGCATCTTTCTTTCAACCCCTCGGGGAAGAAAAGCAGATCTTCTTACGGGGCGTTTAACACCGGCCCCCCTTCACTCTCATGTCAAGGCCTTGCTTGTGTTCTTTCCTTTCCCATCTCCATAAGCATTGGTTTTCTTCTGTGACCCTCGTGCGTCTGGCCTCTGGCTTCTGCACTGCTTCAAAGGCATTCCTTTGTTCTTGTCATATTATTTTTGCCACCGAATGTCTACTGTACGAAGACTTGGTGTTCCGTGAGCTCTGGGGCCCATGCTTATTGACTTATTTTACTCAACAGGAAGCGGCCATCAGTTGCTGGGTCCAGTTCAGCGATGGCTCCATCACCCCCTTGGATATCTACGATGGGAAAGACTTCTCCTTGATGACCACCTCCCTGGACGAAAAGGTGGTCTCCATCCACCAAGACCCCAAATTCAAGTGGCCTATCATCGCTGCTGAAACCGAAGGGCAGGGTGCTCTGGTAAAGGTTGAAATGGTCATCAGCGAATCGTGCCAGAAATCCAAGCGGAAGAGTGTGCTGGCCATGGGGACAGCCAACATCAAAGTTAAGTTTGGCCAAAATGATGCGAACCCCAACACCAGTGACAGCAGACACACTGGGGCGGGAGTTCACCTAGAAAATAACGTCAGTGACAGAAGACCCAAAAAACCCTTGCAGGAATGGGGGACCCAGGGGGGCCCGTTTTATAGCAGTTCTTCTGTGGGCCTCATGGAAGGAAGAGGGTCCACGACAGAGAGGCCAACCTTCCAGAGAAAGAAGAGCCAAGGAAGCCTTCTAGATGATGACAGCCACCTGCAGACCATCCCCATCGACCTCACCAGTTTCCCGACCCAGGGGGACCTGCCCAGAAGCAACGGGGAAGCGGACGAGAACGGCCTCACGCAGGCATCCAAAGGGCTGAGTGACTTGGAGATTGGGATGTACGCTCTGTTGGGGGTCTTCTGCCTGGCCATTTTGGTCTTCCTAATAAACTGTGTGGCCTTTGCGCTGAAATACAGGCACAAGCAGGTTCCCCTGGAGGAGCAAGAAGGTCTGAGTCACTCGCGCGACTGGGTCGGGTTGAGCCACCGCTCCGAGCTGCTGGAGAACCACATTAACTTTGCATCCTGCCAGGATGAGCAGATCACTGCCATTGACAGGGGCATGGATTTCGAAGAGAGTAAGTATCTGCTCAGCACCAACTCCCAGAAGAGCATCAATGGACAGCTGTTCAAATGTTCGGGCCCCACCGTCGCGGATGGGAAGGATCAGAAAAGCGAGCCCCCGACGTCCCCTACCTCAAAAAGGAAAAGAGTGAAATTTACCACCTTCACCACCATCCCCTCGGATGAAGGGTGCCCCACCGTGAACTCCATATCGACCAGCGGTGAGGACGTGAGCTGGGTCTGCGAGGATCTGGACCCGGGGGAAAGCAGACAGCCACACGACTACGTGGAAAGGTTACGTGAGGATGTGTAAGCCGGACACTTGCGGACACGGGTTCTCACACACCTCTCAGCCTTTAACTTGGGGACGTGTGGCAAGGGCGCCCCCGGGAAAGGAGTGAAGTGACGGGACAAGGTAAGATCGCCCCTATCAGCAGAGCCCCAGCAGACGGCGCCGGCTCGGCTGCGGTGGCCCCACGTCGGGATCGAGGCGCACGTTCTGGCACGCAGTGTCTTGGCCAGTGTTAAGAGGCGGATTGTGCATGGAAAAGTTTGTAAAACTTGGAAGAAAAACGAGTTCTGAATCACTGAGCTTCTGATGGGTCCCAGGAGAGACCAGCCCACCCCCCCCCCCCGCCCCGGCCCATCACTCTCTTTCTCTCTTGAATCAAAGCCCCTTGGGTGTGGTGAAATCCACGTGGGTCCAGAACTCACTATTGCAGACTCTGGAAGAACCCCGAGACTCGGGTAGAGTGCAAGTGGACCGACGGGAGGCAGTGAGTCTTTTGAGCCGGGGCACGACCCTGGGCCACATCCGGAGCGTGGGCAGCACCTGGGGGGGTGTCATCACGGGGTGCCATCATCCAAAGACCGGTGCGCCCTGTTGACTGACCAGGCGTTGCCGACGGGGACTGAAGGGGCACACGTAGGCAAATAGGCCACGGATATCTTTGTAACCAGATGCCAAGAACAAAGGAGCAAGCCCTCTGGGGGATTCGGAGCACCCCTTTATCGGTAAACTAGGGATACAGGGCACAGAATGTCGATCCGGTTCAAGGAACCAGTCTTTTTTGGGCAAGTTCGCTGTGTTCAAATGTGCACTTCTCTGCCCCACGAGCTGTCTAAGAGCTTTCACTCACTTGTGGGCACGGGGCCCTTTCCAGCATTCCCCCGTGGCAGGTACATCCGCTCCAGGTGCCACTCTGCAGTGGCCGCACCAGGCAAACGTCACTCATGTCCTTTCCTTGAAGAGGCGGGTCTTCGAGGATTCGCGGTTCTCACGGTGAATTCAACACCAAGGGACACTCATCACCCTGCACCTCTGGGAAGACGGGGGAGCCATTTTGTGATGGCCCCATGGATGGCCACACCGGGTCCCCCGTCCATGGCTGCAGAGATGGATGTGGACCAAGGTGGAGTGCACGGCCGGGGGGAGCCAGGGCCCGCTGTGCCGCAGGGGGGCCGGGCAGGAAGCCTGTTCACACCCCCCATGTGGGCTTGGACTGATGGAGGGATGGAGGTGCCCGAGCTTGAGGGAGAGAGGGAGACCCCAGTCTGTCCTCAGAGCTTTAACCTTGTTGCTTGAAATCGGAATGACTCTGAATGTCTCCCAAATGCCCGAACGGATGGGAAGCCGCTAAGAAGGCAGATGGGGGGAGAGATGAGCGGATTCCTGCCCCAGCTCGAGCTCCCGCCAAGGTGGGGGAGGGTGGCGGGATCCCTGGTAAGGAGGGCCACGTAGAAGCAGGGCGCGTGGTGGGGGAGGGGGCTCTCTCCTCTGTCGTTTTCTGTCTCTCCGCTCTGCGATGCTCTTCTCCATTTTCTCTCTTTCTCTGTGTGTCTCTCCGTCTCTGTGTCTCCCTGACCCTATTTCTCTTCTTCCTCCGTGTCCCTCACTCCCCCTCTTCTCCTCCTTCCCGCCTTGCCCTCTCACCTCACCCCTCCTTAATGCATATAATTGAATTCTCCTTAGATCATGGGTGTCCCTTCCTCCAGCTTACCCTTCCCCCAACTGAGGTGCTCCCCATTTGCCCTAAGCCTGGGATTCCACCAGCCGTAAGCCACCTGCTCCCATCCCCGAGTCGACTCACCGCGTCTGGTGGGGCGATTAAACTGTCACCCCTTCTCAATGACAATCCTTTGCTTTCAGTAGCCCTGCTGATATTTCTTTCCACCTGTAACCCACGTGATGTCCTCTTTAATGCGGCAGCCGCCGCCCACTCGCAGATCCATCTCCCTGCAGAATGTATTGTAGATCGTAAGAATGTAATATATGTTTATACACTTACCGACTGTAAATATAAAGTTTGCATTCAGCGGCTTTATGGCTGTCCTTTGTCTTTCTACACGCTGACCCCCTCTGAGGGGCTGGCGTCAAGTGCAGATGGCTCTCCAAACGCTGTGGCTCTTGGTAAATGAAAATGCAGATTTAAGGATCCCAGCACAATCCAATTACACTCTTACGCGGTGTAATGTCGCTCTCCACATCGAGGCAATGTTGACACATGATGACAAAGTGCATTGTGTACTAAGTATCTCTCCTTCAGGACTGAAAGGATTTTCAAATAAATCACATGTGCAATTCTCTGCTAAAAGCCTGCTGACTGATGGTGGTAAGTGAGAACCATGGCAGGCAAGTGTATATCCCAGCTCCCTGTAGGCTGCAGTGAGGAAAATTGCTCTGTCTTTTCCTTGGATCTCACACGTACATTCAGATGTCAGCTTCCTGAGGTATGCCCACGGTGGCTGTGGGCTGAATGAAAAAGGTTGACTTTTAGGTTCCTCTAATAGTCAAATGCAGCCCGGAGACCCTTCTGCCAAAAAAAAAAAAAAAAAAAAAAAAAAAAGTACATGAAATTCTTGTATCCATGCAACAGTATCAAGTGATGGATCAGTTACTTATTCACCTGGTATTTGCTAAGCACCTACTGTGTGCTAGGAACTATTGCAGGCACTGGAGATGGAGAGTAAACATGGCATGCCTGCTCTCCAGGATGTTACATCTACTCGGGTGAGGGGTTAACATCAAAATAAATTTCAGATTGTCCTAAGTTGTAGAAAGGATGATAAAACAGGTTACAGAAGAGACAAAGACTGAGTCAATATTGAACACTTCGGCCATTTCACCTAAAGAAAAAAAAGTCTGGATTTCTAGCTTCTTTTGAAAATAGACGCTTTGGTGAAATGGGGCTTACAACCCAACTTTGCCCTTATCGGGAACAGTGGATTTGCCACCTCCAAGCAGGACACCCAGATTGTCTCCCTGACTCAGAGTTGCGGTCTGTGCCGTCACTTTCCCTAGAACAGAGAAATAGTGCTCCCTGGTCATGTCTCTGCCCAAAAGTGAAAAAAGCAAATGTAGGCAGAGGGAAGTTATGTGTTCCCAAGACAATTAGGGAAAAGTCTATTGCTTTATGAAAGAGAGAACAGCCCCGTGTGTCTCCCAGGAAAACACGGAACGTTGTTGTCTAACAAACAGGACTTCCCACAGCCCGTATGTAATGCAGTCTCTGTGCCCAGATTTCGAGAAAGAAGAGGTGATCGGAGAGTCTTGACGAACTGCTTTTTCTGCAGGGTGCCTTCTAAATGTGAATAAGGTGCACCCGCCTGCCTCCTCATTTCCGCCCCCGCGGGGTCCCTGGAGCCAGTGAGGTTCCTACCTGCTGACTAAGGCCAGACCCCCAGGCAGCAGGAGCCAGGTTCCTCTGTGCCCCGTCCCTTCGTCCTCTCCGTGCCCTAGACGTGGCCGACAAACCATCTGTCGTCAGGCGTGTTGGGCTGCTAGGGCCGCCTTCACGGTCGCCCAGACTGGGGGCTGGGGCAACAGAAATGTCCCATCCCACAGTCTGGAGGCTGGAAGGGCAAGATTAGCAGTCGGCAGGGTCCGTTCCTTCCGAGGTTCCAGGCCTCTCTCCGGCTCCTGGTGATTTGCGGGCCATCTTTGACGCTCCCTGGCTTATAGAAGCTTCACCCCCACCTCTGCCCTCATGTTCACACGGCCTTTCCACACTCTGCGTGTGTGTCTGTGTCCAAATTCTCCCTTTTATCAGGACACCAGCCCTATTGGAGTGGGGGCCCACCCTACTCCGTATGACCTCATCTTAACTAATTGCATCTGCAAGGACCCCATTTCCAAATAAGGTCCCATCTACTACTGAGAGGACTTTAACACATGAATTTGGGGGAGGACATTTCAACCCATAATGCTGACCTGGCCTGAGGTCTGGGCAGCTGACTGCAACACAGGCCAGCCCAGCCCCGGGCAGGGCCCACCGGGTTTCCAAGCACGTGTTTCCCAGAAGGAAACAGATACATGCTCCCTCACACTCCCAGGGTGTGCTGGCCCAGCCCCACTGGTAAAGGCTTTTGTAGACGCGTTCGTGGAAGCCTGGCAGGCTTGCATCACAAGGCACAGCTGAATCAAATCTGTCGCCTGCAAACTGTCATGACCCAGGCCTTGCTCACTGGTGTCTCCCTCCAGGCCTGGAACTCACCTGGAGGTGAGTCCCCACCTAACCCACAGGGACTCAGAGCGGACAGTTTCCAACAGGAAGATCAGGAGACGTTTGCTGTAAGAAGGGATCTGGTCCTGCCATGCAGTTGACCTCACTGCTCTTCCCTTACCTTTTCCAGCACCCCCACGCTGGAGCCGTAAGTACAGGACTCCAGGAAACCAAGCGCCAGGCTGAGGAAGGGAGAGCGAGCCCCCTTCGCAGATAACCCCTGTGAGTGCATGGTAGAGACCCAGCATTCTCTGGCTGGGTCCCCTGCAGGTCCCTGGGGCCACGCGCTCTCTGTGTCACTGCCTCTTTCTGGGTCGTCCAGACTCTGGATTTCTCATGGCTGCTTTTCTCTGATGTTCAATCAAGTCTGATCCGCTGATTAGGCTAATGGGCTCAGAGCACCATGGTCCACGTTTGGTTTATACCTTTAAAAGCTTCTGCTTGTTGGACTTTGCTCCCCCTGCGTCCAGAGCATTTCATGGCTCTCAGATGAATCTACTAAGTAGACAGTCGATGTTTGCTAAATGAAAATTAACAGGGTGACCTTTTTAAGACATAAATCATGTCACTCTCAGCTTAAAACCTTCCAGTGATGCCCACGCATCCTCCAATGGGGTCTGGAGTCCAGACCGTGGCACACAGCCCAGAGTGATGTGGCACTGGCCATCGCCCCACCCTCATCTCGCCTCCGCCCGGATCTCCCACTGAGTCCCAGACTCGCGGGTCTCCTTCCATCTGTTCCTCCCCTAAAACAGGCTCATCCGCTCCTCGGAGCCTCTGCCCTAGTTGGCTCTCCTCATCATTCGGGTCCCAGCCCCGACGACGTCCCTTCCTGCTCTGATGACCTTGGCGCAGCTCCCCTCCCTCCCTGCCCGCCCCTCCCCTCTCAAATCCCCTCTTCTCCTCTTCACGGCTCTTGGAGCACTCTGGAGCTGTGCTTTCTAAGTATTTTCTTTCTTGCCTGTTGTGTGTCTTCCCTCATAGAATATACTTCCAGAAGAGTAAGGACTGGGTCCGACCTGCTCTCGGCTATATACCCCATGACTGGAGCCATGCTTAGCAAGAGTCAGCAGCCAATGAGCATTTTTGGTTGGATGGATGGGGGGGATGATTGATGGATGGATGCATGGGTGGATGGACAGATGGACAGATGATTGGATGTTTGGATGGATGGATGGGCAGACAGATGGACAATGAATGCTTTACAGAGCGGGGGTAATAAAGGCATCATCTAATAAATTAAGTTGATCAACCAGTAGGAACCAGGAAACCTAACTGCTGCCAGGGGGATTTTAAAATGGCATCTAACTGCTGCACCATATGGATGTGACACCAACATCCTTCCTCTGGACCAATAGGCAAGTCCAAATTTGGTCACTTTAAGGGAGGGAAAACTAAGTCAGATGCAATCCCTGCCCTCAAGAGACACACAGACGATACCTCTCCTCGTCTCTTGCTACAGAGACCTTGCTGGTTTACTCTGAAGGTCTGAGCTGCTGGGCGTGGAGCGCGGGAGGAATTCAATATCCCCCTCCTTCCAGATGCACCTCAGCATTCTGCCGGCTCTGCTGCCCACACCCCATATCCACTGACAGGCACGACCTCCCCACAGACAGGAAGGGGCTCCCTTCTTCTCTAGGCCCCCGCCCCGTATCTGGGCACGTTTGGGCACACGGGAGGTGGGGCAGGCCCAGCCTGCCTTGCGGTGCACTTGGGGCCACGTGAGCGGCACTGACAAGGCCTGTGAACGGTCATGACAGGTGCGCTCTCCATGGGGGCTGTGAAGACCACGTGTGACTCCCCCATCCTCTCTCTTCTCCCACCGTGGGGACCCAGAAGCCCCAGGCAGGCTCGCGGCTCAAGTCGGAGCAGCCTGGCCCCCCCGAGCGGCCCACCCTCCCACGCCCCTCTTGACGTGAAACAGAGCCGTGTTCCGTTACACCCCTGCTCTTATGGTTTATTACGGTAGCAGTGAGCTGATTGGTAGAATCTGTTAATACGCTGTGTTCGTTAGATGCCGCTTGGTTTGTTGGGCGGCTGGGTTCCTGGGAGCAGACCTTCGTGCTGAGGAGCACGGAAGGGGGTGGAGGGGACCGGGTTCCTGCCGAAGCAGGGCCTTTCAGGGGTCTGCCTGGCTTCGGAGCCCCCGTGGGCCTGGAAGAGCAGAGCAGAGGCACCACCTACCGCAAGCAGCCGTTTCTGGAGGCCTAATCTCCAATCCCACAGCGGCTGGAGGCAAACCCGGGGGACCCCTTGCCTGTCTCTCATTGCCGCTGTGCGCTGATTAGTTAGCCAAGAACGGCTCCGCTTTGCTGTCTGTGACAGGGTCACCCTAGAGCCTAACTCTCCCCAGAGGTGCCTGTGCCGCCCGCTTGTCCCTTCCCCACCTGCCCTTCGGAGCCCTGCGGATGCTGGGCTGCAGGTGCCGTCCTGCTGCTCAGCTACCCTCTGGCGCCCCCCGCTCCAGAGCCGCCGGGCAGCCAGAGGTCAGGGGATGGGGCGAGGCTGTCCCGCGGCTCCAGAAGCGGGCCGGCTTCCAGGCTCAGCCTCAGCTGCTCAGAGGAGAGCCGAAGCTGCCGAAGCCTCCTGGGCTCCCTTGGGAGCGTTTGCGGGCTTCTGTGGTGCCGATGGGACCTGTGACAGAGCCAGGGGACTGACACAAGTCCCTTCGTGGCCCCTCGCCCCCACCGTACCCCCTGGGGCTCCGTTTCAGCACCTACGATACAGAGAGAATGTCACTTGGCCTGGGCACCCCTTGCAAAGCCTCTGCAAGTGGTGGAGCTCGGCCCACCCCCTGGTTCTAGCAACAGAGCAGTGGCTCTGCCTGAGAGACCCTCCGTGGACCCTGACTCTGGTGGTTTGGTTGCTGCCCCTGCTGCTCTTTAAGGACACCCTCCTTTGCACACGTGCAGCTCAGAAGCTATCACTGCAGGCCGCCCCTTCCCCGGGACCCCCGCCAGCCCCGCGGCTCGGTCTGTGCTCTCCGCTGCACTACGCGGACTCTGCCACGGCACGGGAGGCTGTCGCACGCGCAGACCAGCCTGCCATGTTAGGATGGCTGCCGTGGCCCCGTAAGGACATCCACGGGACCTTCACCCAGCTGCGAGCTCTTCTTGCTGTGGACGCAGAGGGGGCTGTTAGAACAAGAACGTCGGCAGCGTGCAATGAAGGAGGCGGACGTGAACTGGGCGTGGGGGCCCTTGGGGACTCAGGGCCCCGGGGGGCATCCTCGTTGGCTGTGAGCCTGGCACCCTCTCCCTTCCAGCCCCGTGGGTCTACAGGGCAGCCGGAGTGATCGAAGCTCTCCAGCCAGCCACATGTTTGAACCTCGTGCCCAGCAACCAAAACAGATCATGCTTTTTCCCCTTAGAAGGGGAAGGGGGTGCTACCCCCCAGAAGAGATGGACACCGGTCAAAGTGGGAATTTTATCCCTTCCCAGAAGGTAGAGAGAGTCCTGGAAGATGAGATCCCCATTTTTCTTTTAGCCCTTTCCTTTTCCCCACAATCTTAGGAAAATATAAACCCAAGAATATCAAGTCACTAGATTAAGCTAAAAATCCCACTGATATTCCAAAATACTCATTGCTGCCAAAGGACCCACCCATTTCCACTATTTGGGGTGACTGTGGGCTCCCTCTGTCCTCAAGGGGCATGATGCTCATGTCCTGCCGTCGGTCCGTCCCTCCTGTTGGCCCCATTCGCCGCCGCACGAGGTGGCCCTTGCAGCTCAGTGTGGATCACTACGTCCCCGAGGGGCATTTTGCCAACCATGACTGTCACCTACAATTCAGGGAGCGGAGGAGAGGCACCGGGCCTGGAGGCACCCCTGGGGCAGAGCTCAGCCACTGATAAGCAAGCAGACTTCCCAAATTACATTTTTCCCCACGGATAAATAAACAAAATCTAAATCCTCCCAGTTTTAAAAGGCCTCAAGGAATATGCAAAACTCAGTGTTCTCCTTAAGGTATTTGAACATAACTGTGGTTGAGAGAGAAAGAGAGAGAGTGAGCATGGGTTAAATATTGAGCCTGTGGCCCAAAGAATCCCCCAGTGGAGTTTCAGGGAACGCAGGGCTGACTCTCTCCTCGGAAACATAACGGCAGCCAGATCACCGTGCGAAGCAGGGAGCTTTTGCTTGCTGGGGCAGGATTCAACTTCAGGACAATCCCATTTGGGAAAAACTGTCGAGACTCTTAAAGTCCACATTCCCCAAGGCTGGGTTCTCCTCCAGTAGGCGTGACCCCCGCCCAAGCTAGTAATGTGTGTTCATGATTCACTGCTGCGTAGCAACCCCCCCCAAAACTTAGCAGCTTCCAACAATGCATATTTATTACTCATCACACTTTCTGAGAGTCAGACATCTGGGAGCGGTTCGCTGGGGGTTTGTGGCTTGGGGTCTCTTGGATCTCCGACTCCGGGGGAAGCTGGCTGCCATGCTGTGAGGTCACTCAAACAAACCTGAGCAGAGTTGAATGTTCAAGGACTTCAAACAAGCAGTAACCTTCCAGACAAGTGGGTGAGCCACCCCGAGGTGCATCATCTGGTTCCAGCCAAACTGTCCGATGCCTGCAGCCTCAGCCAGCATCTGATGGAAGGAAGCCGTAGCGTGTTTCATGACCCAGCTGGGGAAGTCACATGCCACTGTTTCTGGTATTCTGGTTGCACAGAGTGGTCGTATTTAGTATGGGAGGGAACCACACGAGGCCCTGAATACCTGGAGATGAGAATCCCTGGGGGCCATCTTGGATACTGGAGATCACAACCTTCTCAGGTGGGCTCTGTCCAACTACCAGCAAAAATGACCTTCTCCATATTGATGAGCTTACATTCAACGGCTCAGAAAACCACTAAGGAAAGGGACTGTCTCTTTCCCAGTGGTTCCAACAAAGATCCAGAACTGGAGTCATTGATCTGGCTTGAGTTAGGTGTCCATCCTTGAACCAGGGGATGATGAGAATCTTCCACTGGCCAGCCTTTGACCCTATACGCACTCCTCAGCAATCCCCCCCGCCTCCAAATCCACATGATAGTCCTCATGGAAAATCTGAGTAAACTTTCTTATTTTCATAAAAAAGGGGAATGGATAGAGAGCAAGAAAGATCAAACAATGTCAACTAAGGCTCTAGTTATTCCTAAAGAGAATAAAGAATTGGCCGCCCTGAAGTGCGGTGCTCAGCTCCTGGCCCTGCTTCTCACTCACCAGGCAGATCGATGAGCATCAGAGGTTCAACTTCGGGGCCTTTCATGTGGGATGAAGGGGAGATGAGATTCCATCGCTGCCTCTCTGTGGCTATCTGGAATATTCTCAGCACGGTTGACTCTGTTCTGTTTCTTCCCAACTTCTGAGATGCTTTAAAGTATATGAAGGCTTTGAAAACAATCCCCAGCCTGTCTCAGTGCTCCTCGAATAACTGAGACATAATCAATGTGTGCACTTAAAATCTTCCATTTTTTGATGTACGATTGTACAAATAGCCTGAGCCGTATGTGTCAATATATAGATCTTAGCAGGGAGGATCATCTATTACCAGCAACTATTAAGCATATTGTACCCCTGCTTGAGTGGGTCTGAGCAACCTTCTGTGGGAGGATGCGGATCGCGAGAGAGACTCGTCTCAAGCTTCGGGTGCAGAGAGTCAAAGGGGTTTTCCCAGTCGTGGCTTGTAAGTGACAGACCTTGTCTCCTGATACCCCACCCTGTTGGTTAGGGCTACAGGATTATCCCAACCCCATTTCCTATTGACACTCCACATTACTTGGGGATTACCTCGGTTGTGTGCATTCTTGGTGGGACAGGAAAGGCAGGTGGCTGACCTTCTGTGCAGAAGTCAAAGGTCACCTGGATACTCCTTGACTCGGAGCCTTTGCATCACTGGTGGGTGCCCGGCCAGCAGGTGAGCTCACGTTCTAGGCTTGGTTCACCAGGTACATGCTCTCGCCAGCCATTAACTCTCAAACAAGGGACCCGAGGCCAGAAGAGGCAGGTGAAATGCATCCATTCCATTGAGAGATGCTCCACCCATTCGTCCCTGCTTCCCAGTCTCCAAAGCTACCCTGCTGCCTGCCTCTTTCCTCTGTCCCCAGTGCATTTGTGAGCTCCCTGTGGCCTTCCAGAAAATTATATTCTGCTTGCACGAATGAGAGTCCGTTTCTTGCCTGCAATCAAACACTCCATCTGAGAAAACCGGTCTCCCTATGATAAGCTTCCTGGTAATGACAGGGCCTTTCTGTTCTACTCGTATGGTATCCTGGCCAGAGTCGTTTGGGATCTCCTATGCCTTATGTTTTCATAAAGTCCCATATCAGTGTACAAGCTAAGCCTCCAGGAAAAAGAAGTGCAGACATGCATTACATGGTTTCTCAACCTCAGCATTGTCAGTATTTTGGGGCTCGATCATTCTTTTTGGGCATTGCAGGATGTTTTGCTGTGCCCCTGGCCTCTGCCCACTAGGTGCCTGTCACAACCCCCTCCAAACATTTCCCCCTGTCCCGTGGGTGGTAACACTGCTTCTAGTAGAGAACTTCTCCTCTACCGACTCAGAGCCCTTGTTCCAGCCCACAGGGAGAAGTAAAAGGCCGCGGGGAGGGGGGAAGCAATTTCCCTCCTGATGGACATGACCCTGGAGTTGTAAACCTCTCTTCCACTCACACACCAGGAGCCTGGGTTTGTCTGGTATATATATATATATATATATAAGGTATATCAGAATCAGCTGGGGGGAACTCGTCTGATATATATATACCAGGCCACCCTGAGCTGTAAGGGACACTGGGAAGGGTCACCAGGTGGGCCTGGCTCAAGTTTGGGGGATCCTTTTACTAAAAGGAAGGCAGGAAGAATGGATTCTGGGGACAATGGGTAATCTCTGCCCAGGCCCTGACTACCACCTCTCTGAAAGCCCACCTCATGGGGTCTTCCAAAGGCAAGTGCCAAGAAGGCCCATGGACTAAAAGAGTCACCTTGGCTGGATATGTGTGGAGATGATTGTGTTACACACACACACACACACACACATATATGCGCATGCATATATGTACACACAATATATATATCTCTCTCTCCATATACACACATATACATATATATATGGGTATGTATGTATGTATTTTATTGTGCTCCCCGGAGGCAGGGGAACCTGGAACAGGCAGAGATTGTAAGAAGAGCCGCTTGGCATTACCTTTCATCAGAGAAGCCCGCCCTCACCCACTGCGGTGACACCTCCGGGCTAGGAGCAAGGGCTTGGGGGCCACGGGGATGAGGGCCTCAGCTGCTGCTACCGCTGCCCAACTTCACAGAAGAAGAACACAGGCTTCGGGGGTCACACGGTCCTTGGTTAGAACCTCTACTCTGCTACTTCCCGGCTCTGTGCCCGTGTTCCCCTCCCGTCTCTGATTCTCAATCGCCTTACGTGGACGGCGGGGTGGTGATGACACACAGGCGTAGGCTGCGTAGGCTAGCGAGGGGGAGTGGGGAAGGGAGGCGCGTCGCCCGGCTGTAGTAAGTGCTCAGTAAACGGGAGTCCCCATCCCTGTATGTGCAGATCTGTCTTTTGTGGAGGTCCAGGAGTGCATTATGGCCCCGGGCTGTGTCAGCAGTTCCTAAAATCTACTTGGAGAGCCTTTAGGACATAGACTAAAAGGCCCACCCCCAAGAAATGTCAGGTTGGTGGGTGTGGGGTAGGGCCTGGGTTTCCCCCCAGCTGATTCTGATATATAGCTGGGTTTGGGAAGCAGCCTTCCAGCTCTGGGATTTTGTATTCCAACTCTTTAACTTCCCTCTCTGCCCGTTTATTTTCACACCAGAATCCCCAGTGCCTGTGACTTCTCTGTTGTTAATAAGCCTTTATGACTCCCCACCGTCCTTCCTCCTTCCAGACCTGATCAATAACTTTCCTCTCAGACTTTGGCATTCCTGTGCACGCACTGGGCCGGTTCCCAAGGTCAGAGATGGGCAAGGAATTTTCTTCTTAAATGCTATCGCTGGCCCTTCCCAGGGGCTGGATTCAGGATGCTCTGCAGTATTGAACCGTCCGGCAGAGGTCTGAATGAAGGCAGCCCTGTGCTCTGCGCGTGTGGGAGCTGCACGCGGTGCAGCAGGGCCGGGAAGCCCATGCCAACGGCTGCAGAAGTGCGCAGAGCATATGCATCTGTGGTAGATGCGGCCGCAGGCCCCGGCAGTGTTGCCTCTGATGATGAATGAGCTTCCAGGAGCAGGATACAAGGAGCTCTGTTCTTGTTTGGGGCCTGCATGTAGTTATCTAGATACCTTCACAAAGGACACCTCCCAGCCCCAATAAAAGAGGATTTCCTCTTCAAAGCACACTAGATAATTGCTCCTACAGGTGGACCTGCATGTTTGCACGAAGACAGGTGGAGGCTTGCAGCTATTCCTTGCAGAGCCCTTGGCAGCGACAGAACCCTGGAAGCAACCTAAACGTCTGTCAATAGGGAACTGGCTGAAGTATCCATGGGGCTCCCTGGAGGTGGGAGCAGCTTCTCAGGCCTGGAGGAGTCAGTACAGGTCTCCGAGGCCCTTGAGGGCAGGCCGGGCTCCCCAGGCCTTCTATAGACCCAGAAGCGTCTCCAGGCTCCTGGGCCAGTTACCCTGCTGTGCGCCCCACTGATTACATAAAGGGGCTCGGGTCCTGCTCCATGTGCCTGGCATCTCCAATCTGACTTTGTAGTCCCGGCTATATCAAGAGGTGGAGTGTATGCCCCCAACCCCCCTTGGAATTTGGGCTGGTCTTGTTGGGTGGAGGTGACACCATGCCAGTTCTACCCCAGCTCCCAAGAGCCCTGCTCCTGGTCACCTTCTGGAAACTTCTGCCTCTGGACAAACAGGCCCAGGCAACCCTGCTGGGGAATGAGTCATGGATGCAGTAGAGGCAATGGCATGGTTCTAGCCAAAGCCCTGGACACCGGTCACAATCAGCAATGTCAGTCTGACAGTTGAAACAATAGTAAACACAGCCAAGACCAGAAGGAGTGTGCAGCCAAAGCACAGATTTGTGAGCTAAACAAATACTTATTAAGCTCCATGGTTATGTAGGGTCCATGGGGTTATATTGGGCCCATGGTGTCTCTGGGAGTGTGATGGTGTCCGGGGAACAGAGCCATCAAAGGGGGTGCTGTCATTGTGGTTGGCTTTGGAAAGGCAATCTGGTTGTTGGCTGAGCTGCCCACCTCCTAGTTCACCAGCATAAGGTCACGCTAGCAGGAGTGGCCACACCATGTCTCACACCAGGGACAGCTCTATGTAATGGAGTTTATGTAAAGCATGTTAAAGGAATGAAGACTATCCCCAGGACATGGGACACTATGTCCTGTTGTTAAGTCAAATGTGTACAAATATAAAGATGTCAGATGCTTGCCCAGTGGAAATCTGTATTACCGGGAGGCCACATAAGACATTAGTAACTACAGGGGCGCCTGGGTGGCTCAGTCATTAAGTGTCTGCCTTCGGCTCAGGTCGTGATCCCAGGGTCCTGGGATCGAGCCCCACATCGGGCTCCCTGCTCCGCGGGAAGCCTGCTTCTCCCTCTCCCGCTCCCCCTGCTTGCGTTCCCTCTCTCGCCGTGTCTCTCTGTCAAACAAATAAATAAAATCGTTAAAAAAAAAGAAATTAGTAACTACATTTGACTCTGGAGGGGGTCACAGGACAAAGGGCGGGTGGGAAGGACATTTGTCTTCCTGACTTGCCATTTATTACCACGCTGGAGAAGCAGTGCAGCCAAGTGGTTTGAGGCAAGGCCTTGGAGCCAGAACGCCTGGGCTCAAGTTCTGAGCTCCCTGATACTTGCCCAAGATCACACAGCCCATAGGTAACTTACCCAGGATGTGCCTCCGGAGCCTGCATTCTCAACCCCCTTCTGTAGATACACGTGGTGCGCAAACACACTCACACACACCCGCTCAAGGTGACAACCCGCCTTATATCTATGTAATGTCTACTACAGAGAAGACCCGCTCCTTTTAATTTCTTCCCTTTCTGTTTCTGTTTTCAAAGCATTCAGCTGTTTAGGCAAGGCTGTACCTTCTGGGTGATTCAGTTGAGTGCACCTTAGCTGAAAACAATGGATGTTCCTTGTGATTTATAGCCACAGATTAAATGTCCTGTGCAAAAAGTTATATTAATTGCGGCTCCTCAATCTGGTAACTGGGCTGGGCTGGTGATCATGCATTTATGACACCGAGGCTGAGCCCAGAGCTTACTCAGCTTGGTCGTTACCACAATAAGCTAGATGCAGATGAATAGACCTGTCTGCAGTGCTTATTAACTCACTAGAGAATAGAGAAGGGTGGATGCACTCATCCAGACGCAGGCCCTCCCATTTCAACCTCGCTCTGCGGCGGAGGAGTCTGGGAGCAAGACGCTAAACCGCATTTCCAAATCTGCAAGGTGACGAGGTTGGCCAAGCTGAAAAAGCTGCAGCAAGGCATCGAGATGAACTTAAGTGGTCTGGTGAAGAACAGAGGCTGAAGCTTGAGGGAGAAGAAGGGAACAGTCTGATGCACTAATCTTATATGAGTCACAGATTTGGCAGTGAATGCAGAGGATATATTTTCATGCGTGGTTTCCAGGGGTCTGGGCAGGGCGATACTCCATAAAGGTTCTTACTCCCCCAAGGGAAGTGGTGACAGGGTGTCAGGCCTGCCCAGGGCTGGGGGAAGCCACAGGTGGGGGTTTACCAAACCTCCCACATCCCCAGCTATGTTACTCCAAGAGTACGCCATGACCACCTCTCCTGATTTCAAAAACTGCTTCGAGTACACCACAGCTCCTCAATTGCATGAGCCACGTTGAGTGATTACGTATTTTACCATGTTGTCCGTAAGTTACATGAAAATGACAAAGCAAGACAGGTGCAGAGCTGTGCTGTGTCATGGAGTCTTTGGACAGAAGGAATCTACATTCCATAAGGCCTGAGAGGGACCAGGCATAGTTAGCTTTACACAGGGACCTACACGGAGGGAACATGGCCACCGGATTACCGTTAAAAGCAGCGAATGCCAACCCCGTTGTTTCCAAATTAATAATGGGTCCAGTCTGCGGTGCCATCTAAAGTGATAGGACACCGTGGAGCATAATACCATGGACAGCAGGGAAATGGGATTGCTGTCAGCCGTTCTGTTTGGAGAGGCTGCTGAGGGGACCCCCGGTAACTGTTTTACTTAATAATTAGTATATTTATATAATTTTATAACTTATAAGAAATAAGTTACTTAGAGCAATTCCTAGCATGTGGCAAGAACTCAATGAATTTGCTGAGCACGGCCTTCTCATCTTCAGCCCCAGGATGTTTTTTAAAAATCTCTGCAACTTTTTCCATGAGGCAAAACAAATGACATTTTCTTCTAAGTAGTTTGTTGGGCATGGTTGGTAAGCATGAGGTTACAGGGAACAGGAACTGACCCATTACTGGGAAGATATCAGAGCTCAGAGAATAAAGGGAATGAATGAGCAGAAACCAAGGGGATGACAGAGCACTAGATACGGGGTGTCACAGCAACGGTCACAGAAGCACTGGTGTCCCTGCCATGGGGTTGACCCCGGAGGCCCTGCATCCTGCACCTGCTGCTCAAGAATCAGAACTCCTGGAGAAAGAGGCAGGTGACCGACCCCTCGATGTCAGACAGAGCAGCTCAGTCTCCCACAGGCAGAACCACACCCAGGGAGGCTTCCCGCGAAGGATCTCAGTGCTGCCACCTGAAAACGCCAAGGGACCACCACGGTGGGAACCAGCTTCTGAGCAACGCTCTCCTGGAAGATGACATTTCCCGCAGGCGGTCCCCCCACGGATCCAGGAAGACTTCAATCCCAGGAACCTATCTTCTGCTCTATCTGGTGGAATCCAGAGCAGAAACTTGGACTTGGAAAGGGCTGTGATTCTTCTCCCACCTTCCCATTCCTTCGTGGCTCCTGGACCCAAAGAATTGCTGACACTGGGGGTACAGCTCAGTGGTAGAGCATTTGACTGCAGAATTGCTGACACTGAGCACAGCCGTGCGGCTGCCTGTTGTTACCAGGGCACCTTCCAACTCACCCCTCCGTCTGAGTCGCCACTGCTTGTGCCTCGCACACACTGGAGGGCTTGTAAAAAAAACAAAAAACAAAAAAGCAGGAATGAGCTCTTGCATTATTCACTTCACTTATTTTGATACAATATTTGGAGCTACTTCATTAAATGTGCTTAGAGTGTCCTGCCATCTCTCCCTCTGCCAACGTCTGTTTGACACAGATAATATAACACACAAAGGGTGGAAAAGGTTTCCTTAGAAAAGAACAGAAATTATTTAACTTGATTTATGCATTGGGGTGAGATTTTTTTTTTTCCTTTTCTCCCCTCAAAGGATCCAAATAGCATGAAACATTTCATTAGTGAACATATCACTGCATTTGGTAACTAAATGGCTGAAGCAATTAAGCTGTTGTTCGCCCAGATGAAAGAGACACAGTTTGGCTTTGTTTTTTCTTTCTTTTTTTTTCTTTGGAGGAAGCAGATTTCTCCAGGTACAGCCAGCTCTGAGAGCAGAAATGCTAAACAAGCAGCACAAGTGTGTGTTCTTGTAACTTTCATCACTGTGAGAGACAGGGATCTTCAAGTCCTCGGCGACCTTGCTTTTCCATCTAATGGGGCAGCCACAAGACGAGTGGCTGTCTTACTCAGGAAATGTTGCTTTTTGACAGCTGATGAATTTGTCATCCAGCGCAGAGAGATGCTAGGTGAATAGGATTTTAAGAAACAGTCGTCAAATTCAATTAGATTTAAAGGACCAGAGCCCCAGTTTCGTGATGGGAAATCTGAGGGCCAAATAAAACAACAGAGCCCAATGTAAGAAGGTGAGTTGGAATGACAGATTGTCAGAATTCCGAACCCGGTGCTCATCCCATTAGACACGCTGGTTCCAAAATTATCCAGAGAATGTACAGAGGAGGAAGACAAGGTAAACCAGAAACCAGCGTGTTTTAACGCTGACTTTCCTAGCCTCCAGGACAGGAAAAGATTCTGTGGGAGTGGGAGGGCGTATGCCTGCAGTCCGGGCTGCTGTTCAGCGGGTGTGGCCAGTGGAGTTGTCCCTGTGGCGGACTGCCACGTCCTGACTGGCCGGTGTTACACGAGTCGTTAAATATTTTTAATACAACTCCTGTGTCCATCAGGAGAGGGTAGGTCAGAAGAGGGTCTAGTGGTCATGAGCCGTTTTGCTGTTCACCCCTTTTTTGGGGGGTAGCAGCATCCCAAATCTGCTTCGGGAGCTTCACGCCATCTTTTGGAGGCAGGTGGCGCTGTCAATCCAGACACCCGCTCCACCCCCAAGGGGGGTCCCCGCAGGTGCCCTCCGTGCCTGCGACCAAGCGCGGTTCTGCTGCCTTGTTCTTTCCCATCCGGCCCAAGTCCAGATTTTCAGCCTGATGTTCCGTTTTGTGAGACACCCCATAACCTTCTAAAAAAGTCCATTCCTCCCTAAGCCGGTCAAAGTCAGCCCCTGTCACTGACACCCAAAGAACGTGGCAAGAACCCCCGGCGCCGCGTCCGCTGATCCTCCGGAGACGGTCTAAATCAACCCGTGAGACGGTCACGGATCACACCGACGGAACCGGCTGTCTGCAGGCACGCTTCCTGGAAAACACAGCTCGGAGACAAGCTCCCGATGAGAGGGCAGCGCCTCTCTCTGCCACAGGAGCCATCCACCGGGCAGAAACTTCTGGAACTACGGGGCGCCTCTGGGGTTACGAAAGTCTGGGGAAAATACACGGTGACTGACGGGTGTGAACCCCAGAGAAGGGCGGCCCCCGAGCACCCGGGGCGGCCGGGGGTTGGCAGAACCGGGCGGGGGAACGGCGCTTCGTCCCTCGGCCAGCCTGGCCACCCGGCGGCCCCCGCTGCACCCAGCTCTGCCCCAGCCCGGGCTGCTGGAACCAGAGGGCAGGGTTCCCGGGGCTGGCGTCACCCAGACGCGGCCTTCCTCAGGGCCTCAGTGCGGCGGCTCAGCCGGCCCCAGAAACAGAGGCCCCGGAGCGGCCCCGGCGAGCGCAGCGCCCCGGCCAGTCTCGGACGCAGCGACCCTCCTCCTCTTCCGGGCCCTTCTGGTTAATGTCCAGAGCTTGAGCCTCACTGGCTCCTGACTGGGTCATGTGTCCAGCCCTGAGCCAATCACCATGGCCCTGAGGATGCCGTCTTCTGATTGGCTGGGCGGGAGTCACATGACCTCTTTGGAGCCTGGCTCGCGTGTGGGAGGAAAATTCCCGAAAGGAGGGCGGGGATGCCGTGACCGACACAGGGGCAGAGTCCCCCGTCCGCGGGCCTCTCCTCGCAGCTGGGAGGTAGGTCCCCGGTTCATTTACTCAGCTGAATGGACAGACTTCCTGCAGCTTGCAGACCCCAGCATCACGCTGCCCGGGCCTCACACGTTACGTTTCCCTGCAGCTGCCGAGGCGGCGCTGTAACCGCTTTTCACCGTCCCGGCGGAGGGGCTCTTCCTCCCCGGCTTGTCCCGCCGAGGGGCTGTCTGAAGGCACGGGTCCCACCCCTGGGGGCCGATTTCTCACCTGCCTGGTGGCCTTGCCCCAGACACGCGGCGCTTCCAGGAGGCCCGTCTTACCGACCTGCTCCCCTCCAGGAAGCCAGGCGCCGCCAAGGGCGCCCTCCGGGTGACCGGGCGCCGCCGAGACCCCCCCTCCGGGTGACCGGGCGCCGCCGAGACCACCCCCCTCCGGGTGACCGGGCGCCGCCGAGACCACCCCCCTCCGGGTGACCGGACGCCACCGAGAGCCCCCCTCCGGGTGACCGGGCGCCGCCGAGACCACCCCCCTCCGGGTGACCGGGCGCCGCCGAGACCACCCCCCTCCGGGTGACCGGGCGCCGCCGAGACCCCCCCCGGGCGCCGCAGAGGGCCCCCCTCCTCTGAGTGACCCGGCTCCGCGACGCCCAGAAAGGTCGAGGGCTGTAAACACTTACTTACAAAGCAGCCATCACAGACTGAGATTGTGACTTTTTCTTGTCCCCAAACACGTGTGCTGCATTCAGCGTAGACCAGACAGCCAAAGGGCAGATGGTGAGGGTGGACATCTGGGTCACTGTTGCCAGGTGTGCAGAGGGTTAGCCCGGTAGGAGGCCGCCTCCTCACACCTCCCCTGTGCGCAAGGTCGTGATTGAGCGGGGTGCTGTGAGGCAGCAGGGCTGTGCAAACAGGAGATACGCTCACTCCCACATTGCTTCTCATAGTTCCAGCAGGCAGCATTACTTCTTAGAGGTGTGTGCCCTCAAGAGGCAGCTCTGGGCATTAGGCCCAAACAGGAGCCTTGGTAATCTGACACCACCATTCTCAGGACCAGAATGAGGATAAGGGGGCTGCAGGCAAGGTTCATTCCCTCTGTCTGTTCTCAGTCCAGAGACAGGGCCATGGCTCCTGGTGGGATGATGCCTCAGTGGCTCCATCAGCACCACGGTCTCGTGCAGCCCCATCCATTCATTCACTGTCTTGCTCACTCATTCATCAAGCTCTGAATCTTGCCAACTACATGTCACGATCAGAATCAAATATAGAGGCTTACTGTCGAATGAAAAAGACCAATAATTACAATCTAGGGCTTTTCACATCCCTCACAGAGCCTGTTTGTTTCCTGGGGCTGCTGTAACAAATGCCACCAACCGAGCAGCTTCAAACAACAAAAATGTGCTCTCTTGCTGTCGTGGAGGCAGCGAGTCTGAAATCAGGATGTGGGCAGTGCCGTGTCCTCACCAAGGCTCTAGGGGAGAACGCGTCCTGCCTCTTCCATCTCCGGGTGGGCTCAGGCGTTCCTCTGCCTCTGTCTTCACGTGGCCTCCTTCCCCAGTGTCTTTCTCCCACTCCTTTTCTTATGAAGACACTAGTCCTTGGATTTAGGCTCTAAATTCAAGGTGACTTCTTCTTGAGATCCTTAACTAATTACACCTATGAAGACCGAATTTCCAAATAAGGTCGCATCTGAGGTTCTGAGTAAACACAACTTTGGGGGGACCTGTTTGTCCCACGCAGATAGCACTGGGCGGGGTGAAGAGCAGGACCCACCGAAGAAGCGTTCTACCGTGTTCTGGGTGACATTAGAGCTCAAAGAAAAGCAACGTGCTGGAGGTTCTGCCTGACCAACTAAAATCTGGCACCTTGAATCGAAACACCTTTTCTGACAATGTCTTCCCCTAGTGCCGCGCAGTAAGGAGAGGATGTATGTGCACGTGTGTTCCTGGACGCGTGCGCTTCCGTGTGTGAAGGGAAGTGTCGAGAAGCAGAGCAGCACGTCAGGGAGGACTGGGACTCCCTTTTCTCCACTCTCCGTTTGGGGGGAAATCTGAGCACACCTGCCCTCTGCAAGTGGCACGATACACAGCTCCAGAGAATGCTTCTTGCCAGCCACCTCTTTACTGGCCTGATTCTGGAAAGGAAACACCTAGCTGTGCTGGCTAATTATAACAGGGAGCTCAAGTAAAAGACCCATTGTGTGAAAGGGCATGTTTGGAGCCAGCCCTCCCCAGCCCCTTCTCCCAGAACAGGGAGAGATCTGTTAGCCTCTGCAGCCGAGAGCCACCGGGCAAGCCTGTCACTCCTGCCACTCCACTCCCGAGTCCTGGAGCAACGTAAATTTGCAGCGTGACAGCCCGGAAAGCCTGCTGGCCCACGGCGGCCAGGATGCTTTCTCACTGCAATTGCTGTGTGGCCACTCCCGTGTCTGAAGGGGCCCTGGGCTGAGTGACTGCTGGGCCACACCTCGCACGTGCTCAGGAAGGCCCCAGGGTCGCTGCGCCACTAGAGGCCGTTTGTCCCCTGTGTGCACACATGGTGGGCAGTCAGGAGGTCTGGGGGCTCTTTGTTATTCACTAGTTGGGGGAGGGGGCCTGGCCAGAGCAGATTGGGAGTGACAGGGCCTCTGCGAGAGCTCCCTGGCCACGGTTGCGGTGTCCAGCAGTCAGACTTATACTTGTCTCTGCCCTTCTCCTGGCTCATGGTGGGGAGCTAGGTGGCAGTGTGGGACGCTGCCTGCTTCCCAGCATCGGAGAGTCAGAAGGCCAGGACCTGCAGGTAGACTGGAATCGCTGTCCCTGGCAGGATGGGTGCAGAAAGCTGGTGGCTGTCTGCTTCTTGAGGGGCAAGCGTGTGGCCAACATCACCCACAGATGTGTTAGCCAGATCCATGACCCCCACGGGCCTGATTCAAGTGGAGGGAAGATTAGATCTACTATGGTTCTCCTGCCTAAACTTCCCCTTGCTGCAGAAAGACGGACCCTTAGGAATCAAGGCTCCTGCTGTGATCATCGCGCCCCTATTCATCCTACAAACTCAGATGCTCCCGGGGGCCAGGTGACAAGGAGCAGGTGCTGCCCAGAGCCACCCAGAGGTTGCCATGTGAAGTAGGAGTCTGGTGTTGCCAGAGTTTTGTGGGGGGTAATAGGGAGTGGAAAAGTATCTAGAAACCAAGATTTAACATAAACTCTCCAATATTTTAATACTGACTCAATTTTTAAAAACATTCTGAAAACCATACCAAGTCAGCCTGGGCTCAGATGTGAGCCGGAGGCCACCAGTTTGCAGTTTGTACCGTCCCCTGGCACCTCTTAGTCATAAGGATAGATGACGTGAGCACAGCCCCAGCTTTGCGCGCAGCCCACGCGAGGGGCTTTACAGACGGGGCATCATGCAATTCGCTAGCAGCCCCATGAGGTGCTTATTCATCCGTTCTTGGGATGCCCGTCCGTCACCTACTGCAGGCAGGGAAGGGTTCGCGGCATTGGGCACAGCACCGCCAGCATGAGCGCTCTTACGCGGCTCCCATAGTAAAAGGTGAGGGAGAAGCACCCACCCAGCTGGAGGGAAGCAGTAAATGCACAAGGCCATTTCGGATCCCGCCACTGGGTGATACGTGAACATCCCCGCGTGGACAGCCCTTTGGAGAAAGTGCTCAACGAGGTGTCCCCAGAGGATGCGACATGTGGGCCAGCCTTCTGAGCAGAGACGGGCTGGTTATACAGGAAAGGGGACCCCTTGGGCCAAAATGCAGCATGTCCAGGGGCTGGAGGAGGGCAGGAGACCGGGGCTCTGGCCGGGGCTGCCTGGCTGTGATGGGGACGCCTCTAAGTGCGAGGAGGAGCTCGTGGTTGGGCCGGAGTCTTGTCTGCATCTTGTACAGGATGGCTCTGGAGGGCTGGGTGGGGTGTGGACCATGGAGGGGTGAACGAGGAGGCCCGCTGGGAGAGAGGGGTGCTCCCCCTACAGGTGGGGCATGTCAGCACTGCGTCTGCAGTTTGCTGGTGTCCATACTAGGGACAATGAGAACTTAAAAATCACTCCTCAAGGAAAGAATGGACGGCCTGGGTCCGGGCCCCATCCAAGGAAAGGACCAGCCGACACCCCAGTGTTGGGACCCGTGACTCCTGGCGGCCTGTTGGAGGGGCAGGAGCAAGTTTGTCCTGATTCCCCCGTGGTCTGAAATTCTACTTTGAGCCATATGTCTTTCCCTGATCTGAACACCACAGACCTACACACTTCAAATCCCCAGCTCGTCATTAACCATCTGAAAAAATGTCACATCTTTCGACGACAACAGTGACCTTTGAGGGGATATTCTGGCTGTTAATAGCAGCCGGCGGCTGTGAAGAGCAGCTCCTCTCTCAGCACCAGTCGGGCCTTCAGCAAAGCTGCCAGGCTGGGAGGCATGGGCCACATCTGTGGCTGGCTGCAGGTGCTTCTCAGTGCACAGCTCACAGCCCCGACTGATGGCAACCTGGGTGAGGTGGCTTCCTACACCTAAAAAAGCCCTCCAATTCAAATCTTCCTTCCATCTAGGTGGCTAGATGCCACAGATCCCTGCATTAGAAATCGCTTTGAGGGGCGCCTGGGTGACTCAGGCCGTTAAGCATGTGACTCTTAATTTTGGCTGAGGTCATGATCTCAGGGTCATGAGATGGAGCCCCGTGTCCAGCTCTGTGCTCAGTGGGGAGTCTGCTTGAGATTCTCCCTGTCTCTCTGCACCTCCTCCCCCCTAAAAAAAAAAAAGAAAAGAAATTGCTTTCTGTTAAGATGCTTTAGGTTTTAGGTGAATGCAGTATATTGCTAGAGGAAAGTGACTCTAATCCATTGTTTTATACATGGCTCAACAAGACATGGCTCAACATTGCTCTGCAAGGTGGCACACGGGACTGGTTCATTTTCAGTGGGGGCTGGGGACAGTGGCAGGAAGGGAATGCCTTAGGTGACATCCTAGTTATAAATGAGCATATAATTTTCCAGAAGTGATAAGAGGGGCTTGCTGAAAAACTAGTGAGAAGAACCCTAAAGTAAAGTAGGGACAATTAAATTCAGCAAATTCCCTGATAACTTGTTCAGAGGAAAAGAAAATGGTATGGGTGTAATGAAAAGCAAAGTGCTGGATTTCCCATACAGGGACAGCTGTGGGGGGGTCCAGCATGGGGCCTCACGCGGGATTGGCAAGAATGATTCTGCAGAATTGAAAACAGAGACTCAAACAGTTATTTGTACACCTGCGCTCCTAGGAGCATCAGGCACAAGGGCAGAGAGGTGCAAACAAGCCAGGCATCCGTCGACAGATGAATGGATCAGCAAAATGTGGTCTGCAGCTACAACGGGATATTACTCATCCGCAAAAGGAAGTGAAGTATTGATACCATGCTACAGGATGGGTGGTCCTTGAGCATGCTATGCGTAGTAGGATAAGCCAGATGCAGAGGAGCAAGAATTGATGGGCAGAAAGGCCGGGAGCCATAGCCTCAGGGGTGCGAGGTTTCTTCCGGGGACGCCGGAAGCAATCTGGGTGTAGAGAGTAGGGATAGTTGCACAGTAGTGTGAGCCTATGTCATGTCGCCGGCTTGCACGTCAGGAGTGGCTAAGTGATAAATACTATGTTATTCATGTTTTACCATGACTTAAAAAATGAATGGAGTGAGACAAAATGAAAACTTAAAAAAAAAAAAAAACCAAAACCACAGTGGTTTTGATTCCATTTCTTTCCATGGGATTTCTTTAATGCAAGCAACAGAAACTACTTTGGAATGATTTTTTTTTTTTTTTAATGGAGGCACGATAAGGTCCAAAGACTGGGCAGCCAAAAATACTTCTCCAAATGATCCCACCTGGTGCCTCCGTGTCGGCGCACCGGGTGCCGTGATTTCTACTGTGTGCAGCTATCTCTGGAGCTCTGCCTCATACCACGGATTTCCCCACGCAGATGGCATCCCTGGTGGGAAGGGCACAGCAGCCTCATTCTGAATAGCTTAGCAGCCTTTGGGGCCTGCATCTTAAAGCACAGGACACTTGGGGACAGCCATTTCTAAATTCTGCCCCAGGGCCAGAGACCGCACGCTCGCAGAGTGGTCTAGATCTGTCTGCCTTTGGGGACATGACTTGTATTCGTGCCTCGCAGCTCACGTGTGGGGCACTGGCTCTCAGGGGTAAATGCTGCACTAGCCACAGATTTGTAAATGTGGTCCCAGTCCCTTGTCCTTACTACATCACGTTTCCAGTCCCCCTGAATTCACACTGACTCTGATCCCAAGAAATGCAGGATTGTTTGCTCCTGTATTAGAAAAATAAAGGAATATGGCAGGGAAAGACAGCACCAGAAATGAGAGGACAGAAGTCCCAAGGCAGGCTTCGTGAAGGATTTCCTGTGTGACATCAGGTGAGGCATCTTACCTCTCTGAGCCTGTCGCAGGAGTCTGCATTCTCTGAGTGTGACTGTAATAATGTCCCCTAGAACAATTTCCTTCCCTGACTGTCCCCTGGGCGTACACGCTTTTCCCCAAATGCAGCATCTGCACCGTCCACTCCTCACTAACAAAAGTGGTGTATCGTCACGGCTGCCGCAAAGGAAAGAGCACTTAGCATCTCTGGGGCACAGATGTGGCCCGGGAGGCACAGCAAGGTCAGGTGTCTTGTCCAAGGTCGTGCACGAAGAGATACTGGGGCTGGGGGTCCCAGGCAAGGTTATCCGGTGCCAAAGTACACGCTCCTCACGCACACCCAGCTTACTCCCATGGTAGGAGCAGGTGGGTTGAGCACCACCCAGTTCCGGCTCTGCAATGTTCTGCTGGCCTGTCACTGTCGCTCCTCAGTCCTTTCTCACTGCCTCTGCCAGAGGGATGTTCTAAACCCTTTCCAACTCCTAAAACGTAACATCGAGGTCTGCTGAGTTCTTGTTCATGCCTGGGGATGTGCTAAGCTTCGATGCATCCTCCCCGATCTACAATCCCTCATCCACCATTCCAAAATAAAGTAATAAATCTCTGCAATCCATGTGTTTTTCAAAGGTTTGCAGCAGAAGTATTTGCTGGTCTAAGAATGAGGAACCACGTGAAGCGTTCACTTAGTGCATTTACTGCAATTATTTTTTGTGTTTGGCTGCGTAAATATGACAACATGTCATGACGGTGTGTGGCCCCAGAGGTGCGTAACAGTGTGTATGTCCCTGTGCAGACAGGTGCGTGCACCTGGCTGTCCGCATCCGCGCCACATTCCCTCCCCCTCCCCGTGCATACGCTCCACCTCCTCTCTCTCAGCCCATTGATTCCAACTGACCACCTCTCTCCTGCGGGGATCCGTTTCCCTTCAGACAGCCCCCAGTTTCCAAGCAAGCCTTTTGCATAACCTCAGGTTTCTTTTATTTCTGGGGAAGTCGGCTTGTGTGTGGCCTTCAGACCAGCCAGACCCACCGGGGCCTTATCAGAGCCGGGCCTAATGAGGGAAGATTTTCCAGAGAGTGCTGATTTATTTTCTTCCCTCCTGAGGTGTGAGCTGTGTGGGTCAGAATAACTTAGCCTGCTCTACTGAAGAGAAATTATGTCTCTACAGCTCCCCAAAGGACAATTGAGTCCTCCATCCATATGTAAAGGTGGCTGCAGGAATGTTCTGTTCTGAAGCCATAAAAACAGCACAGAGTGAACCTTATTACCACGCTTGCGGCAGACTAAATTCTTCTTTAGCTTTAAACTCTCCTGATGTCTCCAACTGAGATAATTATGGTGCTTAAGGGAACTTTTGGCCTTGCTAAAAATACTTACCAACAGTTTGCGCAGCAAGGGATGCACTTCCAGGTGATCCGGTAAAGGCTCTGAAGCTAGCATTCGCAGATTCATCACCTGGCTGTCTCCCTCTCTGATGTGTCTCGTTCCCCCCGCATCGCTGTCCTCCTTGACCTCACACCCCTGCTTCCGATGCTGGCTAGCGTAGGTGAACCCGGTCCTACCCAACGGTGACGCACAGCAAGGACATGCGCCTGTTCAGTAGGGTGACCATGGCATACGCTCTGGGGGGTTCTCCAAAACCCAATTTCTTTTTCTCTTGGGAGCACAGCTAAACTATATGTCCTGGTGTCCCTCGCCGTTCAATAAAACAAATGCCTGGGATTCATTCAACTCGATGTGCATGGAGGTAATATGTGCCAATTAAGGCCTGGCGTGTAGAAACCTTTTAGCTCTCGTTCCCCATCCGCCAGCGGAATGGAGAATCCCTGGAGGACAGAACCATGAGGTGGAAAGAACCTCAGTCCCAGCATCACCACGTGGAAGGATGCCTTCATACACCTGCTCTGAACACGAACAAGAACCAGAACCAGACTGGGTTTGCCACGGTTGCATCAGTTAACCTAGCCTGACTAATACAACCGCCCAGACCCGGCGTTGCCCTTATTCCCATTCCCGGTGTCTTCAGCTAGGATCTGGGCAGTGCCCAAGATGCCCTAGTTGAGATGCTCATCCTCGACCCTGAACCAGCTTACACCTGATGTGTCTCTTTAGGCACATCGTAAAACCATAAGGGCTCATATCTGCCCCGGGAACACATAGTCCAGCTGGGCAGCACCTTTGCCATAGTCCTCTCCTATAATCCTGCCAGGGGATATGTGCAGCTGTTAGTACCCAGAGAGGGAAGTCCACTCAGTTTTTCCTGATCTCTCGGTAGCCAAGAGAGGGAAGCTCTTTTATATTCACGTACCACAGCTCTCCCGAGTGTCCTAGGCTCCAACAGTCTTACAGAGTCTTTGAGCCCATCTGGAGATTGCTCTTGCACATCAAAACCAGACGTCTCCCTGGCCATCTCTAGGTCAAACGTCCTCCCTGGACAGGAGGGAGAAGTAAATCTGGCTGCTGAACCAGCTTTCTCAGGGTTTCCACATTGTCCATGGAAGACACTCACTACCTCCATCTCAATCCTGTCTGCAGAATGCTTCTGTTCCATCTCCTGCCCCAACCAGTGGTAATGTTTTCCTAGATTAAGGCAGAGAGAAAACCTCATCTGCTAACGTGCCTCTGGTTCTTTCTTGTACCCGCGTCCCTTGGATATAATAAGAAATTGTCTGCTACTCCTGTTTTCTGGTTATATAGTGACCCGTTTCTTTCAAAAGTCTAGCTGTTTTGGGGAAAGGAATTTGAAGGGCATGAGGAGGAAAACAGAGCCCATGGGTTTATATATTAACAAATAGAGTTTGCACATTGCCCTGTGCTAGCTAGTGAGAAAGTGATCAGTAACAAATATCAAGTCTCTTCCCTCCTGGGATTTGCATGCCCGTGGAGAGAGAGACAGACAACAAACACAAGTGACGTGTGAGTGTGTGCGCGCGCGTGCGGGGTGATATATATATACTGCTGGTTCTGATTTTCTGCAGAACCCGACTTACCCACTTGGTGGTCTGGACGAGAGTGGTTCTGCTTGAATGCGAGGAGCAAAGAAGTGCCATCAAAGGAATTGAGAGAAGCAAATGTTATGGAAAGAGGAAAGAGCTATAGAGATTTCCTTAAAAATTAGCAATATTAAAGTTGATTGCATTGCTGATCCAGCAGAAAGAAGGAAAATAATATTGCAAGGGGGCCAGGGGACAACTTTTGGAATGAGAATGTCCTTAAGTAGGTGACAGATGGGATCCAGGGTTCAAGGAGAGGGTTGACCCTCAATCAGAACTCGAATCAGTCATAGGAACAGGATGACGGGTGTGGTGCTAGGGGCTTGTGAAACTCTCTCCTGTCTAGGACTGCGTTTCTCAGTGAACAGGGAGCGCCTGTCTTAGGGAGGGCTGGGGTGCTCTGAGGATCCACAGAAGGTTATCAGCGGGCACAGGTGGGGCTTTTCCCCAACCGTCTTTACCTGCCTGGATGCAGCCATGAAGTAAATGAGAGTTAAGATTGAGCTAGGGGTGGTTTTCTCTAGGTGAATCTAACACATGGTAAGACAGGAGACTAAGGGGGGGTAATTACTGTAGAATGTGGTATCTCAGTTAGGTAAGGACAGAGGATGTGAATACCAGAATTGGGGGGATCATGCTGGAGACCCTCTATCCTAGCACGTGTCACGGAGCCGGGAGCTTTCACAGGGCACCAGGGCCGGCGGTGGAGGTGCGGGCTGTGGGGGCGGGGGAGAAGCACGCGGGTCGGCTGTCAGTGGGGAGCACTTCGGCCCTGTCAGATCACGCCCCCCTCATCTAGTGGGGTCTTCCCTGTCAGGCCCTTGTGTGTTGATGTAGAGCCTAGGTATAGGGGAGGGAATTCACATAAGTGGTAATATAGTGAACGTTATGTGTTGGCGATTTTTTATAGAATAGTACACCCTGGAATTCTATCAGTGTTGGTACATATATGCCTATCTTATTTATTTTTTACTGATGCATGGTGGTTCATATGATGTTTACACCTGCTTATGTAACTCTTCCCCTGTGAGCATCATTTTAGGGTGGTTTCCATATTGTGTCATTAAAAATAACTTTGGCCAGTCTCAAAAGGCGTGTCATCTGCTTCCACTTCTGCACTGTCCTCAGAAAAAAAGCCTCAGACAACACGTAAGCTGATGGAGAAGTGGTAACAGTGGCCAGAGGCGCGGAGGGCGGGCGGGCACAGAGGGGGACGGCAGGAGGGAATTTCCTGGGTCCTGATTGTGGTGCTAGGGCCGTAATCTATCCGTGTGTTAAAATTCCTGGAACTACAGGAGAAAGAAAGCTTTGTTGTTTGTTAATTTTTTTGAACATTGAATTTTTAAAAGCTACCACTTCGGCGCACATGCCGTCCTGACAGTATGAGCACTCACAGAAGTGTTGTTCTGGAGCAGCCGTTCAGAAAAGGGGTTTCTTGGCCCCGGGACATCACATCTTTCATTTTAGTGTTTTCCGCCAAACCGTCTTCCAAAGTGACGACACTCATGGGCTTTTCTTAAAGGCAACATGGCCATAGAGATGTTTCCGGCTGTGGAGTCTGTGGAAAACTCAACAGAGAATTGGAAATCTCTCTGTTAGGAATCCTACAGCGTCTCCAATGTATTTGCCAACTGCTGTCCTTTCATTTTACTGGCCTAGCTTCACAACACAGGACCGGAGTGCACAATCAAGCAGTAGGTGGGGATTAGAGCGGGGGTTGAAAACTCACGTACCTACAGAACACAGCGAAGAATCATAATAAATAACTGAAACACAGAATGCTTCCAGGGTGCCAGGCATGGACAAATCACCATGCATACCTTAAGTTATTTGAACTTCACAATAAGCCTATAAAGTAGGTTACCTGCATATCCCCATTTTACAGATGAGGACACCGAGGCATAAAGCAGTCCAAGCAATGTACCTGTCACTACGGATGGTGGGTGGCACAATCGGGTCTCAATACAGAGCAGCCTGGTCATGGAACGCACAACCTTAAATGAGCAAGGCAGGCCAGAGGTCAGAGCGCCAGTGTCCCGCACGGTCACATCACACTTTGAGCTCTGCCGTGGGCAGCCGGACTCGGAGCTTGGCGGGCAGGGTGGAGGCGTGCACAGCAGCGGGCAGGAGTCGCCCCCGCATCCCTGCCCCTGGAGAAGGCACACTCAGCATCGACAGACAGTTTTGTTTTCTTGAAAGACATCAGATTTGGGCTTTTCTTATGAGATGTTTCAAATATTGACTCATTTAGATCACGTCCCAACCTCTGAATGAGAACTAGATAAAAAATACGGTGCTTGAAAATGTTGACAGCAACATTGCAGCGTCTCAGTGATTCATTTAGATCTAGCCCGAGGAGCTCCTGCAAAGTTTACCTTCTGTTTTGTTACCTGTTATTGCATAACAGACCCGACCAAAAGTCTGTGACATAAAAATGAAACGTTGTAGTTTTTATTGTCATTTATTAATTGTAATACATGATGTAGTTTTTAATTATAATTTTTTTAAGTTTTTTTTTTTTTAATTTGAGAGAGAGAGTATGTGTGAGCGCGAGCAGGGGCAGGGGCAAAGGGAGAGGGAGAAGCAGGCTTCTGGCTGAGCAGGGAGCCTGATATGGGACTCCATCCCAGGACCCTGAGATCGTGACCTGAGCCAAAGGCGGACGCTTCACCGACTGAGCCCCCCAGGCGCCCCTATAATTTATTTTAGTGGTTGATTTAATTATTATAAGTGTTGCTCCTGAATAGCGTGCAGATTGTGGCTGGGCTGGCTCACAGGTCTGCTCTCCGCTGCCTGGTCGGCTGCGTCAGATGGTGTGGGGCAGCTCAGCTGGAGTGGTTCCTCTGCTCCAAGAGGGCTCTCATCCCCCAGCAGGCTGCTCTGCGCTCATTCATGTGCTGGTTTGGGAGGTTCCCATGAAAGCCATGAGTAGAGTACAAGTCTTCTTGGGGTCCAGACCCAGAACTCACAAGACACTGGTTCTGCTGCATTCTGTTGGCCAAAGTAAGTCAAAGGCCAGACAGTGGTTCCCCCCACCCAGGGGCGGGGAGACGAGACTTTCGTGTTGGCAAGGCACTGAGGCCATGTTTGCAGTCTTAGCACCTCTCCGTCTGGACTCCTCTCTGATACCTTTGCTGATCATTTTAATGAAAGCCAAAGTGTGGAAAAGAGCAATTAGGCTTTCAGAAGGGCGATTAAAGGAAATGGTTCATTGACACCTGTTAAATTCCAACTGTTCAGGCCCAATTTTAATCTTTGCTCCTATTCCCAGGGAAACAGTCATCTACGGAAGTTGAAATTAGAAGCCCAACACCACTGGGAGTTATTTCTGTAGACTGCAGACCTTGAAAATAATGGGAAAAGTGAATAGGCTTAGCAAAAATGGAAGTTCTGTAATACGTTCACACCATAGAGAGGGCTTTCCTGCCTTCCTCCAGAATATGCAGATTCATATTAACAGGACAGAACCATGCCTGGAACAAAGGTGAACAATATATGTTCAGGCTGTCACTGTTATCACTCAGATTCCACAAAATCTTACTAAGAACCTACTCAGTGCAAGATGTGGTCACAAATGTGCACTGTAGGATTTAATAACCGTCCACTGAGAAGTGCAGCTGATCACATGGGTTTACTGCTTGAATCTCAGAATGACACAGCGCAAATGGGTTTGCAAAAGCCAGGAATGTGGGTGAATCAGATTAGTTGCAGGCATCTCTCCCCAGCTCTTGATTTAGATGATGTGGTCAATAGAATGTGAACACCGCCCCCCAGAAGTCCACATCCTAATCCCTGAAGCCTGTGGATGGGTATGTTGCCTTCCATGGCCCAGTGAGACTTAGCAGATGTGATTAAGTTCAGGATCTTGAGGCAAGGAGATGGTCCCAGATCATCCAGGGGGCCCGTGTGCCCACAGATTGTGACGGGAGGGACACGGGGGCTCACGGGCAGAGGAGAGGTGAGGTCAGAAGATGCTGAGCTGCTGGTTTCAAAGGCGGAGGAAGGGTCCCTAAGGCCAGGAGGGCAGCCCCTCACACTGGGAAGGAAAGGAAATCATTCTCTCCGAGAGCCTCCAGAATGAGGGCAGCTCTACCAACACCTTGATGTTAGGACTTCTGAGTCCAGAACTGTCCGAAGACAACTGCTTTAGGCCACTGAGTGTGTGGTCATTTGTTCTCGAGGCTCTAGGAACCAGTGCCGATGGGAATGAGGGCAGATGCCTCCTAATTAGTTTGGAAATCAACCTCCCCAATTCCACCAAGAAGGAGCCCAGCATGTGGCTGAGGTGGGGGTCCCCAGAACCAGACTGCATGTCTGAGCCCCAGAGCTCCAGTGAGTTATCCACTCGCTGTGCCTCAGTTTCCTTATCCGCACAATGGGCAGTGGTCATAGCTCATGCCGCACAGTGTGGATAGAAGGACTAAGGACTAAGTGAACTAATGCAGGAGATGTGCTTCTGGTTTCCAGCACTTAAAAAAAAAAAAAAGGTTAACATATGTGAAATATATGCCTGATCTTACGGAACTACAAACCATTTTTTTTTTTTTAACTGAAGTATAGTTGATCCAATGTCACATTAGTTTCAGGTGTACAACATCGTGATCGGACAGGTCTGTACATTGTGCTAAATCAGCTCACCACAAGTGTAGCGACCAGCTGTCCCCACACAACACTATCACAATACCATTGAGTACGCTCCCTGTGCTGTACCTTTCATCCTCAGGCCTTCAAGCCTGTTTTTAAAATAGGTAGTAGGGGCGTCTGGGTTGTTTAGTCTGTTAAGCGTCCGACTCTTGATTCCGGCTCAGGTCATGATGTCACGGTCCTGGGATCAAGCCCCGCATCTGGCTCTGTGAGATTCCCCGGCTCCCTCTGCCCCTCCCCCCACTTGCACTCTCTCGCAGGTGTGCTCTCTCAAAATAGATAAACCCTTTTAAAAAATAAAATACACAGTAGCTGATATTAATGTTACATATTGGTATTTCCAATTCAGTCCAAGGATAGGAGAAGCTACAGTAGCTCCCGTAAGCCCATGGGGACAATGTTTCTCTGTGCAAGGCTTAGAGCTACGTGAGCATGGGTGAGCCTGTTTGCACACATAAATTCTGCTGCATCACTGAGGTTAGATTAAAGTTACTGGTTCTTATTTAATTTCCTCAGGGCCCTGGTAATAACTTGGACCTTTTTGTGGCATAAGTAGTCTCTGAAAATAGTTCAGACCCACTATGTCTGCTAGAACTTGATTAAATTAAGCTTAAACTATAAATGACCTTTATCCAGAAAGCTGGTAAAAGACGTGCCTTATGAAGGGATACCCATCCCCTTGGTTCCATCTCCCTGAAGCCTTGTAGATCTGCAACAGCCCTAACAATGCCCCCTGTGTCCGGCAGATGCCCACCCTCGTTTCTCTGTAGAGAAACACGTGCTGTGCTCAGCCCCAGGAAGCACTCACCACAGACCCTTCTCTTCCCTCTGTCCCCTCTCTCCCGAAGGCCAGACAATGTGGTCTGCACGTTGTAGGACTGCTGTGGGTCCCACACCCCCACCCTTAGCCAGCTTCGCGACCTTGGGCACGTCCTTCCCCTCCCTGTGTCCTCCTGGCACCTCAGAGCTGGTTCCACTGTGCCCGTTCAGTGAGATGCCAGGGGGCTGCTCTCAGGTCCCAGGAACTTTGGCTGCCCTGGGGCGCCATCAACACGTGGCCCCCAGGCCCCTGCAGCCCAGCTGGAAGCGGGTGGCTACTGTAGGCTGGCTAAGGGCCGGTGCTTGGTGCCCGGGAAGCACACGAGAGTCCGCAGTCACTGCTTTTCCCAATGGTGACAGCCTCGCTGAGATCTCTGTAAAAGCAGACCTGGCCCCACAGGGCAGGCGGCCGATGTCCGCCTGGAGCCTGTCCTTCTCGATCACAGTGACCTTACAGCAGAGCCCCTACCCTCCAGGCTGTTGCTCTGGCACCTCTGGAAAGCCTCGGGGCCACAGGGGTGGGTGTTGGCAGGAGGCCCCGCCCTGCCCCCATAGCCGGGCCAGGGACCTACAAGCCACAGAGGGACCCCCACCTGGGCCCGAGCGCAAACTGAACCCATTAGGAGAAGTGAGACCCCGCCATTGTTGGTTTGGAACGTTTCCCGAAAGACAGTCCTTGTTCTTTGATTTTGCAAAGCTGATGAAGTGATTTTCTTGTAGGACATGAAAAGCAGACTTATTTCCTATTGTGCTGTATCAGGATTGATAATTAACTAATTAATTAACCCCACACTCCAGTCTCGTGCACATAAATCTCCCCTTGACACCTCTAGCTGGTTGTCTGGAGGGCATCTGTAACACGCTGCCCAGACTCTCGGGATGTGCTCTCTACCTCCATCCCCCCCCAGTAGGTGCAGCTGCGTGGAAAAAGGGCGGCAGCACGCAAACACACCGGGCTCTGACGGCTCACACAGCAGAAGCTGGCGTGGTGAACCCGCAGGAACCCACAGACTCACCAGGGACCCAGGCTTCTACTGCAAGGCCGCGAGTGAACTCTGGAGCTCCGACGACCTTCGACTATTACATAAATTCGTTCCAAGTAAACAGAGGAGGTGAGGCTCCGGGGCTGCTTCCTGTGAGAGATCTTTCTGGAAATTCCTCCCAGGGCTGCTGCTTTTTTCTGATCGACCGGGACTTGGTTGCGTGGTCAAGGGAAGCCAGAACATGTGGACAGTCAGCTGGGTAAGGGGCCGTCCCTCATACAGCCAAGGTCCTGTGGCCTGGGGGAAGGGCATCAGGTGGCAGCGGGCAGGCTCAGGGCCGCCTCCACACCCGCCGCTCCGGCTGCCAGAGCAGAAGCAGAGGGGGCACCCCTGACTGTGCCCTCCACATCTGGGTAACACCACACTCCATTAGTCCCATCCCCGAAATATACCCTAGGTTGACCCTTTCTCTGCTCCCCCGCCTGCCTTCCTCCGCAAACCTCCACCTTGGCTTGTCTCCCCCTGCACCCACTCTGCTCCCTATATTCCACCTGAGACCCAAGCTCATCGCCATCGCTCTGCGCTTTACTCGTGAGCTCCACCCCCAGCGGCCGCCTCTCTGGCTCTCCGGGTGCGGGGGCCCCCTTTCACCCCACTGCGTTGGCATTTACTCTCCCTGCGTTGTGTGGCTCCCTCCCCAGCTACTTGCACACCTCCGTCCTTCCCATCATCCCCACCTCAGCGAGTGCCCCTCCCCAACCCAGGGCCCACACATCTCACCCTGCTCACCCAGACCCCGGCCACTCTCAAGCCCTGTTTCATCTCCTTGCCACACTTAACCACCACCTGAAAACATACTTTTATAAATGGATTTCTGTGCTGGTGTATGGTTTGACTCTGTGCACCAGAATATAACCGCTCGCGAGGGCGAAGAGCTTCATGGCTACAGCCCCCCAGTGTCTGCAACAGGCTCTGGCTCATACTAAGTGCCCAGCAGTTACTTGTCGGGACCACGCATGCGTGGCTACGTGCGCGAATCCTGTGTGAGGGATGAGATCAGAGCGGTAGGCAGTTGGGAGCCCAAAGCAGGCCTGGGGAGCATCACCCAGTGTCCATTTTGAAAGAACAAACCATTGAAAGTTGTGCTCACAAATCAGTTAAGAGCAAAGTAGTAAATAATGCATCTTGAGAGTGAGCCCTGAGAATTCTTCTCCAACCACAAAACAGGGTGCTGAGATGGGGCAAGTGTGGACTGTCGAGTGTCTGGCTTCCATCCGGCCCAGAAGAACAGAAGAAAGGGGACTCCTTCCCAGAATGATGAGATGACACTGGACAACTTAATGGAAAATCCTTGGGGCCCACTGAGGCATTAAATAGTTGGTTTCCACATGGAGGCCTCCATCGCTGGGACAAGCCCTTGACAAACTGTTCCTTTGTTTTTTTCATGGAAATGTTATGGGCGAAAAAGATGAGCCAGAAAGGTTTTCCCCCAACTGCAGCATTGTCTCTGAGACAAGAAAGTCCAAAGATGGATGATGCTTTTGTATGCAATTATAATGAGGTACTAATTAATGTTTTTGAGTTGACTGGAGTTACAAATGGCTCATGTAGAAGGAGGCTATCTTCCTTTCCCAATGCAGTTCATCACCCTTGCCCTCCACCAGGAAAAACAAAGCCTCCCTTCTCTGGAGATTTTCAAATTCTCGTAACTGAGATCATTAAATAGCGGAAGGAAATTTAAGCTCTGAGAGCTCAGATTTGGTTAATTTGGTGCTGCTGGGCTGGCTATTAGATGCTTAGATCACCCTGAGATCCCGTGAATTGAAGCCAGCGTCCCCAGTGTCTGCCATTAATCCACTGAGCACACTTGCTACCAAATGTCAGGACTTCACACGGGAGGGTCTTCTACCCACTGGACATGGCTGAGAAGCTGACAGTCACAAAACGGTTAATTTCATCTGGGTTGAAAAGACGTGCATTGGCCATACAGCATGCCACGTCTGACAGGAGAGTGAATCCAGATCTCCCCCCTCAAAACCCTCGCAGATGGAAGTCGGGAGCTGGCCTGGATATGAAATGAACAGTTCACCTTTCGATTCCAAGACTGTGTTTGGGATGCGCCTTACTTTTATGTCCATCTCCTGCTTTGCTACCATTTCCTTAACTACTTCCGAGAAGATCAAAATACAGCCTTAAACCAAGAAGCCCTGGGAAATACTACAACAAAACATGATACTAGCTTTTGATGATTTCAAGACTGTTTTTGAAGAGACAGCTCCAGTGAGACACCCGGAAACAAGAGGGAGGGATGCCCTTCATTTTATGTCATGTCTCGGCTGGTTTGTTCCAGAAATAACATGTAGGCACGGCATGTTAGTTTTTGGACCTGGCGGGACTTGAGAAATAGTCACCGAGAGACGGAGGAGTCGGGGCTTGGTGGTGAATTTCCCTGCTTTGTTTCCTTCATTAAAAAAAAAAAATGGTTTTTAACCTACAACAAAATAATACACGCTTACTTCGGGAAACTAGAAAGCCACAGAAAAAAAATGCCTAAGAAAATAAATATCCACCCCTCACCTCATCCCTCCAGTCCATGCACCTGTACCGTTATGTTCCGGGTTATACACACATGCGTAAGTTTTAGTAAAACTGAGGTCATACTGCGTGTAGTACGGCGCCTCCCTCCCTGTCGAGTTACATCATTTATAATATAATTTCTAAAGGTTGCACACACTCCCGTGTTATAACCATGTGATAGCTTCATTAATTAATTGGTTATTTCTGGATATTTGCATTGTTTGAAATCTTAGGTATTACAATTAATTCTGTGATGGCTTTACCCTCTACATAAATCTTTTTAATCACCCCTGACTATGTTTTAAGGATAAATTCCAGAAAGTGAAATTGCTAGGTCAAAGACTATGTTATAATTTTTATTTATAGATATTTTACCTGTATTAGTAAAATTAGTTAATTTCATTTTAAAGTAAAATTTTGATTTTTATTTATTTATGAACTTATAAATGCATATTAATTATTTTATAAATATTTGTAATCAAACGATAAATTGTACAATTTACAAATCATAAATTCATTAAATATATATTCTGTTCATACATATTTTATATTTGTGGTCATTTGTTACGGCAGCCCTCAGAACTAATGGAGCTGGATATCATCCGCGTGCCCCTGCATACACTGTGCACACACTGCTCTCCGTCCACGCTCCGCCCCGGGCTTGCTGACCCTGTGCTTCCAGCTGGGCTCTGCCCTGGGGCCGGGATGGGGTGCTGCTCCCTGCAGGAACCCATGGGAGCCGGGCTGCATGCCTCCCCTAAAGGCTGCAGCTCCTGCCGAGGGTCCTCTCCGGGTTCTGGTCATCACCCCCTCCCCACTCCTTCAGGTAAAGATATGCACCCCTCAAGGTGGCTCTCCCGTGCTCTGCCCACACCTGTATGAACAGCCCTCTTCTCAAAGGTGGAGTGACCATCGGTTTCCTTTGGGACCCTGACTGATAAAGTATGTTGTTGGGAATGGGTGGTGGCTCCGTGGGCAGATCATCATGTTAGGTCTGCTTTTATGTGTGTTCAACATTCTCTACGACGAGACGTTTAAAAATATGACAGGATTTTTTAAAAAAAAAACAGAAGGGTTACTGCAGCCATGGAAACAGACCCTGGAGATACCCTTCAGGAGCATCCCTGCTGCCACCTTCCTTCCTACCATCCTCATGCTTGCAAGATGGCTGTTGGAGTGCCAAGCGTCGTGCCTGAGTTCTGAACATAAAGGGGAGAGATCAAGGGCAGAAGCTGTCTGTCTCTTGTAATGTCACACCTGCAAAATTCTGCATAGAACTTGGACTCATGGTTTGTGTTTTTAGCTGGGCACATCACCTCCTTGAACAAAATCGGGGTTGGTAGTAAGCAAAAAGGAGAGAGCAGGTTTGGGACACCGACAGTGAGTCCACTTGCTGAGAGTCTCACAGCTGGTGGGTCCGTACCAAGCAGCTCTGGCAGGTTGAGGAGGGCACCACAGGGTTCTCAGTGGTCTGGACCGCACCCCAGGATTTGGTGACGCCGGCGCTAAGCCTGACTGGACTCCACCTGCCAGCGCCCTGTTCCAGTGACAACACAGTCTTCCAAATAGCCTCGAGCACCCACGCTCAGGGGGTAATTACAAGCCTCTTGTCATTGCCGTTCAACCGAAAGTAACAGAAGCAGAGGAGAGCATTTGTTTTAAAGATAAGGGTGTCACTTGGAACCAAAGGGCTGGAACCGGCATCTGGGAATTGAACGCCTTTAAAACCCCTGTCCCTGTCCCTGTCCCTGTCTCTGTCCCTGTCCCTGTCTCTGTCCCTGTCCCTGTCCCTGTTTCTGTCCCTGTCCCTCTCTCTGTCCCTGTCCCTGTCCCTGTTTCTGTCCCTGTCCCTGTCCCTGTCTCTGTCCCTGTCTCTGTCTCTGTCCCTGTTTCTGTCCCTGTCCTTGCCTCTGTCCTTGTCCCCATTTCTGTCTCTGTCCCTGTCTCTCTCCATTTCTCATTTTGCCCTTCCATTTGTTGCGTTTTCCCCTCTTCTTCCCAGCTCAAAATTCTCAGAGAAAGATTCTGGTTGCCTGTCGTGGTTCAGATGGTCATTCCTGGACCAACTTATTGTGGCCAGAGGAAGAGATTATGTGTTGTGTTTTATATATATATGTACATATATATTATTTAGTACCCACACATGTAGAAGTCTGCAAAATCAGATAATAAAAAGTGATCTTTGTCATACTGCAGTGCAACCACAATGTGTATGGTTTTACCTGATCGTATTTTACAATTTTTAAAACTTTCTCCAGTGGTAGGGGTCCTAGGGAGCTCCACCTCATTCCTCCATAGGTGGGGCCGGTAAAGCAGGACCCCGCATTTCCTACACAATTGTTTTCTGAATGAGAGTTTGGGAAGATTCCGCGCTCCCGGAGTAAGAGACATTTGCCACTCTCTCAAGCGAGACGAGTTCGCCCCAGGTGTGGAAAGTTGCATGTGGTGCCTGCAGACTTTACTCAGGTCATGTATCAGGTACAAGCTCGGTGTGATGTTAGCTTTCGGGAACTGTCCCAGGTCGAGCTTCCCAGGAGGCAGACCCCAACGCAGAGACTGTCTTGGAAGAAAAGGAAGGGACTCTCAGGGCTCAGGCCGTCACCGGAGAAGGTGGAGGGGTCTGCCTGCAGTTTCCGAGGAATGGCAGCACTGCGTCTCCCTCCTGGAGGGGAATCGGAAGGGCGCCTCCCAGCGTCTGCGGCCAGTCAGACGGCACTGAGCCCCCCTCCTCCCGTTGCTGCATTGCTCACCACACTCATCTGCTCCCCTCCCGGCCGACTTGTCCCTTCTGCCTTTCCTCTGCCTCCTCACACCCAGGTCTCCTCATATGTACAACGGGAATCATAAGAACACGTGTTTCTTAGGATTATGGTGAGGCTAAATCAACAGGAAACACCCAGAATCACGCCTGGCACATAGCTCTCTATAGCATCTGGGATTGTCCTTAGAACCTTGCATATCAGGTTTAAACTCAACCATTTCAGAGTCGCCGCCCCCCTCCTTCCCTCCCTGGTCCCTGGTGCTGTATGAGCCATGTTCCTAGCTTTGGTAAATTTGATGCTTTAACATGGGTCCTCCTTACATATGTGGACCTGCCTTGTTCTGGACAAGCCAGTGATATGCCTGAGCCACCTTGCCTTGACCTCCTGCCTCCCTGGTCACACACACACACACACACACACACACACACACACACACACACACACCATCCAATCTGGAGGCACACCCAGCCACCCTCCTTTTGGGCTCTCACACTCAGGGCACTCTCCCTCTCCCTCTGGCCTGATCCCATGAGTGCCAACAAGCAGAGACAGTTGCTTTGTCCCAGAGTCCGTGGAAATCACTCATACTGGCCAGCCCTAATCCTGCTGCCCCTGGTTAGCCCATTCCTTCCTGCGTGTGAAGGCCACAGTAAAGGCTCCTGCCCACGCTCGCCCCCTTCCCGCTGCCTCCCCTGGTGCTCCCCTGGGGCCCTGGAGGCAGGCCATGCCCCACCCTCTTGCGAACGGTGAGGAAAATCTATCTAGCTGATCCCTTGGTTTTACCCTACCTCAGAGCTTCCGTTAATGCACCGAGAGGAGGGTCTGGAATTTAGTTCAGGCCCCAGGCAAGGTGGAGGGTGGGCAGCAGGGCTCCACATCCCTCTCCTGCATCCAGCTTCAGGCTCTGCTCCAGGCCCTCTCCCTCCAGGTGCCTGATCACCTGACTCCTCATCCAATTCTTTCTGTTCTGATAAGTAAAGTATGCCTCGGGTCCTTCAGGACTTTGCTTCTGATACTTGTCCAGACCTTGCATTTTGAACGTTAAAACCTTTCTGTTTCAAACACTCCTGCTTTGTGATTCAAAAGCTTCAGTTTTCAAGACTTGTTTTCTCTCCCAGGAAATTCAAAAGCCTCCTCAGAAACGGAAAGCCTTTTTGACTCTTTCTTACTGTATTTGGTGGTGAATGTGCCCATCTCCATCCCCAAATCCAATAAGCTCAGAATGGTCTTATTTGCATAAAGAATTATGCATGTATGTGCATGCAAAAAATATATACTTATCAGTTAATATGTTGACATATTATTCTGCCACCAAAACATAAAAAAATTTGCATAAAGGCAGAATCTCAGCTTATGAGGTTATTCAAATAGCTGTTTCCAAACTATTAAAAATATTCTAGAAACAAGTCTTATTTAAGTATTTAAGTCCTATTGATCAAAATTCCATCTCCATTCTACTTATTAAGAAATAACAATTCTTAACTTGGTAACTTATTTCAAATAAATCTGCTAATGTTAAATCTGATGGCTCCGAGGGGAGGAAAATCCCTTGTTGGTTCTGTGACTGAGGACCTGCAAATCAAGTCCCATGAAGAGGAAGAAAGGGTTATTTCTTACGCATATCCGGCGGCGGGGGGGGGGGAGGGGGGCTCACAGAAATAAAATGAGCACCCCAAAGTGGTGGTCAGACCTGCAGTCTTTTACAAAACCCGTTTGAACAAAGGGCAATACATTTGTGGAGAAGGGACAAGCCTGAAGGAAAAGCGTTTTGAGCTTCTTGGGCAGTAACGTGTGGGAAGGTCAATATACATGGGAACTCGAGGTAGATAAGGTTTATTTAGTAAAGTTCATTTGTGCAGGCCAGCTTGACTCTCACGTTCCGGCTTCTCCGTGGCTGTAAAACTCCCCGGGGATGGGGGATTTATGGCCAACCTCATTTCTCAGAAGTGTCTGCTCTTAGATAAGGCAAAGCTCCAAGAAGCCTTCTTTCTGCATCTGTTCGTTCCCAGTGGTCTCCAGCTCAAAATAATCCAGGCACCAAAGGGGCATGTTTTGGGGCCGCATATTCTGGCCCCCTTCAGCTCCCTCGGACCTGGGTGGAACACCTGTCTGACCCCTTAGCATACCTCAGATGATGCTGGATGGGAGCATCATCTCTCCCTGTCCGGGAGAGACAAGAGTGAGATCCGGGGCTCTCGTGAGCACTGGATATTGCGGGGAGGGCACTGCCTGATGGGGAACAAATCCTGTTCAGTACAGAGGGATGTTCTCCGAAAGGATTCTTGAGGATTCTGACAAGAGGGAGGACTGACCGCCAAGAGCTGTAGGCAGCTGTGGGTTCCAGCATACGGGCTTCTACTTTACGGGGGGGAGCCCACAAGGCTGGAAAGTATGGGATGGGGGATATAGTGGTGGTGGGGGTGGTCTGCTGGCTCAGCGGAGACCGGACAGGCCCAGGAAGGACAGGGAAGCTTGGACACAGCGTGGCGAGCAGGCACGTGGTCTGGTTGATCAGTGGGGAAAAGCACATCAGCCCATCCCTGATGAGACCGGGTGGGGATTCGGGAACAGGTGCGCTGGCTTTGGGTGCACCCCAGTCGTGTGGGGAAGGGGGTCCTCTGCAGCAAGTCCTTTCTGGAACGTGAAAGTTGGGGACATTTCTCAACCTCTGTTGTTCTCCAGGAGCTCGGGACTTGGGGGAAGGTCGCTGTTAACCGCACTGAGCACCACGCCTGGGACACGGGTTCACCTGAAACTCGCTGTCAGTGACAGCCCACCCAAGTCACAAATGCAGGTGCCTTTCCAGTCACAGTTGTTGATATGCCTGCTGAGCTTCTAAATGCGTCTAGAGGTCCGGGAAGAGGGGCCAGAAAAGGACAGAGGGAAGGAAGCCTTCTTAGTGGCTGGAAATCAGCAGATCTTTAGACTTTGTAAGCGGTTTTTCCAGGTATTTCTAAAATGGAGGAACGGGCACCAAAAACCAAGACAAGCTCCTCATGCAGAATGACTAGGCTCCTGGCTCCCCGGTTTCTTGGGGATGTCTGGTTGCTAACCTTTCTGGTTTGGGGAAATACTTAGCATATTTTTATATGAGATGCTAAAGAAGAAAATCCATTTTTAGTGGAGTGCGCTCCTTCTGATTGCAGAGACTTTGGGCCGTGCACGGTGATTCCAGGCCCTCTCCGGAGAAAGGCTGCACCACCCTTTTTTCCTTCCTACAGAGAAAGCTTTTGTGATTTAGCCGAATCGAATACATTTTTGGAAAGACGTTTCTTAGTCTGGATTTTTCAAGGCCTACCCACTAGTCTGAAAGAAGTAGATTGTAAGGTAATCTCTTTAAAATAGATGCAGTCAGAGATAAAGGTGAGGTCACGCCTTTGAACTAAAGGACACCCCCACCTTCTCTGTATTCACTTGTGCCAGAGGTTCCTTTAGAGTCTGTGAGATTCTCTTAGAAACTGCTTGTCCTCCCTTTTGGCCATGGTTTCTATTCTGAGAATCCTGGGGCTTCGCTGCTCTGTCCCTTGTGTCCTCGCTGACTCTGGCCCCAAGGGCTCTGTGTGGCTTGGCTCCAGGCAGGGGAGGGAGCTCCGTTTGTTCTTGGCTAGGCTGCAGGCCCCAGGAGCAAGAGCAGGGGGCCTGACTTTGCTCTCCCAGGAACTCCTCGCTGGAGGAAAGGGGGCGTGGCTACCTAGGCCATAGGAAGACAGAAGAAAACCACCCCCACCGGGAAGCAGGGAGGGTGTCCCCATGTCCTGCTTAGGGATTCAATTCGCCATCTAAAACCAGGACCATCTGATCACCAGACCTGCAGAGGCTGGCTTTCCCTAACCTCACGCGGCGGTGCTCACACCTGCCTGTGCGCGTGACTCGGTGTATCACGCTCAAGCAGGCCGCACGCGGGGAGTTCCCACCGATAACTGACCACAAGGGGTTTTTGTTTTAAACACTATTTGTAGAGGCCAAACAGGAGGCAAGAAGGAACTTTGCTGTATCTTCTGATGAATGTAAATTCTTCCTTGTTCCTCACCAAACTCTGACTCATGGATCCCTCCCAAAAAGAGTTCAGTTTCCCAAGACCTTGCAACGTGAACAATGACCTGTTTACACATCCGGGGCGACCATGAGAACTTCCAGAGTGGCCGAGATCACATATACATCGTCAGTACGCTTCCTCGCTTTGTCGTGTCTTCCAGGGTCTGTCGGGTGTTCCCCCGGTGGGAATGAACATTTTAGTAGGAGATTCAGGGGAAAACCCATGTGATCTTTGACTCAGTCTTTAATTCAGATGCTGCAGGGTGAGAAGTACTAATGGATACACTGCACTGGCTGAGAGCTTGTATAGAAATGAGATCTTGGGCAGGGAAGGTGAGCCGTGTCTGGATGGCCTTAAAAGTAAACTAAAACCTTGTGGAAAACATTTCTCTTGGCATTAAAAGGTACCCAGTGGTTGGTAATAAGTAGGATGCCTGGGGCTGCAGAGCCTACTAACAGCATATCTTAATGGCCACGACACCTGCAGACCGTCTCTTGATGTGCAACCTCCTTGTCTCTTTTGATAATGGACCCCCCCCGCCCCGGTTTTTAACTGGGTGCATAGCTGCTAGGAGTGAAGCCTGCATTTCCATGTGTCCCTGGCAACTGGGTGTGGGACACAGTGTGTGAGTTGAGGTGGGAATTGTCCTGAAAGAAAGCAGATAGGTAAGTCTCTGTTCCTGCCTTCCTTCCACCCTCCTGCAACTTGGAAATCAGGTGTGATGGCAGCACGTGGGCAGCCACCCTGCTGCGTGAGGTAGAGGTGGCCATGTACTGGGGGGGAAAGACAAGAGGATGGAGGGTCCGAGTTCCTGTCCCCCCCCGGGAACACCACACGTGTGGTTAATCCCTGGACTTGGGAGAGAAAACACACGTTTCTCTCCTGCTTATACCACTGTTACCTTGAATTTCTGATCAAGTACAACCAGGTGTAATCCTCAGTGACATCCTCTGGTTGTCTATACCTGCGTAGAGTTGGTCCCTCTCACTATTTCATGGTCAAAGAGTTTAAATGCCACCACCTCTGGAAATCAACTGAGAAGTAAAATTGCACATCTTGTGGGAAGTGAGGGGTTTCCTGATGTGGATGGACAGGTGCTGGGGAGTGACCTGAACCACAGGCTGGGTCCCTGGCGGCTTAGAACCAGGTAGCTGGCAAGGGTGAGACAGCCTCCAAGGACCACGGGACAGACGTTGCAGACCAGAGGAAGGAGAAGCTCTGGGGAGCACTGACCAAGTCCTGGGCATTGTCTTGCTTGTTATTTACTTGTTGGTGGGAACTATTTCTTGGCCCTGCACTTAGAGTTTCAGTTCTGCCGGCATAGATCAAGCGTGTTAAACATCAGGTGAATTTAACCTACCTTCTTCCTTCTGGATTCACTTTTCAATACGAAGTCATCATCTAGCCTCTTCTCAGATGTTCGTTTTCTGTCGAATTCCAGTCCCTATCCAGAGGGACCCTTTAAGGCAGTAGCTGTCCTGTCGGTCTTGGTGGCAGTGTTGGGTCGCTGGAGAGCTCAGGCCTGGGTGCCTCCAGCCCCGAGAGCTGATGTGACTGGTCAGGAATGAGGCCCGGGCACCACGATTTGTGTAGGGAGGCCTTCTGTGTGTCATTCCCACACGGGCCCCCTGACTTTCCAAGAGGACACTGGGTCAGAAGGGAAGTGAGGGTGGGCCGTGGGGAGACACAGGCAGTGGGAGGAAGAAGACACTGTGTCTTCATAGGAAAAATGCGTAAAGAGCAACTCTCCGGACACCGTTGAGAGCTACAGATCAATGACAGGCAGGCAGGTTCAGCTCCCAAGCACCGGCTGCCAGCTGAGCCCGCACAGTCTGCTCGGTAAAGCTGGAGATGCCAGGAAGCTGCCCATCCAGCAGGCCCTGTGGCACAGCACCCCGGGGAAAGTGGGGAAGGGGCAAGGGCGGAGCTAACCCAAGATGCAGGCCCAGAAGCCAAGAGGAAGCGGCGCCTCTTTGCCGCAAAACACGGCACCCCATTCTGTGCATTTCCTCCCTGTATTCGGAGGTCATGGTGCCTCGGTACTCTCTGGAGACTTACTCCTGGATCATTCAAACATGGGCCTCAGCAAACTGAAACCGATACACAAAATGTTGAAACATAGAGTTAACTGAGTATGAAACTGGAGCCGTGTACAATGCTTGTGGGAAAGCACAGTTTCACGTCTACACTTTGGCATTAACTTGGTGATTGTGCATAAACCGCCCTTCAGGAGATGCTCGAGCGTCAGTACCTGTGTGTTCAGGGCTGGGACTGGGGTCGGGGGGGGGTGGTTTCTCTTGGATGCTGGTCACAACATGAACATGAACATACAGCGGCTATGTCCGTGGGCTGACGGTGACACACTTTATTCTGTGGACTCCCTTCTGTGGACACGTTGGACTTTAGTTGCTGGTTTTGAACAATGAGTTACAGGTCATCAGAAGGCAGGTGGGACGTGTCTGCTGTGCGGCTTGCCTCTAAGTCCCATAGCGGCTAATACCCCTCTCTCCCCGCCTCCCCCTGCCCGGCCCCCAGGAGCCCCCAGAAGCTCTTGCGCTCAGGAGCTGATCTGGTAGACACATCCAGGATGTTCTCTGGAAGTCCTGACAGGTTTTGGACGAGGTTCTGCCTTATAACTGTTGTTTATCAGTGATTCCATTGAAATTGGCGTGATGTGAACCGGACTGGCCCCACTGGCCCAGAACTCTGTCTCTGGTATTCACCCAGGTCCGTGCGTCCGCGGTGGCCCCGGGCGAGCGCGTGACACCACCAGGCGAGTGCCCTTACTCCCTGATGCTTCCCTCGAGGTTCTGGACGAGGTTCTGATAGGTGTCTCTTTCCGCCTGCCACGAGTGACACCTTCTCACATACTCCCTTCCATTGGCCACAATTTCTTTTTCCAACGCAGGATCATGAACCAGTCTCTTTGCTAATTGAACAAACTCCTGCAAAGAAGGAGGTGGAAGAGAAACGGGTGTAAATAATTGGCCAACGGGGATTTGCAAACGCCTGTGCCTGGGTTAGCTCCCAGCCCCTCCCTCGTCGGCCTCCCGTGCTCTGGGGGCACGGCCCTTAGGGGGATGAGGTGGAGACAGGACAGTGCCCGGCTCTGGCCCACATGGTGGGAACGTTAATCCTCTTATGCTCCCGACTGGGTCAAGGAGAAAGCCCCCCACTCTCCTCTCTGCCGAGGGAGGACAGTGGGGTCGGACCGGCCACACATCATCACCATCAGCAGCCTCCATCACGTGCCTGCTGTCCGGAAGTCAGCATGGGGGGATTTGATGATGGGGTTTGTGCCCTCTGTCTTCACCGTGTGCCCCGCGGTGGCTCTAAGTGGTGCCCCATACGCAACATGCCACAATTTCCAGATCAAAACATACGACTAGTCAGGCGAAGCAGGATAAACAAAGCCACAAATAACTTCACATCAGCTCAGATACGAGTTTGCTGCCAAGTGAGTTTTGGCACCAAACTCCCAAAAAATCAAATTGCTTTTCAGGCGCTTTTTGGATTTTGGTATTGCAGAAAGGGACTGGGACTCTGGGCTGTCCCATGAGCCCATTCTCAGACAGAGAAACTGGAGCAGAGAGCGGATGGATTCACCACCCGTGACAACCAAGAGGCTACAGAGAGCCCCGTCCAAATGGGAAAGGGAATGCATCCCACCTGCATGTGTCCTGCAGAAATAGGAGGTTGTCTCCAAATGCTCAACTGTGATACTTCGTCATTTAATTTTTATGTTGTCGATTTTTCTATAAAAAAAATGTGTGGCCATCACAACCTAACTCCAGGAGACAGAGACCGTGGGGGCTGCATCAGCACCATGCCCACCACACTCCCGCGTCCCGTGCACCTCATGGTTCCTGTTCGTCCCCCTCATTCCCTGCAGGCCCGGCACGTGGCACACTGCGCCCCCTTGCTCCCCGCACGCTCGCCATCATGCCCCAGCTTCCTGCGTGGGGCTCTGCTGCCACAAGGGCCCTTCCCTGCGGGGCACCTCGTCCGTCGGGGCCGGCCCCATCCTCGCTGGGCAGAACCTGTGAGAGTCCCAGGAGCCGATCCCTACGACATCCGACGGGGGTGGTGCCCGTGGTGCTTGGGAAGAGGCTGTGCGGCCCTATCCCAGAGCCACCCTGCCTGGCCCCCAAACCCCACGTGTGGCTTGGACCCTTTCCCTCCCAGCTTCTACCTCCAGGACCTCACTCAGTGCATAGCAGGGCCTCAGGGAGAGTTCTGTAACTCATCTGGTGCATGAGGGACCCAGTTCCCCTGCCTCGTCTTGCAGAGACAGAACCCACTATGCTTGTCCTGGCACACGAAGCCCAGACTCTTCTTTCTGGCTGGTGAGACCCTCGCTCCCGAGATACCTGAGGACCCCCAGCCTTCTCTTGTGTCTGGAAGGCAAGACGTCCCCAGCTAGGACTACGCCGCCTCGGACATGACCTTGCTGGGAATGTCGCTGCCGTGTGACAGCCCCATCCCTCACACGCTCAGAGAGGGGACAGGCCTCATCCAGAGCAGATGTCTAACTGGTAGCTGCCCAGCAGATCTTCCCCTGGATGGTTGGACGGTGGGATAGGCCCACAGAGCATCTAAACTAACAGCCGACTGAATTATCAACATTTACAAATGGGCACAATCCAAGTATACTTTGGGAATTCCAGCCTCTCTTCAAACACAGCAAGGGCTGTGACTTGGGCCTGTGGGCCCAGGGCAGCCGGCAATGGGCCCTGTGCGGGCCCTTCGCTCACCCGGGGCACGTGGTCTCCCGCGTGGGCCCCAGACACGAGAGCACGAGCCGCCTGGCCTCACGGGAGCCTTTCTCAAACCCACTTCTTCTCTGTTCTCCCCCCACACCTCCCACAGCCATACTGACTGACCACACGCCTCTTCCCTCAAGACCTCCCTGCTACTGTCGGGGCTGACCAAGGCATTAACCGGATTAGCCTTGATCTTTCACCTTCTATGGCCAGACTCGGAGCCGCCAGGAGCCCTGGGAGACAGTGCCTGCACACAGAGCTAGCTTGGCCACGAACCTGAACCTGACGGCCAGAAGGCGTGGGCTCTCAGGACACCGTGCGTGGGCAGCAGCCTGTCCCCGACCGTGCCTATGATGCATAGGTTGTCATGGGGTGTGAAGATGGGGCCGCAGGGCGCCACAGGCACCGGGAAGGGGACAGGGAGCGAGGGCCCAGGCACGGACCACCACGGAGTATGGGCTACACTCTCAGAGGGAAGGTCAGGACTCTGCCCCCGCTGTTGGTTTAGTTTTATACAAAGGTTCACAAAATAAGAGGATAAGGGATGCCCTTTGACAACCACTGAGGTCCTTCAGGCAAAGCCTGTGTGAGGTTTGTTTGCTGTTTCGAAGGGTAAGGTGGCGGGGGGGGTCTGGCAGGTGTGAGCGATTGGCGACCTTCCCTCTTCCTATCCGGTTCCTCTGTCATCTCCGTCAGGGACGGAGAGCTCACACTGAGCTGCCGACTCCAGATCCGCCTCAGACGGCAGCGCATTCACAGCTTACACGCGTGCATCACCCTGGGTAGGCTGGCTCTCTGGCCCGCGAGTCCCCCTTTAGCAAGTGAAATGCTGCTCCGGATCCGTATCGGAATACAGATTTGAAATCAACCTTCCACACTCTGGCAGCCAGCCAGCGGTTCGTGCACCTGAGCCCCTCGTTCGCGGTGCCTCTAACCACGTGCCTGGCTTATTTAAAATGCATTTTGTTTTGGAGGCAGGCTTCCCACCCTGCGCTCGGTCGAGTCCGGTCGTGAGCGTAAAGACAAAACAAAGCTGCCTGTGACAGCCGCGTCTTAGTGCACTTTTCAGTGTGTTAAAAAACGCAGCCTCCCCCCATGTGAAATCTAAAGTGCTCTCTTTTTTTTAAACATCCTTTGTGACACCAGCGTTCATGTTTTAGAATCAAAATAAGTCCCTGACTTTGTGTGGCGCGGCGCCGTGTCTGGGAGCGGGGGTGACGCGACCCTGTCGGGGTTGGGGGGACACTCGTCGGCAAGTGTCAGAAGGAATCCCTTGCCGGACACTCTGTAAGACAGCCAGCATGCTTCTGTCCTCGTGTTCGGACACACTGACAAAGTCAGAGCCTCTGGAGTTGAGCTACAAAATAAACAGACGCTGTGTTTGGGGAGATGAAAATAAAATCTCTCTGCCAGAGTGGAGGCAACACTGTCTGACCTAAAAGCCTGGTGGGCGTTGATTTCCAGGCTCACAGAAGGTGGCAAAAAGCAATAAGCCTTTGTTTGGAGAAGCGACAATAACTCCCGTCTGCTCTTCTGGTCCTGATCCTCTCTGGCTCACAGGCGTTGCTGCCGAAAGGGAAGGGTTAGTGGCCAGGATGCCTTTGGCTGGACAGTCGCACGGGAGCCAGCGCCCCAGGCCACAGGGAAAAGAGGTGAGCATGGTCAGAGCAAGAGAAAGGGAAAGGGAAAGCTGTCTCGGATGAAGCATCCGCTGCAGGAATCTGAAAACTGAATTTTCAATTATTTGACTCGACTATAATTTTTAAGTATAAATCCCTATACTCTTGAATATAACATATGCTTAATAAAGATGCTGGTAGACAGCACCTAATTTTTAAAGACTCAAAGGACAAAACTCAGGCCTAAGAGACTTATTTCCTGCCACCGGATGGTAGGTGGCAGCTGCGGCCGTGTCTCTCCCGTGGTGACAACAGGTCCGGAGCCCCGGCCATGTGCCGTGAACACACAGCCCTGTGTGTCCCTTCGTCTGCCCCCATCACCCCTCCAGGAGGCAGCAGGGATGATGAGCTCAGAGCCACACGCCCTGCCCGCCTTCCCCAAGGGCCAACTGCAGGCAGACACAACGGGCAGACTCCAGACCGCTTCACGCACTTCCTGGAGGTCCCCACACACGCGTGTGCCTTGGCCTTGCCCGCCCTCTGCTGCACCATCCCATATATTATTTTGAAACGCATGTGGATGTGCACGCATACGCACAAGCACTGGCTTATTCTGTACATTGTTTTGTATTACAATGATCAGATATATGGCAATCTTCTGAAAACCAGTAGGTGTCCTAGAAGTCTAAGATTGTATCTGAAGAGCCCCTGCTTGGAGATCAGAAACCCAAGCATCTCAGAGGTGACCTGACATGCTCAAGGCCATGCCGCTCGTCGGAGGCAGAGTCAGGAACAGGAGCAGGTCTTGGGTTTGGGTCTCTGTTCTAGGTTTTTCCAAGTCACACAGGTGCCCCTGTGGCCACAGCTGACACGCTGCACACAGGGCTCCCGCCACTGGGAGGGGGCGCTGGGCACTGGCCAAAAGACGGGAACCCCGGACTGGTGAGGGCAACGCCGATGGAAACCGTTCCAGACAAACCCTTCCTTACCTGTGGGTCTGAAAACAACAGCCCTGTGACCTCATGCTTCACCACTGCCGCGTTCCCGGGGATGTGCCTTGCCAGCACGGGGACTTCCAGATCCATCGCCTGGGGACGGGAGAGAGGAGACAGGTGGGCAGTGGTGGTCAAGAGCTTCTCTGGCCGGATGAGCCCGGGTGGGGGAGAGTAACATCTATGCCCTCCGGACCTCCGGAACCTCACCCGATCGAAACATTCCACTCTCAAAGTACATACTGCATTGTAATTACTTACTGTTGCCGGTTCTGGAGAGCTCTATCCCGCAAAACTTTGACGTGATTACCGCAATGTCACGAAGAAACCCCCTCTCTCCAAATGTGCACTTGACACTTGTGCAGTGACAGTTTGCAGAACACATCCTTAATTATCCTCATTACTCCCCCGATGAGTCATTTTCCCCCAGCACAAGCCATGTGAACAGAGCAGGAGGATTGGGCATGTCTCTCTGGCACGCAGACAAGAGTAAGAAGGAGCATGATTTATCACCCCGATTATTCGCTAAGCAGGCTTTCTGTTCCCCACGGTCTGGATCAGCACACGGCATCCACAGCCCAGCACAAACTGGCATCAAGACCTCAAAAGAGGCCCAAGAGCCCAGCGGGCAGAGCCGGCCTCACGTCCCCGGCAAGGCAGCATCTCTCTGGTTCTCTTGTGGTTTTGGGGAGCCTGACCTGGAAGGCTCTACTTTGGCCTCCTACATTGAGCCTCCTGGGGCTACTTGGACCTGGGACCACTCACCCCTCCTACGGCAGGTGCCCTTCAGCACATAAGAGGGACATCCCTTTGCAACTTGGTGTCCACGGGCAGGACTGGCTGGCGCCAACAGCAGACCAATAATCTGGCTGTTACTCTACGGAAGTATGTTTTAGGCACTCTGATTCTGCCTGTGGCATCTCCCTTCATGTAATAAACATTCGGTCACGAAGGAGTGACATTCCATTTTCAGAAATGTAAAGTTACCCACCTGCAGCCGCAGCCAGAAGCTCTGTGACACAGAGGACTTCCTCTGGCGGGTGCTCCAGCGACACCCAAGCACCCAGAGCACGGTGTGACACACAGTAGATGCTCAGTAAACATAGTGGAGCCGATGCCCTAGAAGCATCTATACTGAATGAATCCCGAGTCAGTGCTGTCCACTGCAGCCACCGTAACCGCCAGCCGTTGTCTCGGTAGGCTTGTCTGGTTTTCTCTTTCTTCATCCCCTACATCATCCCAGTCTACTTGGAGTTTAAGATCTAGGCCCTAGAGAATGCAGAGCTGGCAACACCCTTGCTGTCGGCACGCCTCTGAGTCTATTCTGTTCCCACCATCGGGGAAAGTGGGAGAGCTGGTTTGACGTATGGATCAGAGTCCCCGCCGTCCTGCTCTTCGCCAGCCGCCCAGCTGCTTCTCCAGCGCAGCGACGATGGGTCTCTCTCTGTCAGGATCTCTTGTTGGTGTTTCAAGAGCATGGACGGTCTTCAAGTCAGATATTCCGTTGTCATTCCACGGTCTGGGTCGTGGGATGGTCTTCGGTGGTCATCACACCTGGGAACGAGGCAGCTCACAGCACAGGGGAAAAGTAACCTGAAATGGCCACATCCCAGCGCCAGAGTCACAAGGGCTTTCAGACTCCTGGGTGGGAGTCGGGTGGGCCCCGGTTCTGACACACTGCAGGTGCAGTCTGGCATCCTGGAAGACAGCATGGGGCCAGGATCAAGAGGCCTTGGTCTTGAATGAAGATCTTGGTCTTACTGTCTTTGCTCTGGGCCCACACGGTGGGTGGGTGTCACCCTCAGAGTGCAGCACTATCACTTGGAGTGATGAGGAACCCTGACCGGGCTCCCACCCCACCCTGCTCTGCCCCACAATCAGGCATTCATGAAAGTTGCTCCCATGATTCCCCTGGGCAGCCCAGGAACCACTGAGGTAGCAAGCGCACTGATGTGGTCCTGGATGTCTCCCTGGGTCTTGGTTGCATCTTTTGGAAATGAGGGACTAAACTCTCCTCTCCGCAGCACATGAAAAATTCAGATGTCATTTTGCACAAATACCCTTATGTGGTTTGTGGCGTAAGCTGACTAGCACCTCAGCTACATCAGTTACGAGGTCATAACATAATTATGGTGAGTGATGCTAGCAGTCATATGGCTTGTCTCTCCACTTGTCACACAGCGTGGGTTGCTGGCTCATTAAACTAGCGCAACACACTGTGATTTCACTTTTAGACATTTGTCAACTAACTGCCGCATCCTGCGCATGGGTGAGACCTTTGAGACTGCCTTGTCACCCACCATCTTACGTCAGGGCAGAGCTCAGAAAGAGGGTGATCGACATGTCAGGGTGCTTCTGCTCCAGGCGGCCCCCACAGCATTTTCATACTCAAAGGGTACATTTATTCTCTGATTTTGGATAAGCACCAGTGTATTTGTGAAGAATCTGTGGCAGACACAGAGATCAAGAGGAGCTGTCTACAGATGTAGAGATAGACAAATGTGGATTTATGAAACCGATGACCAGAGAATCACAGGACCGGCCAGCCAATCCTGAGAGATAACAGAGTTTAAATCCCTGTTTCAGGCAAGGAAGATCTTATTCTCAGCCCTCCTGTTGCGTAGACTTACTTGTATATCAACTCAGTCAGTGCTCACTGAGCACCCATCCTACATGGAAGGCTGCACACCACAGAGAATTGTCCATTCATTGTCCACTTGTTGGACAAATGTTTGTTATCAACCTGGAAATGGCAGGAAGCAGGAGTCTCAGGTCAGGGGAGCAGTTGGTTGAGGGGGGATAGTGAGGTGGTACTGCACAGTAGGGGAGCCTTGCTTGACACAAAAGGCCATAAAAAGGAAACAATATATCAAACCAAAGGAAGTAGAAGGAAAGCAATAATAAAAGCAGCAATTAATGAAGTAGAAAGCAAAAGCAAAGCAACTGATATATTCAAATGGATTTTCTCCGAAAAAAAATCAGTGAAATAAAGAAGTTACCAGCAACCCTGATCACAAGAAAGGAGAAAGCAAAACCAGACAGACCGAGGGGGAACAGACCACTGAAACTCAGAAGAATTTTACAGTCATAGGAGAATATTTACAGAAGTCTTTGCAAATAAATTTGCAAACCTAGCTGAAATGGGTAGTTACCAGGAAGAATGCTTCTCACCCAATTAACCCTGGTAGAAGTAGAAGAGCTTAAACAGATGAATTTCTAGAAGAGAAACAAAAGTTATCCAGGAAACCATCTACAACAAAAGGATCATCTCAGATGGTGTCACAAGGGAATTCTGCAAAATCATCAGACTGCATCATCCTAGTGCTACAGGAACTGTTCCAAGTAACAGAAAAGGAAAGAAACATTCCAAGTAATTGTTATGAAACAAGTTCAACAATAATACCAAAGGATGAGACAGAGGGCATGGGAAAGGAAGCCATAGGCCATCCTCATGTCTAAATCTCTCCATAAAAACCTAAAGAAAAGAGTAGCAAACAGAATCCAGCAGCACATAAAAAAATCATGGAAACCAACCACTGCAGTTACTACATTAAACGTGAATGGATTAAACAGCACATCAAAAGGCAGAGATTGTCAGACTGGGTAAAAACAGCAAAACTCAACTGTATTCACTGCCTACAAGAGATACACTTTGGATTCAAAGACACAAAAGTTTGAAAGTAAAAGGATGAGAAAATGTACCTGTGAACAGTAACCACAGAGCTGCCCTGGTGGTTCTAACACCAGACAAAATGGCCTTGAGGCCAAGAACTGTTCCTGGAGACAAAGAGGGGCATCTCATAGTGAGAAAAGGACCAATACATCAGGAAAACATAAAAATTATAAGTGTGCACACACCTAAGGACAGAGCCCCACAGCACCTGAAGCAAAAACTGACAGAACTGAAAGGAGAAACAGGCAATTTAATCATAATAATAAGACCTCTCGAAACCCCACTCTCAATAACTGATAGAACAACTGGACAGACAACCATCAGGGAGACAGAAGCCCTGAACAGCACTAACCCACTTAACCTGATATTTACAGTACACCCTCCAGTGGCTACAGAAGACCCATTCTTCCCAAGTACACACAGTTCTTTCTCCAGGACGCATCATGTGCTAAATCCAAATAAATAGGACAGTATATTCAAAAAGACTGAAATCATAAAAAGTATGTTCTCTGACCACATTTTTGGGAACCAGGGTATGGCTGAGGAAAAGGGGGATATAAACGTGGAAGAGAGACAGGGACTTAAATTTGAGGTATCATATGAATGCATGTGTACGTGTGTCTGTCTGTCTGTCTGTCTCAGAGGAGGTGGGGGAGATGGAGCACAGAGGTGAGCACAGGTGAAGGGTCTTCAGCTACTCATTGTACTGTTTTTTTATTTCTCTGGGTTTTAAACTTTTAAGTCAAAATGATAATTTCCTTAAAGTGCATGCACTGAAGCTCTCCTGCTTGGGTCTGAATCCTGGTTCCTTTATACACAGCTGACCCTTGAACAACAGGGGTTCGAACTCTGAGTCCAAACCTGCTGGTGGGCTATGAGATGGTGCCGCTTTGAAAACAGTGTGGCTCCTCCTCAGAGGGTTAAACATAGAGTTCCCATGGGACCCAGCAACTCCACCTCTGGATACAGACCCAAAAGAAACAGAACCATGTGGCCAAGCAAGCACGTGTACACCGAGGTTCACAGCAGTATTCATCATAGCCAAGAAGTGGACCCAGCCCAGATGTCCACGAACCCGTGAGCAGACACGGAAGGCCGTGTGTCTGTACAATGGCATATTTCACAAATACAAAGGAATGCGGTCCAGACACGTCCTGCAGCATGAAAGCATTATGTCGGTGACAGAAGCAGGTCCCAAAAGTCCCCATGTCGTCAGACTCCCTTTATAGGAAATGGGAGGAGGCAGATCTGGAACGACAGAGAGTAGACTGGTGGTTGCCTCAGGCTGGGCTTGGCGTGGGGGGCACACTGGGGGGAAACAGCGAGTGACTGAGGATGTGTCCAGGATTTCTTTCTGGGGTGACGAAAATTTCCTAAAATTGATAATGCTGAGGGCTCACAACATGGGAATATACTAAAAACTCCTGAACTGCACACTTTGACTGAACTAATGCTTTAAGTGAGTGAACAGATGTATGCTTGTTATGTGAATTACATCTCAATAAAATTGTTGTATTAAAGAAGCATTTTAAAAAGTGCAAAAGACCTCTGAATTTATTCAGAGTGTGTCCTATAGTCAGGGACAAAAGCCCCAAATCGCGATTTATAAAAGACATGCCCACAGATTGTTTTTCAATAAATTTAGTTGCCCAGTAAGTGAATACTTCATTGCTAACATTTTATTGCTACAGTACTAAATCAAATAAAATGTTATATGTAAGTGTGGTGATGTCATAGAACATAAATTAATGAGTTTTTCTTCATCTCGAAAATGTCTTTGTTTTCGGTCCGGTGATAAATTTTCTGGCTTTTTCTTTCTTTAGTGCCTTGTCTTGGCTGTATGGAAATAGCACTTACTAGAGATTGCCTTCATCGGGGACAAGTGAGGTCGCGTGACACATGTCCTCACGTGGCGAGTGTCTCCTGCGGGATGGCTGCTGTGGCGGGTTGGGAATGTTTTCTGCAAAAGCCACGCCATCGCCCCTGGGAGGAGGGCGGCTTACGGTCAGGCAGAGCACCAGCCACGGACCGGGAATGTATCTGGTTCTGGTCCCTCCACTAGTAATACTCCTGCTGTTCCCTCCAGCAGGTTCTCTTCCCGCGGATCGGGAAGGCTTTTCTCCTCGTTCAGGGCCGAGTTCAAGGCCACACTCCCGTTGCACGAGTGTGCTCAGGAAACATGGCACCGCAGACAGGGCGGCTGAAACCAGGGAAGGTGCCGCCACGGTTCCGGAGGCCGGGAGTCCGAGAGCGAGGCTCTGGGGCCATTGCTTCTGAGGGTGTGGGGAAGGATCTGGCCCAGGGCTCCCTCCTTGGCCCGGAGATGCTCTCTTCTTCCTGGGTCTGTCCAAATCCCTCTTCTTACCAGGACACCCCGCACAGTGGCTCGGGGTCCACCCTAATGACTCTTCTTAACGCGACTGCCTCTGTAGAGACCCCGTGTCCAGAAGAGGTCCTGGGAGTTAGGACCTGGACACTCGGCTCACACTCACCACTGACCAGCATTCCCTCCCCGACGGCTGACCATGGCCTCGCCTCCCACCCTGTCACATGGCGCCCCCCTTCGTTTCCTGCCCGGAGCTGCTTATATTTATTTATGGATGGCCTCAATTCCGGTTTTCCAGTTCGTTCTTTCTGCTCCAAATGGGCATAAATTCCCTAGGATCCAGGACTTTTCTGTGTCCTGCTCACTTGTTGTGTCTCCAGAGCCCAGCCCAGAGCCAGTTCACCTCATGCACCCAGCACACCCTGGTGGAAGGAAAGAATGTACGGGAATGTTAATGTGATGACTGTTTCCAGGCTCCCCTTCCCCCGAGGCCTGGGGGTGGAGCGAAAGCCGCTTAAAGGGGACCTGATGTCCTGTATTCACAGACAACGGACTCTGAAGTCCTCTCTTCAAAACTAAACTGTTGCTAGGAAAGGAAATGTCTTCAGAAGGGAGAAGCAGGTGGGAAGGCTGTTTTCATACGGCCAAGACACGGCACTCAGGAATCTGATGATTGATTCTTACGTCGCTTTCTCAAAGCGTGACATCACCTCCTTAAAAACAAGCTGCCTGGAAGAAAGGCAGGGTCCCAGGGCCGGACAAGGGCGAAAAGTGGGTCCAGACAAGACCCGGCCCGGCGGCGGCGTCTTGTGCTCGACGGCGTAGGGAGATGGGTGCGTGTACCCTGCACACGCTTTCCACTGGTGAACACAGACAGGGCTCGTGCAGTGCACGGGGGGTGGACGGTAGTCCAGACCTGGGTCCGGGGTTCCGACAGTGAACGGTGTCTGTGCCAGGTTCAGTCCGCCCGCATCCGATTTCTGCCCGTGGGAGCTCCTCCACCTGTCATCAGTGGATGGAAACCTCTGATTCCACCTTGAACGGAAGCTTTGTAGCTCGTGCCCCATTTTCTGCAGAGCTGCCAGATGATTCCAGAGACCCTGCCTCCCCTCCACGTGCATATCTCCTCCAGATGCGGCTGCCGGGGCTCCCTCCGCCAAAGCCGTGAAAGCACGGGCTGTGAAGCGTGGGCACTGTCACCTGTATTTACGGAGGGAATTCTGATTTCTGGAATTCCGGATTTTCTTGTGGAGAGGTTTGCTTGGGTTTTCACAGCCTTGACTAGCACATGTCCAGTACAGGGACCGCTGCCTGTCAGGTGGGGACGAGGCGGGTCTGAGCGTCCTCCTGACACACATGCGCTGCATTCGGATCTTCCATTGCCGGGGCTAGAAAGCTGCTCAGCGCGGCGGCCCAGGGCATTTGCGGAGCAACTCTAGGATGCAAGAGACAGTCTTGCGCCTTGAAAAATACTTCACCTCCCTGCAGGCCTCTCCCCCTCACCCCGCACTAAATGCCTGTGACATCCTTCTCATTGTGATGCCTCAAAAGGCCCTTCACTCTGTAAAGTGGGAAGGGCACAGCCAGGCCACACACCTGACACACTTTGAAACTGCCACAGCCCAAAGGGCACAGAGTCACATCTGTGCTTGCAGAGCCCTTCAGGGAGGCTTCAGTCACGAGGGTCTGGGCCTGGAAGCTAAGAGCTGGAGCATTATCTTGTTACTCTTGGCTTTAGAATACAGCCTTCCTTCCCCCTAGGCAGCAGAAACCGACCAGGAGGGCAGAGTGTGTGTGCGCGCGCGCACGTGTGCGCGTGTGTGCGCGTGCGTGTGTGTGCGCGCGCACGTGTGCGCGTGTGTGCGCGTGCGTGTGTGTGCGCGTGTGTGTGTGTGCGCGCGCGCGTTCTGGGTGAGGAGGACTGAGGTAAGAACATACTTTTCTGTATTATTTCAACTTCATTCGGTGCAACTCCATCATCAGCCCAAACTGGAAACCACAGATTTGCTGTAGGAATATTCCCTCTACTGCCCACACTTTCAGCTCGAGCTTGATTTTTGGAATTTCTCAGTTAGAGATGTATTTTAGCAAATGAGATTTTTATATGCTTCCATAAGAAAACAAAGCTAATTCTGGGAGGTCGAAAGAGTCCTTCCTTCAAAAGTGATATGCGTTCGTTCTGTAATTAACCACTTGGGTTATCTGAATGGATTCTAATGAAATGCACCCAGACCACTCCCCTGAAATCAGCTTCATTCAAAACCTTCAACCCAAAGGTTATTTTGGAGTTTGCACAAGGAGCACAACATCAACATTTAAGACAGTCACATTCGCTAACAGCTGCCTTGCCTTTGAAGGAAATGAGGTTTGACAGCAATTCATCCGCAGTGAGATGCACTGGGCGCCAGTGATGAAATCATTCCTGAATTTTACTTCACTTTTTCTTGGGAACTTGAGCAAGAAAATGTGTATTTACATACAAAGGAGCAGCTCAGCACCAGCTCAAGGATGGGTGGGATAAGAACATGCCTTTCTGAAGCTGTCGGGGGGTGTGAAGGCGAAGGGCGCAGCTCCCGTGGCTGGACGACGCCACCCGCCCGGCTCAGGGGTCTCCGCCTGAAGACGAGCGGGTCATGGTCCACACTGCATGCTCTGGCTTCGAGGCGTGGATGTGCAGCTTCTACCCCTGGCTCCCGGTGTTGCTTCAGGTTTTACGTTTTGCTTTTTTTTAAAGGAGGCCACAGGAAATATTTGGCATGAGACAACAGTTGGTCCTTCAGTTTAGGGAGGGTTATTTTTTTTTGGCTGCTTTCGTGATTTACTGTGCTGTGTGAAACACTAAATTGTACCTTCTGCCAGCAAGTGCAGTAAATTCAGTTAGTGTCCAAAGGAAGAAATGGGTGTTACCAATAGGACGGAAGGATGGCTTCGCTCTAAGCAGGCATTTCTCCCCCAGTGAGAACACGTGAAACCCGCTTCAGAGGCCCAGAGGCCCAATGGCTGGCGCTTCCTTCTCTCGAGCAGGTTGTATCGTGAGCTAGTCCCTAATGAGGCACCTCTGTCGTGCGCACGGCACGTGTTCGGAGCTGTACGTGACTGCTCGTGACCACACGCGTGCTGTGACTTGTGACCAGATGTTCTGGGGGAACTCCGGGACTGAGCACGGGTCTGGACGGAGCAAACGGAGGCCACCCTGTGCCGAGCTTGCTCTTGAACGGGAGTCCAGCCCGCAAGGATGTGACAGCAAAAGAAGAAAAAGTCCTTTCTGGAGCCGAATGCTAGACGAGGGGATCAGCTCTCCCCTCATGCCCCTGCCCACCCCCTCCCCGTGCACCTGTCACCCCGGCTCCATGGTGCGCCCCCCCGCCACATGCGCAAGCCCCACCACTGTTGTCCCCTGAATTCTGAGGTTATAGAGCACACTGAAAAGGAGGAGAAGAAAATCAGGAAGAAGGAGGCTTCTTGCCCACACACACCTTCATCCCATTTCCTGGCCCCACCTCTTACAACCAAAGCGCCCTCCCATCTAAGATATTTAGAGGGTCAGAGAGGTGACCTAGTTTCATTTTATTTTGTAGCTGCCAAGGACAAATGGTAAAGAGAAATAAATGATTTTTTTTTTTAAGTCTCAGAACTTAAAAACTACTTTTGAGGTTCCAAAGAAAGGCTGTTTTGCTTTCTAAGGCTCTGAGAGGTGCAAAGCCGCAGACCTCGATTGACAAGGACACCGCCTTGTAAAGGAGAACAGGAGGGACGTGAGGCTTCCTGGCCCCCCCTCTGGGGCTCAGGCTGGGTCATTACCTCCAGAATCGCCGCAGACATGCCCTCGGACACGGAGCTGTTCACCACCGCGAAGCAGTTCTTCAGCGCTGCGTGTAGGTCCTCCTGGGGCATCTCTCCCAGCAGCCGCACCCCAGCCGTCCTGAAATAGAAGCAGGGACAGCTCTTTGCCGCTCGGAGTCTTGTGGCGGTGGGGGGGGGGGGGGCGGGCTGGAGGGAGGACAGCAATTCTTCAGATGGAGAGGTCGGCATTATGGACGGCACTGTATGGGGAGGAGGGTCTCTGCCCTGCCCCGCCCCTGATGAACCTCCGACGTCGTGAATCATGCCCCCCAGGTATCAGAAGTCAAACATAAGGTGCTGGCCACTTTTTCTAATGATGTGACCATTTCTAAAATGATTGTTTAAAAAAATACTAATAGGGACAGTAATGGACATAAAATAAACAGAAATGCTAGAAGGGGAATACAACAAGCACCCAGGTGCCCACTGCCCGGAGTGGACACATCGTACAGGTTTTGTCTTATTTTTTTTAATCCAGCAACACTGATTCGTGTCCTCCAACACCCTCTCCGCCACTCACATAGCTGCCTCCGGTTTTACCTGCGAGTGCTCTGGGTCTCTGAGCAATATAAAGACGCCCACGTATCTAGGGGGATGAAATCAGTACTTCGCAGCCCCCTGTGCTGACGGTGGCCAGTGACATGGAGGGGCCGTCCTGGGGTACCGTGAGGAAACCAACTAAAAGGGGGCTGACCTAAACGGGAGATGACCCTTCTGGTCCCCGCCCTTTCCTGGGTCCCCACTGAACACTCGGAATGTGCTGGAGGGGCCCTGGGGCCACCTGTCACCCTGAGGATGTGGTCCTGGGCCAACTACATCTGGTCGCTTCTTACGTGAGCAATTAGCCACAACGTGTTTCAGCCTGTGTTCTGGAGCGTCTGCAGCGGGCCGGCAAACGCACCGTCGTTCCCCACGGTACTACCAAGCGCTTGATACCTTAGGTCTTTTAGTTTCTGCCAATGTGATCAGTGGAAATTATAACTTCAGAGCGGTTTTCATCGGCATTTCCCTGAGCGAGGGAGGTTGGGCATCTCCACTCCCGAGGGCATTGCTCACGCTACTAGCACAGCATCCTTCCTGTCGAGTGGGGGGAGTAAGAGCGCCCGGACCCCCCGGAGTCGTGGGGAGGTTACAAGAGGCGGCATCCGTGAGTGCCGGGAACGGAACCTGGGTGCAGGGAGTGCGGCGCAAGCATGGGGATGGGGGTGATGGATTGGCCGCTGGGCTTCCTCTCTTGCAAAATGCTTGTTTGCTTCTTCCACTTACCCCTTCACTTTGGCTTTTACTTCCCTTGTAAACACTGGGTCGACCTGAAAAGAGACAAAGGTAGATTTTAGGAAAAGCCTTTCGTGAGCCTAAGTCTCAGGAGAACGGCATATCATGGCCACAGAGGCAGACTCAGCAACTCAGGAAGGAAAAAGTCAAACCCAACAGGAACTAATACCCTGACTCCACTACCACACAACATAGGCAGGGAGAGAGGAGCGCTGGGGAGGAGCTCGGAGAAGTGCACGCGTCCTCCTGTCTGCTGACGGGCGCGTCCCCCGAGAGCCTACTGCAGCCCCGCGGGTCAGGGGCTCGAAGCAGAAGTCAGGCCCAGCCACGGGCAGTCTGCCGGCCCCACGACACTCCAACGGAAGGAAAGATCTGCGTGATTCATTGCAGGGGTGGATTCTGTCATGAAACCTTTGAGGCAGAATGAAATGGAATCCTTAGCAGATGTAAGACAAAGGACCTGACAGAATTAAAATTTTATTTTGACAGGAAGCCTTCCCAGAAACACAATTTTCAAGCCAAGGGCACGTCCATCAAGCTGATGTGTGGACAAACACATGGGTCCATCCACACAAGGGAATATAACTCAGTCACAGGAAGGAATGAAGCACCGGCACCTCCCACACCGTGGAGGACCCCAGAGGACATGACATCCCGTGCACGAGGCCGGGCGCTAAAGGCCACGTACTAGGTGAGTCCATTTCCATGCAACACCCAGAATGAGCAAATCCGAGGAGAAAGGAAGTAGGTAGGTGATTGCCAGGGACTGAGGGGGTGCAGACAGTGTGGCGTGGCTGCTAACAAGTCTGGGGGTTCTTTGGGGGTGATGAGAATGTACCTGAATTAGGGTGATGGTTGCAAAGCTCTGTGAATATAGTAAAAAACACTGGATTACATACTTTAACATGGTGATTTTGATGGCATAGGAATTATATCTCAAAAAAAAAAAAAAAAAAGCCAGGTAAAACTTTGTAGTTAGTCACAGCCTAGTGTCCTTGAGCCTGGCTCTTCCTCCTGTTTCACACCCAGAGGCACTGTGTCCAGGACAGGGCCCGTGTTCTGTCCCTTTGCACCTTGCCGATTGGCACATTGAAGTAACGCAGCGGTTGAAGGCTGTGTGTCCACCTGCTCTGCAACAGCAGTGAATTTTACTGCTTGCAGAGAGGCCTCAGTTTTAAGCAGACCCACTCGTAGATGTGTAAGGACCAGAAGGAGAGGCGGTACGGACCGAGTGGGGCTCAGATCCCCCGGCCACTCGCCAGCTCCCGGCTGTGCCTGTGTTGGGGGACGTCTCTGGGCCTCAGTTCCTTGGCTGCATAGTGAGAGTCGTCACGGGGCCTTGGGATGGTGGGGAGCGTCAGCGCCCGTGACTGCCCAGGACGTGGTACCTGCTTAGGGGCACAGAAGGAAACGTTAAATACCCTTCTGGAAAGAATGCACGTGACAGCTCAGATCTCGGCCCTGGACCAAGAAGATCTGTAGGCGTCACTCACATGCACGCTGCCCCAGAGACGCTGCCACCCGTCTCCACAGCCAGGACCGAGCGGTGATGAGCAAGACGCCCCAGGGCCCGGCGGCTGTCACAGTGTTCGCACAGGGACGCGCACATTCTCGACCCTCGGAGGCCGGACTGGAGCACCGGCCTGTGCATGTGGCTTGCTCTCAGAGGCCCTGGAGGACGTGAGGGGACGCTGTCCCACTGTCACAGGCCTCCCGCTCGGATGGAGCCGCAGCGTGCACTCACACCTCTGACTCGCCCAAGTGCGCACTCAGCCAGCAGACCGCGGCTTTGCCTGGGCCATCTCTGCGCCGGTGCTGTCAGCAATGAGTGCACACTGTTCTGAAGTTGATGCCCATGGGACACCAAATTCTGGGCACTTCTCAAAGATACAGAGAGAGGAGGGCTTAAACACATTTTACTAATACAGTGTCTGCCACCTCGTCCTGTTCTCCTGATGAGTGAGCTGCGAACACAGATTCAATTTCTATTCTCATTCACACGTTAGCGGTAGGTATTAGGAATTACAGAACAAGTCGGTTTAATGACTATGACAATATCCCTATACTTTATCATGCCAACTGGAAAAAATGTGTCTTCCAGAAACTTCATTTCAGTTTCTTTTGGCAAGGAATGCCACATGTGTGTTGGACCCCAGATCCTTCAAACCACTGGCATTGACTGAGATGCATCCCAGGAAGCTAACACAGCAAATCTGGATGCATAAGGAACACTGAAACTCTCCCCAGAAAAAATGTTTTTAGAGTTTAATGTATTTTAAGAGGAAAGTTACAGGAACAGCACTGAGGACAGATGTGTGCAGGACAGGCAGGGAGAAGAGACTGTGTGGGTGCGATCCCGTGCAGGATACAGACGTGGCAGTCACCATTTAGGTGCCGTCCATAAATGATCTGCTTGCTCTAAGAAAATCCAGATGCTTGCACGATGCAGAAACACTTAGCATGTTTGTGTATAATTGTTATAAAATTCAGTTGCTGGGGCGCCTGGGTGGCTCAGCTGGTTAAGCGACTGCCTTCGGCTCAGGTCATGATCCTGGAGTCCCGGGATCGAGTTCCGCATCGGGCTCCCTGCTCAGCAGGAAGCCTGCTTCTCCCTCTGACCCTCCCCCATCTCATGTGCTCTCTCTCTATCTCATTCTCTCTCTTTCAAATAAATAAATAAATCTTTAAGAAAAAATTCAGTTGCTGAAGTTTCTTGCTGAAGCATTTTGACCTGCACAAATGCTTTACGTCTCCACTTTTATATTAAAAATTTGCACACGGGGGGCGCCTGGGCAGTGAAGCGTCTGCCTTTGGCTCAGGTCATGATTCCAGAGTCCTGGGATCAAGTCCTGTATCTGGCTCCCTGCTCAGCGGGGAGTCTGCTTCTCCCTCTGCTGCTCCCCCTGCTTGTGTTCTCTCTCTGTCAAATAAATAAATAAAATCTTAAAAAAATAAAAATAAAAATTTGCACACAAATCAAAGTGGAAACGCTGCCAAGATCTGATTTCTGCCCCCTGTGTTTCCATTCACAGTCACATACTCAGGTACTTTCTGACCCCATGGGGAAAAAAATCTTATGTTCAGGAGTACCAATAACAAGAAGAGAACCTTTTGTGGGGTTTTTCTGGTTTTTGTTTTTAAGATTTTTTTTTTTTAATTCATTTGAGAGGGGAGAGAGAGAGAGCATGCACACGAGCTCTGAGCAGGGAGCCCGACGTGGGGCTCGATCCCAGGACCCCGAGATCATGACCTGAGTCGAAGGCAGACACTTAACCGACTGAGCCACCCAGGTGCCCGTTTTGTTTTTTTTTTGTTTTTTTTTTTTTTGAGAATGAACTGTTTCCCATCATAGAGGATTCCTGAGTACGTTCTCCACGCATGGGGCGTGCTGTGTGTCTTCAGGCAACATTATTACACACTTGGTGTGGATAGCACACAGGTTGGTGTCTTCTAAGTGGACAGCCAGATAGGCCTCACAAGTCATCTTTTGCAAAGCACCAACAGCTAAGCTCTGGAAGTTCAGATCTGTTGGAAGTCGCAGGCAATTCCCGCACCAGAAGTCAGAAGTGAAGTTGGAGCATCACTTGCAGCGATGAGGACAGTTTCCAGTATACCCCGGGGCAGGCCTGGAAGGATGAGGTTTCTTCAGCCGCCAGCAGGGGGCGATTGCTTGCATGCGGCTTTTGTAGCCTGCTGTACTTTGCTCCGGGTCGACTTGTCAACCTGCAGGCAGGAGACTCTACAAGAACCCTGTTCTGAGGCCTCCTTAACCTGCCCCTTCTCCTTTGGTGGAGCTGGGCCAGCTAGAAGCAATACCAGGGTTAGAGATGGACCCGTGGAGGCTGTAACACACTCCTACTCTTGAAAGATCTTTAAAGGAAAAACTCATACTTCTGGACGATTTGTTGTTTACTGCTATTAAGAGTCAGAATGTACTTGCCACATACTCTGGACCTAACCTACGCTAAGTTTTCTATATGCATCAGCTTACTTCTTGCCAGTGATCCTGGTATGACTGCCCCGCTTTACACAAGAGGACAGTGAGGGTCAGGGAGCTCCTGCAGTTTAACCAGGATCACGCAGCTAGAACGTGCTGGGCCAGGAGACCGAGTTCTTAAAACCACACTTCACCGCCTCTCTGCTATCTGCTCAGGGATTTTACCAACGAGTTCATACAAAGCCAACGTGGATTATAGAATAACTACCTGCTTATCTGTTTATTTCCCCACAATATCCTGTCTGTAGCTTTCTGTTTCCCTCCCTCTCTGATTGTTGCCATTCTCGCCACCAGGAACGCCCCCCTCCTCCGTCCCTAAAACCTATTCATCCCCAGGGCACAGGCCGAGGTCACCTCCGGGGGAGATTTTGCCCGGTCATCTAAACAAGAAATGACATCTCCTCCCCCACTTTCCTTCCACCTGCTACCAAACGCAGGCCTGCCTTGCCTGCTGCTTGCCCACCTCGCCCCCATATGAGTGCCCCTTTCCCTCCAAGGCCAGGCCCAGTGTCTTGCACACAGTTCTCGGCTCCATAATATTTGCTAAGTGCGTGGTGTGCGTGGTTTCCAGCTGGCCCTTGCCTTCGTTTCTCGAATTCCTGATTCTTTCTGTTGAAATGATCTTAAACAATTGAATTACATTATAACCCCTATCATGAAAAAGCAAACAGCCTAATGAAAGCCTTCTTTTGGCTTTCCATTGTAATTCTCAAATTCACATTTTTTATGATCATTTCTAGAGATCCCTCATTTTTAATTTTGTTAGCATGCTTCTGCTCTCATAATTAACTGTTTAGAGAAAAGTAATTCATCAAGGAAAATTTTAAAAGTCTGCTGAAATACCTAGCATGTTAACTAAAATTCAGCTGAAGGTTGGAAGTACAAACTGCATTAAACTTTTCTGGATTTACCTTCTGCATCAGTTCATTTTCAAATCTCCCAGTGAAGCCAAGTGGAACAAAATACAAGATAAAGAAAAAAAAGAAGGGTACATTTTTTATGTAACGAAAGCACATGTTATGAAATTTTAAAAAGTAAAAGCATTGCAAGCAGCAAAGAAAATTCTCATTTCCTCCCTCTGAGCTTATTTATTTCTGAGCAAAAGATATTGTTTCCACTCCCAAGCTTAAGGAAAATCATCTTTGATCTAAGAAGTTACTGTGAGATGTTATTAAGCTGCCATGCTCAGACTGAATGCACGTGCCACACTCCTTATCAAAGAGCACCAGCAAACGCACCCACTCAAGACCTTCCCAGAAGCAGAAGCCACACGCTTTGCTAAAATGGTTGAACTGAGAGATCAAAGAAGCTTTAATAGAAAACCAAAGCCAGACTCAGACCATCCTGCAGCTAAAGTGAATCCTGGCGTGTCCGTGCAGAAAGGGAAGAGTCACACAGGCGGCTCTTTTCCACATGACGTCATAGGATGCTGCCTGTGAGCCAGGTACCGTTCCAGGCACCGTGCCAATACTCAGCCCCCACGGGAAAGGTGCCACGGGTGAGGCAGGTGGCATTGTCTTGGTCATGCCTACTTTGCAGATGGGGAAGCTGAGGCACAGAGAAGCGAGGAGCACCCAGCTGACTCCAGAGTCCGTGCTTGCAACCACTGCACCACATAGCCACGCAGAACTACTCTTTGCAGAGCACGGATGAGGCCACTTGTTCTAAAGGTGTTAACTCACTGGCCAGCAGTGAGCAGCAATGAATGATTATGTAGATTCCGTATGGGACGGAGATCCCATTTTAAAATGTTCTTCCTAAGAATTGCCACAAAAATAAACCTATGTATGGCATCTAAAAAATAAAACAGGGGTGGGAGGGATGGGGTGGCTGGGTGATAGACATTGGGGAGGGTATGTGCTATGGTGAGCGCTGTGAATTGTGCAAGACTGTTGAATCACAGATCTGTACTTCTGAAACAAATAATGCAACATATGTTAAGAAAAAAGAAAAAGAAGAAGATAGCAGGAGAGGAAGAATGAAGGGGAGTAAGTCAGGGGGGGAGACGAACCATGAGAGACGATGGACTCTGAAAAACAAACTGAGGGTTCTAGAGGGGAGGGGGGTAGGGGGATGGGTTAGCCTGGTGATGGGTATTGAGGAGGGCACGTTCTGCATGGAGCACTGGGTGTTATGCACAAACAATGACTCATGGAACACTGCACCAAAAACTAATGATGTAATATATGGTGATTAACATAACAATAAAAAAATAAAAAAAAATAAAACATACACAGCACCAGTGATTTTTCAAGCGACCTAAGAACATTTGCACTACTATTTTATAAACGGTTGCCAGAGTCGGTAAAAGCTACTTGGCGAGCGGAATGGTGATATTCAGAAGGGCAGTGTGGTCCCCGCCCTCTGGGGCAGTACCAGGAGCCCAGCCCTGGGCTCCTTTGCGGACACAACCCCCATCGGTCTGACTGGACTACATGCTCCGTGATGGCAGGCATCATGTCTGCTCTAGGCACTGGGATGCGTCCACGTGCCTCCGACACAGTGGCACTCAGTAAGTATTTCTTGAAGGACCGAATAAAGAAGTCAGGTTCTGTATACATAAACATCCACGCACACACACACGTACACATTTATAACATGCGTACTGGTCTCGTGAACGAACAATAGCATAAATCATGGTAGCCCAATCTCCTGTTGAGACTCTGCTCACCATCACTGCCACACATCACATCCGGAGAAGGACACGGCACGTTATGCCAACGGAGCACAGTGTTCCCCGCTAAGGGGCATTCTTCCCGTTTCCCTGAAGGAAAGCACTGAGGCGATGCCAGGGACCATCAGCTGACCGATAAACGTCTTCTCTTTGTCCACACGTCAGGACAGACGGCCTCTGCACGTGCCGCGAACATCTGCTTTCTCCTTTGACCCTTCAGTAACCCCCTCTTCTGCCAGAGCCCCCCTTCCTTTGGTTCTTCCTCACCTCCTCCCCTGGACACAGGTGGTCAAAGTGGAACTGGGTACCTGGTCCTCTCCTCACAAAAGGGTGGGACGCAACCCAAGCTGGATCGTGGGCCTTGAACAGAAGGATCCGGAGACTAAGAAGCGGGTGGAGCTCATTTTTCCCCAGTGGGGTGCCTTGAACAGAACGTTCCCGGCTAAGACTCGCCGGCCTCTGGAATTTCTGGTCTCCAGCCTCCCAACTATTCTCTTGGTGGTTCTTGTCATCTTGCTTAAGTTGCATTTGCTGGAGTTGGAGTGACGTTTGCAGCTGAGGGGTGCTAGCTGAACGGTGCTGTCTCTTCTTCGCTGGTATGTCCCGTGTGATGGGGCTCCATGCAGAGAAAGGCCCTAGAGGGACCACTGCTGTGTGCACCACAATGATTCCCTAATAAGAGACGTTGCGCTGTTCCAGACGCCTTAGCTCACCCAGTCAATGCAGCTTTGTACTGAGAGGCCAGCACGTGACCTCTGAAAGTGTGTGATTCGTACCTAGAGAGTTTATTCAGCCACTGAGCTTCACGGTTAACAAAGGGGGACACAGAATGAGGAGTGGACACACATCAGATGCCACAAATAATGGTAACATTCGGGGTGTTCAATCTCTTACATGACACAGTTGTGAAAGCATGAGTTTCAGTGTGTCCCAAGGTTTGACCTCTGACCCACCTCGCAAATCCATTTCCAAATTCCTACCAATAATGTTGTAGCAAGGATTCAAATGCAAGTGTAAAGTTGTTTGACCCCTGTCTTTGTTTGGTCTTCAGACATGATGTCAGATTGAATCCTTGACCATGAAAGCTGACAGATGTCTGGAGATCTTTTAACGGTGAAGGGGAGGGCTGGGTTCGGCGGGGCGGTCAGCGGGAGCATACGTGTCTGGTCCCGACAGAGCCAGGCCTGCGTCTGGGGAGAGGCTCTTGCTGCAGAAGCCGCTGTGCGCTGGCCTTGGAGGGGACATACATTTAGTGGGACTCTCTCTCTCTCTCTCACACACACACACACACACACACACCATCCAGCATGGCCAAGTCAGTGATTTTCATACTTCAGATTAGGAAGCAAATCATGAAATCGATTTTTGGGTAAAAACAAGCTTTTTAAGAATGACATGGAATAGAATTGCATCACATAGCAAAGGATGGCACAGGACAGTCTTTTAAAAAGGACCACAGTTAAGCGGCCAACGCTTGATCTCGGCTCAGGTCTTCTCTCAGGGTTGTGAGTTCAAGCACCGTGTTGGGCTCCATGCTGGGCATGGAGCCCGCTTCAAGAACAAGGACCAGAGTGCAGAGCTGCGTGAAGCGAGAGAAGCGTTGTCTAGTAAAGCTTGCCTAGTGTGTGCGTGCGTGTGCATTCGCGTGCACATACGCTGTGCTGGGTTGGTTCTGCCTGCCCCCACTGGCTGCGCATGCACACACACGTCTTAACTCTCTTCAGAGACATCCCCCAATAACTGGGAACTGGCCGTGGCAGAAGCTTCTACACCGTGGAAATAGGCCAGTTGGGCTTTCAGAAAACAGGGCTCCCCTGCCCTGCTCCCCATGAGCACCGGTTGGTGGACACTCAGCAGCAGACCCCGGGTTACAGTTAGGAAGCAAACAAGGAAACCTTAGACACCAGCCTGTTCGACTTAGTGGAGGATCTGAGATGTGTGTCCAGATGCATCCCGGGACACACAGAATCAAGAAGAAAACTTGTCTGAAGGAGTTTGTGACTCGCTGGATTCGATGCTGCCTTATTTAGAAGCTCAAATTATCCTGTTTGCTGAGATGACATCATGGTTTGGATGGCAGCTTTTTGTTTTCCCCTAAGATTTGATAAAAACCTTTTATGAGGTAGGGATATTGCTGTGGCCTCAATGTTGTGTCCCCCACGTCCCAAATGCATACCCTGAAATCCTAACCCCCAAAGACGATGGTGTCAAGAGGTGAGGATTTGGGAGGTGAGTGGGTCACGAAGGTGGAGGCCTCGGGAACAGGACCAGTCTTACATGACGGGATCAGGTCTCACAAATGACCCCAGAGAGTGTCCTCGAGCCAGGAAGAGACCTCCCCGGCACCTCCATCTCAGCCTTCCGGCGTCCAGGACCAGGAGAAACAAATCTCTGGTGCTGGTCCGCCAGCCCATCCATGGGATTCTGTTGCAGCCGCCCAAAGGGACCAGACAGCTATGAACTGGTCAGACCCGAAGCCGTGGCTTCTGTCTTCAGGCCTGGGAAGGGCGCGACGCCACAATACCCAGACCGGACTGAGGTGTGGAAGACGCTGTCTCCCTTGGCACTGGAGGAGCCGCAGGTGGGACCCAGGGGGGCACGTCCGCAGCGGGATGCCTGGATGCAGGAACCGCTGCCCCCTTAGTGCTCCCGCCCTGGCCGCAGTCTCTGCCCTCGTCTGGCTGCCTGTCCTCTAGCCTGAGCCCAAGGCTTCCCTGCACTGAAATTAGGGGGGAAAGAGACACATTTCTGTGCATGCACTCTTCCTTCAAAAGTAGGCAAGCGCAGGTTAGAGGGAAGTGATGTGTTCCCATAGCAGGTGGTAGAAAAGCCTGCTCTCCTCTGGGACAGGAGCACCAGCCCTCATTGTTCAGTAGAAACAACAAAGTAACAGCTGTATCTCTCCTGGAGACTACGGCTGGAGAAGCCCTCAGCAAGCAGGGTCCCCGGCTGGCGACGGGGTGAAGGACGGGTCACAGGTGGATCCAGGGCCAGCCACCTGGGCCAGCCGCCCCGCCCCCTGGCCGTTGCACCAGCGCCTCCCGGGTCACCATTCCCTGGGAAGGGGTTGCAGTCACGCGTTCCCTGCTTTCGGTGTGTTCCCGAGCCTCCCGGCAGGTTTCCTTACACAGAAATGGAAGCACAGAGCCAGGCGGAGGAAGCGGGTTGTCTTCAGCGCGGCACCGGTGCACGTTTCTGTCCACCAAGACTTCGTTTTGGGGTTTCTTGTGCCCGGACACGAACACTTTGTAACAACTGTTTCCCAAACTCTGGCCGTTTGCGTGCGTTTTCATAATCTCGTATCTGCGTACCATCTGTATGGCTGCTTATTTAATACTTTTTTGAAGCCAATTCAATTTATTTTTAAAGAAAATTTTCATAGTTGGAAAGCCAGCATCACGCGCCATAAACAGAACATCGTCATGTAAATGGAAATAAGAAACCACATCACTAAATTCTTTGTAAGCCTGAGGCCCTCTCTCTCAGGAAGGATTTCAGCATCAAACTCAAACTTTTTCTTTCAGTAATGCCCTTCAGACAGCAGGATGGGAACAGAATTAAAATCGTCATCATCACAAACAACTCTGCCGCTACGGGACTTAACATAGAGCAGGGCACCGGGGGGCTGTCTTGTTGCCATCGGAAGACTGGTGCCGAGCATGAGTGTGCGTGTAGTGTGCATATGCGTGTGCGGGCACGTGTGTGTACGTGCATGCTGAACCGAACATATGGATGGTCTATGGGGTGATACATTTTCCACGTGGCAGATTCGAGCCCTTGATAGTTTTATTAGGTTAGGTGGCTTTTTTCCAGGTAAACGTATTGTCTCCAAAATCTGAGAGTACAGAGACAAGTGTGTGTCCCCCACTGTGTGCTGTGCGTGTCCCCAGGGAGCTGGGAAACTCACAGGAGTGCGTGCAAAACAGGTAAGACTCCTCGTCGTGTGGGAATCCACTGGCTCAAGTTCTCAAGGGCACCCCTGATGAATAAAGTGGGTGACATGGCAAGGTCGCAAGCTCCACTATCCCGGTTTGGCGAACAGGATCAAGGAAGTGAGCGATGCGTTTCCCCAGGAGGTGCCCTCTGCCGCCCAGCACAGACACCCCCCGGAGGACGGGAGTTGCTCCTGCGATGTCCCACCCCATCCTGCAGGAAGCACAAAGCCTGCTTCATTTTCCACACTGCTTGGAGTAAATCAAGGTTCATTCTCAAGAGACATCTCCACCCTGATTCTCCGAATCCTGAGTGCTCAGCCTGCGTGTGGGACAGAGCTGCACGTGCTTGACCCCCATCACTGAGGGGACCAGCGACTCTCCTGGAGGCCGGTAGAATGAGACGCAGGGTCTCCAGGCTTTCCACTGGTAGGGGACGAGCATCTCCCTGTGCTTATACATAGTTATTGCCCGCACCCCTTATTTCCCACACCCCTTATTTCCCATACCCCTTGGCTCCTAAAAGCAAGTCAACTAGCTGATCTGGTGCTCGGTTGAAGAAATAGCTCTGTGTTGGTTTGCCATGCAGTTTAAAGGAGCTTCAGAGATAACGTGGACCACCTACAATGCATGCCTTCTGCACCAACTTAGACTAACATTCACGTCACAGAACTTTCTCCTGATGTGACTCCTCTGCATTTCCATAAAAACCTACCCTTTATAGCAATAAATTAGCTGTAAATATTTACACAGCCTCGTCATCTTTAATCTTGGTTTTCATTTTTAAAAAGGCAGACTTCAGTTACTTAAACAGGAAAAAAATAGTTTGGTTAGAAGAGGAATGTCAACTAATTTTAGAAAATACATAAAAAGTATAAAGATGAAGACAGAAATGAGAGTAAAGTTTGCGGTGCATCAACTTACTTCAGGACCCACGATCACCATGTAAACATTAGGCTCTTCTTGATGCCATTCTTGGGAAGAAAAAGAGAAAAAAAATTTTACTGGTTTTATGCCACAGATGGAAACATAATTAAGTTTAATGTTAATTACGTGCTAATATAAATTATTTCATATCATTTTGTTCTCATTCATAACAAATTCTATGTATTTGAAATGTAAACATTGGACATCGTATGCTTATAAGTAAAATGCTTTTTCTAGAATGTTATGCGTTACCCAGATCTCTCCCGTACTGGACGATGAGAAGCAATGACTCCACAAGCCAATATGGACTTTGGGGTAACTCAAGCAACACAGCAAATCTCGAAACGTGTCCTACAAACTGACGTGTGTAAAACGTTTCCAGATAAGATTATGTTATTCTTACAATTATTCACTGTTTTTGTGATTTCCTCAGAAGCCGAGGGCACAGGAAAGTAGAAATGAGTGAGATCACTACCCAGTGCTCCTATTTTTCTGGTTGTTTCCAGAGGAACCACCTAGAATCAGTTCTGCTCATGTGGAAAGATGGAGACAGCAAAATTGAAAGTCCTACAGAGAGGAACGCTGAGAGCAGTCCCCAAACAGAATTCTGTAAACAAAATGTACCTGAGAACGCGTCCACCAAGTAAAGAGGGTCCTTAACTTGTCTAAGTCCACACACCAGGAGAAAGATGTGTAAATTATCAGCATTTTGCTTAATCCCTGCAAGAGAAGAGTTCAGATATTTTCAATGGAGAGGAGGCAGCTGTATACCATGGGAGCAAAGACCCCGAGACAGGAAGGTCAGGTGTGAGCCACAGGGCTCCGACCTCTGCCCCTGCCTCCCCGCAACCTTCACACAATTCACTGCGTGAATGGACTGCTCCTCCCGGTGGGTGAACCTGAGCTGAGTTTAGCCCAGTAACTGGACTGTACAGTGAAGAAGGGGCAGTTCTTACGGAAATGTGAGCCACGGGCCCTGGAAAATATTTGGGTACAATTCTGGTTAGAAGAGATTTTCTTCCTGCAAGTAGAGGGGCGCTTTATGTAGTAAGGTATTCCCGAGTCCGCATGTGTTCACTGAGGTGCACACACTGAGTGCGGACGTGCCCACGGGTACGTGAAATAAAGGGTTTAGGTCACACAGTGGCTCCCCTCAGTGAGAGGTGGAACAGCTTCTTGGCCCCTCGGCTCCAGGCTGGCCTGGTGGTTAGTGTCGGCCAACAGAGCCCAGTGGAAGGACAGCGAGTGACTTCCGAGTCTCGGCCGTGGGAAGCCCCGTGTCACTGTCTGTCGCCCCCCAGAGCACCACCACCCAGAGGACCAGGCCGGCTGCCTCCTTGAGGACGAGGCTCTGCAGGGAGAGGCCCGGCTGCCCCCGCCGAGGAGGCCACACAGGAGTTGCAGGCCTAGGCCCACGTGAAGGGAGCGCGGACCCAGCAGCAGACAGGTGAGGCCCGCGGGAGCTGCCCCCCGGCCCGGGCCCAGCTGCCAGCCCACACGGTCACCGGAAACTGGGGGCTCTTTTAAGCCCCTTTACGTTGAGGTGGCTTGATGCGCAGCAACAGGCAAGTGATTCGATAGAAATTATCTGTATAATTAACACAAGCTAATCTAAGACTTCATCGTTTCCAGACGCATGTAATTGGGGATAAAATCTGACCTCATGCAGGTGAGGTTTTCCTTCACACATGTTATTTCACCCATTCCTTACTGCAGAAGCTGTCAGTTTCTCGGTGCTTCTGTGAGCCTTGCACAGCAGGGTCATCAGAGTGACCGAGGGGACACACTGATGTCACGTCCATGAGACCACACACGCTGCGCACTGACCACGCACAACCAGGTCTGAGACAGCGTCTGCTCACATGTTAAGGCTGGGGCAACCCCCTGAGAAGGGCCCTCAAAATGCCCCACGGTCTCTGCAGTAACCACTGACAGTTTCGCTGAGGTGCGGCATGTCTGTCAAGCATTGCCCCACTGTTCTGAGTACCCCAGAACTAACCCTAGGAATACAAAACTTACTCTTTGACCAAAAGTCTAAGCTAGAAGCTACGTGCAGAATTCAAATCCCAGATCAGAGGAATCTGAGGCCGGGAGACAAGCTATTCCCTTGAATGAATGATAATGTTGAAGAATTCCTTTAAGGAACAGGAAGGTCAGGTGTGAGACAGATAAATCCCTCCTTCCGAGACAAGAACCATGCGTAAAGCTGAAGCCAGAGAGTGAATGTCGGATGAGGACAAAAATTAAAAGCGCCTTCACGAAAAATAGTTATCAGTGACAACGGAAAGATAACAGAGAGACGAGGAGAAAGCCAGGGGACGCCCTCTTAACTACCGGAGGAAGCCTGAGCCCGGGCACAGGGCGCACGCGCACGAGAACTGCCGGTGAGGGAGGCGCTGACGCGCTGTGTCTGCACATGTGAGCCCCTGGTAGGGCCCACCGTCACGGACGCCGCCATCACGAGGACCCCGGAACATCTGCTCAAGTACGTAAGAAGAAGAGCAGAAGAAGGAAGGTAGAAGGGGACACACGAATGTACCCAAAAGGGGAGATCAGGAAACCTGTCGTGATGGATTGAAAAAAAGGTACAATAGCAGAACACACACACAGAGATGGTAGCCAAAGCGAGCACTATTTTAGGAACCGATGTGCTGTCTTGGTAGAGAGACTCCATTTGCTTCTGTGTGACAGGCACAGATGTTGGAAACCTATTCTGTCCCCACGCTGTGATGCGTGGTTTGGGACACCCGTGGGCCTTCTGCTCCAGTGATGCTAGGTAAGTGAGCCTCCACCTAACCCTACCCCGTGGCCCCCAGGAAGCCAGCCTGGAGAAACAGTACGGTATTGAAACCTTGGACACGAGATATATGTGTTTTTACGTACTCACGCAGCAACCCCCCAAATTAGCCTCATTACACACGAGGAACTCTGATGTTTTCTATCTCATTTCAGTTTTTTAAAGTGCTGGTTCCTGGGGTACCTGGGTGGCTCAATCAGTTTAGCATCTGACTCTTTTTTTTTTAAGATTTTATTTATTTGACAGAGAGAGACACAGCGAGAGAGGGAACACAAGCAGGGGGAGTGGGAGAGGGAGAAGCAGGCTTCCCGCGGAGCAGGGAGCCCGATGTGGGGCTCGATCCCAGGACCCTGGGATCATGACCTGAGCCGAAGGCAGACGCTTAACGACTGAGCCACCCAGGAGCCCCAAGCATCTGACTCTTGATCTCAGCTCAGGTTTCGACCTCAGGGTTGTGAGTTCAAGCCCCGCATCGGCCCCCACACTAAGTGTGGAGCCTCCTTAAAAAAATTTTAAAAATAAAAAAATGAAAGTGCTGGTCCCCAACTCACTCCCTGATTTTGAGAGCCCTGACTCACCAGACCCTGGAGGGGGACAGAGCTAACCTTCTGTTCTTTTGTCTTTGACCTCATCTTCTTCCTGGTTGGAGATTAAATGTCATGAGAACTTAGGAAATGAAATTAGCCCACGGCAGCACAAAGGACTAAATGCTTTGCCTTATTTTAGAATTTACAAGATTTAAAAAACAAAACGCAGAGACAGCATTTGGGTTTGAGTAACTTCTGTGCGCTTCTCACCCACAGCAGTATTGTTTTCTAGAGACAAGGATTGGGAAGTCATGATTGAGAAAGCACGTGCCGCAGCCTGGCACGTGGAAGCCCCCACTCCACCTACGTGCCCGGCCACGGCTGGAGGCACGTATGGTGGCCATTCTTAAATTTCAAGGCAGAACTAACAGAGGTCAGCCCATAGACGTCTGGAGGCAAAGGAGGAGCCTAGCTAATGTTTTAGTGGGTTTCATTTCTTCCTTTTGGCTCCAAACTTACTTTTCTTCCCGTTGTTTGTGAACATCCAGCTTGAACACACGTCAGAGTCTAAACTCATCCCTCACAAATGCACGGATTCACATCTGTCCTTCTGATTGCCACTTCCTGGAGAATGGTATTTTTATCTTCAAAACAGAGTGAGTCGCTCTCGCGGGCTGGCACAGGATTGGTCCCCACGGGCTGAGCGCCCGCCACGCTGCCCAGCCCTCTGCCTGACTCATCAGCTGGCTCCACGGCACTAACCGGACCCGCACGAAGCCACTTTCTTGCCCGTCTTCTGTTCTAGCTGCTCTGTTCATTTATTTCTTTTCCATGGGTTATTATAAGGAGAAAAGAACCCAAGGACTTCAGTTGAGCGCATTAGACGCAGTGAATTTTAGCCAGAAAATCTGATTTGGGGGCTGTGAAAATATCAAGGGATCTGGTAACATGAATTTTCCACATGAAAAACAAAAGGATTTCCCTAGGCACCGCCAAGGAGGACAAATACTATCATCCGAGCTTGGCATATTCTAGTCTCCACGTAGAAATATAAATACAGTTTACAGAAGGAGAGCAAAGAACATTAAATAGGCACGTTAACAATAGAAGTACAAACAAAACAGACAATCAGGAAGGTATGGTCAAATTTAAGCATTCATAGTTTTTGGGTTTGGTGGCTTACAAAGAATCGCTGTTTTAGATGCATCGGTTATTGGGATTTATTTATTTATTTTTAAATATTTTATTTATTTATTAAGAGAGAGAGAGCACAAGCAGAGGGAGGAGACGGAGGGAGAAGTAGGCTCCCGCTGAGCAAGGAGCCTGATTTGGGACTCGATCCCAGGACGCTGGGATCACAACCTGAGCCAAAGGCAGCTGCTTAGCCATCTGAGCCACCCAGGTGCCCCAGTTATTGGCATTTAAAAGCAAAAATCACGCATCATTGAACCGTAGCAACATGCAAGTTGGACATGGAAATGCACAGAAAAACTCCAAGGTAACTGACTTGATGCCTACATGTATCTTCTGATCAGAATAACTATGTAAATATCACGTGAAAAATTATAACGATCCCACTTAGTGCCTTTAATCTACTTTGTTCTTTATTTTTCCCTAGCTGGTTCGTTGGAACATGAAATCTGGTTAGCATAAACATTGTTCAATGTTTTAAACTACAAAGATTTAGTAGTTTGTTAGCTGGGGCTTAGAAAGGAAACTGGATATTCTCAGAAGGACCTACAACACACTGTAAAGGAGGATGCATCATAAAACCCACACCGGAGACCCAAGAAGCAGACGGTGGCCCTTGGGGACTGATGCACACTGTTAAATGAGCCCTTCCCCACCCACTCCCCGGGATTGCAAGGTTAGCAGTTCATAAGAATTCAGGGGGTGAGTATCTGATCACTAGTAGTCTGCGTCGAATTCACCGGATCTTCTGTTTTCACTGTCTGAAGCTCAAAGTGCAAGTGACAAATCACAATCACGGCCCTGGAGGCCAGACTGAGATCGAGGGTGGGTGGGGAAGACAGTCCATCTCTGGAGTCTGAAAGACGACAAAGATGAACGACCCCGCACATGAGAACAGACGCCTGGTCATAAAACCCAGAGATGCCAATTAATTCTGCCTCCACCAGACGCCAGGATCCAGCAGGGCCCGTGACCGTGACACCACCGCGCCTGCCTCTGCCGCGGGTCCCGGCCACAGTCACGGCTTCTAACTGCACGTGAGGTTGGAACTGCCGCCCAGCGGGTCTGAGGAGTCTTGCGATCCCTCAGCTGTTCCGTTAATCACTCCATAGTAAGACCAATGAAACAATCCACCAGAGACTACAGGCTTGATGAAAAATCCCTCTCCTTTTGGACATGATGACTGTTGGTCACAACCGCAGCGGCATCCCGTGATATATACAGAAGCTCTGTATATAAAATAACCTCCCAACAGGCGATTTACAGCAGGCTGGCTGGTTCTGAATAATGGCCCGCACTTCCTGGAGCGACAGAGCAGTGGGATGGCGGGGGTTCCTGTGACGTGGGGAGCAGCCCTGCTGCTGGCCTCGAGGCTGATGGATGCACTTGGAAAATGGTTTCTAATAAAAAGCTTAGAAATTTTCTTTTTCCAAGGGAACCTAATGCTGACATACAGTAGGCGGTGGGGGTTTCTTGTCTGAGAGAAGACAGGCTCGGAGGGTCTGCATGTTTGCTCGGACAGGGCCTGTGGTTTGCATTTTCAGCTCCTCTCTGAAGTTTACGTCAGGCTTGTAACGTCAGACCCCCCTTGTACCCCTACAGCACCCTTGCACCGTCAACTCTTGCGAGAAGCGGTACAGGTTAAAACAGATGAGTTCTTAAACTTTATATTGCATTTGTTGGGTCAATGTTAGCTGCTCCCACACCTTCCACAGAATTACTGGGTTGGTCGGCCTGTAGGGCAATGATAGTCCCCAGAGAATACACTTATGGGCCTCATGGGTGGACAAAAAAACTCCCTATATTTAAAGATATTGTACAACAAAATTTTGTTTAAACGTCGTGACTGCACTTAGATCATACCATATATGGAAAATACGAAGGCTAGATTCTGTTGGCCACACTGTGTGTAGGGAAAATGGCATAGCATCGCTGATGGACATGCTCACTGATGCTACCTTTCCAGGAGACATTACGCGTGATGCACAAAAGCTCTGATTACGTGCATCATCTAACCCAGAGGTTCTGGTTTTAGGTGTTCCAAAGAAAACAATTGGGCAAATGTATGAAGATTGAAATCCTAGCACCTCCATCACTGTATATCAAAATGTTTAAAAAGGGATTGGTCAAATAAGTTTGTAGAACTCAAAATAATACTACAAAGGAATTGAAACTCATGCTGTAATTAGAATGAAATAAGTTTATAAGATTTCAGGATATAATGTCAAAAATCAATTACTTTTGTATACTAGCAACAAACAATTCAAAAATAAAATTTAAAAAACCTCTTGAGTAGCATCAAAACTAATAAAATCCTTAAGAATAATTTTTCTTTTTTAAAAGATCTTATTTATTTGACACAGAGAGAGAGCACAGGCAGGGGGAGCAGCAGAGGGAGAGGGAGAAGCAGGCTCCCCACTGAGCAAGGAGCCCGATGCGGGACTCGATCCCAGGACCCTGAGATCATGACCTGAGCCAAAGACAGATGCTTAACAGACTGAGCCACCCAGGCGCCCCAATAATGTTCTTTTTTAAAAAACCATAAGGACCTGTCAAAATTATTAGGAAGGTAAATGACACTTAAAAAATAGACAGATCTGGGCGCCTGGGTGGCTCAGTTGGTTAAGCGACTGCCTTCGGCTCAGGTCATGATCCTGGAGTCCCGGGATCGAGTCCCGCATCGGGCTCCCTGCTCAGCGGGGAGTCTGCTTCTCCCTCTGACCCTCTTCCCTCTCGTGCTCTCTCTCTCTCATTCTCTCTCTCTCTCAAATAAATAAATAAAATCTTTAAAAAAAAAAGTAGACAGATCATGTTCATGGACCTTAAGACAAATTAATTTTAAGATATCCATTCTCCCTAAATCAATCTATAGATCAACGCATGGGATTTTATTAGAGATTGACAAGGTGAGTGGAAATGTCTACGGATATGCAAAAAACCCAGATTAGCTGAAACAATTGTGAAGCAGTTGCTGACTCACACTACCTGATTTCTTGACATTCTATAAACCTGCAGCAGGTTTCAGGGAATGATACTAGCACAAGGTTCAGAAAGAAAGGGATTTTGATCCCTATCTCATATCACATGCAAAAATTAATTTCAGCTGGGTTATAATCTGAATGAAAGAGCGAAAACACTAAAACTTCTGGAGGAAAAGAAACGGAAAATATTTTTGTGAACTTTGAGCAGGCAAAGGTTTCTTGATCAGGGCTCAGACAGTGCTGACCACTAACGAAAAATGGATAAACTAGAAGAAAATGGAAAGGTGAAGCAGAGGACACAGGAGAAATTATTCACATATGGATACATGTACCTCACAGACGAGTTGGACCCAGAATGGATTAAAAGTCCTCCTCCAGACCCGCTCTTCGTCCCATTCCCCCAAAGAAGAGGACACTCAGGAACAGAGAGAAGTCAGGCGTGTCCTGACCACAGTTCCCGATCCTCGCTCCCCTTGTTCCGTTGGACCCGAAGAACCTCTTTTCCAAAACCACGTGAGCACCCCATGTACCTGACACCACTGGACAGGATGAGCCCTGGTCAAAATCTCGTGAGAAGACTCATCTCTCACCTGAACAGTGAAGGAAGGTGTTCCAGTTAAAGGCAGCGTTTGGTACTGTCACGACTCCTGGGTCGAAGGAAAGAGAAAGAGAGAGAGTCCACGTTGATGAGATGCAGCCAGCTAGCTTGTGTCGACATTCAGATAATGGTCTCCTACTTGGTTCTTACAAAGAACTCAGAGTTCTGAGTGCCTTGTGAACACCTGTTCATCCCTCCTGCACGGGAGGTTCAAAGGGAGCCCATGGGTCCCCAGTGAGGAAAGGTAACCCCTTGGACCTCGCCATCCATCACGGGGTGGGACAGCCTCCAGGTGGTAGGAAACATGAGTCTCTAACAAAGGCCTGCAAGCAACAGCTTCTACATCGCAGCCCCATGTATGAATTGCATCTCTGTTTAAAATTCCTAATCCCGGTCCTCTCCACATCACACATGATTGCCTGCTATCTGTGGTATCTCCTCCAACAGATTTGTTTAAAATTCTCTGAATTGAACATTTAAGATGTAGGAAATTCAAGGCATCATTTAACAGCTTATCCTGATAACAGGAAACATCCGTGAAGTTTTAGGCCATGTAAATTAAGTCATGTAAGCCTCTCTGCAATGTCCCTTTGAGGTCACCCTCTCCACCAAACGACACAGATGCTCACTTTCATACTACTTAGCAAGTGTGCACTGCACGTCCGCCCTGGGCACAGACCCTAGGGGGGTGCAGACCACACACTCCTGGGACCCCTTAAAGCCCTGCTAGGCACACTGACTCCCCCAGTTTATCCAGCTGAAAACTGAGGTTCACACAGGTTACACGGTGTTCACGGCGACTCAGGGTGTAGGTGGTAGAGGCTGCGTGAGAGCCTGTGTTTGCCTGGTGTGCCCGCGTGCTCCTCCACTATAGATCCGGCCAAGACAGGCCCGCACCTGCCCTGACACTTAGAGACACCTTTTATACATACAGACTCGGTGCATCTTTTTTAAAATGGGTGTTCCAAGAAAGGGCTTATTTGGTAAGTGATTCTTCTGCTAAAAATATCACTGAAAGCACTGGAGAATGCATACCCGTGATAATGCACGGTGCAGCTGAGGCAGGACTCGGGGGTCTGTGCCCCTCTGGGCTTCGGCACCTGCGCTGACCCGAGCTTGCAGTGGGTTACGTGCTCCACTTTGCAACGGCTTCTTCCCATGATTCCTATTGTTTAAACAAGAATACAGTGGTTCCCTCGCTGCGTTCAGATGCTGAGGGTTTCCCGAAAGGCTGTGGAGGCCACCGTCAGGGAGGGACTGCCTGCCTGACGGCAGGAAGGGGTGAGGTTGGAGCAGAAGGGCTCCTTTTCCCCCCCAAGTTCAACTAAAACCGAGAAGCTCAGCTTTCTCCTTTTGTAAACATACCCCTGAGAGAGCACATTGTCCTTCTACTGGTCGAAAATGTTAAAGGACCTGCATTTTAAATTGTTCTTTTATAATGTTGTTGTATTTGTCCTTTATCTTCACATTAGGAAATAAAAGGCACATCCATTCTACTAATTATTAATAGGTAAATCTAAGGCACCATATTATTTCATCCACAAACACGTCAGTACATGTCTCTAAAAAGATTCATCTTTTAAGAATACGTAAATTTTAAAATTCTTACCTTGACTCTGGACGTAGATCTTACCCCTGGCATGCGGCTTTTGAAAAGAAAGGAGAAAGGGAAAGAGTAAATTGGATAGTCCATTGCAACTGCTTTTTAGAAATAAGGCCATGAGACCATCGCTTTGGAACACGTCACAAAGCATCATCCACACAGCTGTTCACACACTAGTTACTTTCTAAGAGCAGAGAGTTCCTTCCCTTTTATTGGGGGGTAGCCCCTTAAAAACACGGCATCTTCAAGGTAAGCACAAAAGAAGAGCTCCCTTAGACGAGGCCTTATGCATGATGATGACTGTATGCTTACTACATCAGTAGGAAGTTACGGAAGCTCAGACCGTGAACATGCCGATGGCCGAGCCCGTGGGGAGCCTGTCGTGTGTGGAAGCTGGAGGCAGGCGTTCGGGAACCCTGGTTTGGGGACACAAGTCCTTGAATGGAAGGAGTACACTACCCAGCCCCCAAAACGTGGGGAAGAAATGGGGAGGGGGAGGGAGGCTGGGAGGAGAGGGAAGGGGCTGGGAGGTGCGGCATCCCGCCGTGTTCAGGGCAGAGGGCTGCGACTCCCTACACAGACGCGACTCAGTTGGCTTCGTTTCTGTCCTTCCCGTTACGTTCTGTAGCTGAGACCTCTAACGCCCGGACCGCCCTCCTCAGCTCACCACACAGCGGGGATGCGCCCCCTTTTAAAATGCCCTTAAAATAGTAAGCCTTAAAAAAAAATGTTTAAAAAATTCTCCTCCTTACTAGTGAAAAAAATGTTAATTTTAATGGAAAAAATGGCTGATAGCAACAATTTGAAATTAGAAACTGAAGTCCAGAGCCCTAACCTACTCCTTTTGTGTAATTGTAATTTCACTGGAAAGCTGAAGAGACTTTTATTGGTGCGCAGAGGAGGTTAGGCCTGCTGCTTCTTCGAGCAGCCCTGAGAAAGGGATGCTAACACACTGGCAAAAACATGTCAGCCTGGTATTTAAACTTTAAAGTGAATACCAGCGTTTGACAAAAACAGATTCAATATAATTCTACATAGATTTGATTAATTAAGGGAAGGCAAAATAGGGTTTTTGCCTTGCCTCTGTTTCCATTAGAAATATGCTCCATCTGCAATTAGAAATGCATAAACCCACAATGCTCCCTTCAAGAAAATTCCTTCTGAAACAAACAAAAATAAACTGGCATCCCAACTCCATAAGCAGAATGAATGGACTCTATGTAGAAATTTCTGGATTTATCTGCTGGTCTTTACATATCTTTGAGCATTATTTCTCTTAAATCTACTCAAACCATGAGAAAATAAATATCAAGTCCTATATGGACATTTAAAACGTTATGAATGATATTTTAAGATCTTATCCTTGTAAGTCAAGAAAATAGTTACAATATAAAAAATATCTGGACTGGTTTATTTTTAATCTTTATAATAAAAGAAATCTGGCAAAAGCCAACTGGCTTGTATTGATTTTGAAAAGCATTATCTATATTGAAATGCTCTAAATACAAATTAGCTTTCTTTGCTCAATATTTATTGTTGTTTCTCTTGCCTTGAAATAATAGAAGAGTCAAAATTCTTGTACATCACTTCCCTTGCAAGATTGGCTCATTGATGCAGAAAATGAAAAAGGCTCTGTGTGTGTGTGTGTGTGTGTGTGTGTGTGCTTGTGTGTGTGTGTGTGTGTGTGCTTGTGTGTGTGCTTGTGTGTGTGTGTGTGCTTGTGTGTGTGTGTGTGCTTGTGTGTGTGTGTGTGTGCTTGTGTGTGCTTTTGTGTGTGTGTGTGTGTGCGTGTGTGCTTGTGTGCGTGTGTGCGTGTGTGCTTGTGTGTGTGTGTGTGCTTGTGTGTGTGTGTGTGTGCTTGTGTGTGTGCTTGTGTGTGTGTGTGCTTGTGTGTGTGTGTGCTTGTGTGTGTGTGTGTGTGCGTGTGTGCTTGTGTGCGTGTGTGCTTGTGTGTGTGTGCTTGTGTGTGTGTGTGTGTGCTTGTGTGTGCTTTTGTGTGTGTGTGTGTGTGCGTGTGTGCTTGTGTGCGTGTGTGCGTGTGTGCTTGTGTGTGTGTGTGTGCTTGTGTGTGTGTGTGTGTGCGTGTGTGCTTGTGTGTGTGTGTGTGCTTGTGTGTGTGTGTGTGTGTGTGTGTGTAGGGGGTGGGGAGGGAGTATGCGCCATGGTGTCTATGAGAAACCATTACTAAATTTGGCCCATTCCTAGATATAAAAAGCCAGTGTCCTGTTGGGTAGATACTTATAAATGCACATGACCTTCTAACAGACCCAAACGCTAATTCATGCCTTTTTATAATGGAGTAACAGAGAGCAACAACAAATAGATACCCCATTTTTAAAATTTACATAACCTTCTGAAATTCAGCTCTCCATAAGTAGAAACCACAGTAAACGTTATTTTTGAAATATACATACAATCGCAGGGTGTGTGGGTGACAAATATTAATTTTTATTTTGAAATAACAATGCAGTTTCTGACGGTGGCTTTGTGAAAAAACATTTTTAAAAGAGCTACAAATTGCTTTAGAACAATCATGGCTCGAAGGTGGAAAGCTCTCAAAATATACCTATGTCAAAAAAACGCACCGGAATTGGGGTTTTTTCAGGGGATGTGGTTCCCTTCCTTCTCCCTCCACCCTGTTCCCTTAGAAGTTGGTTTTTAAGCAAGGAAAGAAAATAAAAGAGAAAAGAAAAACACGTGAATGGGGTGAGGAGTGTCTCCGAAGACTGGATCGGGATCCGGTCCTGTGGAATCCAAAGCTGGCTGGCAATGCAAGAAATAGGAATGCCAGGAGGAAAACCGGAGGGAAGGCTTTTTTTTTTTTTTTTTTTTTTTTTTTAAGAAACAGTTACATCTATGGAGTAAATAACTGGGGATTATTGATGTTATTCAAAAGCTCCCCCCGCCGTTCTGTGCCTTGGTGATTTGATGAATTCGAAGCAATTCTGATCATTCCAGATGTCTGAGCCCCCAGGTCATGAGCTCATGAAGGGGGGCGGGGGTCTGGGCTCTGGAACTGATGAGTTTTTCATCCTTAGAATGACACTAAAACTTTTCAATTCCCAGGGATCTCATTTGGGGAAGAAAAATGCAAAGAACACTTCCAGTTCCATCAAGAACTCTCGGAGGAAAGCCAATCTTAACAGAAGTTATTAAAAATGATTAGCTTCCTAGGGTACGATCAGTCCCTGGAGTTTCTCCTACAGAGTATTTGCGGGGAGGGCCGCAGACAAAGAGGGCATCTAAGGATGAACCCCCTGAGATGCAGGGTTTTAGGTTTCCAAAGTTCGGGGGAAACCATAACAAAGCTGTGGTCTGTGGGTTCCTGCTGCTGCCAGCCTGATTTTCAGAGATCGTCAGGTACAGGGCAACGGGCCATGCAGAAGGAAGGGGTAAGGCGTTCACAGGACAACATGCGCTCGGTACACAGAGTTCAGCGATCAGTGGACGCGCAGCTCATTGCGAGAGGCAGGCGCTAACACCTGCGTCGGCTCTGGGAGCTCACCATGTGATAGCCCGTGAGATCTGTCTTGCTTTCTGCATTTTAATTTCCAAAAGAATATTGATGAGCACATGCACACACTGAAAGTAAAAGTCCACTATGGCCTCACACAAAACTGCTTCAAGAAAGTTATTTTTCTTTAACGGGTGCCGAGGTGAGGCACAACACTGGTTCCCCAGAAGCTGGGGAGGCACCGTCTCCAAACTATGCAACATAAATAAATAAATAAAATCTCCAAAAAGTAATGACACCAGAAGGCTTAGCTCAGCACTAACCTCGGCAAAGAGTACAGATGGGCCATTCTGCTTATATCCTCGTGCTTTCTCGAATTTGATAACCTCTTCAAGCAACATTTACTCAAACTCAAGATGTTTAAAAAACCAGCTAGCTCATAAATAAATATTTGAATTTGGGGAAAGTCCTGTTAGCAGAGTACTTCTTGGAAAAAGCTGGTCGACAGTGCAGTTGAATTTTCTGGAGGCCTATGGGGGTTTGAACCCAACGGAGACCTAGTAAACCCAAGATCTTTGCTTCTGTGGAGAGAAAAGCCTTCCGTTACGACACATACCTCATTTGCTTTACTTTTCTTTTTCCTTCCTTGTTAAATAATCAAATTTTCTGATGAAAGTCTGGTGAATTCAGAGAAAGAAACCTTAACTTCTAACACAGATTTGCATGCTGAATGTCTGTTACGTACCATCATAAGAAACCAACACTCCGTATAGACCAGCTTTACATTTCCATAAGGCATACATCAAAGTTAGCAGTGAGTAGTGAATCAAATTCCTAAAAATGCCAAATCAAGGTTATAATTTCACAAACCAACAGAGCAGTGTTTTCCCAAAACACGACCAGTGTTGAACTTGTGTGATAAATATTAACGATGCAGCACGCAGACCTGGTGAAGAACCACCGGGACTGCGCCCTTCACAAAATAGGTACGACATCACATTAAGGTTGATATAAACAACACTAAAAAAATAACGGCAAGCCCAAACAAAGGCATTTCAAATTCAAACAGACAACATAAAGCCATCCTTATTGAAATCCAATCAAACTAATTTGTGTCATCAGCCAGAGATAGGTAGGGGATCATAAACAGCCTCCAGAGTAGTGCCCGGCTTTCTGAGAGGGCTGAAAGGAACCCGGGGATGACACAGTACCCCTTCTGGGGACATTTCTTTTAAGATGTCTCTCACGGCCTGATGCTGTGTGAGCACGTGTCTGAGCAATCTTGAAAGAGGTCATCCCCCACTTGTATGTGCAGAGCTGGGCTGACCAATGCGGCAGCCTCCAGCCACACCAGGGCTGGTCTGAAAGGAGATGTGTCCTGAGTGCAAAAGTACACTAGGCTTTGAAGACTTCATGCAAAAAAACGAAAAACAAAAAACAAAAAAAACCTATCTCATTTGTCATTTTTATATTGATCACATGTTGAAATAATAAGATTCTGGATATAGACAGTGTGCAATAAAGAACTTGGCCTTTGGGGGGCGGAGCAAGATGGCGGAGGAGTAGGAGACCTGGATTTCGTCTGGTCTCAGGAATTCAGCTGAATAGGGATCAAACCATTCTGAACACCTACGAACTCAACAGGAGATCGAACAGGAGAGTAGCAACAACTCTCTGAACAGAGAAGCGACCCCTTACTGGAAGGTAGGACGTGCGGAGAAGTGATTCCGAGGCGATATTCGGGAGGATAGACGGCGGGGGAGGGGGCCTCTGTCGGCCGCTTCTGGCAAGTGCTAGAGCCACGGAGCACAAAATCGGACCTTTTAGAAGTTGGCTCCGCGGAGGGACGTCGCTCCAGTGGCTAAGCGGGGGGTGGAATCCTCGCGGGACAGTGTGGTCTCAGGACCCTCGGGGTCACAGAAAGACCGGGGGAGCCTGAGTGTGGCAGAGCTCCCAGGGATCGGAGCGGGGAAGCCGGCTGCAGAGACGGAGCCGAGGCGCGGGCGCTCAGCTCGGGGATGCCATAAACTGTGATCCGCGGCCCAGTCGGGGCACGGCTCCTCCAGCAGGGACCCAACAAGCAGCAGATCCGGGGAGACTCCCCTTCCTCCCCCGGGAGGAGCGGCGCAGGAGCGCACTGCAGGGATCTGCTGGGTTTGGAGACTCCGAGCGGGGTCGGGTGCCAGAGACAGAAACGCTCGGTCACAGGCCGGGTGAGCATGGAGTGCGGCCGGAGACCGGGGACACGGGAGTGACTGCTTTTCTCTGGGGGCGCACTGAGGAGCGGGGCCCCGAGTTCTCAGCTCCTCCGGGTGGAGATTGGGAGGCCACCATTTTCACCCTGGTCCTCCAAAGCTGTACCGAGAGCTTGCAGGGAACAAAAGCTCCTGAGAGCAAACCGGAGCAGCTTGCTTAGCCCGGACGGACAAGGGCGGGGCAATTCCGCCTCCGGCAAAGACATTTGGGAACCACGGCAACAGGCCCCTCCCCCAGAAGATCAGCACGAACAGCCAGCAAGACAAGACCAAGTTTACCGATCAAGGAGAACGGGAGAACTCCAGCGCTAGGGGAATATTGCACACACAATTCATGGCTTTTTTACCATGATTCATTAGTTTTTCAAAGATAATTGTTTTAACTGTTTTATTTTTGAATTTTTCTTTTTCCCTTTTTCAACCAACATCTTATCAATCCCTTTTTTAAAAAAAGAAAAACTTTTATTTTTCGTTTTTAGAGTCATATTTTATCCCTTCATAGTAGTTACCCTTATTTTTGGCATATATATATAAGTTGTTCTCTCTTTAAAATTTTGAGATACAGTTTCTTCTAACAGATCAAAATACACCCTAAATCACTAGTGTATGGCTTTGTTCTAGTCTCCTGCCGGATCATATTCTCTCCCTTTTTTTTAAAAAAATCTTTCTTTTTTCAAACAACTTATCAACTCCTTTTATAAAATCTTTTATAATTTTCATCTTTACAGTCATCATCCATCCCTTCATTGTATCAACCCTTATTTTGTACATATATAAGTCTTTCTTCCTTTAAAATTTTAGGAGGCACTTTCTTCTAACAGACCAAAATACGCCCAAAATCCAGTGTGTGGCACTGATCTATGCACTAGCCTGATCATATTTGATCATATTCTGTTTTTTTTGTTTTGCTCTGTTTTTGTCTGTTTTTATCTTTTTCTTGTTTTTTTCCTCTTTCTTTTTTCTTTCTTTCCCTTTCTTTTCCCCTGGTTTCAGGTCTTTTCTGATTTGTATAGAGTATATTTGCTGGGGATGTTGTTAACCTGTTAGCATTTTGTTCTCTCATTCATCTAGTCTCCTCTGGACAAAATGACAAGATGAAAAAAATCACCTCAGCAAAAAGAACAAGAGGTAGTACCGTCTGCCAGGGACCTACTCAATACGGACATTAGTACGATGTCGGACCTAGAGTTCAGAATCGTGACTTTAAAGATACTAGCTGGGCTTGAAAAAAGCGTGGAAGTTATTAGAGAAACCCCTTCCGGAGAAATAAAAGAACTAAAATCTAACCAAGTCGAAATCAAAAAGGCTATTAATGAGGTGCAATCAAAAATGGGGGCACTAACTGCTAGGATAAATGAGGCAGAAGAGAGAATCAGCGATATAGAAGACCAAATGGTGGAAAAGAAAGAGGCTGAGAAAAAGAGAAACAACTACAGGATCATGAGGGCAGAATTCGAGAGATAAGCGATACGATAAGACGAAACAACATTAGAATAATTGGGATCCCAGAAGAAGAAGAGAGAGAGGGGGGGGCAGAAGGTATATTGGAGCAAATTATAGCAGAGAACTTCCCTAATGTGGGGAAGGAAACAGGCATCAAAATCCAGGAGGCACAGAGAACCCCTCTCAAAATCAATAAAAATAGGTCAACCCCCCGACATCTAATAGTAAAACTTACGAGTCTCAGAGACAAAGAGAAAATCCTGAAAGCAGCTCGGGAGAAGAGATATGTAACCTACAATGGTAGGAACATTAGATTGACAACAGACCTATCCACAGAGACCTGGCAGGCCAGAAAGGACCGGCATGATACCTTCAGAGCACTAAACGAGAAAAATCTGCAGCCAAGAATACTATATCCAGCTAGGCTGTCTTTGAAAATAGAAGGAGAAATTAAAATCTTCCAGGACAAACAAAAACTAAAGGAATTTGCCAACACGAAACCGGCCCTCCAAGAAATATGGAAAGGGGTCCTCTAAGCAAAGAGAGAGCCTAAAAGCAGCATAGATCAGACAGGAACAGAGACAATATACAGTAACAGTCACCTTACAGGCAATACAATGGCACTAAATTCATATCTTTCAATAGTTACTCTGAATGTAAATGGGCTCAATGCCCCAATCAAAAGACACAGGCTATCAGATTGGATTAAAAAACAAGACCCATCAATATGCTGTCTGCAAGAGACTCATTTTAGACCCAAAGACACCCCCAGATTGAAAGTGAGGGGGTGGAAAACCATTTACCATGCTAATGGACACCAAAAGAAAGCTGGGGTGGCAATCCTTATATCAGACAAACTAGATTTTAAAACAAAGACTGTAATAAGAGATGAAGAAGGACACTATATCCTACTTAAAGGGTCTATCCAAGAAGATCTAACAATTGTAAATATCTATGCCTCTAACGTGGGAGCAGCCAATTTTATATGGAAATTAATAACAAAGGAAAGAAACACATTGACAACACTACAATAATAGTGGGGGACTTTAACACCCCCCTGACTGAAATGGACAGATCATCTAAGCAAAAGATCAACAAGGAAATAAAGACTTTAAATGAAACACTGGACCAAATGAACTTCACAGACATATTCAGAACATTCCATCCCAAAGCAGAATACACATTCTTCTCTAGTGCCCATGGAACATTCTCCAGAACTGATCACATCCTAGGTCACAAATCAGGTCTCAACTGGTACCAAAAGATTGGGATCATTCCCTGCATATTTTCAGACCACAATGCTTTGAAACTAGAACTCAATCACAAGAGGAAAGTCGGAAAGAACTCAAATACATGGAGGCTAAGGAGCATCCTACTAAAGAATGAATGGGTCAACCAGAAATTAAAGAAGAATTAAAAAAATTCATGGAAACCAATGAAAATGAAAACACAACTGTTCAAAATCCTTGGGATACAGCAAAGGCAGTCCTGAGAGGAAAGTATATAGCAATAGAAGCCTTTCTCAAGAAACAAGAAAGGGCTCAAATACACAACCTAACCCTACACCTAAAGGAGCTAGAGAAAAAACAGCAAATAAAGCCTAAACCCAGCAGGAGAAGAGAAATAATAAAGATCAGAGCAGAAATCAATGAAATAGAAACCAAAAGAACAGTAGAACATATCAACGAAACTAGGAGCTGGTTCTTTGAAAGAATTAAGAAGACTGATAAACCCCTGGCCAGACTGATCAAAAAGAAAAGAGAAATGACCCAAATCAACAAAATCATGAATGAAAGAGGAGAGATCACAATGAACACCAAAGAAATACAAACAATTATAAGAACATATTATGAGCAACTCTATGCCAGCAAATTAGATAACCTGGAAGAAATGGATGCATTCCTAGAAATGTATCAACTACCAAAACTGAACCAGGAAGAAATAGAAATCCTGAACAGACCTATAACCACTAAGGAAATTGAAGCAGTCATCAAAAATCTCCCAAGAAACAAAAGCCCGGGGCCAGATGACTTCCCAGGGGAATTCTACCAAACATTTAAAGAAGAATTAATACCTATTGTCCTGAAACTGTTCCAAAAAATAGAAATGGAAGGAAAACTTCCAATCTCATTTTATGAGGCCACCATTACCTTGATCCCAAAACCAAAGACCCCATCAAAAAGGAGAATTATAGACCAATATCCTTGATGAACATGGATGCAAAACTTCTCACCAAAATACTTGCCAATAGGATGCAACAGTACATTAAAAGGATTATTCACCATGACCAAGTGGGATTTATCCCTGGGCTGCAAGGTTGGTTCAACATCCACAAATCAATCAACGTGATACAATACATTAACAAAAGAAAGAACAAGAATCATATGATCCTCTCAATAGATGCAGTAAAAGCATTTGACAAAGTACAGCATCCTTTCTTGATCAAAACTCTTCAGAGGATAGGGATAGAGGGTACATACCTCAATATCATAAAAGCCATCTACGAAAAACCTACAGCGAATATCATTCTCAATGGGGAAAAGCTGAGAACTTTTCCCCTAAGGTCAGGAACGCGGCAGGGATGTCCACTCTCACCACTGCTATTCAACATAGTATTAGAAGTCCTAGCCACAGCAATCAGACAACAAAAAGAAATCAAAGGCATCCAAATCAGCAAAGAGGAAGTCAAACTCTCACTCTTTGCAGATGATATGATACTGTATGTGGAAAACCCAAAAGACTCCACCCCAAAACTACTAGAACTCATACAGGAATTCAGTCAAGTAGCAGGCTATAAAATCAATGCACAGAAATCAGTGGCATTCCTATACAGCAACAAGACAGAAGAGAGACAAATCAAGGAGTCGATCCCATTTACAATTGCACCCAAAACCGTAAGATACCTAGGAATAAATTTAACCAAAGAGGCAAAAGATCTGTACTCAGAAAACTATAAAATACTCATGAAAGAAATCGAAAAAGACACAAAGAAATGGAAAAACATTCCATGCTCATGGATTGGAAGAACAAACATTGTGAAGATGTCAGTGCTACCTAGAGCAATCTACACATTCAATGCAATCCCCATCAAAATACCATCCACTTTTTTCAAAGAAATGGAACAAATCCTAAAATTTGTATGGAACCAGAAGAGACCCTGAATAGCCACAGGAGTATTGAAAAAGAAAAGTAAAACTGGTGGCATCACAATTCCGGACTTCCAGCTCTATTACAAAGCTGTCATCATCAAGACAATATGGTACTCGCACAAAAACAGACACATAGATCAATGGAACAGAATAGAGAGCCCAGATATGGTCCCTCAACTCTATGATCAACTCATCTTTGACAAAGCAGGAAAGAATGTCCAATGTCAAAAAGACAGTCTCTTCAACAAATGGTGTTGGGAAAATTGGACAGCCACATGCAGAAGAATGAAACTGGACCATTTCCTTACACCACACAGAAAAATAGACTCCAAATGGTTGAAAGACCTCAGTGTGAGACAGGAGTCCATCAAAATCCTAAAGGAGAACACAGGCAGCAACCTCTTCGACCTCAGCCGCAGCAATTTCTTCCTAGAAACATCGCCAAAGGCAAGGGAAGCAAGGGCAAAAATGAACTATTGGGATTTCATCAAGATAAAAAGCTTTTGCACAGCAAAAGAAACAGTCCACAAAACCAAAAGACAACCGACAGAATGGGAGAAAATATTTGCAAATGACATATCAGATAAAGGGCTAGTATTCAAAATCTATAAAGAACTTATCAAACTCAACACCCAAAGAACAAATAACCCAATCAAGAAATGAGCAGAAGACATGAACAGACATTTTTCCAAAGAGGACATCCAAATGGCCAACAGACACATGAAAAAGTGCTCACCATCGCTCGGCATCAGGGAAATCCAAATCAAAACCTCCATGAGATACCACCTCCCACCGGTCAGAATGGCTAAAATGAACAAGTCAGGAAACGACAGATGTTGGCGGGGATGCGGAGAAAGGGGAACCCCCCTACACTGTTGGTGGGAATGCAAGCTGGTGCAACCCCTCTGGAAAACAGTGTGGAGGTTCCTCCAACAGTTGAAAATAGAGCTACCCTACGATCCAGCAATTGCACTACTGGGTATTTACCACAAAGATACAAATGTAGGGATCCGAAGGGGTACGTGCACCCCAATGTTTATAGCAGCAATGTCCACAATAGCCAAACTGTGGAAAGAGGCAAGATGTCCATCGACAGATGAATGGATAAAGAAGAAGTGGTATATATACACAATGGAATATTATGCAGCCATCAAAAGGAATGAGATCTTGCCATTTGCAACGACGTGGATGGAACTGGAAGGTGTTACACTGAGTGAAATAAGTCAATCAGAGAAAGACATGTATCACATGACCTCACTGATATGAGGAATTCTTAATCTCAGGAAACAAACTGAGGGTTGCTGGAGTGGTGGGGGGTGGGAGGGAGGGGGTGGCTGGGTGATAGACATTGGGGAGGGTATGTGCTATGGTGAGCGCTGTGAATTGTGCAAGACTGTTGAATCACAGATCAGTACTTCTGAAACAAATAATGCAATATATGTTAAGAAAAAAAAAGGAGAAGATAGAAGGAGGGGAAGAATGAAGGGGCGTAAGTTGTAGGGGGAGACGAACGATGAGAGAGGATGGACTCTGGAAAACAAACTGAGGGTTCTAGAGGGGAGCGGGGTGGGGGGATGGGTTAGCCTGGTGATGGGTATTAAAGAGGGCACATTTTGCATGGAGCACTGGGTGTTATGCACAAACAATGAATCATGGAACACTACATCAAAAGCTAATGATGTAATGTATGGTGATTAACATAACAATAAAAAAATTAAAAAAGAAAAAGAACTTGTCCTTTGCGTGAGACCTGATAGGAGTGTCTTTGTTTAGGGTGGGGTCAGTCCCAATCATTGGTCTTCGGGTGGGAGCCGGCCATACCACAAAAACCACCCACGAAGTTTGGGGGGGGGACTTGGAGTCGAGTGGCATTTGTCCACTTGGACACTGGCTTCTACTGTGGGCAGTTCACCAATCAGTCAAGCCTACAGAATGAAGCGCCAATAAAGATGTTGGATGCTCAGCTTGAGTAAGCTTCTCTGGCTGGCAATCCTCTGCCGATACTGTCTCAGATCAATAACCAGAGGGTAGAATGGCTTGACTCCACGGGGAAGAAGGCAAGGGTGCCTTTGCCCTACACAGTTTTCCAAGTGGCTGATTATAGCCTGATAAAGTCTATGACCTCCCTAGAATAAACCGTAACCATGAGTAGAATAACCAGTGAGTTCTGTGCAATAAGAAGCAAATGCCATAAATCTTTCTAATCTGGGATTATTGAAATCTGATTCTGATTTGATAATAATTAGGTGGGATTAACTGAATGACACCTTGAGTCAGGCCTGCTCCCTAAAACAAAGAACACAAAATTAAGAACAAAACCTGGCAATTCGATAATGAAGAGCCAAATTTAATTACTCAAGAAACATCGCTGTGTGGAATACATAAGTAAAAATCATCACTCTACAAAAATCCATCTAAAATAATTATACAAATGTGGCTGAATAATGAAGCTTTACATTATTTATACGTACGTTTTATTTGTAAAAACTAATCAGATAAAGGTATTGAAAAGAACTTTATTGAAAAATCATTCACCAAAAAAAGGACAGAAAGCTGTATTAAAAAAACAGGCTCACATTCGAATCTAATAACTAACCCCCACCGCTATAAACTCTAAAACCAGAAACACCCTTTCCTTATCATTAGCTTTTATTATAGTGTCTCTTCCATCATCACCGAAGACTAAACTTTTGCTGCCTGCTCGACTTTTTTTTTTTTTTTTTAATACTTTGTCAGATACTTGGAAGAGTATCTTCCTGAAAACAGAGACCCCTGACCCAGGATCACCCAGTGCGTCTGAGTGACAGCGAAGGGCGGACTTGGCTCCGAGACAGAAGATGGCCCTTCCACGGGCACATCCTCACCACGACGGTCCCACCCGCCTGGACTGGGCTGCTCTATGCCCTCAGGCCGGTTCCCTTCTCACTGCCTGAAAGAGCAGCTCACGGAGGAAGAACTGTTCCCAGTCAGTGACCACTTTGCACCGCTGACTCGGGCTCCGAACCTGCACGGGCGCCCTCTCCCGAGGCCAGCCTCACACTGCAGCTGCGGTCCCCATAGTTACACCTGAGTCCAGTAGGTGTCTCTAATTCAGTGCGTCTGGGACTCGGAGAGTCCACTCCTCTCCCTTTCCAAATTCCTTCACTGGAGTTCTTCCAAAATGTATTGATAAAAATCTTAAATCATGTTGATATCCTTGAGTCCCACTTTATTTCTTCCTTACGTGCTTTGGTCTTTTCACACAAAAATTTAACCAGAACCTGGTACATAAGTTAAAGAAATCTTTATCAAAGTGCATTTACAGGTAAAATGGCACGATGGCTGTACTTTTAAAAAAATATTCCAAAAAATAAGTGCGTGCGTGCGTGTGTGCATGTCTGTGTGCATGTGTGTGTGCGAGTGCATGCCTGCGTGTGCGTGTATGTGCGAGTGCATGCCTGCGTGTGCGTGTGTGCGAGTGCATGCCTGTGTGTGCGTGTATGTGTGCGTGTGAGTGCATGCCTGTGTGTGCGTGTATGTGTGCATGTGTGTGTGCGTGTGCGTGTGTGCGAGTGCATGCCTGTGTGTGCGTGTATGTGTGCGTGTGAGTGCATGCCTGCGCGTGTGTGTATGTGTGCGGGTGTGTGCGAGTGCATGCCTGCGTGTGCGTGTGGGCGTGAGTACATGCCTGCGTTTGCGTGTATGTGTGCATGTGTGTGTGCGCGCGTGAGTGCATGCCTGCGTGTGCGTGTGAGCGCGCGCGAGTGCATGCCTGCGTGTGCGTGTATGTGTGCGTGTGTGTGCGAGTGCATGCCTGCGTGTGCGTGTATGTGTGCGTGTGTGTGCGAGTGCATGCCTGCGTGTGCGTGTATGTGTGCGTGTGTGTGTGCCTGTGCCAGGGGGAGAATGACAGTAGGTTAAGTAAGAATGGAAGAATTTAAGCAGGTGGTGGGTACAGTGCACCCTTCTGTTCTTGCTACTTTTGCTCATGTGTAGAAATTTCTGTAATAAAAAGTTCTATAAAAGGGTCCGTCCCTGGTAAATTCAACAAATATTTACTGAACACGAGGATGTGTGTTACCCTCTGGGGATGCACTAGTGAACCCCACTTTGTCCCTGTCCTCAAGGAGCTCATGACCACATAGGGTGAAGGCCAGGACAAGCACCAAGTGCATCCCCCCCTGCATCCGCGCCCCTGCAGAGCCACCTCGAAGACCCTCCCATTATGAGGACGACTGGATCCCCACTCCTCGACTTGCTTGGGCCATGAGGCCAGGAGCAAACATTAATCAAGCACAAGTTCCAAGAAGGCTTTCTCCCTGGTGCCTGCTCTCTCCTGCTGCAGAACCTCACGAGGGATGGCAGACCAGGTTCACTGAGTCATGCAGATCTTCCAAATGGCGAAGCGTATCATTACACAACATCAACACAAAAATCCTGCTTGTTCATATGACTGCTGATCTCACCAGGGAGGTCTTTACGCCTGGGGATGCTGCTGACCACGGGGTGCTTTCCAAAGTTCTCATAGTTGCTCAACAATTCAAACATTATCGCCAGTGGTTTTGCTTAATGTGACTGGCTCGATCCACTCATTTTTAAGAAACTGTCTAACAGATGCCCACATCCGAATCACCAGTTTGCCTGCCAGTTATTCTTTCGGATACAAAATCGTGTGAAGATGTATCTGGTTCAGTTTGCGACTCAAGCACATGAGAGCCTCTAGGTAAATGCCATACCTCATCCAGAATTGCAGCAGACAGCAGTATGCACACTTCCTGTGTCATCACACGGAACATTCAGAACACATGTATTCAAAGGTTAATATTTAAGAAAATTGTTTATGGCTTCATCAAGGAGATCTTAAAGTGATTTTGTTTTTAACTACAAGGGGTGGTGTGAATAATCAAGGATTGGCTCAGATGGGGGCCGCTGCCTTCATTAGGATGAAGGGTTGGCGGTTTTACGGAGTTCCCAAAGTTGAGGAAGGCAAACACTGTCTCTGTGTTATGATGCAAACAGGCTTGCATTGTGGGGGCCCGGGAAGAGAGAGGGATCCCCGTGCTGACACTGCCCAGTCAAACTGGTACAACAGAAAACCAGGAAGCTTGTCATTTGTTATTCTGAGATTTTCAGTTTATTAAATTGCCCTCAGTTCTTCCCTGGGGAATGTTTGATGTGAAGAAGGAGGTAGGCACGCTCCGGCCATAGGGAAGAACGCATCCGCACATGCGCAGTGGTTGGAGCCTTGCTCAGGGACCACCGGGCCCACAGAGCACTGCATGTGCCTTCGCCCCACGCAGCAGTCTCCATGCACTAGATTTTACAGATCGAAATTCTACACAAAGTATAGAACCTGTACAACACCCCAACAGGAATAATGCCGACAAGTGGTAAGGGCATACGTGGGGGCACAGCGGATGAGCTGGCCCCGCATGGGGACCCACAGCGCTGGCGAACAGCAGAGTCTCATGCTCGTGGGTTGCCGGGCAAAGTGGCCCCTGGGTTGGCTGTTTTTGTTCTGCAGATGCCAGCCCTACCGCGGCTTCCGTCACTCCCCGCTGAGAGCTCAGCTCCCACCGGCTCATCCACCTGCCACCAAGTCACCACGAGTCAGAGTCAGTAAGGGACCTAACATAGAGCTACAAAGTCCTCTTCTCCTGCAAGCTCTTCGGATAAATAGTCCAGCCTTGCAAACTACATCTACCACCGAAAAGATCACTGCTCTCCATGCACGTGGGGCGGCTGCAACCTTTAGAGCAGAGCCTGGAAATCACCCATTCTGAGCATGTCAAAAGAAAACAGAACATAAAAATATTCGGCGATTGGGCTATTTTTGCTGTTTGGCAGCAATATAAAAAAAAAAAAAATCAGTCAAGTCTTAAGAGTATCTACACAAATTAAAAAACCGTCCGTATGCGGGAGGCATCATACACTCTTGTGGCCACAACAGAAACACTGTCCGTTCCCATCCAAGTGCCAGGCAGCCCTCACCCCTGCCACCTCCCCAGCTTCCCCTGCCACCTCCCCAGCTCAGCCAGCACGACAGCAAAATCAACACATACCCACTGTGTCTGCGCCGTTTCCTTCATTGACTCTGTGAAAGCGACAGCAAATCTAGTAAGATGAACAAAAATAAGGAAAACAATTAGGGCAGAATTCAATTAACTAGGGAACAGCTCTTTGGAACAAATTGTGAGAGACAAGGTAAGAAGCTGAATTTCAAGTGCCATCCATCTTCATCACGTGCGGTCAGTGGCCCTCCAGTTCAGTCTCCACTCACATCAAAACAAGTTGTATATGCACGAAATAAACACATGGAGCTCCACATTTCAATTTTTTGTTGTTGTTCCTTCCATGCAAGGTCAGAGAAGCAGGGAAAAAGTCAGAAAGCCAGATGCAGGGGAGACGCAGAGGATTTAGTTAATCCACTCGGAACATCCGAGGACTGGCTCTCCAGTCCACTAGCTTCAGCGCGGGAAGGCTGTGGTAAAGTATTCCCAAAATTTACCGAACGCACGTGGATCAGGAATGTTAATGTATACATTTATCAAGCGATGGCTGTTTCCAGAAGTAAGGCCGGATACACATGGGATGAACCAGGAACGTCATCTTATGGTGGCCAGGCAGTAAGAAATTGCTCGAAACTGGTGAGGGCAGGCTGGGAGAACACCAGAGTCAGCTCAAAGCACCTACCGTGGCCAAGGCGGGGATGATTTGAGCGCCCAAATACATTACAGTGACAGGTACCCCATAGAGTAAAATAAATACCCACGTGTCCATACTGATACACACAAAGAAGTGACTAGCACATGGGACCAACGGGAACAGCTCTTCCTTTCAGAATTCCAGTGAATAAATGCCGAAGGAGTAGTGGAAATGGAAAATCCCCATGAGGCAGACTCCACAGTAACAGTGGTCATGACCAAGACGCCGTAACAGTCGATTTCTTCCCATCCCAAAGGGTGGGCTCCGGAGCCCCCCTTCCCCTGCCTGTCTTCTCCAAGCCTTCCCTCCCCACCACCTTCCACCCATCCCCGCCCGTCATTCACACGCCCCGGATTTAAGGAGGAATGAATGGAGGAAAGAGGAAACCTCTTGTCTTCTGTGTGGGCGTGACAAAGAGCAGTGGGGAGGCACCGAGGGCATAACCCCTTGCACCGGGGCCACCTTCACGCCCCGTGCCCCGCACGCAGCTGGTGTGGGCTGACCCAGCGGTGATGGGTGCGCCCGCATCCCTCGTGAGACGCTCCCCGAGCCCCTGGACGTGGGCAGGGAGCGCGAACAAACTATTCTGAGCCAGAGCTACGGCGTAATGCAAGGACAGTGCAGGGACCTTCCTTCGTGGGAAACCGTGAGGCGCCAACAAGGAGCACGGTGTGTGTAAGCTGCCACCGCGGCTCCTGGTCCCCAGGGAATTCAACGCCCAACGGATAGTTCGTTACTGTTTTCTACCAGGACTAACACGACCGCCATGACTTGCGCAAGGGGTTCGAGCACCCCACGTGGCCAGCGACCAGACTACTGGACAGCTTCAAACCTACAAAAAAGAAAAGAAAAAAAGAGGAGACCCCAAAAGTAGAGAAAAACTGGGGAGCACAGAATAAGGTCAATGACAAGAGGATCACGCCTTTCACCCCATAACAGCGTCTCTAGATAAATGCACAGTGCAGCCTGAGGATCGCTCATGGAAGGTTGATCCGCTCCTTTGGCAAGCATGACCGCCTCCCCACGCCTGCCCCGCATGGGCTGGGACGTCGCTCTGTGCGCTGTGACTCCCCCAGCACCTGCCTGGCACCCAGCAGGCAGGCAAAAATGCCCACAGACTGAATAAATGAACAAGCGCACGGATGGGAGTCCTGCCTTACATTCCAACAGGACGTGGGTCAGAGCAAGGGAAGAAGGAAGATCAGGTGCATGGTGCTGACCGCGGAAGAGGCGCTCGGGCACCCCTGCCCAGCAGCTGTTGTTACTGTCCCCAGCCCGTCACCCTGTCCGGCGGCATGCCCCGTTCGCGCCGGACCAGGCGTCGGGGATCTACGGCCCGGCTGAAGACCAGAGCGGACAAGGAGAGCCTCGGAGAGGCCTTCCTCAGGAAGAGTGCACACGGACACGTTTCGGGAGTCAGCGGGCGGACCGAGTGAGCTTGCTCGTTTCCGTTTATCCCGGAGTGGCAGGTAACACCTTCGTCCTTGCGGCCCCTCCCTACAGAGACCCCGGCCCTGGGTTTATACGCACCTACCTAGGCGATGACCAATAAGAGGGTTTCTGACCCCACAATCCTCAGAAAATAAAAATAGCACATTTCTTAGCAAAAAAATGTAAAACTACCACTTTTGCCCTGTGGGATGAATATTGCCATTTCAAAATGTACTCACTTTCACATGTGATTTTGTTGGTCAAAAAAATCTTCAGGAACAACCGTATGAAATGACTGATACTGAGCCATTTTGACCTATAATTTCACATGGTCTAACCTGTCATGTGCTATATATTTCCTAATTGTGAAACTATTTCTTAGGCAATTTATTTCATATAAACTCTCTTTTGCTCATTTGTGGGCAATATTAAGTTTTTCTAAGGTGCACCCGGATGATCCTTCACAAAACAACCTCCACAAGTTTCAAACTCCTTACCTAATTTGGTATTCATAATTACCAAATACTTATCATATTATAATACAAGCCAAAAGCTGATGCTGAAGTAATTTCAATACTATATCATACAGAAAAAAAGTTTTAAATACAAAAAAAGTTCAAAAATATACCTCATAAGAAAAATGTAACTATTTAAAAGTATTTAATTAAAAATGAAACTCATTATAAAGTGAGACAAGTTCAATACTTTATTTTACAGAAAAGTACGCCGTACGCTGTCTGACAAGAAATCTAGGATTCATCTGACTTCCCTGCCCACTGATTTCAATCAATACTCCTCCCAAATGAAATTCAATGTGTTTTAATAACAATGCAATGAATAATGCTAACAATAATCCATAAGATGAATTCATTCAATATCATTTCTACCTAGCAGAATTATTTCGCTTCCGTAAGACAGTGCAAACTGCATGAATCAAAAGGTAATTAATTTTCAGAGTCTAAGAGCAACAACATCGAGAAAACCTATCATGGCAGATCACGTTTCAAGATCGACCCAAACTCTGTCTACCTTTGTTTACTGTAATTCTGTCTCTCCATCTGATGCGCACACTGGCGCACTTTATTCGGACAAGGTTGTATGGCCACATTTATGTCCAGGAAGTTCTCAGGAAGAAGTGGGTCCTGAAATGGAATTATATCCCACAGTAACCCTAGTTTTCAGGAGCAAGACTGACTCCCGCCATAGGAAAAGGCGATGGGGTTGCCTTGGGCTGTACCCTAGAACCTGGAGTGCATCCTTTGTAAAGGATCAGGGACGCTCCAGGGACAGAAAGACGCAGAGTTCTGGATTCCCTGAACACCCTTCTCAGCCGCGAGAGGGTTAGAGATGAGCCACAGACATTTCGTGGTTGGCCATTCATTGGGGGGCATGGGAGCAACCTAAGTGTCCATGGACAGACAAATGGATAAAGTGTAGTAAACACACGCACTGGAATATCATTGCGCCTTGAAGAAAGAGGAAATCCTGCCATTTGCAACCACACGGCTGAACCTGGAGGACATGATGCTCAGCGAAGTGAGCCAGACATAGAAGGACAGATATTGTATGATCCCGCTGATGTGAGAATCTAAAATCGTCCAACTCCTAGAAGCAGACAGTAGGATGGTGGTGGCCGGGAGCCGGGGGAGGCAGGAACGGGAAGAGATTCATCCAAGGGCACGAGGTTTCACTGGTACAAGGTGAGCAGGTCCTGGAGGCCTCCTCAGTTCACGATGCTGTAAGGGGCACTTAGGAGTTTGCGAAGAGGGTAGATTTCATGTGAAGTGCGCTTATCACGATAATAGTAACAGAGAGGGTGGGAGGAAGCTCTCGGAGGGGACCGAGGTGTTTATGCCACAGACCCTGATGATGGTTTCACTGACGGAGACTCATCTTCAAACTCATCGAGCTGTTTACATACATTAAATACAGCTCTTTGCATGTCAGTCATGCCTCAACCAAGTGGTTTTTTATTTTTATTTTTTTTAAGATTTTATTTATTCATTTGACAGAGAGAGACACAGCGAGAGAGGGAACACAAGCCGGGGGAGCGGGAGAGGGAGAAGCAGACTCCCCGCAGAGCAGGGAGCCCGATGCGGGGCTCGATCCAGGACCCTGGGACCATGACCCGAGCCGAAGGCAGACGCTTAACAACTGAGCCACCCAGGCGCCCCAACCAAGTGGTTTTTTAAATAACTAATAAAGCGGTTTGTCCACATCAAAAAAAAAAAAAAAAAATCGATCGCCTGCTTTGTATTGTTTTTGTTTTGTTTTGTTTTGTTTTTACAACGATTCAAAAATTTACAAGAGCTGAGAGGTTGAGGTCTTGGTAAACTTTGGGTTCAGGGTGATTCCACGGTCAGGTAAGACTTGCTCTGTGGCCCGGGAGGGACAGACCACGTGGCACTGTCTCGACCCTTCCGTGGAATCACCCCAGGAAGCCTGCCAGCCGCCTCTTCACTGATGAACAGAAGAGCTCTTGGCTTTAGGCCAAGTGACTATTTGGGTTTTGTTTTGACTTCTTTTTAAACAACTTTCATATGGACATAGAGGATTTCTATACTGTTATTATGTTACGTGTTATGATCATCTTCATGTTACAGAGGAATGGGGGTGATTTCCCCGCCTGTCCTTCTAGCTCACAATGCTGTACAAATATGATTTTCCAAGTGTGCCCGGACAAGGGAAACGTTGGGGAGTGCAGCTCCGGATTCTGGACTGGGGCGGCAACTCCCCACCCCAGGGGCTAGAAACATGTCCGACGGCAGCTGCAGCGGCCGGCAGGTGTCGCCGACGGGCAGTGACCAGCTGGGCTCCGGGACGTGCAGCAGGGCCCCCACGATGAATGACTGTCCTGCCCCAAATGCCCACTGTGACCCCCTCCCAGACGGTTTTACAGAGCTCAGAAATCCACGGAGTTCCGAGCCAGGCCCCAAACATTCAGAGTCCATGCTGATGCATGTGCTCAAGGAGCTGGAGTTGGTGTGTGCCGTTCCCTAAGCGGACCACAGTGCGGCGCCGACCCCCGGCAGGACTACTGAGGAGGTTGGCCCAAAGTGAACTGTCGCTGAACAGTTATTCCCATACAAGAAGTTGTTTACCGTGACTCTTCGTGGCAAAATTAAAATGTGCAAATGAAAGGAAAAAAAATGAAATGAGAAAAAGAGACTGGCTTTATTATGGTAAGATGGGAATCTCCCAGACAACAGCCTTCCTAATCTTTTGGTTTCAGCGAACTCCCCCCAAATGCTTAACTCCTGTGAGGTTCTCTTTGGCATTACCTGGCTTCTTCGAGGACCTTTCCCATCACTTCATTTTTTTCTCTCTGGTTAACATCTTCATTTAAATCAGTTCCACCAAAGATGATTCCAAAAGGGATTCCATGACCTGCAAAATTACGACAGTTAACGAAGCAGAGCGTAGCTTTGGAAACAGCCCTCGCCATCCCGTCCCAGAGCAAATGTGAAACCGTGTTCCCTCAACTTGGGGGACCGTGTTTTGGTGTTTGTTTCATTTTCTCCAGCTTACCTGAGGAGCAGAATAGGAATCACTATTATACATAACAGGACATGGGGATTAATCATGTCAGACCCCTGGTGCCAGCACCATTTAAAATCAATTAGCTTTACATTTTAACAAATGAAAAATAGTGCTGGCCGCCATCTATCAAAACCAAGCTGATTGCTCCCGGGAAATGAGCATTTATGACAGAAAAAGAGCAGGTTAAATGCAGCCCGGCTGGGGATGCCAGCAGCAGGTGCCGTGGTCCCGAGGACCCAGGGGAGATGTCAGGCACCCAGGCCACTATGACTTCAGGGAGCATGCAGCTCTTTGTCCTGCGAACCACACACAAGTGCGTGTGACGTGTGGGTGGATTCACCAGGGAGCAAGTCTGTTCTGTGCCGGTGACAGGCTTAGTCAAGGGACGTTTGATGAGCACAGACAAATGAGGCATCAGGCGTGCACAGATCGAGCTAAATGATGTGCTCGGCAGAAGCCACTCCAAAGGGACTTCCAAAGGTCAACCAAAAATTTCAAGAGACACTGGTTGGCAAACCACCAACTAGACCAGACCTGAGAGGGCTTTTTCGAACGAGCGATCCCTCCTGAGATTCAGTAGGTCCCTCAAAGGGTACTCTTCTTTCCTTTTATTTGCCTTAGAATTATTCCTGTCAATGCAAATGAGCAGATTCTCTTTTTTCTCTCTGGTGAGGTGGCTCTTCCCCTGGAATCTGATGGCTACGAATTCAGCCTCTAGATACTAAAGCCCAACAGTAGCACCCACAGGCACAGCGAGGCTGCTAGGAAGAGCAAAAGACGGAAAACAACTCAGACACGTTGGTGAAGACCAGCCTTTAAAAAAAAAAGAAAAAATGGAAGCATATGGGGTTGTGTGTATGTGTACACAGACATAAAAAGACTGAAAAAAATCTATCACATGAGAAAAATCAAGTGCAAGCTGGTTAACAGAGTATGCATGTATTGTGTAAAAATGATAAACATTCATATATGTGTGTGTGTGTGTGTGTATAAACTCAATGAACGAATACGCAGCACACAGGGGGATGTTGAGAGACAGTGAACGGGTTTAGCATGTAGGACTGACACGAAGCTCTGGGGGCCGGAGAGAGGTGTGAGGTGGGAAGAATAATGACCCCCAAAGATGTCTGTTCCTAATTCCTGGATCCTAGAAATGTTTCAGGGGAAAGGCAAATTAGGCTATTTAGAATTGAGGGTGCCAGTCAGCTAACCCTGAATGGGAGAGATTATCCTGGACCACCCAGGTGGGGCAGTGTAATCACGGGGTCCTTACATGTGGAGGAGGCAGGCAGAGGAGGAGCTCCCCGAGCTGCCGTGTCTGGTGGGGGGGCACTGGCCGGGCCGGTGCGGACTCTGAGGTTGGGAGGGTCCATGAACCAGGGAGTGTGGGTCCCTCCAGGAGGCGGAAAATAAGGAAGCGGATTTGCCACAGAAGACTCCACACAGAAACACAGTCCCGCCAACATCTTGGTTTTAGCCGCGTGAGACCCATTTCCGCTTTCTGACCTTGAGCTAGAGGACAACAAACGTGTGTTTTATGCCACTGGGTTTGTGGTAAATCGTGACAACGCAATAGGAAACTAATACAGCACCCCCCCCCCATAAAAACTGCCAGTTTAGGAAAATTAGGGTCAGAGAAATCGCAGAAAAAGCATTTTTTCAGTGAAATCTCCAAAGACAGAACAGTAGACACCAGAAAGATACACACCGAGCACCACAGACGCTGCTCCAAAGTTATGAGAACATTCAGTAATTAAGTGATCGGCCTGCGAGCGGCCTGCCTACTGGCAACCGCTCAAATACATCAAATCAAACTGAGTAAGAAAAAACGTCAGACTTTGACTCCACACCATCCTGGGTCAGAATCTGGTTCTCCACTTGGAAAATGTACAACTTTGAGCGAGTCACCAGGTTTCTCTGAACCTCAGCCATCTCATCTGTGAAATGGAGGTCAAGCTAATTAGCTGACTTACCCGTGCAGTTAAATGACTCAGTACATATGACGCACACACACAGGACGGACTCTGTATGTGATACTGGTGTCACCGTGCTTTCCGCCGAACACGTTTTGTAAATATATAAATCCAGAAGCTCGCTGAATTAAATTAGCGCTCGGGGGAATGGAATGTGGGATATTTCATTTGCTTTCCTATTTTTTCAATATTCATTCTATTGATGAGAAGACAAAGCTTTAAATAAGTTAGCGTGTTAGTCTTAATGGCAATGCATCCATAATTATGAGTGGAAAATTCTAGAAGTCCTCTGCTACAGCATGATGCATATAAAATGTCTGCAAACTCCTACTGACCCTTCAAAACCTCACTCAGGCATGCCCTCCTCTCTGAAGTCTTCTCTGGGTCCATCGGAAGTAAATCCCCCCACTCCAATGCCATACCACGTATCATAGGCTTTAGGATTGATTTGTAGACTGGAAAATCCTCGAGAACAGGCACCATGGCTTATTAATTTTGTACCCCTTGCTCCTGATACAATGCCTGCTACAAGTTAAATCTTCAAACAGCCTTTGTGGAAATGAACTGAGCCTGAAAAGTGGTCTGCAAACTACTTTCCAAGTGCATTTACTTGGAGCCGCCCAAGCAACTGGCCCTATTTCATCGATCAGTGCCTCTGCTGAAAATTTGTCATTCCCAGAAGTCTGCTGAGAAAAAACATCACAGTTTCCTGAACCTGGCTCTTTAATCAGCCACCTGACTTCACCTGCTTCCTCAGCAGGTTCAAGCCTGAAGCCGATTCTCAATGAGAAAAAGAAAGAGCTTCATGAAAGTGCTTCTCATCCAGTTTTCTGCCACTGTCGGATCACGGGGCACGTTTTCTTTGTGTGCCATTTATGCCAGATGAAGGAGAGCCCAGGAAGCATCCTGCATGGGAGCAGACTTCTGTTACGTTTTAGACGGGGATAGGTACAAAGTTCTCTTCCCATGCACTTGAAAGACCGGTAGGTGTACACGTCGAACGCCTTTCACAGACATGTCCAAGACGGAAGAACACGGGCAACCTGTTACTTCAAAATTAATCTGGTAATTGGTCCATGACTTAAATAAAACATTAAGATTCATATTTAGAAAAAAAATACTTGCATTGTGCCTGCAAAATAGCTACAATAAATATTAATATTGTTACGGCGCTATTTCTCATCGCTTGAATATTCTTCTTAGCAATTTTATTTACTTAATTATTCACTCAGAAAATACTGGTTTTTAAAAAGAAAAGCAAGCTTCCATTTGTCCATGCCGTTAAGGTTTTATTTAGATATATTTACTATGCACAGACATGTAAGTGTGGCCAGTTATTAATTGCCAATATGTATCTGCAGTAAAAATGCACAGATACATCCTGTGGGGAGGCCGTGCTACACTTAGAAAATCCTAAAGTGAACGGGCTCTGCAGACGCCTGCTCATCACAACGTCGTTTACAATTGAGGGGGGTAGTGCAAACAGATAGATATGACTGTTCCTAGTCATGCCGTCAAAGGCCATTCAATGACGGCGGAAGTGTTCCTGACACCAGTAGGTAAGACAGGTTGCTACACTGTGGTACGATCGCGATTTTAGAAATACAGCCACAAATTGCAGAGAAAGATGAGAATGTCAGACACAGCATCCACGGTGCTTAGCCCAGGGAGCATCAATTAATATTACTTTAAAAGAAGTTGCAAGTTTATATTGTAAGAGTGGATCTTTTTTCTGTAAAGTTAATTTTGAAGAAAAACACAAAATCGGTAAAACCGAATACGTCCAGGAAATAGCAGGCACATCTGGGTAGTGAAATTCAAGGGGCTCTATTTCCTTCTTTGTACTTGTGGGAAGTTTCTAAATCATGTAACTTTTTTTTTAATCATTAAATGCTCTATATTTTAATATAGTTTCATCTAGGGGTGCCTGGGTGGTGCCGTCGGTTAAGTGTCTGACTCTTAGTTTTGGCTCAGGTTGTGATCTTAAGGTCGTGAGATCGAGCCCCGAGTTGGGCTCTGCGCTGAACATGGAGTCGGCTTGAGATCCTCTCCCTCTGCCCCTCCCGCTCATGCTCTCTCCCTGTCTAAAATAAACAAATCTTAAAAAATATATATCTTTAAAATCTGTAATAGCTGAATCCATGGAAGACTTAGAAATGTCGGAAATCATGCCCCGCCGGCTGTCAGCACAGGGCAGCTCAGCGTAGAGAACGGAGGAGACAGAGGCCCCTCGATGCATCGGGTGAGAATCACAAGGTGTGCAGCGCCTTCTCTACCTGCCGACGGCGGCTGTGATGCTGTTCATGGCTGGCTGCTCAGGGAGAGGGTGCTTTCAAAGAGATGAGCTTGAGAAATACGTAAAGACCATGGAGACGACAACTGGGGATAAGCCGAAGTCAGACTATGTTTACTAACAGTGGTGCCGCTTCGGGTCCTGGCATTTGTTAGACCAAAGCAGGAAGACCCGGTCCCCTCGTGCCACGGGTTCTAGAGAGGGCTTCTCCCCTCCTACCACTTGTGAGAGAGGCAAAGCTTTAGCTGACTTTGTGGTTTTCCTCCATTTAGTTGAAGCAAAGGCCAAGAAATGGCAAAATGGAGAAGAACTGGACTTTGAAGGAGAAAACCTGGTGATATGACCAGAGCGAGAGGAAACAGGTCCTTCCGTCTGTTGGTTGAGCACGGACTGGACTGACCTTTCTGGGGCATGTCCCTGTCAATCCCAATGAAAGATACACAGTCCTCTGGCCACAGGTTATTCGAGGAATTTAATCCACCAAAATCCCCCCAGAACAAAGTAAAAAATACAATCAAACTTGCTGTGGCCTTACCTGCAATAGCAAAACATGAGACAGATTTTTAATAAACATGGTGCATTCTTCTGGTGGAATACCACACAGCCAGGAAAAAGGGCAGGAGGAGCTCTGCTGATTTGGAAAGATCACTCAGCTGTGTGTACTTACAGTGTCGTTCCATTTGTGGACATAGAGCATACTCCACGTGTATGTGTGCAAGACATTAAAAACACATAGTTTGATGGACAATAATACACCTGATGGTAAACAGATCTCACCAACTCTAGTGCCTGAAGGCTTATGAGTGCAAAACTGACCTACAACGGTCAGTGACAACCTTGTAAAGACTTCCAAGAGCTTTAAGAGCTATGAACGATACCCTGGCCCCTGCACTTCCTTCCTATTTTGAGATCGACCTCAGACTCTGTTTCCCAGGACACTTGCAACAGAATCCCAAGTCATGCTTGTTCAGAGGAAAAGAGCTCTTGGGAGTAAGACTTTCACGAACACCCTCCCCACTGATAGAAGCAGTTTGTGCTGATGGTTCAAGCGGGGTTGCAAAGATAAGGAGACACAGGTAGATTCTCAAAGGTTCCTAAGCTGAGACGTCCATACAGAGATATTCGCTGCCATGACTGTGGGAGAAAAACATGGAAGACAACTCCGATGTCCCTTAATCGAAGACTGGCAAGATGATGGGTGTTCCCATGCTTGGAAGGTTCTGCAAGCATTGACAGAAGGAGGCAGATCTGTACACGTGTGGCTGCAGAAAAATCTCCAGATGCATCGTGGTAAAAAGCAAGACGCTATTTATAGCATGCTCCCACTTATGTTTTTTTTCAAGGAGGAGATACGTACAGATATGTGCCTGGGCTTACATGGAGGCCAGCCCCTGGTGGTCACGCTCAATGACGTCCCCTCCCATGCCCCAGAGGGCTGATTGGTGTAAGCAGGAGATGCTCTGGAACCTAGGGCTTCCAAGGATGGGTCATAATAGGCCAATCAGCTTCCAATGCGCTTTCCCTTCGATGGCTGTCTCTTGGAGAAGCTGGCTGCCATGTCTTGAGGACACTCAGCAACCTCGGCAGAGGCCCACGTGGTGAGAAACTGGGGCCTCCTGCTGACAGCAGGTGGCTCGTGTGGGACCAGTCGGGCCTCCAGATGACTCAGCCTCAGCCGGAGCACATCCTACGTGGTCTTGACTACAGCCTCACCAGAGACCCTGAGACAGAATCAGCACAGCTGTTTCTGAATTCCAGACTCACGGAAACTATTACATATAAATGCATTATATTACATATAAATGCATATAAATGCAAGTCACTACTAGTCACCCACGGAAACTATTACATATAAATGCATTATATTACATATAAATGCATATAAATGCAAGTCACTCACTACTAGTCACCCACAGAAACTATTACATGTAAATGCAAGTCACTCACTTTCGGGGGTAATTTGTTACATAATGACAGATAACTAGCACAGTCCCTGTAATACATTTCCAGGAGAATACACAAGGAAATGATAACTAGTTGTCTCCGCGGATAACAAATTAGACAGCTGGAATGAGAAGTGGGACAAAGGTTTCCTTTTTGTGCTTGATCATTTAGTTACATTCACTCTGTGCTGGGGGGAGACTGAAGTGGGCATGTAGCAGCTTAGATTTTAAAAACAGCACCTTGTCCAATGTGCCCAGGCAGGAAGCGAGCATCCAGTGAGGCCCCAGCCAGTGAGCCCCAGCTCCCTGTTGCGGGCAGAAGGTGGGAGGGAGAGCAGGAAGAGGAAGTGAGGCAGAAAGTCACCTTTAGCAATGAGACTGCCGGAAATTTCCGAAGCTTGGCACATTCTGCTGACGGAAGCTCCATTCTCCTATGAAGATGACCGTAGATCATTTTGGCCCTCAAATGACATCCCGCCTCCTGAAATGTGATGCCACTGCCATGTCAGTTAATCCACGTTTGCGAAAAGGCACTCATCGGTCAGCTACAACGCAGTGGTCTCTTCTGCCTTCACTTGGTGCCTCTGTGCTTTCACGGAAGTCACATCGGCCTCGGGAGTGTTAAGAAAGAGCCCCCAGCTGTAGCTGAAGTCAAAACGAGGTGCGTGCATGTCCTTTCAGTGACCGAGGGAACTGTGTTTTAGGGTCCCCCGGGGACTGAGCTGTCAAGTTTTTAAGAGAGAGGGTACTGTTGTTCAACTTCACTATTTACTACTAATTAAGAGCTCACACTCTGTGAAGTTGCATCAAATACTTTGCAGTTTGGGGTGCCTGGCTGGCTCGGCCTGAGAGCACTGGACTCTGGGTTTGTTTTTTTTTTAATTTATTTAAATTAAATTTAGTTAGCATATAGTGTATTATTAGTTCCGGGGGCAGAATTTAGTGACTCATCAGTTTCGTATAACACCCAGTGCTCATTACATCACATGCCCTCCTTAAAGCCCCTCACCCAGGTACCCCTTCCCCCAGCCCCCCTCCCCTCCAGCAACCCTGTTTGTTTGCTATGATTAAGAGTCTCTTATGGTTTGCCTCCCTCTCTGTTTTTGTCATTTTTCCTTTCCTTTCCCTATGTTCATCTGTTTTCTTTCTTAAATCCCACATAGGACTGAGATCATACGATAATTATCTTTCTCTGATTGACTTATTTCGCTGAGCATAATACCCTCCAGTTCCATCCACATTGTTGCAAATGGCAGGATCTCAGGGTTCCGAGGGCAAGTACCATGTTGGATGTAGAGCTTACTTAAAAAAATACGTACTTTGCTGGTCTGGGTCAAGTAGCGATGTAAATCATTTCTGTGCGGTGGTGATGGTTAACGCTATGTTTGAGCTCAGGGACAACCAGACAGCCGGTAAAGCATTATTTCTGCATGTGTCTGTGGGGGTGTTTCCGGCTGAGACTAGCATTTGAATTGGCAGACTGAGGGAGGAAGATGGCCGCCCTCACTGAGGCAAGTGGGTGTTACCCCATCTGCTCAAGGCCTCTGGAGCAGAAGGGCGAGGTTGAGCCGAGACATCCATCTTCCCCCATGCCGGCTCCCAGCTCTCGGGCTTTCCGACTCAAACAGCGACTGACACCAGCAGCCCCCAGATTCTCAGACCTTCAGACCCGGACGGAAAGGGTCTCCAGCTTCCAGAGGGCAGGCCGCGAGACTTCTGGGCCTCCGTCATCCCGTAAGCCCGTCTCCGTGATAAATCTCCTCTTCTGTGTGTCTGTACACACAGACTCCTGGGCTCGTCTCTCTGGAGAGCCCTGACTAATGTCCCGGAGGGCCCATCGCACGTGACCCTGCTCCGTAGCTAACCTAGCAAGCTAGTTTCATATTTTCCATTAAAGCACCCACTCAACTCCCAGTTCCTCAGGTGCTCTTTAAGCTACTTCAGGATCTTAGTGTTTGCCTTGTTAGTAAATCAGTGGAATAAAATGTTTCATACGTGCCCATTCTGTGTTTCTAAGAGGCGCGTATGTTTGACTTTTGAAAATTATACTCTGAGTGAGGAGCTGTACCTCAGGACATTCAGGACAGCTCTCTGGGGAGGCGGTACAACGGCTTCAGCACACATCCATTCTTGTCGGCAGAGTTACATCCTTTTGGAAAATGAGGCCCTAAGAAGGACAACGCAAAGAAGATGAGGGTGATCCTTCCAGGTTTGAACCGGGTCAACAGGATGAACTGAGATCTCAGCTCTGTTGTGTTTTTTTAAAGATTTATTTATTCATGAGAGAGACAGACAGAGAGAGAGCACGAGCAGGGGGAGCAGCAGAGGCAGAGGGAGAAGCAGGCTCCCCGCCGAGCAGGAGCCCAATGACGTGGGGCTCGATCCCAGGACCCCGGGATCATGACCTGAGCCGAAGGCAGACGCTTCACCGACTGGCCGCCCAGGCGCCCCTCAACTGTTTTATTTGACGCTGTAAGTGCTTCTGGTTTCCATGATTTCCAGTGTTTCACCTTTGGAGAGAAAGAAGATTACCTTGCAAGAGTCGGCCTCCTCTGTACAGGTGAAGAGCCAATGCTGCCTCTAAGTTCTCAGCCTTGATGAGGTGGGCGATTTCAGATGAGCTTTCCAGGTCAAAGGCATCTTTCAGAAGACATACATGGCCGGCAGCTTCTAGATGGTCCCTTTACCAAAAAATATAAACAGAGAAAAAAAGATGAGGGCAAAGGAGAAATACGCCACAGGTGGCTACGGGGATGAACATCTTAAATCAAAAGATTATTTAAATCAAAAAGTTAATAAACTGTATCTTCTGAATTGTCCTGTAGGGGCAACCCTCCTAAAATACAGGACAAGGCTCACCATCAGTGGCAATAATGATTCGCCCACCAGTGTCTGGTCCCTGGGACCTCTGCTGGACCAAGGCCAGCGGGATGAGGGCTAATTCAGTCCTGAGACAAAAGGCACACACTGAGAGTATTCAGTGGCATTTGCTGGGCCAGAAAGCTCCTTTTTTAAATTTCCTTGACTCCACCTTTTTTCTCCTGTCCCTTAATTATGGATGATACCCAAAGTTTGCTTTTAGGCATCTGACATCCAGTTCTTAATAAAGACTTCCAAAGTCACCCATTATCACAGCTTCTAAAGATATTTCATGGCCTTTCCATTCTGCCTCCAAAATATCTTTCAAGAACATATCTTTCTTTTCATCCTGGTTCAGCTCCTTGTAACATAAATCTAAAATACAAATCTAATAAAAGAAATTTTCTGAATGATGACACAGCATGAGCAAAATCAAAAGACAGATAAGAAACTGAGAAAGACTACTTAAAACACTTAACAGAAAGAAAGAAGCTAATTTACTTAATAAATAAAGAGCTCTCATAAATCAATAAGAAAAAAAAAAACAAGTAACAACTTGATGGCAAATTAGGGATGGACCTAAAATTGCAGGCCCTCGAAAAAGAAATTCAACTGGGCTTTTAGATACAGGAAATGGTGCTGGACTTCAGTCATCTTTTTTACGTAGAATATTTGTAAAGATCAAAAGTCTGCCTAAGGCTTTGTGAAATAAACACGCCTGTCCATTATTCTGAGCGGGTAAACTGGTACAAATTCTGGTGGGTAATGAAGCCACAGCTAGGGTACTTCAGACGCACAAACTGTCACCAAACACCTCCACTTCCAGGAATCAATTCCCAAACTACCCTTGGATATGCGTGCAAAAACATGCCCCCCAGACGAGGTTCTGCAGCTGCGTCTCACTCCCCAAACAGACTGGACACAACCTCAGTGCGCGTCAGTAGGGAACTTGCTACATTAAGGCACGTTCGACACCACCAAGCTCTGCTGCCAAAAAAGGGATGCAGTAGATCGCAGTGAAATACAGTTGACTCCTGAACGACGTGGGGGTTGGGGCGTCACCACCTCCACATGCAGTCAAAAATCCACATATAACTCTGACTCCCCCAAAACTTCACTAACCGCCTACTGCTGACTGGAAGCCTTCCCACTAACATAAACAGTTGATTAACACAGATGTCGCATGTCATACATATTATATACTGTATTCTTACAATAAACTGGAGAAAAGAAAAGGTTATTTGGGAAATCATAAGGAAGAGAAAATATATTTACAGTCCTGTACTCTTATTTATAGAAAAAAAACTCCACATGTAAGTGGACCCATGCAGTTCAAACCCCGAGTTGTTCAAGGGTCAAGTGTAATTTAGCATCAACTCCAAGATAATGTCCTTAATGAAGAGGAGGTGAAGTGAAGAATACTTTGTGTATATATAGTGTGTGTGCATGGAGTATCTGTAGGGCACATAAGAAATAGATACCAATGATTATGTCTACGGAGGAGAAACAGGGACACGCCCTTTCGTGTTGCCGGATTTTACGCATGGGCAGATGTTATATTTTATAGTTGTTGGAGGTGTGCGTGCACGTGTACATCAACGAACCCACCCGGGCCTCCCAGGGTAGCCAGCTCAGCCAACAACTCTGGGAGAATGGGGCCCGAATCTGCCTTGCTTCTTGAATGAACTGATGGCTGAATGCGTCTCCGGGATCAAGCCCAAACGCCTTAGCCTGGCACGCAGTGGGCGCCCTTCATAGCCCGCGTGCCGGCCGCCCCCCACTCCACCCACCTTAGCTCCAGACCCACTCTTCTACTTGCGAGATGCCCAATTCAGCGTGCATTCTGAGTGCCCGTGGCCATGACTGTCCATTTCCTAATGCAAACTCCTGGGAGACCCCACAGCCCCCGATCCCACCACCACCACTGTGCAGAGTCTCTCTTGCGATCCTTCCCATCGCACTTAGGCTTCCATTACAAAGCCAGCACGTAGGTGACCATCAAGTTCCCTGAAAATTACCCTCAAGCATCTCTAAAATCATCCAGAAGTCGCTCTAGTACAAAGTTCAAATCCAACATAGCCCTTCTTTTTTTTTTTTTTTTTTACTCCAGCCATAAAACAGATTGTTATTTCTTTAGCTAAACACCAGGTGAACTAGGGGCTTGCATTTAGGAGTAATAGTGTACAAAACAAATAAGGATAAGAATAAAAGAATGAAGGAGCTAGAATCTTCAAGCAAAGTGGTCATAAAATGGCCAAGTTGTTTGCGATGTGGGAGCCACACACAAGCTCAGGAACTTTTTTTTTTTTAAGATTTTATTTATTTATTTGAGAGAGAGAATGAGAGAGAGAGCATGGGGGGGGAGGGTCAGAGGGAGAAGCAGACTCCCCGCTGAGCAGGGAGCCCGATGCGGGACTCGATCCCGGGACTCCAGGATCATGACCTGAGCCGAAGGCAGTCGCCCAACCGCCTGAGCCACCCAGGCGCCCTTTCTTTTTTTTTTTTTTTTTAATATTTTATTTATTTATTTGACACAGAGAGAAAGACAGCGAGAGAGGGAACACAAGCAGGGGGAGAGGCAGAGGGAGAAGCAGGCTTCCCGCTGAGTAGGGAGCCCATCGTGGGACTCCATCCCAGGACCCCGGGATCATGACCCGAGCCGAAGGCAGATGCTTAACGACTGAGCCACCCAGGCGCCCATGCTCAGGAACTCTTGAGGCAAGAGCAGATTCAAACATCTTGCTCACAGCCACTCTGGGGAGTAGGGTGAGCATCATCACCTGCGCTACTCTGCAAATGATAATTGTTCTCTCTCTCTGTAATTAAATGCACAATGCTGCAGCTGTCACTGGGCAAATAAGAAGCGGAGATCTTGCTTAAGCTATTGAAGTACAACGAGTATCTCGATCTTACCATCTCCACTGTTAATGTTGATCAGTCATTATTAGCCGGGAACACTGCCCCTCCCCACCTCACCCCACCTCAACTCTTCTGCAAGGGCTGTGAGCAAGGGACAAACAGAGCCAGCTTTCATCAGCCTCAAAGTTAGTATTTTACAAAAATAAGAATCCAGTGTGCTTCTGAGCATGGGTGAGTAGTTGTTATTCCATTTTCTTAAAACTCTAGGAAATGAGAAACCAAAAACGAATGTGTTGATAAATGGAAAAGAAGCAGTTGGATTTCTACTTAGAGAATCCATTCCTGAGAGATTTCTGTCTTATGAAGAATTGATAAGATAGGACATATGGAATGGAGGTGGTTAGGTACACATAATGGGTTGTTCTTGGTCTTTTAAACATATTTTTAAATGACATTTCAACACTAACGTTACGATCTTATAAATATCCCAAAACAATTTTTTTTTAATCTTAATTCTCTGTGACTAAGAGTTTACCCTTGTTTCTGGTTGACTTTTAATGCCCTTAAGCTGCTCTGTCCCTCTTCCTTCTTTAAGTGATCATGTGATTCAAATAAACTCTGTGAGCACCTAATATGTCCAAGGAGTTCTGGTTTATTTGAAGGCTTTTTTTTTTTTTTTTTAATTTTACTTATTTGAGAGAGAGAGAGAGAGAGAACACAAGCGGTGGGGAGGAGCAGAGGGAGAAGCAGACTCCTGCTGAGCGGAGAACCTGACGTGGGACTCGATCCCAGGACCCTGAGATCATGACCTGAGCCGAAGGCAGATGCTTAACCGACTGAGCCACGTAGGTGCCCCGACTGAAGGCTGTTTTGAGAAGGAATGCATCTCTCACAAATTAAGAGATCTTAAGCATGATTTGGCAGTTCTGGGAAGAGATGAACCCATTTGCACATGCCCGACTTCAGATTCAGTAGGATTTACCTGCTTCCACCTGGCTGAAAACCATCCTCTAACTGAGGGAGTAGAGAACCTTGCTCATTTGTGTGTGTTTAACTTAGGCAAACTTGCATAAACTATGATGTCTGGATTAAAAAAATTGCAGGAGGAACTTAACGAGGGTAGGCAATACCAACTGCATTCTGTTCTATCCCCATGTGACCCTGTGTGACCCCGAGATGGGAACAGGGCCCTAGTACTCTTCGGGGCTGTCCCACCCCGTGGGCCTCTCAGGGCGTGAGCCCCTGGCCAGGCCCAGTGACACAGCACCTACGGGGGAGAAGCAGGGATGTGCTGTTTCTGGTGGGGGAAAGTTGGCGGGGGCTGGAGTAAAATGGTGCTCTCTGGACAGTATTTCAAGAATTTCTAATGTATAAAAGAAATCATGCTGGTCTTGGAATGATGAGGGTGCTCATGAAGATGGAGGCCCTTGTGTGACAGCCTGCACAAATTCACAGGTTCTAGTTTGGAATGGTGAACTAGAGAGGACACTGCCCCATGTAACCTTCTGTGGATTAAGGGAGATAATAACACATTTGCAGGACAGCGTGTTACTTAGAATAGTGATGTCAATGTGTTTTCTAAACTGTAAAGTCTATCTACCTTTTAAATGGGATTCTGGTGCTCAAGAGATTACTGTGGTGAAGCCAGTCTTTTTAAAAGAATGCAAAGTTCCACAAGAAAACAGGCAAAATGACCAGATCAGGAAGTGTCCCAAGCCCCAGTGTCTGCTGAGATGGGGCTAATGAAATATGAATGGGGTTGTGGGGGGAGGCTAGTGACAACCATGAGGCGTGATGAGCTCGCCTGAAGAGAGATGCGCTAAGGGCCTGAAGAGAGATGCGCTAAGTGTAAAATATGCACACGGCTCACTAATAATTTCTGTATTGATGACATATTGACATGGTATTTGGAAATACTGAGTTCCAAAGAATGTATTACAATTAATTTTATCCATTTCTTTGTGCTTTGTTTAATGTGACCACCAGAATATGTAAAATGAGGGGGGCATTCAAATTGCTTCTATTGGTACCAGGCAGACATGCTCCTCACCTTTGCCGGTTCTGCCATCTTACCAAGGGAGGATTGGTATTTGAATTTCTATGGAAAACTTCCTGATTTTAATGTTCCCAAATGTATTTCTTGCTCCTTCAGTGCCAACATTTGTTATTCCCTTAAATCTTCAAAAGTTCATGGACGTCTGCCGTCTGCTTTCCCCCTTCCTTTATGAGACTTAGTGAAGCTCTCACACCTGCCGGGTCTGTGGCCTCTGGAGTGTGCATTCCCATGTCCCCTCTTCCCAAAACTGTGAATGTCCCTGTCGCCCATCTGAGTGGGAAGTGCCCTAGCCCCAGGTAGAGGTGCTCCTGCTGGCTCAGGGCAATCAGAGCACCCCAGCTGGCGGTCCTCCCACCACAGACATGCAGCTCTAGGACTTGGGGGCCCTCACTTGCCCCTGCAGAGACTCAGACCCTCCTTCTTGCAAGGCCTGACATGGGAGGTGCCGGCAAGGAAAACCTAGCAAGAATGGGAAGTGGACCCAAGAAGGGGCAAGAAGCAGACTCCTGTCCTTAGCATCTTCGCTGCAAAATCAAGCCTGAAGACTGCCCCACCTCCAGACCTTTTATCGGATAAGCCGCTAAATTCCCTTCACTGTCCAGGCAGTTGGGGTTGGGTTTCCACTTACTTAAAGCTGAAAATCTCTGATACCGCTGCAGACAAGCAGCTTAGAGCTTTTATTGGCATTTGATGCATAACTTGCTTGCTACATCCAGCTCTTCCTAAAGTCATCCAGTCTCTGAGCACAATCATTATCTTTCCCCAGGCTCCTCAATCACTTCAACCACAAAGACCTCTGACCTCATAGAGCTCCCAGGCCCCGGCCTCCACGCCTGCCGCCAGCAGCCCCTCCTGCGTGTCCTCCCAGCCCCACAAAGATTCCTTTTCCTGTTGGTCTAGTGAGTTGCTTGTCAATACCTTAACCCCTCCTCTGCTGGCCTTTTGTAGCGCCCCAGGTACGTCTGGCAAGGCAAGCGCAGGACGCCCCAGCCACCCACCTCCTGGTGGCCGCCGCTGCAGCGGCGTGGGAGAGTGCGGTGGGTGTGGGACGGCCGCGGCTCGGGCCCATGATTTCAGGGACCCCTCGCATCACCGGGGTGGCTACCCACCCCTGGAACTTGAACATGCCCCTCCCTCGGCTCCCCCAGAGCCACCTGCTTCCCAGCCCCACGTCTGCCCATCGCAGCCCTGGCTCTGACACGCGTGGGCCCCACTCTGGGCCAGAAGTGTCCCCATGGTCGGACGGGCACACGGGGCACGCTCGCAGCACACAGCCACCCGTGGGCGTGTGGCCGCACTCCGTGAACACGGGGCTGGGTGCTCACCAGGCCGCAGAGCCAGCCCTCTCCTCTCCCAGGCCTGCGGTCCTGTGAGCGCTCTGTGTCCAGAACCCTCACCGTGGCTCCACCTGCCCAGCCAGCTACTCTCAGGCCGCACTCGGTGCCCCTGCTTCTCCCACCCCTGGGCCTCCGCACAGATGGTTCCCATGGCCGGGAATGCCATTCCCAGCTATCTCGGTCCTCACCGAGCTCACCTGCCGGGCTCTGGCTTAGAGAGTCATCCATTACCTAGCCCATCTATCAACGTGGGCGCTATTCCCTTCCACTTCCCAAGTGGCCTCCACCCGAGGATCGAGGATGAGACAAACACAACGTGGTGCCCACCCCGGAACGCCTCGGCTATCAGAGGGTCCGGCAGTGATGCGTACGCACAGTCCTCGGGAAGGGCCGCATGGTGGGTGGTCACATGTACAGGAGTGTGCAGAAGAAACAGAGCCACGCAGACAGAGAGCAGACGAGTGGGGGCTGGGGCATCTGGTGAGACAAATGTTCTGGAATCAGACCGTAGAGATGACTCCGTGACTTTACGAATATACCAAAAAGCACTGAATTGCACACCTTGAAAGTGTGAATTTTTTTGGTACATGAACTATATCTCAATAAAGCAAACTGTAGGAGAAAGAAAAAGCTATTTCTCAGGGGAGCTCCCCAGACCCTCCAGAAGGCCTGCTCCTTTCATCACCCTGCACTTCTTCCTGCACAGATCACAAGGCAATTAACTGAGCCATTTCTGCAAATGTATGTTGTTCGTCTGCCATGCAGGAATGCTAGAACCTTCTCTGCAATCACCTGCTGAGCACAGAGCTGATGGCCGTGTGCTCGGGAGACAGAGGGCACCCTCGGGCACCATGCCCTACTGGAGACACTCAATAATAAATACTTGCTGAATGAAAATATTAAGTGACTTTCAAAAACTATTACTTGAGGGGGAACAGTAAAGCCTTTTCCTACTGACTTCACAGACGTCCGAAGTTTCCTTGGCATCTGCTAAAGAAGAGCTAGAAGCCTAGAGAACTTTCCTTCGGGCTCTTCTTCCCAAGGGTCGGGCGATCACAGCAGAATCCAGAGGTCCGAAGAGCGGGCAGCCGTGGGGATGGGAGTCAGCCCTGGCCTGCAGGCGGGCCGCTCTGCACTTCCTCCCCTCCCTTCCTGACACACCTTTCCACACCGCTTCTGTTTGCTTCTGTTACCCCACGCACCTGTGCCAGAGGAGAACAAGCCAGCCGCACCCTCGGCTCCAAGGCCAGCTCCCCACATTCATGCAGACGCCAACACGTGCATCCGTGGGCCACAATGACCCTCAGAATTCCCTTCTCCGACCGGAGCGGCCTGAACCCGAGGAGCTTTGCCGACAAAACCGCAGGCCTGGCGCCGGTACTCTGGCGAGCGCCGTGTACAACGGGGGTCAGAAACCCTTTCCTGGAAGGGGCTGGAGACTGCAGAGCTTTGGGTCCCCATCCAACTGCCCAGATCTGCCACTGCCACGGGGGGGATGGGGAGGCGGCAACCAGCGCCGCAGGGCGCCGCCCTGTCCCCCAGATTTTCCTCACGAAACAGCCACTGCGTCTGGTTGGCCTGTGGGCCCAACTTGGCCCAGCCTTGGCTGATTATTCCAGGGCTCTGAGGACCGGCCTCCCACCTGAGTTCAGCGCCCTTTCAAACTGTGGACCCACCACTATTTCACTACAACAACTCTGAATATTTTTTTTCACATCCATTACTTGTGCAATTTATTTCTCCATCACCCATGAAATGAACTTTGTTCTCTAGAGAACTTTGTTCCCCAGGTTCCTGATCCTGTTTTTAACTTACCAGAGCAGCTTTTCCTTGTGATCTTTTTTGTTAGGAACTGACCTGAACACATCTGCCTGATTTAGAGGCATTGTCAGGATCACTGTCAGGTTCTTCTGGAAAATGGCTGTAGCTTCAGGGGATGGGAGGTGAGCGGGGAACCCCGGTCCCCTCGCTGGACCACTCTGAGAGCCAGACTAGCCAACCTGGGCAGTGGAGTGTGGCGCCGCAGTGGGGACAGGGGTGCGGGCTCCCCGACCTCGTGTTCACACAGGGGCCCCCTTAACCCTTCCAGCAAACCAAAGACCCTCAACAGCGATAATTATTCCTGAATGCCTCACGCTAATGAACAAACCCTCTAACATTCGCAGGGCTTCAGAAACCACTCCAGAAGGAGGTGCCCGATGAAGGTATGTAGAAAGGCTTAACTAACAGCTGCTGGGTCAGGCACAAGGTGAACGGACTCCCCCACGTGGCACGCAGGTCTATGGAAGGGCAAAGTGCGCAGAGACAATAAAACAGTCACTCTGCTTATCGATCCCCACACGGACCATTCCTCCCCAACACCCTCCCTCCGGCTATTGCCTACACCGGCTAAACCACTGCATCCAGCAGGACCCACAAAATACAGAGGCTGCCCGGTGGCCTGGCCCACGTCCCAAACCCGAGCCGCAGTTGGCCAGGAAATGCATCTCTGTTGAGGAAATCCAACACAGGCCAGTCGGGCTCCTCCAGCTCGGTTTAGCCAGCTCACCTGCCCCTCGCAGGCAGGACCTGCTAGCTCTGCTAGCTAGAGGAACCCCGACCTCCCAGCCAGCCAGGACTGTCCCCGCCGAGCTGCTTCTAAGGCTCCATGAACCTCGCTCTAGCCCCAAATCCCACAGAAGTGCGACCGGCTGGTGAGGCAGGGAATCCCTGATCCATGGGTCGTTTTCCCTTGAATAAAGGACGGTAATTTCCTTACTAAATAGTTGTGGTTTTGTTATGCGACATGCTCCACATTCAACAGCCAAGCCCTGTTTACTTTACTTCTGAAATATGTCAGACCCAAATGCTCACCTCCTCTGCCCCCCCAATCCACCCTCCAAAACACAGCTCAAACGACCTTCTTCAAAACTGGATCGCTTTTGGGGTGCCTGGGTGGCTCAGTCGTTGGGCGTTTGCCTTCAGCTCAGGACATGCTGGATCGCTTTTGGTGGCTTCATTCTGTTCGTGGCACAAAACCACGGGTCCCGGATGACATGGGTCCTGCCCACGTCTCCAGCCATGTCTACCCACTCCACCCAGAGCGGGGTTTGTCTCAGCACTACTGACATTTTGGGCTGGGGGCGCCTAGGGGCCTTTGGAATATTGGGGTTCATATGTACAGTTCACATCGGGAACAAAATGTTAAACAAAGAGATGCTTTCTCTAGTTCCCTAACAGGATCTGGCATCTCTCTCTGACCCCCCTTCCAGGCACTGCCCCCCGTGTGCCCCCCCCCCCCCGCTGCCCCGGAAGCACTAGATTCCAGAGAACCCCGCCTTCTGCTTCTCAGGCTTGTCAACCTCGGTCTGGCCTCGGGACCTGTGCTCTTGCTATTACCCCCTCCCGAACCATCTTCCCAGATCAGAGCGAGCTGCTGCTTTTGGTCACAGAGGTCTGAGCTTAACCATCACCAAGTCAGAACGGCTCCCGGCCCAGCCCGCCTGTGGCCCTCACCACCATTTGAAACTGCCTCCTCTAATTCTGTGGACCCCCTGCTAGAATGTGCTTCATCAGAGCAGAGGCCACAGGGCACTTCCTCCCTCCGTGTGCCCATGAGTGAAAGCAGGGGCACTGAAATTAGACTGAAGATAAACCTGTATGATGAAAATCCTCATTGTGAAATCCTAATCGTAAGCCTCAGAAAACTGATTTATCCTCTATCAGTCATTGCCACTTATACTCTGGTGGAGAACTGTGACATCTTTAAGTGGAAAGGGACATTAAAGGGTTGGCTTTGCCCCCAGTCGTTCATTTTAATGATGGGGAAACAGACCCACTGAGGGGAAGTAAGTTGAGAAATTTCATGAAGCAAGTCAGTTAAAAACAGCAACAATGACTCTCCGTTAAGCTTCAGGCACTACTCTGGTCTGTGCGTGCCCTGAGGGGCTTACAGTGCAGAAAGGAGAAGAGAAAAAACACAAATAAGCACATGACTAGATCATTGCAGCAGAAGGTAAGTGTTGAGAAGGTGAGCACACAGGAGGGGGAGATGGAACAGGGTATGCTGGGAGCAGAGGTGGGAGGCCCCCTCGGTCAGCAGGGCCCACCCGAAGGATGAGGGAGCGCTTGCACGTTTGCTGCACCCTGGGCCTGGAAACCCTCCCCAGCTCCAGGCTCCCGGGGACCCTCCTTCGCACTCAGGATTCTGCACAAACGTCACTTAGGCAGGGAGGCCTCCCCAGGGCCTCCCTGCCTGAAACAGCTCCCGTGCACGAGCAGCCCCTAACCCTGTTAGGTTATATACATTGCGTCGGTCACGGCAGGCATCCATGCGCTTTTACTCTCTTCTGCCCCACGGCAATGTAAGCGTCACGCAGACCCGACCTCGGTTCTCCTTGCAGAGTCCCCAAGCCTAGGGCGCTCCTAATGCACAGAAAGCATCAATGAACCAGGCACGGAAGATGTGCGTGCGGAGCAGGCCGGCAGCCCCTGCAGCGCCTTCTCCCTACCATCCTGCCCTAGTGCGGGGTCCTAAGCGGAGTCCCCCCCCCGCAACCCCAGACAACCCCAGAGGCCAGTGGGTGCGCGTGAGGACAGCCGCGTCCACGCGGGGCCGGGGCACCTGGGCCGGGGCTGGGCCCTGCGCGCCCGCGGACCCCACCTCCCCGCGCCCCCCCGCGGGCCGCCGCCTCCCCGCGCCCGCCCAGGCCCCCTGCGCGCCCGCCAGTCCGTTTGGGCGCGCAGTCGGGGCGGCCGGGGGGGGGGGGGCCACCGAGCGCGCCGCGCTCACAACGCGGATGCTCGGCCGGCGCCCGCACCTACCGGACGCGCTCGGCCGTGACGGCGTTGCCGGTGTGCCGCCGCAGTACGGCCAGGAACAGGAGCCGCATGCCGCCATCGACCGCCTGCCGCCGCCGCCGCCGCCGCCGCGGACCTGGCCCGGAGGCGGGGGCGGGAGCGCGGACCCGGGCGGGGGGGGGGGGGGGGACTGGGGGCGGGGACGCGGACAGGGGTAGGGGGTGGGGGGCGGGCGCCCGGGCGGCGAGCGGTGGCGCTGGGTCGGTCCCGCCCGCCGCTCCTGAGGCCGCGCCCGCGCTCGCCGCTTCTGGCACCGGGTTCCCGGCGCGCGGGAAGCGGGGGAGAGAGGGTAGCGCGAGGCCTCTCCCGCGGGGACCGGGGCCCCGGGCCCCGGGGTTCGCGGGGCCATTTGTACAAGGACCGCTCCCACGGGACGAGCACCAGGGGTTCCTCGGGTCCCTCCCATGGGAACCAGAAGAGATCACAGGTGTACTCTCATGGGTCCACTCCCATGGGGAGGAGGCTGTAGGTCTGCTCCCTTGGGGACTAGCACCAGCGGTGATTTTGGGTCCCCTCCCACAGGGACCAGCAGCAGGGGTGACTGCAGATGCCCTCCCTCAGGAACCATGGACGGCCTCGTGGGCACCAGGGTGGTCAGAGTCTGCCCCAGGAGTATCAGGACCAGGGTCTCTTGAATGGCTTGAAAAATCAGAGATGTGGCAATCTTAAACCATTTCCACAGTCCACTAGATATAAGAAGGAGCTGTCTTGTCCCCTTTAGATGTGTTAAAAGATAAACTGAGGCATAGTAAGATTTTTCAGTTTATTTGAGCCAAAGTTGACTCCAATGGAGCAGTACTGAACTGGAAATGGCTGGTGGGGGAGGGGCAGGAACTCCCGGAGAGACTTTCATACGGAAAATGCAGAATCAAAGGAAGTATGTTAATTGGCTCCAGCTGAAAGCCTGGTTGACCATTTGTGATTGGTTGTTCTGACGTTTCCATTTCGGAACCTTAACCCCGAGGCACTGACAGGGCTGTGTCTTGGCTTAGGTGCGCCAGCTCCCAGATTTTGGAGTCCCACCAGTCTAGCGTCCTGGTTCGGTCTGACACAGGGGGCCTGAGCTCTTCAGCGCACCACAGTGGTGGAGGCTCACTTCAGTTCCTTCATGATCTCCACCTGAACGTGAAGAAACTCGTTTATTTCATGGCTCCACCATCACCAGGGACCCAGGCTTCGAAGTCCAGCATCCCAGGGTCCGGCCTCTGTTCTCAACATGTCCCTAAAGTGCGGCATGACGGCCGCAGCCCGGCCCATCAGTCAGGCTCCAGGCAGCAGGGAGGGTGGGCACAAGGGTGCACCCGACATGGTGCATTTAGGAGCTCCTGGAGTGTCACACGGCTGAAGCCTTTATCTTATAGAGTACATGACCACATCTTCCATCCACGGCAGCCGGGAAGTACAGTCTGTTAGTGGGGCGCACTGTCGCCCTGCATCAAATGGTCACTAAGACAGAACACAGGTTCTAAGGACCTGGATGTGGACATATCTTTTTCGGGGCAACCACTCGACCCACTAACTGGCCCATTTCAAAAATGTGTGTATGAAGGCCCTGGCTCCCGCACAAGGCACTATTTATTCCCCACTTCTACCCCCATGGCTCTTTGTCCCTTCCCCCATGCTGGTCCCAGCCTGCATAATAATCAGCAGCCAGCCCCTTTGTCTCCAGGGGTCTGAGCTCACTCATGCTCCAACTTCCACTTGCCTGGGACCATGTTGTGGGTGGAGAAGGCACTTGGTAGATGTTTGCTGAATTAAATGAAATCACTGACTGTGCACTGCTGTGAAATTTTACTCCTATGATAATGCATTCCTGATATTTTTTAAAGATTTTATTTATTTATTTGAGAGAGAGAGAGAATGAGAGATAGAGAACACGAGAGGGAAGAGGGTCAGCAGACTCCCCACCGAGCAGGGAGCCCGATGCGGGACTCGATCCCCGGACTCCAGGATCATGACCTGAGCCGAAAGCAGTCGCCTAACCAAGTGAGCCACCCAGGCGCCCGCATTCCTGATTTTTTTAATGGAAGTCAGTGCTGCAATAGGATTTCCTAGGCTGAAATTCACTTTTATTGGATTTTTCTGAAATACGCCTGTAAGGTAAGAGGTTCCGACATATCTTTGAGGGCCCCTTACTTTATTCATTCATTGCTTCAGCTTACCCATTTATAAGACAAGAAAGACTACACAGTATCATAGCTAATTAGGTCATTTTGGTGAAGTCTTTTATGATTCTCCCAAGTAGGTAATAGAAAAGGGTACAAAGACAAAAAATGTGTTATTATGGGGTAATACAGAAATAATTACTGGGGGGGGCACAGCTAGAACAGAAAAGGTTGTAAGCCTCTCATAAGATTTCTCCAGATGCTTCTAACATAAGGGTCTTAAAATAGATGTAAAGCAAAATCTGTTTTTTCTTTCATCATAGTGTTTGCTCAGACTATTTCTCTAGTTCACGGCACCAAGGAAAATGAAAGTTTATTATCTACCCTGTATAAAAGTATAGCATTTCAGGGGAGAGCACCATGGGCATATTGACTTTAGAAATGGTTCATGACAAAAATCAGCACCTGACATTTTTTTTTGCCTTCATGACATTAACAAGTGGGGCACTCTCCTCTTTTTCTAGCAGATTCCAATCTCTGTAGGATCATTCTTCCCCACCATACTGAGAACTACAACTATGGGATGTGTGTGTATGTGTGTGAAGGGGGGGGGGCAGGGGGGAGACAGGGAGAGAGATCTTCCTAAACACAAAAGGCGCAGGCAGAACTGTTGTGCTCTCTCTTCCTGTCTCACTGACAGCACTCGAATGTGACCAAATACAAAAGCAAGCTGTTGGTCTAAAATAACTAGTTTCTTCCAGTCTTGCTTAATGAACATGGGGAAGTAAACCAGAACTAAACAATTTTCCCTTTGAGCTTCTGGCAAAAAAAGTGGGCCTTTCTTCCCACTGCTGTGTTGAAGGTGGGGTGTACTGCGTTCTTAACTCTGCAGTGCAAGGACGCTCATCCCAAAGCTGCTCATCATTGCCAACTGGGGCAGGACATCTGAGAGCTCTGCTGCAGCTCTAGGGCTTCACGGTTCTCACGATGCGGGAGACAGAGGTCCCATCACTGCACATCAGAGGTTAACTGATGCTAACAACACCCTATTGTGAGCACTGACCTGTGTTTATTCTTTTAAACTTTTACTATTTTTTTTTTAAGATTTAACTTGAGAGAGAGGGAGCATGAGCATGTGAGCAGTGGGAGGGGCAGAAGGAGAGAGAATCTCAAGGCAACTCCCCACTGAGTGCAGAGCCTGATGCAGGGGTCTATCTCATGACCTGAGATCATGACCTGAACCAAAATCCAGAGTTGGACACTTAACCGACTGAGCCACCCAGGTGCCCCTTTTTCATTTATATTACACACACACAGAGGATTAACACACACAGATAACATCACAGAATCCCACCGCCCTAAGATAACCGCTATGAATACTCTGGTCTCAAGTTTTTCCAGGCTCAATGAATAAATCATGGTGCCCATCACACAGCTGGCAGTGCCCATCCCCCCCGTCCTCCCCCCAACCCTAGGTTGCAGGTACTCCTGTTCTCAGCACTTTACAGGAGAAACGGGAGATTCGAGGAGGTGCACGTCTCCCAAAGTGATGCAGACCGTACAGGCTCTAGAGTCCCTTCAGCCCCGCTATACGGACCCAGGAACACAGGACCTTGTTGTTGTCGACTTCTATTGCTTTGCTTTGTGTTTGTCATTTCATTACAAAAAGCAAAAATGTTTTATATGGGTTTTTTGTTGTTTGCCTTTTTTTAAAACTTAATAATCGTGGTAGGCAATTCCCCCCCCCCACCTTTTTTAGTGAGTAAAGCGACAGAAGTTTATTAAGCAAGGATACAGAAAAAGCTCTCAGAGAGGGGTCGCGACAGGGTTGCCCCATGTGAGGCCACATTCTAACATGGCCCCAAGATTTCCAGCCTCCTGATTTATGCCTTCTTCCAGTTATTCAATCAAATGCCCATCCATGTGATGAGGTGAAGAGAATTTGTGGATTAAATTTCCAAATTAGTCACCCTTAGAATAGGGAGGTCGTACAGGGTGAGTCTCACCCAGTCACTGAACGGCGCTGCACATTTCCTGATGTCTCCAAGACTCCGGTGTGAGGGATCCTCTGGAGTCTCTGGGGCTGGCACTGGGGCCAAAGGCGGCCAGGTGCACAGAGCGCAGATGGGCTCAGGGTTATGAGCAGCCCCCAGCTGAGAGCCAGCAGGAAGTGGGCCTCTCCTCCCCACCTCACAGGACTACATTCAGCCACGATCACAGGAGCCACAAAGAGCTCCAGAAGAGACCTTAGCCCAGCCCGCACCTTCACTTCTGCTCGGGACCCCGAGCCGGAAACCAGCCAGCATGCCCAGCCTGTGGCTCCCACAGCCGTGAGCTGACACGGTGTTGCCTGAGCCCCCACAGAGTTGTGGTAATTTGTTTTGTAACAATAGAAAACGAACACAGTGAATCTTGAATGTGTTTCCACCTCAGAATCCTGCATCATTTCAATGACTACATAGTATCCCAGTGTACCCATGCACTATAATTTAATCAGTGCCTTGCTGTTTCCTTTTTTTTTTAGATTTTATTTATTTATTTGAGAGAGAGCACGAGAGGGAAGAGGGTCAGAGGGAGAAGCAGACTCCCCGCTGAGCAGGGAGCCCGACCGACGCGGGACTCGATCCCGGGACTCCAGGATCATGACCTGAGCCGAAGGCAGTTGCCCAACCGAGCCACCCAGGCGCCCTTTTTTTTTTTTTTTGCTTTTTAAGCAACACTGTGATGAACACTTTATAGCTAAGTCTCTGCATGCATTTTTAAATTTCTAGCAGTGGCACTGCACGTTCAGTGTAGGCAAATGTGGTTTTGATATAAACAGCCAATTGCCCTCCAAAAACTTTGTACCAAATTTACCTCTCCGTTGACCATTTATGAGTACCCTCACTTGACTGCCCAACAATTGCCAACACTGACTATTTTTCAGCTCAAGTGACATGTCCCCTCTTTCTGCATTTTTAAATTACTGGTGTAACTTGACTTTTTTTTTTTTTTCCCTTGAAGGGCATTTTCTTTCCGTGTGTGTGTGCATGCATGTGTATGTATTGCTTGTATTGGCTGGAACTTTTCCAATTGCAAGGGACTGAAAGGCACAATTGCTTAATCAGAAAGGGAAGTCATGGGCTCACAACTGAAATGTCCAAGAAAAAAGCTACTTTAGGCGATAGGCAGAACCTAGACCTGGAACATGTCTTTTTCAAACAAGGTCTTTCTCTCTTCATCCCTACTTTTTTCTGAGTTGTTTCATTCCTAAGTTTTACAAGATGGCCCCTGGCAACTCTAGGCTTATATCTTTAGAATTACAAATCGAGAAGAAGGAACAGTTCATTCCTGGTCCTCCAGAATAAGTCAAGGGATCAGCTCTGATTAGACCAAAATGGGGTCCGTCTTTGAGCCTATCACTGTAGCTCAACAGATAGAATCCTGCCATTGGATGGGCTTAGGTCACATGACCATGATCACAGCTAGCCTAGGGGACGGCCAGTCCTGCCTGTACCACCCCAGAAGCTGAAAAGCGAGGTGCCCCTAGCAGAAGAGATGCTGAGCAGCACCGGAGGACCGCTCTCTTCTACGACGCCTGAACATTCACTTTGCCAGTTTTATTTATTGGATATTTACCCAAGAAATCCCGTAAGATTCCAAGAACTTATAAAGACATTAACTTTGTCATACATATTTCAAGTATTTTTAAAGTCTGTTTGCTGCCAACTGCAGTTATCCTTTTTTATGCAAATAAGTTTTAAGTTTTTACGCAGCCAGATCAATTAATGTTTTCTGTTATGGCTTATGGCCTTGGTGTTAGGCTTAGGAAAGCGTTCCCTGCCCTGAGATTTTCTGTTTGCCAATAGTTTCATGTAATGTTTTTGAGAGAAAATTTATGCTAGAATTTATGCTAGTCTGAAATGTGAAGCCTGTTTTTCCCCTGTGTATAGTCGCTCACCCCAACAGAATTCACCGAATAATCCCTTCTTTTCTCCATGTGTTGGGCATGCCCTTAGTATCACGAGCTGAATCATTTCACGCACGTGCTTTAGTGCTCGTCCTTCCTGTTCATCTCCACGGACCTCTTCTGTAAGGCCTAATCTAAACATGAACACGCTGTGGCTGCTGGCTGTTTTACAACAGCGACAGGAATGGAGATGTTTACAAGGAACTGTAAGAGTGGCAGTCGAAAGAGAATGGGCAGGTGCGGCCCCACGTCTTGCACTTCTTCAAACGGAAGGAAGCAGAAGTTCCTTTTCTCTCTCCTCCCTCCCCCTTTCTGTCGGTGAGTGCCTGCCTGCTGCAGATGTCTCATGGCTATTTAAAGCACAGGGGAAAAGGAACCCAAGAAGTAGAGGCTGCTACTCACAAGGGTCGAAGAAAACGAGTGTTTGAAAGAAGTCAAACCAAAACCCATCTTCCTGGCCACACACTCTCACCTCCCCTGTAAAAATAAAACAGAAGTCATTCTGAAAGCTGAATTAATTCTCACAACAGCAGGTTAGTGTGACTTTGTTTTGGGCTCAAGAAAATAAGGCCTGACTCCATCCCACAGGTTGACTGTTTTTACTTCTCATATTTTCTGCTTTTACCTACATGCTTTGCAGCCAGACAGAACTGTTACAACAGGGACTCCGAGAAATAACCAGAACTTACAACAACTTTGTACCCGAGGAGAGTCAAGAGATGGACGGGATGGCCTGACTCCAGTGCAGCTGATGCCTCACTCCGTGGCCTGGCGCACAGAGACGAGCTGGGCCTGTCGTGGTCCCTGGGATGGAACTGGGGAAGCAGGAAAGCAGAAGCATTGGCCATGAGTACTGACACTGAGCAGTCATGACATGTGGAGAAGGGTTGGTTAGTGATGTACAGATGGCACAGGACGTCCGTGATGGCCACTTGTAGACCCATGTTTTGAGAAAGCAGAAAACTATGAGTAAGCAGATACAGCTGTATGGCGGCACGGGATGAGGCATGCAGACGTGAAATGAAAAGCAGAAATACCGTGAAAAAGTTGACAGCCTCTGACATGTCCTCGGTCCCCAGTGGTTTCTGAATTCACTCCATCAAGATAGCATCTCCTCTGGGCTCTGCACTGAGCAGGGACAGGGGACAAGGTAGTGATGGAGAAGGAAACGTCCTGCATCAGAGCAAACGGTGCCTTCCAGTCCACACCACAAGCGACCTTGCAGTAAGGTCCCGTTTCCCAGAGAGTCCTTGAGGTGAAGAGACTGCCCACAAAACTACACTTTGTAAGACAACGTTACCTTTCTTCCACACGCCAGCTGTGTGAGTTAGGTCATGTACTTATTTACTTGAGGTGCAAAGGAGAGACTCCCACGATTACTTTCAGGAACAGGGGCATATTCCAAGAATACACCGTAAAGTGGTGAGAGTCAACTTACATCAATTCTTTAGCGCTATCATCGTTGGGGCTTAGCACAGGGGCTAAAAACACACTGCTTATATGGGCCAGGCAGAAACTCTACGAGCAAACTGGACCAAGTGTGAGGAAAAAATCAGGCTGCCCTCTCTTATTCTTTTATTTTCCTGCTCGCCATGACAGGTGGCTTTTGGCTACAAGTAACAGAAAACCCAACACAGTGGCCTAAACAGTGTAAGCTTTGTGGTCTTTACTATCTAACTTCTCCCTGATTCTCCACATGCCATCCACGTCCTGAGCTGGCTCGACTAATGATTGTGGGGCAGTTGCCAGCAGCAGTGAGGGCTCCCGGCTCCCGAATTTGTGCCCCGTTTGGAAGAGTGTGTCTCCGTTGCAGTCATGGAAAGAGTCCTTTCTTTTGGCTGACTGGGCCAATTTATGTCATTTGTGCTCTGCTGGGCCCTGGGGGAATGTCATGTCTTGAATGGTTACAGTCTGGGTTTCCAAACCAGTCACTGTGAAGAGGCATGAGAGACTAGCATTGGTTCTGAATAGTTAGATCCGGAAAACAAAGATGACGTTAGCTTTTCCTGAGCCGCATGGGTAGCTGGTGGGGAGCAAGTAGGGGGGCAGCACAGATTGAGAGGAGGCAGCCGAATGGCATCCTGTTTGGAAGGACAGGAGGGTGCACACGGCACGTTAGGACAAGGCAGCGTGTCGGACAGAACTTTCTGCAAAGGTGGGATGATCTATGCTGTGCTGCTCACCGTGGTAACCACCAGTCACAGGAGGCCACTGGGCACCTGAAATGTGGCTGGTGTGACTGAGGCACAGAACTTTTCATTTTATTAAACTCGTAGTAATTTAAGTTCAAGTTGCCACACGTGGCTAGTGGCTAGTGCACCAGACAGTGCAAAGAGAGAAGATTTCTCTGCGGTAAGAAAATGAGACAACAGAGAGTGAGCGGGCCTTAAGTAAGCTGGAAAGTGTACGCCCCACATCAGACAGTGCCTGCTACCTGGTGTCAGCAGATTGTGGCCATGGGAGAAGACAGGTGTGTTTTCATCACCTGATGCTGCCTAACAATCCTGCCCTGAACTCAGTGGTTCAAAATAACAAGTATTTCATTTGTTCACAATTCTGCCATCTGGGCTGAAGCTCAGCTGGGCAGTTTCTGCTGGTCTTGCTGTTGGTGACTTGAGCGGCTTCCTTGAGCTGGCAGGTTGGCTGGGATGATGGGGACCTCCTCTCAACAGAGTTGCAGACCCTTCTTCGACACGTGGTCTCTCTGGCAAGGTGCCTGGACTTCTTACATGGTGGTTCAGGGCTTCCAAGGCACCAAAGGAGAAGCTGCGAGACCTTCCTAAGGCTCAGGCCCAGACCTGGCCCAGGGATACTCTGCCACATTCTCAGAGCGTTTTTTTTTTTTTTTTTTTAAAAAAAACACTGCACCCAAACCAAAGCATTTCTTCCTCCTGGACTGTTTTTGCAACTTCATGGTGTCGGAGACTGCAGGGTACACCCAACTTCTTCCCCAGGACCAGGAACTGCTCAGAGTGCCTCAGGGTACATCCTGACCTCTGTAACTGCCACACCCACTTTATTCACTTAGCTCTGTACTTTCCAGCTGAGATAATCCGACTGAGTTAGTCGGCCGTCATCCAAGATGGCACATCTGCATTGGACAGAGCTTCACACTGAATCACGTGAACCAAGTCAAATGGCTTCACTTTTACCCACATATTTACTCTGCGCTTTGCCAGAGTGTGTCAGTTTTATCAGTCTGTTAACAAATACTTGGAGGTTCTGTCTCATGTTCCAGCCAGAATGTGGAAGAAGCACTGCATTGTACTAGGAATTGAGTAAAAACCTTTTATTTAAGACTGAGCTCTGCCTACTAGGTGTGTGATCCTGGACAGAAATCTTAAGCGCCTTGCCCTTCAGTTAAATTAGAATATTATGTACACTTTAGAACATCAGGGGAGTCTCAAAACAAACAAACAAACAAACAGAAAATGCTCTTTTGGCACCATTTAAAAAATCAAATATTCACTCATTCATTTCCACATGTATTTATCGTTGGCGAGGGTTGTGCTAGTTTCCTGGAATACAGTAACGGACAAACAAAATCACAGCCCTCCCAGGTTTGAAGACAGATATTAAATCATTTCACAAAATATATAATCATTAATTAATACGGTGTTGTGAAGAAATTGTATAGGGTACCCTAACGACATATGAAAAGGGATCCGCCCTGTTCTGGGAGGAACTGAAATGTGACATTTCAGCTAAGGCCTGAGGATGACTGGCATTAATGGATAGGGTGTGAAGGTCCTCCACTGGCGTTCGATGGTTCCCTCTTTAAATATTAAGTATTTACTGCCTTTTGTGTGCCAGAACCGTGTGGGGCAACACTCTAGGGGTCACTCATTTAGGAACATAAAAAAGTGAACACATGCTACTTCAAGGAAAGGCTTCTTATCCAGGGGACCTACCTGCAAGCCCACTGCCCAGGTAACGGCTCCAGGCTTCTCTCAGCCGGCCGTGAAGACGGGAAGTTAGCAGCACTGGTCTCGCGCTCGTCCCCTCATTCAGCTGTGGGTCCCACCATCGGAAGCCATGCTCGGGCCATTTCTCAGGGACGCTCTTCCACTCCACCATGTGCCGGTCACCGTTGCAGGTGCTCTGGGCGCGGTGAAGAAGGAGGCACATTAGAACCCTGCCACCACGGGGCCAGTACCTGTGGGGACCAGCACGAGCCGGGGAAAGGCGCCAAGGAACGCACCAAGAACGCGGCAGGTGCTACGGAGAAAGTACAACAGGGCAATGGGGTGGGGGCGGGACCCACTTTAGATGCGACGGTCGCGAAACGCTTCAGGGAGTGGACACCGGAGTTGAGGGATGAAGGGAAGCGGGAAGCCATCCGTGGGACAAGGACACAGGCTCTGAGCCCGGCTTCTTCTGGGACAGCGGTCCTTCGCGGGGACCACCGGCAATGCCTGGCGACAGCGTGGCGGCCAGCCCGGCGAGCGGGCGTGGAACCGGCACCCGGCGGGCAGCGGGGGCCAGGGCGCCGCTCGCCGTCCCAGCGCGCCCAGGGCGGCGCACAGCGCAGGGCCACCAGCCCCCGCGGTCGGCCGCGCGCCTGCAGGGAAACCGCGTGCGGGGCGCGAGGGAACCCGGGGCAGGCGCCGGCTCCGCACATCAGCCTGGAGGGCGGGCAGAGTCCGGGGCCAGAGGGGGCCGACGTTTCCGTAGCCGGGGGCTTGACACTGCGGAGTGCCAGGCGCCATCCCGCTTTAAGAGGCACCGCGGGTGGGAACGCCGGGAGGCCCCCCGCCCCCGCCCGGCCGGGCTTCCGGCCAGAACCGGAAGTCACCGGCGGCTGCGGCCAATGGGGGCACCGGGCGGGCGGGCCGAGGCGGGGCCGGGGAGGGGGGGGTCTCGCGAGAAGGGCGGTGGCGGCGGCAGCCAATAGGGACGCCGCGGGGCAGGGCCGCGGCGCAGACGGGCGGGTCCCGTGAGAAGGGCGGCGGCGGCCGGGGCGGCTGGGGCGCGGCGCGGCGGGCGAGCGGCGGCGGGGCGCATGGAGGGCGCGGCGGGCGAGCGGGCGCCGCTGCTGGGCGCGCGGCGGGAGGCGTTCGCGGGCCGGCGCGCGGCGTGCGCGGCCGTGCTGCTGACGGAGCTGCTGGAGCGCGCCGCCTTCTACGGCGTCACGGCCAACCTGGTGCTCTTCCTGAACGGCGCGCCGTTCGGCTGGGAGGGCGCGCAGGCCAGCCAGGCGCTGCTGCTCTTCATGGGCCTCGCCTACCTGGTGTCGCCGTTCGGCGGCTGGCTGGCCGACGCGCAGCTCGGCCGCGCGCGCGCCATCCTGCTCAGCCTGGCGCTCTACCTGCTCGGCATGCTGGCCTTCCCGCTGCTGGCCGCGCCCGCCACGCGCGCCGCGCTCTGCGGGGCCCCGCGCCCCACGCGCGTCCGCAACTGCTCGGCGCCGCCCTGCGCCGACGCGCCCGCCCGCTACTGCGCGCCCGCCGCGCTCGGGGCGCTGGCGCTCGTCGGCCTGGGCGTGGGCGCGGTCAAGGCCAACGTCACGCCCTTCGGCGCCGACCAGGTGAGCGCCGCGCGCGGGCCCCCGCCGCGCCCGGGTGCGGGGACAGGCGCGGGCGCCGGGGAGAGAGGGCCCCGCAGATGGAGGGCGCGCTCCTTTGGGGAGGGGCCGCTTGGGAGTGGTGGCGAGGTGGCCCTGGGAGCGCAGGCCGAAGGCTGTCCGAGCTAGTGGCGGCCGGGAGAGCTTTCTGGGACTCGCCGGCAACAGGTGCAAAGGCCCGGGGCCCGGGAGGGAGCGACGCTCCTGTTGCTGAAGCCGCCTCGGTGACCGTCGTGCTGCAGTGTCGAAGTGTTTCCACGCAACACGGATCGTACACACTTGAAGCTCCCCAAGGTTATATGTCACGTCCCTCTCAAAAACAGAAACGGGGAGATGAGTGGTAGGCCGGGGCCAGGTCCTGTGAAGCTTTTACAGGACTTCGAGGTGCGTTTTGAATAAAGTAGGAAGCCTTTGCGCGTTTGGGCTGCGGGAAGTAATACGATCTGATGTTCGTTTCTAAAAGGGGCTTCTGGAGCGCAGGTGTGTGCCTGGCCGCCGAGGCCTGACAGCCACATCTGGTCTGCTTCCTGTTTTTGGAGGGCCCACAGGCTAAGAGTGAGATTGGTTCTTAGGTTCCCGAGTGTTAGGAAAGAAGCACAGAGTCTTGTGTGACGAGGGAAAACTTTATGAAATTCAGATTTCAGCCTCCATAAATAAAGCTTTGTTGGAACAGCCCTGCCTGCTGCTGGCCACACACTAGTCCGTGCTGGGGCTGTTTTCATGGGGCCGTAGCAGACCCGGGCAGCTGTGACAAAGACTGCATGTCTCCCAGGACCTAAAATACTTAGGCCCTGCCCCGTCACAGAAGTCGGTGACACGCGGTGTGGAGATGAGCGAGGGAAGCGATGACCACGGGCATACCAGCCAGGAGTCCGTTTCACTGGCCCGGTTAGAGGGGTGTGGACTAGGGTGGACCCCGGGGACGTAGAGACGGCGGCAGGAAGACGACCCCTAGGTTTTTGTGCTGAACGACCATGTGATTCTGCTGATGACTTGCAGTGCCCCAGGCCCTGTGCCCAGTACTTCATGCGTCTTCATGACGGCGCCTGCTGCTGTTGTGCCCATTTTACAGATGACGAAACCAAGGCTTGAGAGGGTAGATCATTTGCCCCAGGTCACGTGGCTAGTATGTGACTGAGCCAGGATGCAGGAGCCTGTCCTTTGAATCAGAGCTTTAAGTAAAGGACCCATCACAACAAGGTGGCACCTTCTAATGACGTTGGGAATGATAGCTGCCTCATGTCCCGAATCCTTCCTTCTCTGCGCCAGGAAATGTGCTTTACACACTGAACTCATCGGACCTCATGTGAATCCCATACCCACTTTTCCAGAAAGGAGATGGAGGTACAAAAGATGACTTCTTTTTGTTGTAGTGAGTGGTCAAGCCAGGGTGGTAGTCCGGGCCTGATCTCTTGATTGCTACTCTAACCGTGGCTTTGAGATGGGCACTGTGGGACACAGTGCAGTGGGGGCGGAGGTGGGTCTCCGGGCCCAGGCTCATGGCTTCGGCCGTGGGTGCCGGCCGTGAAGGCGCAGCATTGGCAGCATAGGGAAGCACCTTTCAAGACCGGCCACGTGGGCCACGAGCCACATGAATGTTTGTCATGCCCCTCGCTGTCCTTTGTTACACTGCCTCATCTGAGCCTCAGGACAGTTTACGGACTGCACTTGTCTGTTTTACCGGAAACACCAGGGGAGAAGGTTTGACCTGCCCAGAACCACAGCAGGGGAGTGGGAGCTGGGTTTGGACCCAGGCAGTCGGACTTATGTGTCCGTTCCCTCCAGTCGGTAATGGACCAGCAATTACCCTTTCATAAAGGAATGCGTGGTCTTGTAGAGGGTATCGAGAGTGCGTGACAGAACAGGAAATTTTCTGACGCATAATAACACTTGGACATTTAAAAATGCTCTCTTCGACGAGATAACTAGCCTAATCTCTTCAAATATTTGTTTTTATTTTTATTTTAATTTTTCATTATGTTCAGTTAGCCAACATATAGTACATCATAAGTTTTTGTTGTAGTGTTCAACAATTCATTACTTGCATGTAACACCCAGTGCTCACCCCAACATGTGACCTCCTTGGCTTTGTTTTTAGATTCCCCTGGGGTGAAATGTCATCATGTTGCAACTTTTAAATCATTCAGCCTAAAGCGTATTTCATTTATAGCTATAGAAAAAGAGAACCAAGGATCTAGGTGAAGGGTATATAGAAGTGTATGTTTTACTGTTCCTTCAACTTTCGCATAAGATTACAACATTGAAGTACAAAGTTGAGATGTCCTCGAAGTGATGCACGGATAAAGTCGATGGGGTCCCTCCACGCACCGGCACATCCCTCGGCCATGAGCGCTGGTACGTGCTACAGTGGGGATGAAGGCTGGAAACACCATGCCAGGTAGTAGATCCAGACATGGAAGATAACACGTCCTTTCAGTCCTCTTGTACAAAAGTGCCCGGAATGGACAAATCCATAAAGACTGGAAGAGGAGTGGTAGCCAGGGGCCAGTGAAGAGCGAATGGGAAGTGCCTGTGAAGGAACAGGATTTCTTGGTGGTGTGATGAAATGTGGAATTGGATAGTGCTTGTGGTTGCTCAAGTGTGGGCAGGCTCAAAACCACGGGGTTGTACATCTCAAAATGGTGAATTGTTTTATATGCGCACTGCGTCAGTGACAAAAGCGTTTAGGAGGGAAACGTTGGTACCCTTCTACCAGGGTGCTCGCTCCGCGGCAAGTGCTGCGGGCTTGGTAGAGGCGGTGTGGCTTCGAGACCCAGGTCTGGGTGGGAAGCCTGCCGGTCTGGTCCTCAGGGTGAGTTAGCTCCTCATCTGGCTCTCCTTGTTTTGAGGGAGTCTATTTGTGTTTCTAAGGTACTTTTTATGCTTCTCTGTCACTCCCCACCCCCACCATCTCTGATCTAGCTTTTAGGGGGTGTTCTAAATGAGATGAGCGGGGTCAAGCTCTGCAGCCTTGGGGTGCATCCGCTGGCTTAGGACAGAAGATGGGCCGCTAAGGACGCCGAGGTCCACGCTGACGCAAATTGTGCCAGGCCCTTCATATTCTCACCAGAGCTTCACCTGTTTCAAAGGTCACGTTGTCCTTTCAAATAGCGAACTGAAAGAAGAAAAGCTTGCTTTGCAGATGTAGAGAGCAAATGATACATTTATTTTCCTAGTAGAAAAAAAGTGGCAGTCTTGTGCATTTGAAGGAATTTTTCTAAACCAGCAACTGTCTGACTTACTGTACACAGCTCTCTTTTAGCTTTTCTGAGCTGACTGCAGTGGTATCTGTTGACCAGTCACATGAGAGGCTGTTTACCCTCACTGGGGGAGGGCCAGAGGCCCCTGCGCGGATGATGATGTAATGTGACTGGCTGCAGGCTCGCCAGCTCAGGGCACAGAAGCATGTGATTTGCAGTTTATTGGAGCCAGCTTCCCATTTGTAGAAAAAAAAAACACTGGTATGTAAAAAAAATCACAGTTATGTAGTCATTTAGGGCCTTAGTAAGAGGCTTCGATTTCCAAAGTAACAGAGAAAATTTGACTTGGATGTTCAAAGCAGTTGACTGCCAAGTTCACACAGGACGATGTGTGCAGTGTCGTCATAGGTGATGAAAAGGGCCTGATGTACTTCAGCCGGTACGTACGTTGTCTGCATTAGTTTAGATGTCCTGTTTACCGGCCCGTTTCCTTCTGAGGCTTGCCGAGTGCCATCCTCCCCCGTCATTACCGGTTCTTATGTATTTAGTTATATTTTCTCTGTAACCATTTCTCTGCTTACGATTTTTTCTTTCCTCTGGTCTGTCTTTGGATAGTGTGAATATTTGCGTCTGGCTTAGTAACATTAATTTGTGTCCCCATGAAGAGCTCTCTCAGAAATAAGAGATATTCCCGGGGCGCCTGGGTGGCTCAGTCGTTAGGCGTCTGCCTTCGGCTCAGGTCATGATCCCAGGGTCCTGGGATCGAGCCCCGCATCGGGCTCCCTGCTCCGCGGGAAGCCTGCTTCTCCCTCTCCCACTCCCCCTGCTTGTGTTCCCTCTCTCGCTGTGTCTCTCTCTGTCAAATAAATAAATAAAAATCTTAAAAAAAAAAAAAATTCCCAGGACGACTCATTCATTCTGTCCTCATGCCAGCATTTGGTCCAGGACCTCCATCCAGATCTAACGTAGGCGGGGGGCGAGTTGAAGTTCCGCCTGAGAACCTGTGGTTTATTTAAAACTCAGATTTTCAGGTTGTGATGCTGGTTACCATGTCATTAGCCCAGGCATGTCTCTTGCCAACACAGTAGCCATACTTAATCATTTTGAATTAAATTTTTTTTTTCTTTTGAGGAGCATACAATTTTGACTGTTTTATACCTGTAATTTCAAAAAAAATAGAGGTTATGATATCGTATCAAGTTATATGACTGCTAACAAGGTGCTTTTTTGTATCTGGCACTTGGTTGTTTGGGCCCCCATTGAAAACCTTTGTGCTCTGCTGGTGGAGATTGTTCTGTGGAACATGTCAGATCTGTTCTGACAGAAATCAGCCTTTCGATAACTTGTAAGGAGGAGACCACGGAGCTTCCTAGGACGGCAAGCCTAGAACCGTGTTTGTACGCGTCCCAGCGTCGACCTTTAGCTGGTAAGCTTTTTTAGAAATGGTGTGAGATCACCAGCTAGAGTAGAGTGGTGTCCGTGTAGACGTGGACGTCAGGAAGGAGGGAAGGCATGTGGGGCGCCTGCCCCCACGTGGAGTGCCACTGGCACTGTGGGGCCCATCGCAGTGGTCCTGTGGGCAGTGTTACCTGGCGCTTCTGCCAAAGTTCAGGAGATGGGTGGTGCTTGAGCCCTCCAGGAATCTCTGTCCTTACCAGCACGTCTTCTGATCCCCTCCATAGCCTTCCTGGACTGAAATAGCATCTAGTGTTAGTTTCAGTCTGGAATTTCCTCTGTGCCCCAGATTGATCAAGGCGTGGAGCTATGCAGCAGTGGTTCTAAAACTTACCTGTGAGTACAGGTTGCCTGGAAAATGTTTAAAAGGCCAATTCCTGGCCCCCAACCCCAGAGATGATGACTCGGTAAGTCTGGCCTGAGAGCCTTGTGAATAGGCACTTTGAGGGAGCATTCCAGTGTTTCCAGAGCAGGCGGTGGTCAGATGTTACTTTGAGAAACTCTCTTGGATTTCTTGGACGTGAGCACACTTAAGAAAAACACTACGCAGAAAGTGTAGTGATAGAAGTTTAGGGTGCTCCTTTGTGGGGGATCCTGAGCGTATCTGTAAGCACCAGCTGATTGTGCTGCGTTTCTTACAGACTGCCATGATGGCAGTGACCATAGTCACTTCATTATATAGGCTTTTCATCCTTGCAGATTACCACGTTTCAAAGTCCGTTTCCTCCCTGTTGTTTTAGGTTAAAGACCGAGGTCCAGAAGCCACAAGAAGGTTTTTTAATTGGTTTTATTGGAGCATTAATCTGGGAGCAATCATTTCTCTGGGAGGCATTGCCTACATTCAGCAGAACGTGGGCTTTGTGACCGGCTACCTCATCCCAGCAGTCTGCATCGGCATTGCTTTCCTGGTCTTCCTCTGCGGCCAGAGAGTCTTCATCACCAAGCCTCCTGATGGCAGTGCCTTCACCTATATGTTCAAGATACTGGCATATTCATGCCGTCCCCAGAAGCGAAGCGGAGAACGCGGTCAGAGTGGGTGAGTGCCGAGCTGTGATCATAGGCTCAGCCTAACACGACTTCCCCAACGCTGTGAATAAAGTACTCGCTCATGTCCGATGCAGGCTTATGATGTGCAGGGCTCTGCGCTAGTGGTTTAAGGTCTCACGTCAGCTCAAGGAGGTGGTGTGGCATTACTGTCTTCCAGCAGCCAGATTCCAGAGCTCATGCTTTTAGTGTTTAGCTTCCACACTGCATTTCCTCTCACTGCTGATTTAGATGGACCTCTGGCTTATATAAAGACGAGGGAGGTAGGGGCACCTGGGTGACTCAGTCAGCTAAGTGCCTGCCTTTGGCTGGGGCCCCAATCTCAGGACCATGCTCAGGGGGGAGCCTGCTTCTCCCTCTCCCCCTGCTCATGGTGTCTCTCTGTCTTTCCCTTTCTCTCAAATAAAATCTTTCAAAAAAAAAAAAAAAGATGGAGGTAGAAATCGGCAGAGAGCATAGGAGAGACACTATACATATTGTGTACATTTCTCTTTGTATTCGAAAAGGCTTTGGAGTTCACTTGAATGAAAAATCAAGCAGTTGCTTACTTTTGTAGGTACCTCTCTGTGCTCCTTAAACAGTAAGCTGTCATTTCTCACTTGTGAGTCAGCAGCTGTGGGTCAGCGTGGGCCCCATCAGCCCATGGTCATTGCAGCCGGTCTGTGACAGGAGGACATAAAAGGATTTTGAGATGCAGGTAGGGGAACTACATCATCCCCTTTGCGTGGGACTTCCCTGTTTTAGCACCGAAAGCCCCACGTCCTGGGGAAGTCCCGGGCAAACTGGGACGGATAGTAGATCACCCTAGATGCGTATTAATAAAGGCAAGTCCAGAACGTAGCCCAGGAAGAGACCTCGACGATTTTGGTATTTGTTGAAGCGTAATCTACGTGTAGTACAGTGCATCCCTCTTAGCTGTACAGTTCTGGAATTATGACAGCCTTATTTGACCATGTAACCGCAGGGTGGTCAGGATAGAGACTATTTCCATCACCCCAGAGAAGTCCCTGGGACCCCTTGTAATTGACCCCCTCGGAATATCTTGATCAAAGCAGGCGTTCCTGAGGGGTGGGCAGTCCCTGAGCCAGAGGCTAACCGTTCAGCCGGAGGGAGCCTTCTGCCCGTTAGGGCAGCACGCTCATGGCTGGGTGGCCCTGACTGCTGAAGGTTCTGCAGACAGGACCCAGAAAGTGCCTCCTTGTGGTTGGTCTGCTTGTATCTTACATACGCTCTTGGAGTCACGTGAATGTCTGCTATTTGCTTCCATGCGGGAGGTTTGAAGCTGTTCCAGAATAGCTCTTATGGCCTTGTCCCTTGGCTCCGGACTACAGGGGCTCCTTGACTGTCCCTGCGTGGGGTTCCCGCAGATCTCCCAGCCGCACCTGGAGTCTCAACGGCTCAGTGTGGCATTCAGACTCCTCATTCAGAAGTACCAGTGGTGGCACCACACTGGAGAATGTTTAAAAGTTTGGACAGTGCTGCCTCACTCTTGCTCTGCCAGAGGCTCCCGGACGCTGACTCCCCGACTCCGACGGGGCAGAGGCGGCGTTCCGCACCCGGACACTGACTCCTCAATTCCGACGGGGCAGACGCAGGGTTCCGCTCGTGGACGCTTACTCTATAGATTAGTTACTCATGAGCAAAATATAGCCTTTAAAGTTTCAGTGTGTCGGTGTGGGTGGTACCCGTAGACATTTGTGCAAGAGGACAACAGTTTTGGGTTCTGAATGCACAAATGGCATGACGAAAAAAATCTGGACTGACTTCTACTTAGGGTTAAGTTTGTTTTTTGGACAACTGGCAAAGTTAAGATAAAAAGGACTATCTTGCAGAGAGGTCGGTGTCCAGAGAATTCTCAAATTATGCTCTCATTGTACACAGAGTCCGAGCTCTGTGACCTTGGGCAGGTGAATGACCTTGCCAAGCCTGCATTCCCTTTTGTACAGTGGAGAGCAGCTCATCTCACGATCATTGTGAGGCCTGAGAAGCTGACGTGTACACAGCTCTCGGCGGAATGCCTGCCTGGCCCATGATGAGAGCCCGGCTGATGTTAGCTACGGCCAGGATGCTCTTGCAGAAGGTTGGCTCCAGAAATCTAGGGAAGTTCAGCATCACGCAGTGTCTCCTCCATCTGGCCCGGTTCTGGTTTCCTTCTGGCCTAGGTTGATCTGTGTCCCGAACATTAGTTTAACACTCCTTTTACATGAGAAGTCCATGTATATCTGTTCAGTTCATCAGACTGAGTGGGAATAGTTCTAAACATTTTTTGAGATACATACGTCTTTGAGTTGAGAGTCTGAGAATTAATAGACCGTCTTCCTGGGAGAAGACATGTGTGTGCAGAGGCTGTCTGCACACAGGTCTGGGGAGCACGGCCTCATGGAGCTGGGGCACTTTCTAGGTCCTGTCTGTGTTTCATGTCATTTGTGTCTGTGGCTCCATGTTGGACCCTCGTGTGTTGCAAAATAATACACTAACAGCGTGTGTGAGTTAGGGAAAGCATGAGGTGCCTGTGATTTAGTACTTTTCAAAATATCTTAATGACATAAGTAATGTAACCAGTAACATGTCTGAGTGATTCTCTGTGTAAAAATGGATTTGTTACTGGACACTGACATGTTTTTAGAGAAACACATGTAGTATGATGTAGTAAGTCAGATAGCATCTGAACTAGGTATGTAAGGACTTTACATTTGCTTTTGGCCAAGTAAAATAAAATAAAATAAAATAAAATTGGAGAAGCTGTGAATATTTTCAAATGAAAGTATGAGTAGTATATTTGGAGTTTCGAGTTTCTCTTTGAGTGCAGTTTTCCTGATTATTTTCCTTACTAAATAAGCTACATATGATTAGGAGTAGTATCTTTCTAACTTTATTTGTGTATCTCTAGCACCAGGTAGAACAGACCTGGGTGTGTAGTACGTGGTCAATAAATGTTTATTGAATTGAATTTAGTTGTCCTGTCTAAAATTTGGCTAAAATATTAAGTTACAGTTTTCAGTTTTTTGGTTCCCCCCCCCACTCTGAATGTTCAGATGAAACAATGTCAATGTTTTGAGACAAAAATGATTTAAAATAGTAGTCACTTAGTTATAAATTGGATAGGAGTTTATAAACTAGAAAGCAGACCACTGCCATTTATATCTGAGTCCCGGAATTGGAAAACGGGAAGAATTCTTAATGGTGATTATTTATCTCCTGGTATTTCTGGCTTTAGAGAATAGTTGGCAAATAAAACAATTTCTTTTGTGTGTCTTATCCCTAACAATCTAAGAGCATATATCTCTGTTAGAGTGTTGTGGAGCTATCCACTGGGACGTGTTCATTTTATAATTAATGAAACTGTCCTAGAGTAAGCGAGTGAGTGCAGCTGCTAATGCATGAGCCAGGACCAGAAGGCTTGATTTGCTGACCATGCCTGACTCACGTGAGCGTGAGGGTGAGGCCTGTGGCCAGGGAGTGGAGGGGCAGGCGACGTCCCCTGGGCCTGGGCCTGAGGCTCTGCAGCCAGGGCCCTCTGGGTCAAATCCCAGCCCCCATTCTCTGGCTTTGTTACCTTGAGCACATTCTTGACCCTCTCTGCGACCTGGCTTCCTCCTTGGTGCAGTGGGGCCAGTGAAACTATCCTGATGGCTCCTCCCACGGTAGTGGTCCAGGTTAATGAGCAAGCACCCAGTAACACCAGCTGCCTGGTGACATCGTCAGGTTACCATTGCGATCACAGCTTTCCCTGCCAGAACAGAACCCTTCCTCATGGGCCCATCAGTGGCTGCACTTTAAAGCAACAGCTTTAGTAACAACATCCGTGTTATGGTTGTGAAGTTTTCACGTTTGAAAAAGCCACCCGATTCAAAATCCAAACAATCCAGCCCATTTTTTCCCCCTCAAACGCTCCTCCAGGGCTGTAGCTGACGTAGTGACCAGCTTCAAGTGAAACCGCAGGCCTTGCTCAGCGTGCGTGACGGGAGCTGGGGGAGAGACCAGCTGCGCCAGGTCTGTGGCCTCCTAACGTGGCAGGAGCGCAGGTGCGCTTCCTGGCGAGGCCCTCTGCCGGCCGCGTCCACACATGCACAGTGCTTCCCGCCAGCCCAGGCTGCTGTGTTCAGTGCGCAGTTAGTGAGGAGCAGGAGGGTGTTCAAGCAGATCAGTGCAGCGAGCTGGCTTCCTGCCTCCAAACGTAAATTGTTGCCACATACGTGATTTCTGGGGGTGGAAGAAAACTAACTCCTTCATTTTATCTCCCAAAGTGAAGGCCTTGGAGTCCTTCAGCACTCTTCTAAACACAGTCTGTTTGATTCATGTAAGAGGTCTCGCGGAGGGCCGTTTGCGGAGGACACGGTGGAGGACGTGAAGGCCCTTGTGAAGATCATCCCCGTGTTCTTGGCCTTGATACCTTACTGGACGGTGTATTTCCAAGTGAGTGCCGATGGTCGGGTATCCATTGCTTTGTGTCCCCGCACTCGCTTTGGTTGCCACCAAAGTTCAGGGGCGCCGTGCTCCCCTCTGCGGCGTCTGTGGGATCTTGGAATCCTGTTTCCAGTCGTGGAACTCACTTCTGCTGAGTTAGACGTTTTGAGACCCTTTCCATGAGAGAAGCTAAGAGCGGGTGTGCTTCTGCTTTCCAGGCCCCACCTTTGGGCTTAATTGCTCTGTTACTTCTTTTCCAAAGTTGATCTCCAGATGACTTGTACGATGACCAAATAATCGATCTGTCTTCAGATCCGAGCCATGTGCACGTCCTCATGGAGCGGTCTGGGGGTGGGCGGCTCGCTGGAGTGTTCCCACACATAACGGTACCACTTTTTACACCCAGATGCAGACAACGTATGTTCTGCAGAGTCTTCATTTGAAGATTCCAGCGATTTCCAGAATCACAGCCACTCCTCATACGGTGAGAACAACTGAGATGATCTGAAATTGTCACCTGCAGCTTATGTACCAGGCAGGTGCTTTCCGCCAGTCGTAGGTCCTTCCCAAGGGTCCGTGGTGGCTTGAACCAGAAACATTCTCATTGGAATGGAACTTTTGCTTATTTTAGAGACTATTCTATTGGCCGTGTCGTTTCTAGATCGTTGACAAATGTCAACCAAACACTAATCTTCCTACCTGACTTTTTTCTCCCTAAAAGCACAGAAGAACAAATGCAAATGCACTTGGAAATGAAAATCTTTTTCAGTTCCATTGTCTTGAAACTGAGACTTTTTCCTTAGGACGTTATACTTTGTATGAATGGACTCTTCTAGAATAAAGATATTCTCAGTCAGACATTAGTTATGAGGTGAATGACTACTTACTCCTCCCGAGAACTAACCTTGTCTTGTGCGTTTCGATTCTAGTTCCCGGCGGCCTGGCTGACCATGTTCGACGCAGTTCTCATCCTCCTGTTAATTCCCTTAAAGGATAAACTGGTTGATCCCATTCTGAGAAGAAATGGCTTACTCCCGTCATCCCTAAAAAGGATCGCCGTTGGAATGTTCTTTGTGATGTGTTCTGCCTTCGCTGCAGGTGGGGAGGCATTTCTGTCTCATTTCTGGAGCTTGAAACTGGCGTTAGCAGCTGTGGATGACTCGGAGCCCCATGACCGGCCTCTGGTCACGCTGCGTGTGTGTACCCTAAAAGAGGACAGACGTGGGGTGTTGTGAACGGGTGCCGTTCACTTTCTGGTTTCCATTATGTGAAGGTTAAGATTTTCTCCCTAAGGCTCTGCTGTTTTTCTTCTAGAGCCAAAACTGGTAAAGTGCTCTGGAAAGTGACTTTCGGCTTGGATCAGAGGAGGCTTGTGCTCTCCCTTCTGATTGAGACTGTGGACGACTGTTGATTGCTGAATGGATGAATTTTTATTATCAGTCTCAAAGTCATGGGTTGACCCTTAGTGTTCTTAAGTTAGGTCCAGAGTCGGCTTTGGTCTGCCCCTGAACAATCGCGTGTGCGTTTCGTGAGGAGAAAGGTTTTATCAAGTCCAGGTTCATGACCAACCCCCACCCCCAGAGAGAGAGGGGATGTGAGCCAATGCCTGAAGCACCCCAACACTGATGAGGGGAGTTTTCATGATTCTTAAATTCTGAACTGATAGGTTGGAATATCTTCTGATAGAGCTGAGGTACTGCTGACATTCTCAACTCGCTCTGGAGTTCTTCATTAATATTTGAAAATCATTGAACTATAAGACAGCTGAGTTACATAACAAGAGCAGAAAAGCTGATATTCCTGAACCAACTATATATCATCCGCTGTTATGAGGAATTTAATGTTAAGTACTGCTGAGACAGAATTTAATATTCTCCAGCAATGTTTCCCAGCAGCCTCCATGCACTGTCCCCAGAGTGAACGTATTGATATAGTACTTAATAGATTTAAAGAAATGAGTCCCTAGGCTTAAGAAATCTATATTCCAGGGACCGGGACATTTTAGAAGACAATTACGTTTTCTCTTGATCAAACAGATAATTAAAGTGAGGTCGTGTCTGAATGAAGTTTTTACTGTGTGCTCTGTTCATGATTCTGTTTCTCTTCCAGTCCTGTAGCACATGGGGAAATAAGCAAGAGCAAATAAAAACTAAATTGCTGTGGGGCTGTAATTGCGGGTCTCATTAAGCGGGATCAGAGATCATCAGGGCAGTTTGGAGTAACAGCTGCCCAGGGTTGCTGTCTGTCTGTCCTGCCTCCCCTGAGCACCTGCTATGGACTCAGCTTTGGGCCCCGCAGCTCCCCTCTGTCCCTGTACCGGGGGCCCTCTCTGCACCACGGCCACACTGGTCACATGCCAAGGAAGGGGGGTAGTCCTTCTTCTCTCCCTCTGGGAAGGGAGGTGTCCTCGGTGTTCAGGCATTTCCTAGGAGATTCCGGGTTTGGGCTCCGTTAATACCATCTTGTCTTTCGGTTCTTCTGGGGGCCACCCTGAGAACCAGGGAGGGCATTCCTGTGGTCTCTGCACATGTTTGTGCAGGAGGCAGCTGACAGATGCGTGACCTCTGAGAGTACCCTGTGGGCATGGCGTCCAGCCTTCACCGGTGCCCGCAGTACACACGGCACTTCTCGCCCAGCGCTGGGCAGAACAGGCCGTGCTCTGTGGGGCCGCCCGCGCCCCTCGGGGTGGGGGGGCAGGCAGCTAGTGTGGTCACGCGGCCCTGAGGCCTCTGAGTTGGAATTGCTTTCTTAAAAATGGAAGGCATCCACTATGCTTGTGTTCTTAAATAGTGGAAAGGAGCCCCAGATTCACTGGTTTGGAGATTTTAAGTATCTGGTACTTGATTTAAGCACTGTTTATTAACTGTAATATAAACATGGCCCGAAATACACGCAGTTTTACTTCCAGCTCTAGGGAGTATTTAATTGCAACATTAATAAGCTTTGAGTAGAAATTGAAACTATCCTAGCAAACCAACATTTTAATAGAAAGGAAACAGTTTTGGCTTTGAACTTACTACCCTCCCACGTAACCAATCAATATCTTCCATTTAGAACCATGCCTGCTGGTAATGGTTCATTCTTTTGTCTCTCAGCTGAGAATCAAGCAGTTCCCAGGGGTTTTTTCAAGTGTGCATAAGGAAAAAGAAGTGTGTTCATTGGTTAGATTTCCTTTTCCCCTTAAAGAACCGTGTGTGTGTGTATACCCCTGAATTGCTGGAGCAAGAGATGCTCACTGGAGGGAGGGTGATCTTGGAAGCATAAAGAAGAAAATAGAAACCAGCTGTAATTTCCCTAGAGACGCTCACCATTAGGATGGTGTGAACCTGCCTGATCTTGTTTGTGTGTCTGTGCACATGCACTTCCTCTGTGTTTTTGCAAAAATGAAATCCTGTTGTGCAAGCTGGTATGAGCCTGATTGAGAAAGTAAGTGTCAGAAAAACCCTAAGAGTATAATAAAAGCCGAGCATGTTACATGTAAGGAGGGAAAAATCTGTATAAAGACAGATGAGCCATTGCGCGCATGTGCACGCACACATGTACTCATAATTCCACCACCTTTGGAAATCTAATTACCATTCTGCGGGTGCATGGGAAAATTACATACATGGTATGTGGTAGATAGGTTTCTGTTTCCTTTGTCACGCTTTGAAAACCAGCCCAGAAGTATCGTGAATATCCCTCCATGTCACACATTCCTCCGTGGCTGGGGGTTGGGGGTTGGGGTGCTTGGGCTCATGACTCTGGGCATTACTGCGGTGGATTTCTGCAAGTGTAATCATGGCATCCCTTTAAGGCGTTGGATAATCTGACAGAGTTCTCTTCCAGGAAGGCCATGACTCCACCAACACCCCAGGCTGGTGGTGCCTACCCGTCCACATGCTGGCCCCCCCCATCACCCTTGGTGGTGTCATGGGTGCTCGTCACTCAGGTGTAGGTGGGAGTCTGTGCACAGCCTTCAGGGCCAGAGAGCACCCTGAAATTGGAGCAGAACCTGCTGAGAGCCTTTTCCCGGCTTGTACCTGGCATTGGTTAAGAACCACTGGTCCACAGCAGGTTTTCAAAAATCGGTATCACGTAGTCGATCCTGGTCATGACAAACGCACAGAGAAGAGCCGGGAGACCCCAGAGCATCTGTAACCGCCCCCCCATCCAGGGTGCATGTCTTCCAAGGACATCCGCTGTTACAGCTAAATTCGTCTTTTTTTAAATAGAAATGAAACGAACTATTCAGTTTATAACTTAACTGTTCTTGTGTATTATATACATACCATTTTTCTACGTCAATTACACGTTTAAGTCATGGTGTTGAACGACTATACAGTCTTCCGTTGTTAAATACGCCATCGGTCCTCAGACCAGTGCTCTCAGTGCACGTGTTGCTAACTCCAGGCTCTACCCGCACGTCAGACCTGCTTGTGCACGCGCGCCTCACCCCGCCTCCCGTCTGTCCTTGGCTCTCTGCCCCGCAGTGGGGGATGTTCAGGGCACAGGCACGAGTTCTGCCGTTAGCTCCCTTGTCAGTGCTCACTACTTTTTCTGTGAATCTCTTCCCTGAAGGGTTTAAACAGGGTATGTCTTCGTTTTGATATATGTTAGGGTGATGGTGACTCCCCCCACGTGGTCAGTCCTCATTCTGTGTACAGTTATGCCCCGTGGCATTTTGTACTGGGGTCTTCTTGTTCCTGTTGACAACGTAACCAAAACTTTCATCGGAGGAGTATCATTTCCAGTGTTTTCATGTTTTCTTCAGTTTTGTTTATGGGGTCTTGCAGTTTTATGCGTTTCTTCGTTTTAGGTCCTGTGCATTTTGTGTTAGGTTTTTCCTAACTACTTGATGTACTTTTGCTTGCTCACATAAGGGATTTTTAAAAATTCTGAGTTCAAATGAATTCTTTTCACATGGTCACTTGTTTTCTTCAGATAGCATGGTTTCCCTTCCTGCCTTCACGGTGATTCTCCCTCCCTGTGTCTCTGTTGGGCGGTGTTGGTGGGACTGTGCAGCCCTGGGAGAGCTGGTGGTGATGGAGAGCCCGCCCCCACCTGGACTCTGTACAGGGCGCCTCCAGGGCAGCTCCCGGGGAAGCTCAGAACTGGAGTTTGAGATAACATATTCACGGTGCTGCTAAATTTCTAACATTTATTTCAAGTTTACTGAGTATTTTTGGTAGAAATGAATGTTAAATCTTTCTCCAGTAACATTTTGGTTTCCAAGAGGACTGCATGCACCCCCGCCCCCAGGGATTGATGTTTCTTTACTTATATTAAATTCCTGATACTCATTCCTGCATTTCTAAAACAAATGAGTTTTTCCAGAGGGCTGACTTTGATTGTTTGCAGTCTGCTATTTTATTCACACCTGCGTGCCTCCATCCCTAGTTGACATCAGTCTGTGGTTTGGTTTTGGGGTCGTATAGCTTCATAAAAGGAGTTGGTAGAGCCCCAATTTCTATGGGCAGGAGAGTATTTCAGCCTGGGGAGAATTTTCTTTGTGCTCCCCAGGTCTTTGCCTTAGAAAATCACATGAGCCTATTGCTCTCTCAGGAGAAATGGGGTGATGTTTTCACCTTTTTCTCAGTTCTGTGCAGATTGTGTTTTCTCTTGAATCACTTGTTTTTTTAAAAATGTCCCGAGTAAACCATTCATTTTATTGAGTTTTAGAAAAATTATTGGACTGGAGATAAAAATTGTCTTTTAAATAAATCTGTTGTATTTCTTTCCTCATTTCCAGTTTCGTGTATTTATGTGCTCTTTTTTTTTTTAATTAGGCTTGCCAAAACTATATGTATTTGATGATTTTTCCATAGGAGTATCTCTTGAATTTGTCAATTTGACTTTGTTTGTGTCTTCTAACAATAGAGAATAATTAAGATACAATTTCTCTTCTATTGCCTTGGGTTTGTTTTGTGATTTTTCTCTCTCATGAGTTAGATTCTTCATTTACTTTTGCTGCTGCTTCTACAGTTTAATAGTGAAAACTGTAGAATGGCATGAATTTGCCTGTCACTGCTGCTTTGTCAGGTCTCATGTGCTTGGATTTGTTGTAATTTTGTTGTTTTCCAAGACTACCGAACCTGGGTTTTACTTCCTTTATGACCCACGAGTGATTCCAGAGAACTGTTTCCCTGGTACTGATGTTCATCCATTGGTTAATGATGCTTCGACTTATTGTGGAGTTGGGAGAGATCCTGGCTTTGGAACTCCTGCATTCAGACTTCACGCCCTCCTTTCTGGCCTGATAGCGCTTTCTGGAAGTGTTTGTAGGGAGCCGAACAGGATGGTTCCTTTGTTGGGAGCGCCATCCTCTGTGTTCATCAGACGCGTTCTGGCAGGAGCCCGGCACTCCAGGGCCTGCGAGGGGCCCAGAGATCCCATGGATGAGTGCACAGTCCAGGAATGTATGGTGGTCTGTGCATCATCTGGTGATCGGGACCCAGGTTCTGCCCACACCCTCTCTCAAACACTGTGTGGGTCACCCAGAGTGACTCCGTAAGCATTGACCTTTGTGTCCCCTCTGTCCACTGAGTCCTGAGCCGTGTGTCGTGTCCACGGAGGCCAGGGCTTGCCTTTGGGCCTCTGGATGGCAACCCTTGCTCCAGACGAGGCCTTGGTGGTTTTTGTCTGCTTGTTCTGACAGGGACTCGGAGGGGTGTGTGTGTGTCACAGCGTCACCGGGTTTCTGTCTTCTCCGGGGTTAACTGTGTTCCCCAGGGGAGAGGTGGCGCACGTGGGGTCCTGAGCCCCATGTGCGTGCCCAGAGTTTGCGCTGCTCACGTTCCAGAGCGTGGTGCCGTTAGTCTCCCCGGTTCTGTGCAGAATAAATGCTGTCGTGTCTGTGAAGCCGTGGGCAGAGGGCCTGTGTGAAGTGCAGCGCATCTGTGATTTCCAGTGTGCTTCTCTTGAGTCTTCGGCTCTTGTCATGTGGCGTCGCCTCTTCCTCTACTGGTGACTGCCGCTGCGCCGTGGCTGGTCCCTCCCTCCCTGACCCCCGCAGTGCTGCTGTGCCTTCCAGCGTCATCCTGCTCACACCGATGGGTTTGGTTTGCTTTGACCTCTGCAGAGCCGTCGGTCACTAAGGAGTGTGCTGTGTCGGCTGTTCGGCCCCTTCCTTCACACTCATTGATGCTTCCTTGTTAGTTCCCTGCTGTCACCTCACGACGGCCTGTTCCGGGGCCTCGGTGCTGGCGGCCCCCCTGCTCCGCTGTAGCAGCTTCGCCACTGGTGCTCCATCCCGTTGTCTTCTGCGCAGTCGGCCACGTGCTGCACAGCTCCTCATCCTCCCGGGCCCGCCGCCGGAGAGCTCTCCTTCATCTTCACAGGCTCCCCCGCCCCCGGCCTAGTGCTCTGCGTCCCCCTGGTTCTGCCTCTTCTCCCCTGGTCTGCACGGCATGCGCATCGTGGCCAAGACCACAGAGTGGGTCGTGTCCCCAGTGGCATCGTGGCCAAGACCACAGAGTGGGTCGTGTCCCCAGCGGCACCCTCCACACCCGTCACACACACACACGTCCCCTACCTGTCCGGCCTTCCCTGTAGAGGAGAGTGTTTTCTCCAGCTTCTGTTGTCATCCCTCAGGGCCGGTTGAGAGGGTCCTTCCTGCAGACCCAGCTGCGCTAGAATTGCTCCAGAACCTTCCGCACGCTGGTGGCCAGTGCAGGGTCCTACCAGTGGGAAGGGAACCTTGGCTGACCCAGAGGAAGCCAGTCACACTTTGTCCTGGGCCCACAAGCTGTCACTTGTGGATAAGGCCCTTCGTGCCACCACCAGCGTCCTGGCAGAGACGGCCACAGGCAGTGCCACGCCTCAGAGGCCCCGGCTAGAGCAGCTGGAACTCCAGGCCGACGGCTCGGCCCACCTGGGTCTCCCGCCACCTGGGTCTGCCGCCACCTGGGTCTGCTCCTGCACTTCCTGCTAGAGGACAGGGTGTGGGGGTTGGGGTCCCCTCCACGCGCCTCCAGGGAAGGGATGCAGGTGTTTCTGATGGAGGTGAGCCAGAGGCCTGTCCTTACCTTGCTCCTTTGATACACTCTTTGCCCTCTCCACACTCTCCTTGTTCGGACATTTCCTGTGACCTGTAGCTTGGGGCAGGTTCCAGAATTTGTCTTCCCGTCCTCCTGTTACTGGTAGCCTGGACCTTTCTCGTTCTTGGGTTTTTAAAAGGGGTATTTTTAATAGAATCCACTGCCCTCTCCCAGACAGCTGCTGTCCTCGTATGCACGGTTTTGAACACATGTGCGTTTGCGTAAATATTAAATACTAGGCCCATTACTCCGTTCACAGAGTTCTTTAGAAACAAAACCGGTGACCTCTCTGACCTGAGAACTTGGAGCTATGGCTGTTGCTTTTAAGCTTTACTCTGATTTGGTTTATTTTTTTGTTTTACAAGGTGTGGCTGTTTGTGCTCTTGGTCATTTCCCTGTGTCTCTTTGTTGCCCCTGACACATGACCAGTAATGGAGCGGGATCGCAGGGCTGCTGAGGGTGTGGGCTGTTCACCGGGGTTCAGCCAGGAAACTGGTGGTATCAGCCGGAGCCGGGGTTGTAGTCGTAAGGGTAGTAAGTCAGTGGGCCAGCCTAAATCCGTTACCATGGCAAGAAAAACGTCTCAGAACTCACTACCTTCTGACATGTGGGTGCCTTATTACTCTCACGGAGGGCTGTGTGACAGCTGGCGTCCAGGTGGGCCATCTAGACATCGGAGGCTTAAATCACACGTGCGCAGTGTCTGTTGTGTGAGGCAGTGAAAAGACCCGCCTGACGTGTCTCATAGGATCAGTGAGTAACTGTTTAGGAAGCCGGAAGTGGGCGGTCCTTTAGGTTAGGCGCCTCCGGGGCTGCCGTGTCACCGGGTCTGGCCCTTCTACTTTTCACGATAGTCAGTAAACATCTTGTAGCAAGTCTGTAGTGTTTTAGTTTAACTGAATGTTAATGAACAAGTGTTCTATTAACCTGCTTATGAATTCTAGGAATTTTGGAGAGCAAAAGGCTGGACCTTGTTAAAGAGAAAACCATCAATCAGACCATCGGAAAAGTCGTGTATTACGCTGCCGACCTGCCGATATGGTGGCAGGTCCCACAGTATGTGCTGATTGGCATCAGTGAGATATTTGCCAGCATAGCAGGTGAGGCTGCTCTCCCTCCGGGGTGTGGGGCCGGCAGGGTCTGGAGGGAACGGGGGGCGTGATTAGAACACACGGAGACACGAGGGGCCTAGTGCCCTTGTGTTTCACGGCAACAGCTGTGGTTCAGAATGTGAGTCAGTAAGTACAGTGATACCGTGGCTGAGGTTCTCGTTTCTGGGGATAAAAGCAGGGTTCCCAGAGATACTCCCATGACTTGCCCGCTGCTGCGGAGGTGCCACCAGAGACAGAAGGAGGAAGCGGCTGTGGGTGGTTCCTCCCAGGTCGGACACTTCCTAACCACAGCTCTGTGGTTCTGCTGTGGCAGCCCGGCCGCTAGCTGCCACCAGAGCTCTGGGTGTGTCGGGTCGGCTTTGTGAAGGAGGCAGACCTGTTCACACAGGCCTCTCTCCTCCTACAAGCAGCGTTCTGTGGGGTGTGGACAAGTGCAGTGTGTGCAGACCCGTTCCCAGCTGCTGGAAGGGAGGGACAGAATTAAGGATGACTGGAGCCGGATGGATTGTGGGGGGGTGCCGGCGGCGGTTCCCCTCCACACCTGTCATCAGACTCGCGCAGAATGCGCTCCTGACCGTGAAGGAAATGAACAGAGTGGTCCTTCGTTTGCAGTACATTGTGAATCTCCATGTGTAGTTGTTATAAAATTCTGAATTTGTAGATGTCCCTGTTGAAATTATTTTAAAATATATTGCCTTTAAGATAGAAGTCTTACAAAGAATCCCCATCTTAGTCTGTATATGTTGTTTGCAGATCCTCCTTAGTTGAGAACATAGGAGATTGCTTCTTTAACCATATAGATCAAGAAATACAGGAGCTGACAAGTCAGATGTTACTGTGAAGTTTGAGAGCAAGGACTTGACTTTTTGCTCTATGACTTACTTGAAGGACTGTCCTGGTGAATAGAAGGGGCCCCTGATTTCTTGACCTTGTGTTCAATACAGTCTTCAAATTAGGGAGGAGAGCTGCCCTGCTTACCTGAGACCCCACATGGGGTCCCGTGCAAATCTGCCATATTTAGGCAGGGGCCCTGTCAGCCCACCTCTCACAGAAACAATCTTTTTCTTTCTATAGGTCTAGAATTCGCCTATTCGGCTGCCCCCAAGTCCATGCAGAGCGCCATAATGGGTTTGTTCTTCTTCTTCTCTGGCGTCGGCTCGTTTGTGGGCTCTGGACTGTTGGAGCTGGTGTCCATCAAAGCCATCGGCTGGATGAGCAACCACACAGACTTCGGTAAGGGCCGCACCGTCTGTTTGCGCACGGCCATTGGCAGAACCTGGCGCCCGGGTCCCAGGGTGTGTGGTGTTACTGGAACTTGGCCGCCCCAGAACGACCTGAGACCGCCCCCCCGCCTGATCCCCTACGTCCTTGTGAGTTTGCCGGGGCGCAGGTGAGCCTCTGTCCCAGGGCCAGATCGCCTCAGCCACTCGTGCTGGGTCTGCAGGGCTGCAGCTGCTCCCTCGAAATATCTTTGATCAGTAGCGTCTGTATCAGCAGGTTCTCTTTGTTTACCTTGGTTTGTATTTGGTTTTGTTTTCCTGACAGCACCTTTAAACTTTGTGCTGTTAAAAACAGACAGACAGATAGATAGATAGATGAGAGAGAGAGAGAGAGAAAGCCCCTTTCTTGAGCCACAGCTGTGACTCGTGACCGTCAGGAGGGGATTTTACTGGCCGGTAGGTGGCATGTTGGGGCGTTGAGCAGAATCCCTCACAAAAGAATTTTGCTGATCCCAGATTTATGGTAGCTTTTAACTGGACTCAGGAGATGGAGGTTTCCTTCTTCTGTTTTGCTGTGAAAACAGCCTTAGTACTTGTTCAGTTGTGCAGCATTTACTTGAGTCCAGGGCCCTTAGCCATTTGTAGGTCATAAATCCACTTGGAACTCTATGAAAGCCTGGGGACTTCCCCTAAGAAAATACAGAATTCCAAAGGCCCTCCCCCGATTGAGCTATATAACCTTCCCACTCCAAGGAGTGAGGTTGGGGCTGTGGAGTCCCGGTGCGACTTTCAGAAACCACAGCGGCCCCTGCGGCTCCCAGAGGCCTGGCCGCGCTGCGTTCTGGCTGTGGGAGCGTCTCCACGGCGGGCTCGGACCTAGTTGTTCCGAAGAGAGCAGGCAGGGCTGGGGCTTTGCTGTTGATCCCCAGGCCGCTGGGAGCATAAGCGGCTGTGGAACGCAGAGCAGGGGCACAGTGGCTCCTGGGAATTTTCACGGGTTCTTGGCGGCCCGTGATCTGTTTTTCTGGGCATGGGATGGACCTTCTTCAGAGGAAGCCTTGCTGCAGGTCAAAACTCCGTGATCCTTCTATTTCTTTGTCTTACTTTTCAGCATATCTTGAAGGACTGATTGGTTTTGGTGATTTCGATTAATTGCTTTCCAGTGATTTCATCCCCTTGTCACTGACTTAGTATCTCCAGCTTTACCATCATTCGCCCTCATTTCTCACAGGGTGGCATCCAGCCCCTCACTGTGAGGCTTGTCTCTGGTCCTCATGTCCCGCACACGCATAGGCCTTGCAGCTGGAGCCTGTGTGCTGGGGTCACTTGCAGAGCAGCGTGTCCTAGGACAGCCCCACACCATGTCTAGTGCTGTCCTGGTTCCCACGCCAGGAAGGAGAGTCTCAGCAAGCTGTGCCAGCCCCCAGTGCCCTGCAGCTTGGTTGGCAAGGAGAGGATGCAGAGGTGGGAAGTGCGCAGCGGGCCAGGCAGCTCCCTCCCACCTGGGGACTTGGGGAGAGAATGGGACCAGGTAACCCCCACACACGCCCAGATAACAGTTTGCTTCAGTAGAGGGCGCAGCAGGTGCCATCCTGGGCGCTCTCTGTGCTTTTCCTGGCTCTCTGCTGTTCAGTCCTTCCCTTCTGCACTTGTGTTCAGGTCCGGTGAAGCAGGTGGCGTGGAGCTGGCTGAGCATCCCATGACTGACGCATGGAGTGGCTTCCTGGGTAGTCACAGGACTGTGGTGTGGAGGAAGAGCCCCCGCTCTCTCACCATTGCTCCCTTCCCTGCCTGTTCTCCCATAGGCTGGGTGTTCGTCATCATCATCATCACTTAGATCCAGGATAGTTCAGGCTGTTAGGCACCCCCCCGGCAAAATCTTTTTTTTAAGGATTTTTTTTTTTTTTTAAGATTTGATTTACAGGGAGTGTGCTCGAACAGGGGTAGGGGCAGAGGGAGAGAGGAAGAGAATCCCCAAGCCGACTGCATGCTGAGCGGGGGGCCCGAGGTGGGCCCAGTCCCTGACCCCAAGATCCTGAGCTGAGCCCAGGTCAAGAGTTGGACGCTCACCTGACTGAGCGCCCCTAAAGCTTACCAATCTTAAGTGCACATTTCACAATGTTTTCACTCCAGATCAGGACGCAGGACGTATTGGGAGGCTTTCCTGGGGCCTCCTGTAGGCAGTCCGCTCACCACCCCGCTAGGTCCTTGCTGCTGCAACATCGGGCACCATGGATGCCTTCTTGTTTCTGCTCTGTGGTGGCCGGCTCTGTTTCACAGTTTCGTCTGGGAGTCATCCCCTGTAATCTGTTCTTTCTTATTCTGGAGAGTAGCTGGTGGATGAGTCAGTCACAATTCATTGATCTGTTCTGCTCTTGCTGGGAGTTTGTGATGTTTCCAGCGTGAGGCTGTCATGAGTAAAGCTGCTGGGGACCTTCTCACACGTGTGTCTCGGGGGGGACATGTGAGCTCATCTCTCCGGGGCCCAGGAGTCTGTCTCATCACATACAACCTCCCAGAGTTTACTGTCTTTAGGTGCGGTTGTCCTTCGGTCTGGAAGAGGCCCAAGGAAGCACAGAGTAATTGCGGTTTCTGAACACCCTTCCTAATCCTACACGGGCCCACCCCAACAGGGAAAACTGTAGTTCTCTTGGCATGCCAGCTTTGAACTTCAGAAGTTGTAAGATTTATTTACATCTTTACTTGAGAGAGAGAGAGTGTGTGCCAGAGGGAGAAGCAGGCCCTGCACTGAGCAGGGATCCTGTTGCGGGGCTCAATCCCAGGACCCCTAGATCATGACCCGAGCCAAAGGCAGACGCTTAACCGACTGAGCCACCCCGGCACCGGAGCTTCGGAAGTTTGAAACGACTCCTTAATTTGGGGAGATTCATACTTCAGTATCTGCACGTGGAATGACATCATCGGTGTCCCCGAGAGCAAGCTCGTCTGGTTCCGTGGAGCTAACACAGCAGTGGCCACAGTGAGGCCTGGGCTCCACGAAGGCTGTGTGGGCCTCCCAGTGCCTGGGACGGAGCCTGGCACGTGGTAGGGACTCAGTCACTGTTCCTAACTACTTGTTGTAGATGGTCTGCTAGAAGTTCAGGTATTAGCAGATCCCTTCCCAAACCGATCCATGTGGGAAGTCATTGTTTTCTGCAGCCTGTCCAAGCCTTGTACAGATGTGTTATATCCACCGTTAACTGTGTTTACGAATACAAGCGGTGTGAAACGTTGGTGTTAGTTATGTGTTCAGACACAGAAGGGGAGTTCTAGAACAACCCGGCTTCACAAAGCCCTTCAGGCGAACAGAAGCCTCGATTATTTAATAAGCAAATCAGAACGCTGTGTTCGATGCACAAGAGAGCGTACGGCTCTGGAGGCACTGCTGACCAAGCACATGTCTTCGCTCGTCTGTCGAGAAATGCGTCACCCTTTTCAGTGGGTGACAAACGGTGTAAGTGGTAGGACACTTGTGGGCCGTGGTGATGGGGTCAGGCTTTGTAGGGATCCCAGGGCAGCGTGCTGTGAGTGGCTCTGGATGTTCCAGTACAAACATCGTATTTTCTGCACACATCCTTCTTGCTTCTCCACACTGAGCGTTGTGGTCAGTGGTGCCCTTGAGAAACTCCAGCAGAAAGACCCCAGTTTATGGACTTGATGGTCCTGGACCCACGTGTACATGAGGGGACGGTAACAGGAGGGCGACATAAAGCCTTTGTATGTCCCGGGTCCTGTGCAGGGTCCGGTACCTGCATGTTTACTCCTCACACTGACACCAGCAGCTGCTGTGTCCCCCGTTTCACAGAGCAGGGAGCAGCCCGGACGGAGCAAGCCAGTGGCTTTGAACTTCGTAGGTTGAGCTTCCACGTCTGTGTTTGTAACCTCTTCAGCCTGGTTGGGATGTATTGGGAACTAAACAGAACAGTGCGTGTGAAAGGCCATGCTTAGTGCTTGGGGCAGAGTGGAGCATTAGGTGTGTTAGCCATTGGGACGAAGTGTGCACCCATATCACTTTGAGGATGCCAAAACCTGAACTTTGGGGGAAAATTTAAAAAACAAACTCTGTCTTTCTATAGTATGTAGAGCGAATGTCAGCTGTCTGCCCTGGCTTGTGAGGGGCACACACATGGGAGGGTGCTTACTGTCCAGGAACTGCTGACCGGCACAGGACATCCGGAACTCCTCACTGGACGTGGTGTCCGGGCTGTCCCGCAGTGTGGCCTTGATAAGTGCCCAGATTCTAGACCCGAGCGGCGGAGAACATCACCTTCAGGATCGGCATGGGGATTGGTCCTCAGGACAGCAGTGCGCTCCGGGCCAGCCGGCAGCCCCCCAGTGGCGAGCACTGCAGGAAAAGACTGGGGGGAAACACCGTTCCCTCCGGTATTGGCTTCTGAGGGGGCGGGAGCACGGTGGCATTGTTTGTTCACTTTCCCCAAACTTTGTACTGGAAAAATTTAAAGGAAGCCTTTCTCGACATTGTGTCGTGGCGGGTGAACACAGTGACGCTCTCCTCATTCACCTCGGATGGTCTCTGCGGCGGCCGCATGGATTCTTGGGAGGGTGTGGTCAGAAATAGGTCTTGTTGCCACGCTGCCTGGCCAGGCACTTTGGCCTCACCCTTCCGTCGTCTGGTGGGGAGACGTTTGAGGAGCAGGGGGGCCCGTTCACGGCAGAGACCCCAGCCCGGGGCCCGTGGTAGAGACATAGCTGGCTTCAGAGTGGCGTTTGCAGCGGTTTTAGAAGCAAAATACTTGTGTGTTTTGAATTACAGAGAGAAGATTTTTTTCTTCTCTCTCTTTTTCTCTTTTTTTTTTTTTTTTTTAATAACAGCAGTTAAAAGTCACCCTGACCTTGCTAGGAATCAAACTTAATAGATAAAATCTTGAACAGTCCCTAAGTGCGGCTGACGGGCTTTCTCCTCGTTTCTCCGCAGGCAATATTAACGGCTGCCATCTGAACTATTACTTCTTTCTTCTGGCTGCGATTCAGGGAGCCACCCTCCTGCTTTTCCTGATAGTTTCTGTGAGGTACGACCGGCAGCGGTCGCGAGCCAGCGGGGCGCCTGCCAGCAGGAGGACCTGACGTCCCCGGGGCCACAGCCAGTGGACTGAGGCGGCCGTGCGCTGAGCAGGAGAGGCTTCTCCCACTTCCTGACCACGCGCGTGGTCCCTGGATTGCCTCCTCTTCTCCCAGATGAGCTGGGTAAGTGCCTTTCCGTGGTTCTCCTCCCGGAGCAGACGCGGGCTTCTCGTCCGGACTGCCGTGAACCCTCGGACGGAGGCCCGCGGCGGAGCTGCCGGGGCCTCGGGAGACCATGTGCGTGTCCGTCGGCGTCCTGATGTCTTGGATACGGGTTACCGTTTCCTCCTCGCAGACCGTATGAGCTCACTTTTTTTTTCGTTTTTGATTAATAAACATCTACTTATTTTGAGGAATGGGAGGGCTTTTTAAGAGATAAAAGCCTGATGCTGCAAAGATTTTGTGTAAAGGTCACATTGATGGTTTCTTTCATAAGCCGCCAATCCCACCATTGCCCAGCTCGTTGGTGCGGGCTGGTGGTGAACATATTTCGTCTGCTGCTTCAGAAACGACTTCTCTTTTCAGCGATCGATGTTGAATTTTTTTCTTAAGAAAGAGTTTACATCAGGAAATATTTAAGACCGTGTGTCCTATCTCAAGCTACAAAACAACGTACAGGGTATTTGAAACCTCGCCTAGTCTGTCCTTCTGGGTCATTTCCTTCTGGACACCACTGAGGTTGAAGACCAGTCATGGAGGAACATTAGGTACACGTGACTTGAAACAGAATCCGTGTTATTCGAGACCGTTGGCAGTGTTCCACGTTACGTGTGGACTCGAGCTGTGTGATATCACCGGCTTCTGGATTGTTCTTTATTGGATGTGGGGGCTGGAATGTTGTTAAATAAACTGTTGTCTGTCTGTTGCTGTATTTTTGGTGTAACTTTATTTTGAAAGCCCCTCAAATGTGAGACCCGTTAACTACTTCACGGGGGTCGCAAACTGCCACGTGGGGGGTACAGTTTCCCGAGTCAGCAGTCGATAAAAATTACAGTATCACCTGCTCCTGTCACAGCTCTTTGATTTCTCCCACATAGTGATTCTTACACCTGCTCTGTATTAAAACAGTTTTATATCTGGAGGAAGAAAATGAACACAAAACCCCTGCATTTTTGTTTGTTTGTAACACACGGTATAGGAAACGACAGGGAGATCCTGTGACTGGTGGAGTTCAGGCGGAGTGAAGATAAATAACTGTTCTCGGGGGACTGACGCTGTGAGTTTGGGTTGAAAAGCACCGATCTCACAAATACAGATTCCACTAGAGATAACAATTTATGTCTTCAGGATAGACTGAAAACTGTTAATTCATGCTGTCAAAAATACGTTCTCTCTGTTGAAGGAAGTAGTGAGGAAAGGGAAAAAGAAGGTCAAGTGATGGGTCCAGGCTGTCCCTGCCTTGTGTACCTCGCGGTGTTCATGCCCCAGGTACGTGGAGGTGGGACGGGTCCCTCCTAGGGGCCTCCCTGGATGTCTGCAGGCACCGTCCAGGAAAGTCTCCCAAGTTCGTTGGTGGACTGGCACATCAGAGTGACAGCCTTGTAGTCTTTCAGCTGCCCTTAGGTTGTAGGTGATCGAGTTCACCCTATGGCACTAAGCAGTAATCGAGTAAAAAAATACACAAAACCCACGTCCGCTCGTGGGAGATTTTTAGAAATGGTGTGCCCACCCTGAAGACTTGATGTGTCTTCAGCTTGTGTGTGTCGGCCTCGGAGAGCACACATTTGAGCTCTGTTGGAAGACGCTCCCACCTGCCTTCTCTTTGTTGAATGAGGATGGGATGGGGCTCTTTATTTCTCCCCAGTATCATGGGCAGATCCAAAGAGCAGGTTTTATTAAGACGAAGCTTCCTACATGAGCTTGTGGGAACAGAACCTTGTTCTGGTTTCAAGTGGACCTGTGATGCCTGTCCATGGCATGTGAGGATGGCACCGTCCATGTGTCCTGCTGTTTCTCTGGGACCCGTTGGGTGGGTGGGGGGGCGCCCATGGGAGCGTCCCGCCACCTCACCAGGCAGAGGTTGAGATGCCCTTTGTTGGTGGATCGAACGCATTATCCTCTGTATATGATGTCACAGAGTTTCAAAATTACACCAGGCTCCAGTGGCTTCCAGATTCTCGGTAATACAGCTTGGATGCTCATCATTGCTACCGAATTGTTCCACTTGGTACAGAATGACCCCATCCCTTGAAAATCAAAGCACATTAAAGAGGAACAAAGTGCTGTCATAACCCGAAATTGCTGTGTACTACTGATTCACTATTACTAAAACAGGCCAAATATTTTATGGGCACTTTTCGAGGCGAAGGAAGTCATTTGAGTAGATGCTTGAGAATGTTTGTTGTAACACCTTGCTCCTTTGGAAACAGGGCTTTTTCGAGGAAACAGGATATGAAAAGTGCCTGATTGAAACAGAACATGTTAAATAAAGGAGAAGTACAAAATAGAAAGTAAAGGGGGAAAATAATCACATGAGGCGAGGTTGCCTAACTGAAAAATCAGTGTTTGCTGATTTCCAAATGGGCCACCAGCCCAGGGCTCCTTGGAACGGAGGCCAGCACAGTGCGGGGGGCTTAGGTCTGTCTTGTCCTACCGACTTAACCAGCCCTGCAAACCAGCGCTGCACGGGGGAGCAACTGAGTCACGGGCTCCAAGGAGAAGGGGAGGGGACCCGTGGGACCCCTTTTGTTTCTCCTCTGTGCCCGGCTGATTTTCCAGAGGCTTTGGGATCCAGCAAAACGGATGACAAGAGGAGCCAAGGAGGTGGCAGACCACCTGGTGTTTTCAAGAAGCGCACGATCAGCCCCTTGAATGCAGGCCTGCAGCGCGCGGGGCTGAGTTGGACAGGCGTCTAGGACCCGTCCCTGGCACAGCCTCCACCTCCTTCCCTAACTACCCCAAGGCCGAACCCCAGCTGCCCTCCGCACTTGTTCTTAGAAACAGGTCAGCCTCTCGGCCATTAGTAACATCTGCAGAGCCCAGGCCTGGAGACATGCCTGGACACGTCCAGAAGGGCGCTTTGCCTGACTGATGGACTCCTTGGGGCTGGAGATCCAGGTTTGGAGTCACCTGTGGGGAGGGGATGCTTGACGCCTGAGCTCGTGAGCCTCCTGGAGGAGGGATGTAAGCCTGGCCGCTCCCGGCATCTGAGGTCAAGGAGGTGAGGGCGGAGGGTGCTTCCCGGAGAGACCGCGTCTGCCCCACGTCTCTCCCGAGTGAGATGACCGCCCTCTGGGGAGTGGTGAGCTCGGCTGCGGAGCACTGGGTGTGCAGGTGGACGAGGCGCCCGCTTGCCCTGCAGGGGCCCAGAGGAGAGGGCCTGTCGCAGGGGCCGTCCTCAGTTCTGTCCCTCCCTCCGTCCTTCTTCCCTCCCTTCTTTCCATTTCTAGCTTCTCTGTCCCCCCCCCCCCCCCTTCTAAATGCCAGGTAAAGGGAGGTCTCCGTGTTCATCGTCCCTGTTTCTGGAGGGGAGAAACAAGCTGCAAGAGGTGTCAGCATCTGCCGTAGGGGACATTAGGGGCACGGCAGAGCGCCGGACACCGAAGCGGCGTCCTCGCTGCCTCGGGTGGGCTGGGCTTGGGTCCCCTGAATGGGAAGAGCCACGGTGGGAATGTTTGGAGGCCGCTCCCACGTGGCAGGGCGCACGCCTGCGCAGAGGGCCCCGGTGTGTGCAGGACATCTCCGTGTCCTCATCTGTTGGCAAAAGCCTCAGGCAGAAACGCAAGGGGTGGAGAAGGGTGCAGGAACCGCCGGGTGCCCCCCACATGTGCACATGCAGCCGTGAAGGTGTGAGAGCCCGGACGCTTCTCGTGGTAGATCCACCTCTTGGGGTCTGTCCTGGTAGAGAAAGGCCTGGCTGCAGTACTGGGGTGAATGGTGTCCTCCAAAAGTCACGTGTGTCCACAGACTGTGGCCTTCCTGGAAATAGGATCGTGGCAGGTGGAATCAAGGGTGGGCCCTGGATCCAGTACAACTGTGTCCTCTTGGGCAGAGGGACACTGGACACGGGCACCAGGGAGACAAAGGCCGGACTGACAAAAGCCAAGGCTTGCCTGCAGCACCAGGGGTGGCGGGGCTCTCCCCCGCAGTGAGAGGGGGATTTCTGGTGTTTCAGAGCTCCCACTCTGTGGGACTTGGCCACGCAGCCCCTGGAAAATGAGTACACGGGCCCCCACCTGGGCGGCTTCCCCCAGTGGAGACGGAACCTCTGACAGTTCGCAGCCGAGAAAGTTGCATTCCCCTCCGGGGGCTCCCGGGAGAATCCGTTTTCTGGCCGTTTCCTTGCAGCTTCGGGCAGGCGCCCACGTCCCTCGACAGGGCCCCTCCCTCCTTCTGCCCAGCGGGCGACACAGCATCACGCGGCATCTTCTGCCACTGCCTCCCACTCGTAAGGGTTCTCGTGGTTATACTGGGCTGACCCGGACGCTCCAGAACCGTGTCCGCTCTCAGAGCCAGCGAGTCGGTGCCCGCACAGCCACGCACACGGCATTCGGGTGTTTGCACGTGGACATATGTGGGGGCCGCTGCTCTGCCCGCCGCGTTGGCTGGCCGGCCACCCAGGTTCCAGAAGGTCGAAGCCACTTGCGCGAGCGAGGCTCTGACACATCGCAGGAGAAGTTCCTAACACATCCAAGTACCGTCACTTCCTCTAGGTCCGGTGGTGCTAATAGCCAACAAAATTAAAGATTTCTTGGCAGATCCAGACACGAATTTTTATGCTTCGTATTACTGCATACATTCACTCGGTGCAAACGTGGACAAGAACAAACTAGCATTTGAGAAACGGAATTAATAAATCCCACGCTGGCGGGGCCCCCGATGCCAAGAAAACAAGCATGGTCCTGTCTGCTTCCTTGCTTCTCATGTTCCATCCAGGACTCTTGTTTCCATCCCATGTTCCCGAAGTCAAGAAAATTACAGCAGGCCATTTATATCGATTGAGAGTTAAACGTTTACTCTGCTTATTAAGGTGTATTAAATGGTGCAGCCCCAGCCAGGGGCCTGTCTCTGCCAGACAGAACACTCATCCGCACGGCCACTCTGCGGTCTAGAATCCATCGGGGAACTCGGGAAGAGGAGCTCGGGGCTGGCATTGAGTGACATCGTGAAGCAGAGCTGGTCACGGTTTCCTGCTCTCACGGCCTTTCTGGGGGCAGGGCTTGGCCTCCACGGGGAACCAAGGCTGAGAGGATAGGAAGTACACCAGGAAAGGGGAATTTCCTTAAGGAGAGGTGGACCCTTGAGTGTTAAACTCTATTTGAGGGGCAGACGGGCTTCTGACATTTTTTGTTTTGTTTTCAGTTTTACTGAGATACCAAGGCATCATGACGTGCTCTTTTTTTTTTTTTTTTTTTAAGATTTTATATATTTATTTGACAGCGAGAGAGGGAACGCAAGGCGGGGGAGCGGGAGAGGGAGAAGCAGGCTTCCCGTGGAGCAGGGAGCCCGACGCGGGGCTCGATCCCAGGACCCTGGGATCACGACCTGAGCCGAAGGCAGACGCCCAACGACTGAGCCACCCAGGCGGCCCCATGATAGGCTCTTTAGATGTCCTACAATTGGTATTTGCCAGATAGACCCCTGCGTATTGATAAGGCTCCTTCCTCCTGAAACTACACATGGCGGGCTCCTTGGACCTGGCGGGACCCTGTGCCCAGGTTGCCTGAACCGTCCAGCCCCCATGTGTGCTTCCCTGAATCATGGAGTCCGCAGGGCCCCACCCGCTGACTGCCCTCTTTGACCCCACTCTTACTGTTTGCAGGCGTGGTTGCTGGTGTGGCCGGGGGCCGAGGTGAAACAGCCACACCGTGGGAGCCCTTCTCGTCTCGGGTCACACCAGGGCCCGCCTTCTTGGGCCGGCGGGCTCGCCTCATTGCCCTTCCTGTGCACGGTCACGTGATTCCCTGACGGTGCTGTCGGTGTCCCGTCTGGAAGAATGTCACCCCCTGGGTGCCTGACATTTTAAGTGAACAGGTGCACATAGGACAGGTGGCCTGTGGCTAGCACACGGCAGTCAAGGTTAGAAATGGTGGCACGTGGCCCTTAAGGTGGCCTCTTAAAGCTAATGAGGCTTCTTGGGTGCCAGCAATAAACGGTTGAGTTTTTTCTCCATTCTCTATTAACCGTGGGCTAAACTTCAGATCGGCATCGTCATAGGCTAAATAATCCCCCCCCCACCCCCAAAGATATCTGTGTCTTTATCCCCGGAACCTGTGAATATGTTCCCTTGCATGGCCAAAGGGCCTTTGGAGGTGTGATGAAGTTTAGGATTTTGAAATGGAGAGATTATCCTGGATTGTCTGGGGAGACTTGGAACCACAAGGGTCCCTGTAAGTGAAGGAAGGAGGCAGGCGATTCAGAGTCGGAAGAAGTGAGTACAGAAGTAGAGGGCAGAGTCATGCCATTGCTGACTTGGAAGATGGAGAGAGGGGCCACGAGCCCCTTGCTCTGCAGGACTCAGCCTTACTGTTCTCACCCTAACCCTAGCCCTGCTCTTCATGTCCACCCACTTTCTCCGTCCACGGCATATAACATGCACAGCACTCCCCAGAAGCCCAGCAAGATCTTTTTTGATTGTTTTTGACTAATTGCAAATGGGTGATTTATCTAAAGAAACCTCAATTCACCAGAATTCACGGCTTCACTGCTCCATGAGTCATTTGTCAGTGCTGGAGCTGGAAGGGACGGACACCCTTCAGGCATGATCACCGGAGCCTCCGAGTAGATTTATGCTTGCCGTTTTTAATTTTAAACTCGATCCGAGCTAGTTAGACCCAGAGGACTTCTTGCTTACTGCTCTTCAGGGCTCAGATATTTCAAAGACAGAAACCAGACCACAGAGTTCAGCAGTTTGCAAACATCCCGGACTCCGTATTAAGTGCAGATTGTCATTCACAGTGAATGGTGCCTTTGGAAACAAGACAGTCAGAGGAGACTTGGCCCATTAGTGTGGATCAGATGTCACATTCATCTGTCACTCTCTTATCCATTCAACAAATAGCCCTGAGCTACCTGACTCTTTCTTAAATTTGGGGGGGGGGGCTGGTGCAGCCGTGAACAGAACAAAGCTCCAGCTCTCCTGGAGGGAGACAGACAGTAAACACATAGGCGAACAATAACATGGCTGAAAGTGTAAGGACTGTGGTGGAAACAGAATAAGATGATAGTGTAGCATGATCCCCGGTGGTGAGGCTGTTAATGCAGAGCAAGACTTGAGGAGAACCACTTGCCTTTAGATCCCTACCCCTTTCTGTCAAGCAGCTAAACCATTAGCATCCGCCAGCTCTCGTTTGTCCTGCCATCTAGTGGCTGAAAGTGGAACTACAGGCTACTTTCAAAAACTGCTAAGGAGTTTTTTGAATGCCTCTACTAGAAAAAATATGTTGTTTAAGGCTACAAACTGGGAGCTGGTAGGTAGATAAATCCTGGAGAGGTGGTGCATAGCACGGTGATTATAGCCGACCATTCTGTATTATAAACTTGAAAGTTGGTAAGAGACCGGATCTTCATTGTTCCCACCACAAGAAGGAACTGGTAATTCTGTAGGGTGATAGAGGTGTTAGCTAACACCACAGTGGCGATCGTATTGCAGTATACACATGTATCAGATCAACACGTTGTACACCTTACACTTACAAAGTTACGTGGCAATTGTATTTCAATTTTAAAAAAATTAAACTTGTATAGGGACAAAAAATAAAATCTACCAAAACATTTGTATGTCATGTGGTCACTCGAGTCATTTTTCTGAAACCTCTTGGGTTCAGAGGCAACAGAATTATTGAGAACCACTTAAAATGTGTTAGGGTTAATATAAGTTGCATTTGTCTTTAGCTTTATTAAGTTCTTGCACATAGGGTCCTTTCTTGTAACGTGGACTGATGTGTTTTCCCATTGCTAATGAGATCGAGTGCGAGTGTATAGTTGTGTGTGTGTGTGTGTGTGTAGCATAAGAGGGATTGACGGGTTGTGGATTTTCTTTTGTGACACATCAAGGATCCAGGGCCAGCCCTTGCTTCAGAGTCTAAGCCTGACTTTGAGGGCAGAGCCGCATCTGTGAGCCTGGGTCAGCCTGAGGAGAGCCTGCGGTGGGAGCTCGAAGCAGCCGTGGGGGACAGGCTGTGAGAAAAGGGGAAAGAGCAGATAAGAGACAAGTTACTAAGTTGGTTGCTGCTACCACAGCTACCTGGCACTGGATTCCGTGGGTCCTTTGGAAGAATCTTCTAAAATGCGTCTCAGAAGTGTCTGCCTGGGCAAAGGGGGACAATTCCTCTGTCGGTCCCGTCCCCCACTGCCAAGTGTGGCGTTCACTCCCTCAGTGCTGCCGCGCTGCCAAAGGGGGAGGGCTGAGCGGGTCCCCAGGCATCCCACCGTGGGGAGTCAGGTCAGAAAACACCCAGGGCAGAAGCCACAGGCTCTCTAGCCTGTCCAGTGTGCCAAGGAGGTTTTGAAGTGGGGAGAAGTGTCCAGTCCACTGAGCCAGGAACCAGGCTGGGGGGCTTCGCAGAAAGACCCCCCAGGGGCAAGGAAGGCTCACACACAGAAGCAAAGAACCTTCCACTCACAGGCACTGGAGTAACCCCTCTTACATATGTCTTCACTTCTCCCAGGACAGACGATGCTTGGTAACGCGTGGGGTATCTTGGAGCCCTGCATCTCGGCCTCCTCCCCTCTGTCAGCTACAAAAACCCTGTTCACCCCTGCGGGTTCCGGGAGCTGTCATGTTCACATCTGCTTGCTAACCTCGAGGAGGTGGTCATCTTTGAGGGTTGGACTGGGTTAGAGAGGGTTGGAGTGGGTTGCAGGGGGTTAGATGGGGTTGGACCGGTTGGAGTGGGTTGAAGTCCTGAGCCTATGTGAGTCTCAGCTTGAGTATCTTTTTAAGAATTCACCCAATATATCAGTTTTCTGGTGCTCTTACAGCAAAGTCCTACAAACTTTGTGGTTTAAAACAAATGGGATTCATTCTCCCACTGATCTGAAGGCCAGAGGTCTGGCGTCCAAGTGTGGACAAGGGCCGTGTTCCTTCTGAACACTCTAGGGGAGGACGCTCTCTGCCTCTTCCCGCTCCGGGCATGTGGCTGAATCACTCCCCTGTCTGCCTCTCTTCCTGTAGCCTCCCCTGTGTGCCTCTGTGTTCTCTGCGGTCTCTGATAAGGACACCTGGCACTGGGGTTAGGCCCCCTCCGCAATATAGCGTGAGCTCATCTCCACCCTTCCCTAAGTACACCTGCAAAGACCCTGTTTCCAAATAAGGTCACATTCTGAGGATCTAGGTAGTTGTGAATTGGGAGCAACACCAGTCAAACCACTGCAGCCAACAGTGGAAAATCAGGAGATTTTACGTTAAACAAAACAAAAAACAACTACTAAACCTCTGAAGACACTAGAAAACAGGTCAAGATGGTGCGGGGATTCCAGTCCCTGGGGCTGAAGGGGGAGCTGCTTCCTCTGGAGGCGTCTTTCTGATTTGTCACGGTTCCTGCCTCTCTGAGGAGGCACACATGTGCATTCCGCCAGGGTGAGTAATGCATTTATGTCACCTGCCTGGGCCGGGCAAGGCCTGACTTTCTGGCCCTTGATGCGAGAGAATCAATAGGGGAAAGTGCTGAATAAGCAGCTGGTCCATTATGGCCGTTCAGAGTGAAACAAAAGTACCTTCTCTCGAGAAGTCCATCAGCATGAAAAATAGACCATCTGTGCCACTGTCTTCAGAACTTCACAACGGTGGGTCTTCGGTTAGAACTTAACACCTGCATGAAATTCTCTGTCTCCGGCAGGGAATTCACATTACAGCAATTTTTATCACTCCACTGAAGACAAGCCTTTGCTTCTCACACTCATTAGCCCAAATTTGCTCTTCCTTTCTGGAGGAAAGCTCATCCAAGAAACAGACTTTATGCAGTCTTACTTTCTTGTTCTCAGTTAGAAGGAATCTGACTTACGTTGCCAGTCATGCTATAAAGGTAGCATACTGGAGGAATATGTTGCTGTCATCAAGTTGTACGTGACTGAGTTCCTTGGTTTAAATAAACAAAAAACCCGGATGTGGATTTCAGGTACGGCTGGATCCAGCAACTCACATTATGTTGTCAGGACTCAAACTCTTTTCATCTTCTTGATGTAGTTTTATCTGTGTTGGCTTCACCTCCAGACCGTCTTTTCCCACAAGACTGCAAGAGCTCTTGATCCCCAGGAGCTACAGGCTTTCATGCTACCAGCTTTGAGTCCTGTGAAAAAAATTGTTCCACCAGGAGTCTGAGCATGTATCTCACCAGCTAATCAGCAGGATTCCAGACACATGCCCAAGAAGGTGCAAAGCTCTGGTTGTCCAGCACTGGGTCACATGCCACCCTGGAGAGGGGTCGGAATCTGCTCTCCCAAACCATACGGGGAAAGCTCGGAGGAGTGTGTCTTCCCGAGGAAAGTCGAGGGGACTGTTCCCACAGGAAGGGGAAGCACGTCTAAGCAAATTAACAGATGCGTGTTACACGTGCTTTACCCATCCTCCTCACTCCGCGGCCCATCTCCCTGCACCCTGGAATAGTTTTCCAACCTTATTCACGTATAAGCCTGCCTGGATTGCTCTACCTTACTTTCTAAGTAGAACCTCCAGAAACCAAAGCTGCCCTCCACCTCATGAGTTGTTGTCAGCACCAAACACGATCTTTTTATTAAATTGCAAAGCACGGTACTGGGGGCCACACCGGGGTTCCACCCTGGGGGTGCTCTGCCAGCAGCCGGGTGCATCTCCACGTGAATCAGAGAGGGCGCTCCTGCGCCAGGGGCCCGGCTTGGCAGTGGACTCTAACTGCAGGCTGCGTCCTGCGGGAATGGTGACAAAGCCCAGAGCTAACACTTGCAAGCCGCGCCAGTGGGGTCACCGGGGGTACAAGCCCGGGGACCCGGGACACTGGAGTTGGTGCCTGCATCCAGGGAAGACAACTGGACCGCGGCCCTGAAAATAATGAGGTGGTCCTGGAAGGGGGACCCCGAGCCCAGCAGGGGCCTATGGTGCGTCCACGTCACGGGCATCCGGGCACCACGCAATTGTGCTGCTCCCCGTGTGGCTTCCGGGGCTGCTCGCACAAAGTGTCCTAAGCTGGGGGCTGACACAACAGACGGTCATTCTCTCAGGCTTCCGGAGCCCAGCAGTGTAAGATAAAGTCCGGCGGGCAGGCCCGCACTCCCTGTGGAGCCTCTCGCGGAGGAGCTTTCCTCGCTCTTCCTGCAGCCGCTGCAGCCCTCGGTGCTCCCTGACTCCGGGACAGACCCCTGCAGTCTCTGCCCGCGTTGTCGCGTGGCTTCTTCCCTCTGTGTGTCTGCGTCTTCGTCTCTGTCCCTAAGGACCCCAGCCATTGGACTCGGCCCCCCCGACCCAGCAGGAAGGACCTCTTCACCTCTTGCACCTGCAAAGACCCTGTCTCCAAATCCCAAATCAGTTCACATTCACACGTCCTGGGGTTTTTGGCTCTGGGTCTGTGGACATAACTTCTCGGTGGACACGATTCATCCCACAATGCCAAGTATCACTGATACTGTTCTGCAAACCATCTGTCCTGTCCCAGCCGCATGAGAGTGAGCACAGACTCCCCAGGGACAAGTCCCAGGCCCTCTACTTTCCAGCCGAGGAAGGAGGCACGTCGTGTTCTTCCACGTGCTTGTGGCCCTGGCTGAGAGAGAGTGATTGTACCTGCCTCATAAGGTGGTCGGGGGAGTTCCGTAAGCAGGGGTGAGCACAGGGCCGGGAACAGGAGAGGGGGCCGCGGTGTCCGCACACGATGTATCATATCTTGCCCTTAGATGGAAAACCACAGTTCACAGCGAAGGAGTCGTCAAATCAAATGTCATAGAGACAGCTACACACGGTCGCCCGCCAATGGCCGGGCCCTTAAAAAATGGAAGTTAGCCGAAGTGGGAGCAGCATTAACACTGTGCCAGCACCTGGCTCAGACTTCCCCTTGACCTCCAGGGAGCTTGGAAAGGGAATGATTTTCTCATCTGAATTGTGTGGGTCAGGGCTGCTAAATGCCATCGTGTGCAGCCTCAGACCATGGCCCCCAGCAGTGGACTCCTGCTTCCTTCAGCTCCCAGCTTCCAGCGACTGGGGTCCTGGTGGAGCGTGGGGCACCATCTGCGCGGCTCCTTCCAGGGGGCCTGGGCGCACCCAGTGTCCGCCAGCCCCGCCAGCAGGCCCACATGCCAGGCCCCCTCGGCCATCTCCCCGGAGATCAGGGAGCCCTCAGCTGCTGCAGAAGGAGTGGGCGGCTGCGGCTGGTCCACAGTCCCTGACAGGTGTGTCGGCCTTCGGAGTCAGTAACATAGAGCCCCCTTGTCTTCAGACGCTGCCCTGAGGGTGGGACCCACCATCCGCAGAGCTGAGCGGCTGCCTCTGCACGCACACGCACATGCACACTCACACGAGTGCGTATCTTAGTGCACACGCCAAAATGCAGACGCGCACAGGTACACAGTCGTGCGCACACACACACACACACTCACGTGCACACACACATACACACTCACACCCGAGGCTCAGCTTTATCCTCTGGTGCCCACCAGCCTCGCGGGACGCCAGCCTGGAGCCCAGGCAGGAGAGGAGATGAAACTCACTCTTTAATCCGATCGGGGGGATTAAAGAAGAGAGGGGCCGAGCTTGCCCACTGCACCGATAATTCTCTCTCTCGGAGCTTCTAAGCCTTGCATGCACAGTTCATTCTACAAGGCAGGCCCCTCCTTTTTAAATTAAATGATACAGAATTCCCTATTTAGAAAATAATGCACAAAGCATGGCTGTGGTGTAAAGGAGAATAAGACAAGCCCCCCTGCCCCCGTCTAGTGACGGAGGCACCTTGGAGCCTGCCACGTGCCCTCCGAGTCCTCCACTGGGAAGTCTGCATTTTTCTCTCTTTCTTGTCTTCATTATTTCACGACACGTGTACATGTCCTAAAACACGGTTTTTCAGGTTTGTATACAGTGGACTGTTGCATGGATGGACGTTCTTCGACGAGTGGCTTCAGTGTTTCAGACGTGGACACCGCTCTGCTGATGTGCCCAGCCGCCATCCGCTCGTTACATACGTGGTCCTGTGGCACGTGGCCATGGCACAGTTGCCTTCTCTGCTGTCTGGCTACCGGCGTTTGGGTCGGCCCAGAGTTTTGCAGGAGCAAACAGAGCTGTGCATGGAGCGGCGGGGACACGGCGTCTTCCCCAGTATGGAATGGGTGGGCTTCCCTCTCTGTTCTACCTGCTGGACACCTGCTCAGCTTCTAGGACTCCATCCAAAGGTGTTCTGACAGGCGCCGCCCTCACTCCCACCCCCCCATGGGCCAGCAGCGAGGACAGCCAGGGGGCCTTCAACCTCCCAGATTGACATGCGCGATAGCAGGAAACATGAGCTCTGGAGCCACCACAGAGAAGTTCAAGGCCCAGGCTGCCACTGGGTAAACCGCGCCCTGAACAAGTGATCAGGTTCAGGTTGGCTCCACCTGTCTCTGCCCAGAGACTCAGAAAAGGACCTGCAGTTCCCCAGGAGGTGCATCCCGGAGTCAGGCAGGGGTACAGAGGCCACCCCAGACCACGAGAGCCCGTGGAGAGCCTCTGCCCGGCTCCGGGATATGTCGGGTTGCCCACAGCCGTCACGTGGCTGAGCCCAGTGTCAGGTGGAGAAAATACATTCCGCTCGCAGGGACGCCTTAGTGACGGGAGGAGGGGAGGGATGAGAGTGTGCGTGAGTTCCCCCCAGCACCTCACCTGTGCTCCCAGGGGCGCAGGCCAGCCCCCTGGAACCGTCTGTTGGTCAAGCCCCAGAAGGAGCCCACGCAGGCAGCGTGGCCGCAGCAGAGGGCGTGAGGGGGAGAGGAGCCCGGGAAGGTGGATGTGTGGTTCGCCAGGACCTGGAGTGTTCCTCGGAGTGAGCCGGGGTGGCTGTGAGTAGGGCAGTGATACGATCTGAGGTTTTAAAGAATCGCTCCGTTTACCGGGTAGAGGAGAGATTCGGGGTGAAGCGTGGATTCAGGGAAACGTGAGATGCTTCGAGAGAAGGGGGGCGCCCCGGTAGCTTCGGGCCCCCTCACTGCCTCACCCGTGCCACCTGAAGCCACCGAGCACTTCGTGGGGCGCGCTCTGCATTTTGGCCTTCAAGGACCATAGCATTTCAATCAGAGGCTGTTTGGTGGGGAATGAGAGATGGTGCATCACTGGTTGAGGAAGCTCAGAAGCCAGAAAGAGCATAAGAAATACATCACAGGAAACAGTGATGTGTGCCCACCAGGAGGGACACCTCTCCCCATCCCTCCTGGTTTTGAAAAGGAAATGTCCATCCCTTTGCTCGAGAAGGATGACCGATCATTTATCATCTAAGCCAAGACATCCTCGACAGTGACAGTTTTAGAAATAATTAACTCTCTGTACCTTCAATATTATCTTTATAGACTGACAGATTGGTTTATGTCCGTGGATCCCTGAGATGTTCAGAAGCTATTTTCAAAACTATAGTATTTTCTAAAACATAAGCTGTGTACATTATAAAAAAAAATGTTAAATTCTTTATGTTAAAAATAGTTTGTTATATTTTACATAAGTATTTTATATTAATGTAAAACTAATGTAAAGTAGACTAATTATTCTTGGTGGATGTATTACAGTTCTCCAGAGAAACAGAACCAATAGTATATATGTATATAATACATATAATATTTATATATAAAAACAGAATGTATATGCATGTGTAAGTAGTATATAAGTATATACATATATGTGTTTTTATATAAATGCATATATAAAAATGCATATTTATATATAAACATATGTAATATATATGAAACATGTAGGTAAAGAAATATGAGGAATTGGGGGCACCTGGGAGGCTCAGTTGGTTAAGCATCTGCCTTTGGTTCAGGTCATGATCCCCGGGTCTGGGTTCTAATACTATGCCATGGTATTTTTCTAAAGAATACTTTTTTTTCCAGTAAAATATATCTAATACAAGTTTAGAACCAGTGTAACCACTTAAAACACATTTTTATTAGGTATTAAAATATTGGAATTAATAGAATATTCAGCCCAAATATTTTCACAGACAGGGCCCTTACGGGCCTGCATTCAGAAGACCTTTCTTTGACAAATACTCTTACAACACAAAACCTGTCAAATAATTGACCTCTACCTAAAGTTTCTTTTAATATTTTACCAAATTTGGATCCTACAAAATTGCAGCCTTTCTCCATTTTGCTCCATTCTGACACAGAATATAATTTTATCTAATTAAGTAGATGAACTCTATCCCAACATTCTTCTCCCAGGTCAGGATGTCTCCCAGCACAAACCCGTGATTTCAGAATTAAATCCTGCCTTTTTGCACCCTCACTGTTGAGATTTTTCTGTTCCTCCCTTAGTTTTGTGGGGATACACTTCGATGCCTTCCTGCTCTCCAGCCTTTTTATCCCCAATGACTGTAATTTGCTAAAAGCTTTAAAAGCTAAGGTTTGTGGTGTGCCATTATTTTAACACTCTGATTAAAGAGTTTGTCTGATTTTGGACAAAATGCAACCTGAATCTCAAGTTTTTAGCAAATCGTTCAACGCCATCGGAGGATGCTTGGGTGAATTTACAAAGCAGTCCTCCAAAGACTTAGACATTCTGAACCCTGATGGGATAGTGGCACCAAGTGAAAAGTGTGCTCTGCGTTGGCAGATTTTTCATATTCAGGTCACCTTTGTGGAAACATGTTGAGGTCCACTTACTCTGTATACAAATATATCTAAATTTTTACATCTAGAGCTTTATATTGGTTATCTAGTGCTGCATAACAAATGACCCCCTAACGTAGTGGTTTAAAACAACAGACATTCGTTACATCATGGTCTCCATGGGTCAGGATCCAAGGAGAGCTTTGCTGGGTCCATCTACAAGGTTGCAGTTGAGCTGTTGGCCGCCATTGCGGTCATGTCAAGGTTTGAGGGGGGGCGGGGAGGAAGATGCGCTCGTAAGTCTGCTCGTGTGGCTCTTGGCAGCCTCAGGTTCTCACCGGCTGCTGACTGGAGCCTCGGGTGGCTTGTCACATGGCTTCTCTGTAGGGTGCTCACAGCACTGGCAGCTGGCTTTTCCCAGACTGAGAGACTGGAGAGAGATGGAGCAGAGCAGAAGGCAGAATTCTTGTAAGAGGCTCAGAGGTGATATCCCTTCCCTTGTGCGACATTCTGTTCGTTAGAAGTCAGTGCCTCCATCCAGCCCACTCTCCAGGGCAGAGATCCCCCAGGGCTTGAGGACGAGGTGGTGAGGACCCCTGGGGTCCACCCGAAAAGACTACCTGCCTCGGCATTTATTGGTCTGGGAGGGCGATTGTACCGCGATTGGGCAAAATATGCATGGTTTATGCGCTGCCGTCAAAGCAAGGGAGTTCTGCTCCATAGGGTTTCCTGACTTAGTACACTGTTGTTTTTCTCTCATGATTTTGTGCCGCCCCAAAGTTTGTGTTCCTGTTACTACTGTGAAAACAATTCTGTTGTCTCCAGCGTGGAACTCACTGGATTTACAGAGCATTCACGGTTGTATCAGACATTCATCTTCTGCTGAACAGACTTCCAAAAGCTTTGCTGTGATTTCGGTAATCGGATGAAAAAAAAATTGAGCCCTTCTTGTGATAACTGATGTGTTATTGGGAGCATTCAATATAAGATCGGCATCCTTTATCTCTTTGAGAAGCTCGTCTTCTGCTAGTGGAGCTGATGCCTCTCACTTTTCACTATTTGGACACATGCAAGAATGTAAGGAATCAAAACTGAGCAAATTCATTTAGAAGAGCAATTATTTGATCTAACAGAAAAGCCATAGTTCACAGGGAAATGTAACTGTCCCTACTTCAGCTGTATGTGGGAAACCCTCATCTTGGGAAGAGAGCATTCAAGTAGCTGCTAATTGTTCAAACTCTTTGTTACAGGAAATGTCAAATATACATATATGTCAAATCAAAACCCCGTGTATTCCAAACCCAGCCACAACAATTATTTCATGGTTACCATTGTGTCCACTGCACCTGATATACTTCCTTCTTATTTGCATTACTTCGTAGCAAACCCCAGACACTATGTCATTCACATACCTTTATTATGTATCTTTGAAAGATCAGAGCTGTTAAAAAAAAAAACCCAGGATACCTTTTTCACACCTAAAAAATTAACAGTAGTTCCATAATATCATCAAGGGCCCAGGGGCTATTCTGATTTTTAGTTGATTTGTAAGTGTTTTATGCACTTAACTCATTTTTACAGTTCGTTTGAATCAAGGTGCAAATACAGTCGCACTGTAACTTAGTGATGCACCAGCTCTCGTCGAATCTCCACACCCTGCCCCTAGGACGCCTTCCCTTCCGGTCCCACACAACCTGGATTCACCCGTGCTTTGCTAAGTCAGGGCCTCCATGGCATTTCATGAGGATGAGGACCCTGAGTCCTTCCGTCCTTCAGCTCTGTCTTTCTACTGGCCTCTCCCTCCGAGCGTCGGCAGGGTGGCTGCGGGCTCTCCCTCCTCCCAATTCCATGTGGGATCGTCTCTCTTTCGGGTGTGTGGGGGGGTCCTGCGAGAGTTCTGAGATTCACGGGGATGTGGTCCATTCACATCACATGCTTACCCTTGAACCCGGCACAGTGGCCCCAGCACAGCCGACTGGCTTATGTGTGGATGCCGTCACCTGCCCCGAGCACTGGGCTGAGTGGGAGCGGTGGGTCCACACACAAAACAGCATCTTTTCCCAGAAAATGGGGACAGAATTCACGGAAAACAAATACCCATTGTCCTTGGCATCCTTCCACTATCTTTCTTTGGGACCAGATCTTTGCCTTCACCCTTTTCTTAGGTTATATAGACAGAACGTCAGGCGAGGACCATGGCCGCAGGGCCTGGACCGCCCGGGAGCGCCCTCGCCTCCCCGGGACCCACAGAGGGAAGCCCCGTCCCTGCTCTCTCCCCGGAGCGGGGGATGCCTCGTTGCTGGGTTATTTTTGTTTCATTCAGGTGTGTCTAAATATTGACTCTCTCTGGAAGCAGTGGACGCTGAAACAACCTTCAGAATTATTGTCAATCACGTCAGGTTAAGAAAACCCGCGCGAGGAGGGAGTAAACCCCGTGGAGGGGGAGGGCACAGGGAGGAAGAGGAAAGGTGTAGCCTGGCCGCAGGGCTCCTTCGTCGGGTGGACTCCGGAGCCCGGAACAGCGAGGCTGGTGGACCCCGCAGGGACAGGAGGCTGGCTCTCAGTGAGCTGCAGCGGAGTGGGGTCGTTAGGGGAAAGGCCGCAGCAGCTTTAGCTTCTCTCTGCCGCCAGGTCCCAGGCCGGTGGGGGCACAGCAGCACGCCCGAGCCCCTGCTTGGTGCAGGCAAAGGTGCATTTGCATCCTGCAACAGCTTCCTGTTGGGGGTATTACAACCCCCTGCTGTGTTTTTACACAGCCCCAGCCGGTGGGGGGGGGGCATTTACTATTCCATGTTAACAGAAGAAATCGGGGTTCAGAGACAGGTACACGTCCCTCATTCATCCAGCGAATGTTTGCCGAGCGCTCTTCACGGGCCGGGCGCTGGGGAATGTGCAGGAGAGGGGCCAGGCCCAAATCCCTGCTCTGGTGGAGCTTAAAACCCCGTTGGGGGAGGATTCAGACGGACGGGAAACAGGGCAGCCGCTCCAGCCTGATGCGGTCACGGGTGCATCACGCAGTGTGGGGCTGCGATGGTGAGCGCAGTGGGGGCCCCTCAGGCTGGGGGACGTGGGAGCTGAGGCCCCAGTCAGGGCCGGTGCTCAAAGCCTGCCCTCATCAGCCCTTCCTGGGAAGGGGTCCGCCGGGCGGATGGGAGAGAAGGATCCATGTTGGGTCTGTCTGGGGGGTGGAGAGGCCACGTGTGGCTCAGCAAGGAAGGGAGGTCTCTCTGGTGAGAGCAGAGACGAGCAGACAGAGGGCCATGTGTCTGGAGTGACCCCAGGTGGGGAGACAAGCAGGTGGCCTGGCTTCCGTGTCCAGGACCTGCTCTTTTGGTGGCCGGGTCTGGCTCCAGCCAACCAGCCAGTGAGGGGGATCTGCTGTCTCCCATTGCGGCTGTGGTCAGCCTTTTGAGCAGGTAGCTCGTCACTTCGCTGGGCTGTCCTGAGTCTTGTAGGGCATTTACTTAGAAGCCCTATGCCACGAAATGTTCTCTGGTCGCTGTGACAGCCCCAAACTACCCTCCAAACTATCCCATGTTCACATGAAAATTCCTCCAAATGGAGGGGTGCGGCAGAGAGCCAGGTTGAGGGGTGTATTGATTAAGACGCTGTTCTGGTTCTCTATTGCCGAATTACAAACGACCCCATGCTTAGTGCATTGATAAAAACAGCACGTATTTTGTCCCCGTGTCTCTGACCCGCTCAGCCTCTGCTGAGGCTGCCCGGAGTTGGGGGCAGGATGTGGGAAGGTTGAGTCACTCCGAGTGTGCAGGCTGGTGCCAGGAGCTCGGCCGGGGCTGTGGACAGACACCCTGTGTGGTCTCCGTGGCTCGGGCTTCCTCCCAGCACGGCGTCTGGATTCCAAGGTCAGGTGCCCCAGGCGACGGCCAAGCCAGGCTGAAGGGTCTCTTCTAAGTGGACTTCAGAGGTCATGAAGCGTCCCTTCGGCTCCATTCTGTTTGTTAGAAGTGAGCCACTGAGCCTCGCCCATAAGCAAGACAAGGAAGTAGTTCCCACTTTTCGAGGGGAGGAATATTGAAACATAGGTAGACCTGTATTAAACCCATCACAAGTAAATACAGGTAAATCCCCAAATCCCAGTGCCCACGTACAATTAAGACGCAGTGCCCCTGTCACAGTGCCATGCGAGGCTGTGTGGTGTGAGTCTTTGCAACACCCTTTCATCCAGAGAGCCAGGCCCCCACCCCGTCTCCTGTGTGTCTCCTCTGCGCTCTCGGGGGCCCTCTCCAGCCCTCAGAATTCTGCACGGACATCCCTTCTGCTCACCTTGCACGGACGAAACGCGGCCCCATGGCATACTTTACAGCAGGGGAGTGGAAGGCACAGCCTCTCTGGGTGTCCTTGTAGCGGATTGAAGATGGTGGCAAACACTCTGAGACTTGCGTCGAGACGTGGGATCTGTCCCCCTTCCCCCTGAATCTGGGCTGGGCTGTGTTTGCCTTGACCAAAGGAATAGAGTGGAATGGATGCTAAGGAACAGAGAAGGCGGCTTCTGTGGGTCTTGTCAGAGCCCCACGCCACCCGGTTAGAAGGCCACCTGCTTTGAGATCGCCGTGTTGTGAGGAAGACTAGGAATGAGCGAGACGCTCATCCAGACCCAGCTAGCGACACGGTCTCAGCCGGGCCTTGAAATACTGACCCCCCAACACACATACACACGAAAGACAGGAATGATAACAGGGATGTTTGGAGCCACTGAGATTCGGGGTCGTTAGCTACTGAGCAGTAGGTGACTGACACAGCACGGAAGGAGAGGGTGCGGACGGCGGTGAGGCTTGGTATGCTCTCCCCCTGTCACCCGGCTGCCGCTGTGGAGGGAGCACCCACACGAGGCCGTCGGTTCCCCTGGGAAGCGGCAGTGAGCCTGGCCCGTGGCCTTCGCCAACGACAAGGTGTAAATCCCGCCCCCCCCAGCCCCCACACCGGCTGATTCCGAGCGACCAACGTGGCATCGGTAGATGTGGATTTCAGAAGGAAAGTGTACATTTGGCCCTCACAAGCCCCTGAGCCAGCTCCAGGACCACCTGCCTCTGAATCAGAAGCTTCCTGAAAATAGTCACCTCGTGTTCAACACTCAGGGACTCCTACATTTTGGTTTGGTTACTGTTTGTTAATCGAGGAATGCCCAGTTTCCAGCGGACGCGGCCGGGAGGCAGGAGGGAACTAGCACACAAAGGAAGTTGTCTGCTCAGAAGCTTTCGGTATCTTCCCATCTGCCCGTGACTCACAGACAGAATCCTCCAAGTGGCCTGCACCAGGGGCCCCTGCTACCTCTTTGACTCCATTGGACTTACTTGACCCCAGCCAGGCCGGCCTCCTGGCATCCCTGTAACATCCAGGCATGATGCTGCCTGAGGACCTTTGCACTCGCTGCAGCTCCTTCTGGGTAGAATGCTCTACCTTCAGATACTACATGGCTTCCTCCCTTTCTTCAAAGCTTTGCAAAAGTGTGACCTCGGGAAGATTCTTCCTAAAACCCTATATTTAAAATAGCAGGCTCTCTGTCCTTGCCCTACAACCCAGCTTAAGTGTCCCGCTCAACGCAGTGTGATGACTGTGTCTGCCGATGTAGCAGCTAGACCTTTGCACTACAGGGGTTATCGTTCGAAAGCTCGCTGTGCACCCTGGCCTCCACTCGGGGTGGAGAATGCAGGTGCCCGGAAGCTAGGGGCTCACCTCTGCTTGCAAGAGTGAAGGTTGAAACCCGGTTTCAAGGGTCTACGCTTCCTTCCTGTCTGTTTTAATCACCTCCCACTCAGCACACTGGCGAGGCAGGGACTCGCGCCCCAGGACGTGGGGGTGACTGAACTCTTGACCATTGATGTCGGAGTGATGAGCCCCACAGCAGTTCGTTGGCTGTGTGCACTTACGTCCGGGGAGGGAGGATGCCGGGGGCCGATCTGGGCCTGCGGGGGCTGGGATGGGGAGCATGGACCAGCAGGGGCTGAGGGGAAGCAGGCTTCCGAGTAAGCGGGGGTGGGTGCGCTGGGCCCCGGGGGGCGGGGTGTGTGTGTGATCGGTCTGCCCGAACAGCGCCGTGGACGGGCAGACAGCTGAACCCCGCCGCTCCGGGTGAGCAGGACCTGCTCCTGGTCCCCATGCTACCACCTCATTTGGCCTGGGGACCTGATCTGTGGGAGCAGAGCCAGGGAGGAGCTTTCAGTGAGGACTCTCGAGGCCCCTCTGGTTTGCCTCTGATGCCCAGGCAGCACATGGTATTGGGCCTGACATCAAACCAGGCCGCCCCCTTGCCACGTGTACTGGGTGATGCCCCTCCCCCTCTCCCCCAGCACGGGCTTACCGTCTCCTTCTGGAATACTCAGCCAGGTCCCCGTCCCTGGGGAGGATCCTGCTGTAGTTGCTCTGTGTATCATCTTGCACACGAAAACGCACTCTGGTGAGTGTGACTCTGCGTCTGGTGTCCAATAGAGTTCTTACAACAGCCTCGTGGAGCCCATCTTGCTGGTTGACTCATTTTACAGGAGAGGAAATGGAGTGTCAGGGAGTTTAAATAGCTCCCCGCGGGCACGTGACCAGCAGGGGGCGGGAGGGGACCCGGGGCCTCCCCTCCCCCCACCTGTGACCCAGCCCCTCCCCTGCAGCTGCACCTGCCACGTGGGGATCAGCCCCCCGGGGAGCATCCGGCTGTATCCAGAGTTCCATCCCTTGCCACATTCAGAGACTGAACCCCAAACATGCTTGAAATCGAGATGTTTCCATTCAAATCAGATTCCCCATGTCGGTTGTCCGCTGGGAACCTGGCAAACCAGGTTTAGCTTCACTGAGAGATGACTGAAGCCATCACTCAACCTGTAACTGAGTCTCGGCCTGGCCTGGGAATTGTCTGATTGTGTCCCCCCTGGTCGGGGTCTCTCTTCTGCAGAACTTTCCACGTGGAAGCTGGGGCCTGCACTCGAGTCAGGCTCCTGCCGTGTGCGTCGGGTGGTGTGGTGAGGGCCCACACAGCTCTGTCCCTGCCTGGGTGGTGGGCAGGCTGTGGTCGGAGCCCCTGCCACACTCAAGGGGTAGGCACGTGGCCGGGGCCTCAAATGACAGCAAGATGTGTGCACCCGATCGTTGCCCGGCCCGTGGAATGCCCACTGTGTGCCAGACCCCTGTGCAAACTCTGCCACGTGTCAACTCCCTGAATCCTCGCATGGACCCTGGGTGGTAGAGCCGTTGATGAGACACCTCTTCAGATGGAGAAACTGAGGCGTAGGGTGTCAGCATGGCCTGCACCCTTCCTGTGTCTGAGCCCTGTGTGTCTTCCTGGGGGGACCTCCCTGTGTGGGGAGCGCCCTCTGCCTTCCCTCCCCTTGTAGGGGAGACCGATTCCAGGTCTCTGGGTGGTCCACGGAGGAAGGTTGAGGATGCCCGGGACCTCTCTGGACGGGGCGACCCCTGAAGGGAAACTGACTGACGGTTACCCCGCCAGATGCCTGGCCATTCAGAGCTCCCCATCCTGCAGCTCGAACACGCTGGCCCCCAGGGCGCAAGTCAGGGTGGCGAGGGGCTGGTTCCTCCTGGAGGCCCCAAGGGGATGCGTCCTTGCTTCTTCCAGCTTCCAGAAGTTGCAGGCTGCAGGCATCCCTCGGGTCTGTGGTCCACTCCGTCTTCTCTCTGCCACCTTCTGTACGGTCCGTGCCGTCTGCCTCCCTCTCAGAAGCATCCAGCCCCCACAGCCCAGGATCATCTCCCTAACAGGCTTAATTCAGTTCCGTCTACCAGGTAAAGTGACAGAGGCCCAGGCTCCAGGGATTCGGTGTGGACCTCCTGGGGGCCCTTGTTCGGTGGAGACCACTCATCTTTTGCCGTAATGTGGTGCGGGGCCGCGGGGCGCCTTCTTGTCTTGCCTTGGAGGACGATGTGAGTGAGAAACCAGCCTGTGCCTTGGCAAGCCGCTGAGATTGGAGGGTCTGTTACCCCGGCGGAGGACTCAGTGATGTGCCCTCGCGTCTCGGAAATCCAGACCGCTCGAGGCCGGAGCCGCGTGTCTGGGGGCCAGGGGGCAACAGACGAGCACACATGGTGTGCACGGATGTGAGGGGCTTGCAGAAGTGATGGGTAAACCTTTATGGCTGCAAAGGAGGGTCTGGGTCACGTTTATCCTTCTCAAAGGACAGTAGGGCTCGGCTATGCTCTGGACTCCATGTGACATGAGCTCAGCACGTAGTAGATCGCTTTGCACCAGTATCCGGTATTTCTACCCCCCACCCTTCCTTGCTGCAGGCCTGCCCCACTCTGCCGTACTCACAGCCATGAGATTTCTTCTTTACCTTCCATGAGAAAGGACAATTTCCTTCCTCGAATAATTACACCTCCATCCGATATCTAATTCCCTTGATTGCCGTATTGAGGACACTTTTCTTCCTTGCCTCAAAGGAATCCCCATGCCTTTGCTTGCTGACGAATCACCTGGCAAGCCACAACTTCTGAGAACTGCTACCCGGGGTCCTCCCCCACCCCCCATAATTATTTCCCCGATACTACAAGATCCCTAATTACCTCTCAATCGACTGCTCTCCCCGGGGGCTGGTTGCTGCTAAGGTTAAGCCCAAGGCTGATGGGAAATTCAATCTGATTCACACACTCCCCAGCCCAGCTGAGGACGTCAATAGATAAGAAGGTGTCACTGTTTAGGTACTTAAGTTAAACAGCAGAGAAGTCTTTGGACATCTGATCCAAGCGGCCAAATGGTGGTCAGGAAGAGTGATCCATACTCATGAGTCTGGGAGGCAGAAAAAAAGGAGTTTTCAGCCTTAAAATGAGACTCAGCAGAACCCATCCCTGAATGGCTCTGCCAGGACGTTTTCTCCCTTGTTACTCTTCCCCTTTGGATGGCAGCTCAGCCCCGACTGCCCACAGGAGCCCCGCAAGCCATGCACCTGCCTTCCTCCTGTGCCGAAGGAACCTGCGGTTCCTGGGTTAATGCTCGCCCTCCCCGCAGGGCCGTCCGCTTCCCAAAACCAGTCGTTGAGAATCCTGTCTGGCTCCACAGGGGCTGGTCTGGGAATGAGGATAGGAAACCCTTCTAGAAGAAGGTCACCTGGGACTACTCGGAGGCGTCAGGAAAGGCTCCTGTATTTAAAAAGAGAAAGATGCACAACAACCAGCCTTTCATCCCCTCACCTGCCGTGTCCCTTGGCAATGCCGGGGAACTTGGCTGCCATCTTGAAACCCTGGAGCGGGCTTTCTGAGGCAACATCCACACCCTGAACGGGAAGGTGGAAAGAACCTCGTTCCTCACGGGCACTGCTGATCATCTGAGTCGAGAATTCTATAAACTCCCCAAGCTCCGGGCTTCTGATGTACGAATAGATGCAGGAATCCGTGTTTCTCTTGTTGAAGCTGCTTGGAGGTGGGGAGTCCTGCAGGAACCCCAAATGTGGGTCCCTGGGCTGGACGGGACGCCCTCCTCTGAAATTTCTTGGTGTGCTGTGAGCCAGTTTGGACACGCTGGAAGGCGACCTTTACGTGCCCGGTCTGTTCTGCTCAGCTGAATACCCCTGGGAGCAGGTGACGTGGCACCCACTTCCCCACTTCTCCAGTCCCAGGGAACAACTCTGGGCGTAGATAGCACAGAGCGCAATTCATTTTGGGGAAGATCTGACCGCTTGAGTATGATGACTGCACCCTTCAGGGCCACAGAACTTAGTGGCATCAACAGCCATTGGTTATGTTCCCGGGTTTTGTGGGTCAGGAATTCAGACAGATCATCTCTGCTCCATGACGTCCGGAGCCTCAGCTGGAAGACTCAAGGCCAGGGGCTGCAGTCTTCTAAAGGGTCCTTCACTTAGGGGCCTGAGGGCTAATGCCGGCCGTTGGCTGTGAGCGTCCGACCACTCACGTGGTCTCTCCGTGAAGTATCTCCCTCTGTGTGGTCTCTCCGTGCGGGTCCGTCCCTGTGGGGCCATCCCCATGGGACCAGTCTGAGCTTCCTGCAGCAGGGTGAAACAGTTGTCTTCCTCCCGAGTGAGCATCGCCCACAGACCCAGCCGGGCAGGAACTGTGTTCGTTTCAAGACCCACGTTTGCATTCACATAACATCTCTTCTGCTACACGTTATTGGTGGAGCAATCATTGGGTCCCATCAAGATCCAGGAGGAGGGAACTTGGTCCACCTCTCCGAGAAGAGAGCATCTGCCCCCTTGTAAGAACAGGTGGGATACGGAGGCTGGGTGGTTGTTCAGGAAGGTACGGCTTTGCTGTACGGACTTAGCCAGGTACCCCCTAGTGAATGCATTCAGCTCTGCATCCATCCTTGTGCACCCAGGGCCTTGTCGGGGTCTAGCACAGGCCCTGATCCGGTCTTTTCAGGGGGCCTTACAGTTTGTCAAATGTTTCCCTCCCTGGAGGCAGTCCAAGCGCTCAGTGACAGAGTTGGTTAAACACAGGCTAGCTCTCCCATACAGTGTCCTGTTAGGCAGCTGTTAAACGGAATGAACTTTGTGTTCAAAAATGAAAGATCACCAACCTATAGATTAAATGACTAAAAAAAATGATGTATAAAAAGGTAGTGGCCAGACTTAAGGAGAAGATGGAATTATAATTGTGCGGGGACCACATGGAAGGCTTCTGGGTTGGATGGTACACGTGGTGCTTACAAGGGCGATCCTCTTATAATAACTTACTGATGATAAATATAGTACTTTGTATATGTTCTAATCTAATAATAAATAATACATTGTTTTTTTCAACTTTCTGCATTTGTGTTGTATTTAATTATAAAAACTGGAGCACCTGGGTGGCTCAGTTGTTAAGCGTCTGCCTTCGGCTCAGGTCATGGTCCCAGGGTCCTGGGATCGAGCCCCACATCAGGCTCTCTGCTCCGCGGGAAGCCTGCTTCTCCCTCCCCGACTCCCCCTGCTTGTGTTCCCTCTCTCGCTGTCTCTCTCTCTGTCAAATAAATAAATAAAATCTTTAAAATAAAACGATTAAACTAAAAAAAGGCCAAAACACTTTGGCAGACCCTTGAACAGTCGAACAGAGTTACCCATGACCCAGCAATTCCACTCCTAGGAATACACCCAAGAGATGGGAGACAGGCGTTCAAACGAAAACTTGTACACAGATATTCACAACAGCCGGAAGGAGGCAACAGCCCAAATGTCCATCAGCGGATGAATGGATAAATAAAATGTGGCGCATCCACGTACGGGGCTGGTATTCAGCCATAACAAGGGATGGGACACTGAGACATATGACAGCGTGGATGAACTTGAAAGCATGATGCTGAGGGAAGGAAACCAGACGCCGCAGTGGCCACGCTGTTTGCTTCCACGGATATGACATGTCCAGAGCAGATGAATCCACAGGGACAGGAAGCAGACTGCTGGGGGCTGGGGGCTGGGGGAGGGGGCAATGAGAAAGACTCAGGGCTTCTTTCCTGGAGGATGAGATTGATCTGGAACTAGATGGAGGGCGTGGTGTCTCTCGTGGACCCTCTCGTGGTAGGCAGCCGTAACGGTGCATGAGGGGGACAGCCACAGGCTCCCGCTAACTACACCACGAAGCCGGGCGGATCCGTCTCCCAGACCCACAGCTCTGTGGTTTGGGGGAGCAGAACAGGTGCCTTCTCCGTGGGCCCCTGGAGTACCGGCCAACGAGAGCCACGGCCGTCCCCATCCCTCTGTGTCCTCGCGGATGACAACCGCGTGCTCGGGGTCGCTGGCCGGCAGCAGTCCCCTAGGAGGGCAGGGCGGCCACAGAATTCACGTTACTTGTCAGGATCTAGGTCTTTCATCTTGCGGGATCCTTTCCTTAAAAGGATGCCCACGCAGTCCACATGATGAGTGGGGACCCAGCGCTCGACCTCGGGCCGTCCAGATTTTAACTGAGGTCCTCCGTGACTGCCCTCGGTGGAAGGTCATCTGACAGCCGACGAAATGCGTCTGTTGGCTGTGACATTGGGAACCTATGGTCAGCTAGGGAGGGGCGCGTGTGCGAGTCTATGTGCCCGTGTGTGGGTGCGTGTGTCTACACATGGATGGGCATCTCTGAGTCCACACGGACCCACGTGTGTCGATATGTGCATGTATGTGCATGTCTCTGTCCAAATATGCATGCTTGTTCCGTGTGAGTTCATGTGTGTGCGTGTGTGTAGGGGCCGTGACTGTGAGGTTTGCATGTGTTATATGTGCATGTGTGTGCACCGATCAACTGAATTGCCCCCGTGGGGAGAAAACCTCAGGAAATTATCATTTCCTGGGATATCTAAAGTCATCCAAGTTCCTCTTTCCATTGTAGGTAATTAAATGACCTCCCAGAGACTCGATGAGTCCTTCATTGTCCTTGACCAAAGGGGGGAAAAGAAACCCATCCCTCCGAAATATTAACAACGTCTTTTGTCACTTCAAACCAAATGGCTTTATAATAAAAAAATAAAATTACTTTATCGCATGCAGACCTCCTGTTATTCACTTTCATCACTCAAAAAATTTTATATGCTCCTAACATATGGAAAGCGGACATCAATGGCCCATAATCCTTTAAAATGAGAAATCATATATTTTCTCTCCTATGATAAAAAGGCTCGGCTCTGTGAGGACAGTGGAGCGTGCGGGCGGCTTTCCTATATCTGTTGTGCTGAAGGTCACTCGCTACAGGTGAAGAAACATGCTGTCCCAGGAAAGGGAGCTAAGCCTGGAGGTGGGAGCCCCCATGGCAGGTGGCAGGTGCAGAAAGACGTCCTCCGCAGCCTTGGTCTCTCGCACCCCTGCTACCTGGACCGGCCCCGGGGGGCCATCTCCCTTCTCCCTGGTTTGTTGTGAGAAGTTTGACCACTTTTTTAAAACAATGGAATGACATAGGGTGTTTGTTCCCAGGGCTGCCCTAACACAGGGCCACCTCGGAATGGCAGTTCTGGCGGCGAATGTCCAAAATGGTTGGCGTCCATCTCGGGCTGTAGACACATCACACCCCTCCCATAGCCACGTGGCATCTTCCTGTGTCTGATTCTCCCTCTTATCAGAACGTCAGTCATTTGGTGAGATATCCGCCCCCCATCCAGTGGGACCTCATCTTCATGAGATGACAGCTATCGAGATCCTGTTTGCAAACAAGGTCATGATCTGAGGGTCCAGGGGCACATGCATTTAGGGGGCACGATGTTCGACCCAGGACATACAATGGGAATTCTGCAGACGGCACATGAGGCAAAAATCATGCGCAGTCACAACGACCCTTAAAAGCCCCTTGGGAAGCACGCAGAGAAGTCATGTGCAGCTCTCTGTTTATGGGGGGAAAAACTCTATTTCTGAGACCCCAGTGGACTCCCTGTAACGGTCAGGGCCCAGAGCTGCGTCACACGCCCGCCCCCCACCCCCCAACAAGTTTTTGGCGAAAGGACAAGCATTCTGTGCTTGGCCTGGACCAGTCGTGATTCATCCCCGGAGACGAGCCACCGCATGGCTTTGTACGTTAGCATAGAAGAAACAGGGATAACCACTGAGAGGGGACCAGACGCCGCCACAGAGGGGACACGCGCTTCACCAGGTGCTGCCGAACTGCTCTCCAGACTCCACGAGCGGATCTGTGCTGCTGGGGAAATTGCTTGCAGAAGTGGCCTCCATTCTCTGCCATCCTTCTTGCAATGTGAGTTTGCTGCCCCTGTACAAAGAGGGGGAGTCCACGGCCCTCACGCGTGGGACATACGTATGACGAGCGAAGAGGCATGGGCACCTGCTCCAGCACAGACGGCGCTGAACGGGAGGAGCCCCCCCACACACGGCCGCCTGCAGTAGGCTTCCGCTTGTGGGACGCGTCCAGAGTAAGTAAATCCAGGGACAGAAAGGACATCAGCGGGTGCACAGGGAATTGCAAGGTGAAGGGGTGAGGCTGAGGGGGACGTGTTTCTCTGGGGAGTCATGAGGATGTGCCACAGTGGATTGTCATGACAGCAGTGTAACAGCGGACATACTAGAAGCCGCGGAAATGTACACTTTGATGCGCGAATTGGACGGCATCTGAGTGATACCTTGGTAGGACCGTTAAAAGAGAGTCTATGCGTTCAATTCAGGGCTAATTTCGTAATTTGCCGTGGCCCAGAGGACAGAGCAGAGGTGAGGCCCTGTCAGGTCCAAGGCCTCCAGGAGCCTCACACAAGGCGGGCGCTTCCCGCTCAAGCCGCGCCCCGTGTGGTGGGAGACGGGCACCGTCCAGCCACCCCCTTGCCCAGGCGACAGCAGGCTAGCCAGCAGACATGTGGGTGAGGCCGTCCTAGGTCAGCAGCCCTCAGCCCCCTCTCCAGCTGGCCACAGACCCACCAGCCAGGATCAGCCAAACCCCCAGCCGATGCACAAACTCAGAATCCATAACAAGCAATTGCTAAGTCGCATCTTCTTGGGGCAGCATATTGCTCAACTTTGACATATGGCCACAAATTGTGATTTAACTGTAATGAGCTTTATTGAGATATGAGCACCTATACCACAATTCACCTTTTTTTAAAGTGTGAGCTCAGTGGCGTTTGGTACGTGCCCAGAGTTGTGTGTCCATCGGCACGATTGATGTTAGGACATCTCGTCATCGAAGAAAGAGACTTGGCACCCGCTAGCAGTGACCCTACCCCTCACCGCGTCTCCCCCTCCCCACCCTCTGGCACCCACCAGTCTGCTCTCTGTCTCTATTGGTCTGCCCCTCCTGGACATTTCACATCAATGGAATCATTCAGTTCATGGCCTTTTGCCACTTTGAGTTGGCATAATGTTTTCAACGTTCTTCCACCTTGTGAGCATGGCATCATGGCTCTTTATTCAAAGTACTCTTCATTTGCCTCCATATTAACGATCTATGTTTCTCTAGTAAAATGTAAGACCTGCGACCTCGGGGAGTTTGCTTCTCTCATTAACCGCACCCCCTCCACTGCCTATAGGACTGAGCTTTGCACGCAGGGCACCTCTTGAACGAATGAGGGGACTAACGGGGAGATTCAGAGACACGGCGAGTGGATATTTAACGAACCTGAACAGGCTCTGAGTTACAAGCTTGCCTGGGCCAGGGCGCATCTCAGGAGGCCACGGTCACATGGCGGCCCCAGCCACGCGTCCCAGCAAACCAAGGTGCTGGCTGCTTCCTCCTCGAATCGGAGACATTTCGGTTCCAGTCCTTTGCAAAGCCACGCTCTTTCCATGGTTGAGTGACAACCACAAAACCTTTCTTCCTTTGCTTCCGGCAACGTCCACAAATTGGCAGTGGAGGACGAGGGCAGTCTCCTTATCTGGTAAGGAGACTAGTGTTGCCTGGGGTGCAAAATGTTCCCCAGCTGCCCTCGCCTCCGGTCCATGCAGGAGGGCGCTCACCGAGCGATGGTCCTCCTGGTCCTACCTGCGCATTTTACCGTAATGCCAGGGCCCCGGGTGGGAATGGGTTACAAGGTTATTTAGACCTGCTTCGCCATAAACCTTGACAAAGTCTTTCGTTTTTTAAAGAAAAAAAAAATGTCCTTCATTTTGGAAACTCGCCATCGGCGGTCGTGGGGCCAAGCCTGTAAACAGTTTCTGCTGCTACCTCGTCTGTTCTCCCCGCCGTGTGATTGGACAAATCTTTATTGACGTTGTTTTATCAAGCCGGGGAAGACAGAGAGATCCAGCTGCAAATCACCTGGATAAAACCCTTGTTGCACGATGTAATCACATCTGAACCTACATCGGGGCCACAGGGTTGGTGTCGGCTGGCGGAACGTTCTGGACTCTTCCCAGCTCTGAGTATATCTGTGAAGGTCAGAGCCGGTCTGCTGAGAGCATGAGTCTGTTGAAGGGCAGACATGTGGGGAGAGGAATAATTTTCAGACCTCTGGAGAACCATCCGGCATCCCAGCGCTGAGGCCTCACCTGCACTGTGACTCGCCCAGCGCGCACACCTAACTCACGCCTATAAAAAGCCTGTAAGGAGCCAGGGCAAAGGAGAAAGATGGGGGTGTGGTATTTGGGTGAAGAGAGTCGCACTCAGGACCGACCCCCCTGGGGAGGTGGGGAGGGGGACTAGGAGATGGGCCGACACCCCAGGTGTGTGACTTCCTCTGAACCTCACAGTCGCTCGGCAAGGGGGCTCGGGGGCGTGCGGCCCCGCTGAGGACGCCGAGTGCAGGCAGGCCAAGAGCTGGGCTCCTCCCTCCGACCATGCTGGGGGCTACCTCTGCTTACTGGTGAGCAGTGGCACCAGAATGAGTCCGTACATAGCACCTGGGTCACGGTCGACTTTGTTCCACAGGTTTAAATCAACGGGACCCTAAAAGCCTAGGTCCCATTTAGGGAAGGCAGTTGTTCCTTATCACTGCTGTAACAAATCACCACAAATGTAAGTGGCTTAAAAAACACGCACTCATTGTTTTACAGTTCTGTAGGCCTGAAGTCTGAAACGAGACTCCCGGGGCTGAAAATCAAGGGGTCAGCCTGGCCGTGTTCTTTCGGGAGGCCCTGGGTAGGCTTCTCTTCCTGTCTTTTCCAGCCTCCCCAGGATGCTGGCAGTCCTTGGCCCACAGGATCATCGGCGGGTGTCCTGGATCACATCTGCAAAGTTCCCTTTTGTCACGGATGTAATATATTTGCAAGTTCCCGAGTCCGGGGCAAGGATGTTGTTGATCTGCTCATCTCAGGGGAATTCTCCCAACATGGGCCTCATTTTCGCATTTTAGGAGGCAGAGCCCAAGTCCCCAGGCTCCCACCGCCTGTCTCGCTGCAAGGAAGCTGCTTCTCAGGGAGGAACGGCAGCCTCCCAGAAGAGCTACATGCGTTGCTACAGTTGTAGGATTGCTAAAGTAGGCAGCCAGACCTGAGGGACCAGAGCCGGGCATATCCACTCATGACCCAGGAAACAGAGTGCCCATTCTCCTGCCCTAGGCCTCACGAGGCTGGCGGACACACACACACACACACACACACACACACACACACACACACACACACACACACAGTGGGCCGCACCACAGCTAAGAAACACAGGGCCAAGACCAGACCCAGAGCCTTTGGCAGCTCGTGTGGGGAACCAGCAGGGAATGAGCAGAGGTAGCACGCATGGGGAGTGAGCATGCAAGGTCCCTCCAAGGGCACCTTGACCTTCTCCACTGCTCATATGATTAGCTGCTGAGACTGCCCAGGGTTGGGATGATGATCCTTGCAGCAAAGACACAGAAAGATGCTCCGGGACCAGGGCAGTGCTTCTCCCAACACAGGCCTGGGCTCCGCCTGATCCAGTGAGATCCACCTGGATATGACTTGAGCCCCAAGGCGAGCAATGCAAAGAAACTTAGCCTCTCCGCTGCCGTGTTTGTCGGCCCCGGTGGCTGGAGTGGGGGCGAGCTGTTGGCGGTGGGAGAGGCCCCTCTCGGTGACGTAGGGCAAGTTCCTGGGGCAGACGTGGAATCACCGAGGGGAGCGGATGTTTGCACCTGTGCCGGGGGCCTTCTCCGGGGCTCGGCGGGTCAGCGACGGGACAGTTTGTCCGGCTGGCTGGCTCTGCCGTGTGATGTTGGGCGTGGTTCCTGGGAACGTGGCTTCCATGCTGGTTCTCCAGCCCTGCAAGGATTCTGTGAGCTCCCCACAGCCTTGAAAGAAACTTTTTTGATCTCAATAAGTTAGAGTCAGCTTCTGGTAATGACGACTAAGAAACTTGATCTTCACGAAAGGTATTCTTAAAGTATGACGTTTCTCTTGTTCTGTTATCATGTGGCACTCTAGAGACTGAGCCATCTGGGACCCCGGGATGTGCACACGTGTGTGCATGCGTGAGTGAGTGTGTGTATGTGGTGTAAATTTGGAACGGAATACCCTGAGAAGTTAGCCAAATCGTATACCATTTTGATCCCTGCAAACACGGTATAAAATGTGTCTCAACGTCCTGCTGATTGGGTAAATGAAACTGTCTTCCCGAACACACTCGTCTCCCTGGGGCAGGTGGACTCTTCTCCAAAATGGGCCATTTCCTCTGCTAACTCTTCTAAGCCGATGAGTGCGAGATGCAAACGGGAGTCAGAGAGTAGAACCTTATTATCATTTTCTGCCTCTGAACCAGGAAAATCCAGCCTTCAACGGCTATCGATTTACTTTCTGTTTGGAGAAGCTGTTATTTGCTCTGTTGACGACTGAACGTAACTGTGCAAGCAATGTCCGCGTTGCCCGGGTGAGTGCACGCAGAACTTCCCCTTGACCGACCCAGCAACACCCCAGAGCTGTCCGCCTCAAAACCCTAGATATTCATACAGTACCCAGAATCTCATATCTTTCCCAAGCACCTGGGCTGGCTTAGGGCTGGGGGCAAGACAGGGGAAGTGGAAAGAGAGATTTGCTGTTTTCTTAAACACAAGATGTCAAACCCACAAAAATAGGAACTGGGGCAAGAAGAAATGACAAAGCCTATGCTCCGTTGTGTTCAGCAACTGCTGGACGCTTTCTCCAGCTGCACCGCACTTTGCTAGAGCCTGTGTGCGGCGAGCCGGCACCGGAGTGGGGAGACGCACACGACTGAAATCGTCTCTGCCCTCTCCACTGCTGGGTGGGCAGAGGAAGGGAACACAGTGGGGCCATTCATGAGCCCCCGCGGGGTCGCAGGGGAACACTGTCCCCACCTCAGAAAGGCAGTGATTCTCCGAGCGCTGAGTTGTTTTGTCAAGCCATGCCGTTTTCATCTCTTCTCTGCTCAGGCCTGCATCCATACTCCCTCCTTCTGGTGACAAAACCATAGAACTTGGGGGGAGAGTGAGCCTGCTTTCGGTCTCTGCATTTTCATTGGCTCTGGAGGGAGGCATTTGACCCAGGCAAGCAGAGCATGTAATGCCCGGAGACACAGAGGTGGCTTGATATATAGACATGCCATGCAATGGTCTAAAGAGACCCGATTCTGAGTATTTTGTGTGAATGGTTCGCACAAACAACAGTTCTTAAAAACAAAACAAAACAAAACAAAAAACAGTTCTTTTCACTGGAGGCATGAGAGGTTACAAAGCAAGTCTGATGCTCCTGATGGCCATCCTTCTGCCTGCCTGGCCATGGGGTTAATCCAAGAGAGTGACAACAATCCTAGGGGGACCTCATAGGAGCACCTGGATCCAGCTCTGCCTGAAGCTTCCTAGACTTTTAATGCCAGCCAGCCACCCCCATATCCCTTTTTTCCTTAAACAATTTTGAGTTGGATTTCTTACTGCTTGGAACCCAGAGTCCTGCCTCCTCCTTAAATGATGTAACATTTCTCATTCTTTCTTTCCCCTCCTTTGTCTCCCTTTCTGGCTTGTTTTGCCCTCACATCTTCACATTCTGTTGTTCTTATCTGTCTCCCCTGACAGCTGCTTTTCCAGCCATCTGTGCGGAGCATCCCGATGTGGCCTTCAGGGTCATCGTGAACGAATCGGGCCTTGGTGCCTTATCACAGCATCAACACGAAGGCGTTCCTGGAGCTGACCCCGCACACAGCCTTTCCCAGTCCAAAGTTAGGCTTCACTTTCCAAGCTCAGACATCTCTTTCAAAAGCTGATTTTCCACATACGGGGGTATGGACTGAGGGGTCTCTGTAAAGTTTGGGGAATTTTTAACTTTGCAAATTCCCCAAGTTTAACCTTTGTCCTCGAGTTTGCACTTCCAAGGGACTGGGCATGGTTTGCACTCTCTCCGTTTCTAGGATTCTTACAAAACTGAATAATCAGTATATTATCTCAAAGCCTGTACTCAGGAGTGAACAGATTCTATCATTATTCCTGGCATCTGTACAATAAATGTCCTGCGGCAACGAAAATGCTCAGTTGGTCATCTCTCCTCCTTTCCACAGAAGAAAACCCCTAACAAAGCCCACAGAAACTGGCCTTGTTCCAGGCACCTTCTGGACAATACCCAGCTCCTCTTCTTATTCCCAGAAGAAGAGGAAAGAGAGGAATTTTGACCCTCTGTTTTGGGGCCGTGTCTATGAACATGGCAATGAACTTTTTCCTAAGCAAGGCACAATTTCACTTTGAACTAAAAGAGCTGGGGGGAATGTGCTCTTTTATGTGGACATCAGTTATGGAGGGAGCGGCTTCAGAATCATTAGAGTACATTAAAATTTTTATAAAATAAAAATCTGGACATCGTGGATGACAAGAACCTGAGTACGGGCCACCGAGCCTGAAAGGGGTTTCCATGGTAACCCCACTTTGCTACCGCTAACTGCCAGCAACCACAAATTGGAGGCTAGCTCTTGGGAATTAGACCCACCACTGACCAACATCCTGCTTTTGTGCCCTGCTCCTGAATCCGCTAGGCCCGACTCACAGGTGCTTTTTTTCAAGCACGCCTTCAGCAAGCACCATCCGTAACTCCCAGAACTGGGTGTGTTTGACTCACTTTTCTATTAACGTGGCTGGAAAAGGCAGCTTGAGAGGGTCCACCAACCGTCTTCCGGCCCCGCTCACCATCAGGATCAGAAAGATGAAACACGGCCGCCCAAAGGCCCGTGTTGGGTTGGTTGCTGTCGGCCTCATCCCCAACGTGTGTGGTGTCCCAACATAGGAGCATTAATGGAAGCCCACGTGCTGTGTGCAAAGGCATAAAAGTTACTAATCAGGCTAACTATGCAACAGAATGTCTTCCATCCCTTGCCCTGACACTCTGCCTTCATGACAACTCAGATGGCCAGGCTTGACTTGCAACTCCTTTGGCTCTTTGGAGTTGCATGCAGAAGATGTTAGAACAGGGAAAACAGCCTCTGACCCCCGGCCCGTGGTCCTCCAAATTCTTCTCCCTTCCCGTGTCTTTCTCTCACGACTGCACGCATGGGGACACCTGTCCTGCAGAAGCAAGACCTGAAAACTGCGGCCCCCGGGCATCTCTGGGCCAGGGCTGGGCACACAGGCTTCAGGTCCTCCCTTAGGAGGTTGGCCTCATGGTAGAGGCCCTTGCTGGCCTGGAAGTGTGGCTGGGGCTGGTGTGCAGGTGGTTCTGGGATCCAGGTACCAGAAGCATGGTCAGGAAGGAGGCCCCAAACTCCCGGTGGGCATAACCCGTGGGCCTCTGTATTAATTTCCAGCCCGAGATCAAAGTTTCGGCAAGTGCTTCTCCTGAGGCCCCTCTCGTTGGCTTGCAGGAGGCCGCCCTCTCCCTGTGTCTTCACCTGGCTGTCCCTCTGTGGGTGTGTACCCCCCAGTGTCCACATTTCCTCTTCTTCAAAGGCCACCAAGGAGATTGGATTAGGGCCCACCTTAAGAGCCTCATCGTAACTTAATCACCTTTGTAAAGGCCCTTCGTCCAAATACAGTGACATTCTGAGGGAAGGAGTGAGAGCTTCAGCATGAGTTTTGGGGGACACAGGTCAGCCCCTGACAGCCTCCTTCCCCGGGAGGGACACAGGTCTATAGCTGAATGAGGACCAAGGCCGTCGGAAGGGGAGGCCTACTGTGCCCGGGTGTAAGGGCCCCACTGCCCTTGCCACATGCCCATCATTCATGCTGCTGGTCCGCTCTCCCCACCTTTGTGACCACTTTCCACAGATGGATCATCGAAATGGTATTCTTAGATCCTACGTCCCACGGAACCTGACAGTATCTGCCCGTCACACTAGTTCAGGGACGAGCTTTGGTCTGTAGAAACCACAGAGCTTTCTTCCAAAGACCCCAGGTGGGAGCATGGCTACAATTTGACGGCATTTTGCCAATAGTAACGTCCATCCGACGGGGGCGTGGTCAGCCGTAGAAAAATCACTGAATCTATTGTTCGAGGAACCGTTCTCAGAACTAAAGAAGGGAAACAAACGTGAGCCGGTGATACTGATGGGAAAAGCAGATTTCCAGTGGTTTCCCAAAGAGTGTTTCTTCTTCCCCAGGGAGATGCAGAACACCATCATTTCTGAAGGAAGAACTCTTCTTGATTAATCAAAAGATTCAAAGTTCACAGTTTTGGGCCAAGCGTGTGCGGAACCGAGGCTGATTTCTCTCCTCTTGGGAGATAGCCAGGTTTGATCATTGGCTAAAATGGAAACATTAGCAAACAGTCAAATTTCCTTGTGTAGGCTCCCAGCAAAGTGGACGCTGGGGTGCGGACCCATGCTTGACTCGTCAGTCTGGCCAGCCAGGTGCCCTTGTCTAACACATCCCTCGGCATCCCATTTCCTCCAATCTTTCCTCCCACGGAAAAAGACAAAAGGATAGAATCTGCTGAACATGGATCCTCAGAGACAGTCCCCAGCCTGCATGTCTGAGGCCGACCTTGGAGGCTTCCGATCCACTCTCAACACAGTAATAAAGAACAAGTGAGTGTTTCCTCGTTGTAGCAATTTGGAGACTTGCTGATATTATCACCCTTTGTTGAGTACTTTGGAGCAAGCACCGGGCTCTCTTGCCTGCTTTAAAAATGAGAACATCTGGGGCACCTGGGGGGGGGCTCAGTCGTTGAGCGTCTGCCTTCGGCTCAGGTCAGGATCCTAGAGTCCCAGGATCGAGCCCCGCATCGGGCTCCCTGCTCCGCGGGAAGCCTGCTTCTCCCTCTCCCACTCCCCCTGCTCGTGTTCCCTCTCTCGCTGTGTCTCTCTCTGCCAAATAAATAAATAAAATCTTTTAAAAAATGAGAACATCTTCCCAGGGACACTGCTGATACATCGGCAACTGAGAATTAATCCATGATCCATGCATGGGTCCAAACATGCAGAAGAGCTATTAACAAAAAGCACTGTCCTTTTGCACCCAACCCAACCTTTGTCCGGTCTTCCTCCCTGAGGTGGTGACTTCTAACCATTTCTCATGTGAGCCATCGGTGACGATCCCCAGAGCCCTCCACCGTACCCCTGAGATTTCTTGTTTTACCAACTTCAGACGCTCCCTAGAAGCTCCCGGCTATTTGGACATCCCTTTGCCTCATTGCATGCCATCTTTCCCACCTTCTCCCTTAGGCTGTTGGCAGCCATGTAATTATTTTTCAATCTTTAGTTGGTTCTGTTTGTAACATTAAGTAATATACAGCCATCGCTACTTCTTGATCCAGCCACATCAAATTTTATATTGTCATGTCCCTACGACCAGACGGGAATGGAGGTGTTTTCCATCTCTCTTTGCCTTCTTCCGTCAGCCCACTTTTGGTTTGGTAACACAAAGTTCAGAAACATTTACTCTTAGGCAACCCTCATTACATAATATCTGCTTTAGCTGTAAGTTGATTTGAAATGTTGAAAAAGAGTACACAATTGTGCAAATTAAGATTTTCATTTCGCCATCATAGGGAGTCCTAGGATATAATTTTCCATTCTTCCCCTTCAATAAAATGGCTCACGGGTCCTCAACAAAATGACAGTTGTTTCATCGCAACACACACACACACACACACACACACACACAAAACCCCAGATTCTCTCCATTCCTCTTCCATCAGGAACCAGAAAATCCTTATTGCTCAACCCAGAGCCGTGTTTTTCTTGTACAGTTTATGGGTTTCTAGATTTCTCTAACTGCCTTCCCTTTTTTATTGAAAAGAAATATATGTCTTCATAATGTTGCTAGGATCTTCTGTTTTTTCCTCATTTCCATCTCTGGAAACGGAACCCTCCATGTTTCTTCTTGAAGACATTCTCCAGCAAGACATTGAGTCAATGCCTGGTTTGACTTGATACCTCCTAAGCCAATAGCAGAGATGGTGCTGTGTTCCTTCCAGTGGACGCCCGGGTCAGCTCAGCAGCTTCCTAGGGCCCAAGGCCTCTTTAGGGTTCCCGTCACTGTCCCCTCAGGTCACTTCTTCAGAAATGGGCGGGGCTTGGGGGGGCTTTCCATTTGAGGAAATGGCTTCATTGTTCACTCGTCCGTGCATGGCAGTTTGCCTAGGCATGAATGTTGACGTCCAAAATAATTTCCACGTAGACCTTTGAAATAATTATTGCACAATTTGGTGGCATTGAGCATTGCTGATGAGACATTTGCTGCAAACCTGATTCTTAATTCATTTACAGATGTTTTGTTTTGTTTTGTTTTCTCTTTTGGAACTTCTAGGATTTTCTTTTTGCCTGTCAAGTTCTTTAAATTTCCAAGCACCTCCTAGATGGGGGTGTTTTAAAAATGTGCTGTATCTACTTGAGGTGAATCTCTTATTCTAAAGATTCAAATCTCTCTATTGGGCTGGCAACTTTTCTTTAATTATTTTTCGATATTTTTCTTCCCTCCATTGTCTGGAGTGTCTCTTGAGCTCTCCATAGTTGCTGACTCGCTCTGGAGCCTACAAAAATCCCTGCATTATGTCTTCCAGCCATTCAACTTAATTTGTACTTTCAGCAATGCTACTTTTAAATTTCCAAGAGCACTTTTTTTTTGGTCATTATTAGTTTCTGATGGTTTCTTCACCATATTCTTGCGTTCTGGGTATGGCTGGTCTGAAATGTTAATGAGGGAGACTTGATTCAATCTTCTGTTCTCTGAAATATTTCTGTTTCCTACACGGCCAGTTGATCTGCTTGCCTGTATTTCTCGCTTCTCTTTGGCAATCCATTCCTATTTTGAAACATGTTATCCGCATTTGCAAAATTCACTAATTGCTCTGCAGACGGCTTGTAACATTTAAACACCGGTGTGGTTGCGTCGGTCTCGCCCCACGCCCCTCCAGCCCCGACTTGAAGCGACTTCAGTGAGACAATTCAGCAAAAGTCGCTGCCACTCTGGAGGATGACAGATGATGGACTATTTTCATTTGCAATCATTTGGCCATTTTTTTAGACGCTTATTGATTCTTTATGTTTCCTCTTTTGCCAGTTAGGAACCAGTCAATACATGAAAATGACGTCCACGTAGGGAAGAGACTGCTGAGAAGCTGAGAAGAGAAGACATTCTCTGGCACCTCTGAGTCCTTATCAGATACCATGCTCTCTCCGCGCCCCCGAGCCTGAATTGTCTGTGGCCCCCCTTCCTCCTTTCCCTCAGTGATAAGTAACAATTCACGGGAGGAGCCGCTCTACTCGCCTGGGAAGGGAGACACATTAGTCTAGCCCAACTGACTTCTGTGGAGCTGCAGAACAGGCCCAGCTAATGAGAAAAGAGAACTTTTGGTAGCGCTTCTCACTTCTCTGCTCCATCCTGGCCAGTGCGTTAGGAATTTCTACCTTTTTCATTAAACGGCTCCCAATGAAGACAATTCACCAAGCTACAGAGGCAGCTTTTTGGAAGTTATAAAGCACACAGGCGCAGGTTGAATCAGACAAAAAGCCCTCATTATTTGGGCGTGCTTAAAACGTTCAGCCCTGTGTGCACGGATTATGGTCAGCAGCAAATGCGATGTGTCTGCAGACGCCTGGGCTCTCGTCTGGGGCCCTGCCAACTCCCCAGAGGGAAGGCAGATTAACGAGGGAAAAACCAAGAAAAGTTTATTAACACAGGCATCACACCTACACATGGGAGAACTCAGTGACAAGTAACTCAAAGGGGTGGTTAGAAGTTGCCATAAAGCATCTTAACAAAAGGACAATAATTTTGTGTGGAAGTGACAAGACAAAGGGGTGGGCGTGAGCTTCCAGGGGCCCCTTATGGGAAGGTAACTATACGGAGGAAAGTGACGGGAGATCAGAGTGTTTGGGGAGGCTTATGCAGGTTCCCCTCGGTGCCATCTCTCGGCTGGTGAGAGTCCAAAGTTGTGTCCAGTGATGAAGAATCGCCTGTCCTTCCTGCTAGAGAAGGGGAGGGCAGAGGGTTGTTCTCACGATTGCTTCTTTTCAAATGCCTTCAGCTCAAGATAATTGGGGTGGCATACTCTGAACCCCTTCAAATACTACTGGGCCCTGGAATACGGTGAGTCCAAACTGAGATGTGCTCTCAGTACTTTCTTGTGGATTTACTGTATTTCTACAGTAGTTACTGGATTTTGAAGACTTAGTATAAAAATACAAAATCTCCGTTAACAAATGTTTTTACTGAATGCATTCCAAAAGGATACCATTTTAGGTAAATTAGATTAAAACATATCAAAACAAAATTCAGTTGTTTTTTTAATAAACTGTGGCTCCTAGAAAATTTTAAAATTGCACATATGACCTGCATTTTGTTTTTATTGGACAGTGCTGGTGTAAGATCCATGGGAAATGTCTTATCTGTTCATACAACCAACACATTTATTGAGAAGCTACTATGTGCAAAGCACAGGAGACCCAAGGGGGAATAAGAACAGAGAGAATGACTGTCTCGCTTGCCGGGGACGGTCTGGGGAGGGTGCTGGAGCAGGAAGCTGGCCCACGCCGATCTGTGTTTTCGTGGGCAGGCTCGGGTGGCGACGTGCGCATGTGTGTTCCGTCCAACCCCGAACGTGCAGAGGGAGCGGTCTAGAACCCAGAGCCTTCCGCTTCCCCAACCCTCTCCCAGCACCGGCCAGAGCAGCCCGGGGCCCCGCGCGGCACTGCAGGCAGGAGCGGGTTGTCTGGTAGCTGGAGGGAGGACAGTCCCCTGAAAGTCTGCCTGTCTTTAGGTAACCAGGCAGAGAAAACAGGGGCCCAGCCAGCGGCACGGCGGGCCGGGACACAGGTGGGAGGCCGGCCACCGGCGGAGATGGGCACCACCGTCGGGGTCAGCCCCCTGTGTGGCCCACTCTTGGCTCTGGGGTTTTCCCAGCGTGGAAGCAGGGCTGTTCCCAGCAGCACTGGAGCGGGTCGGACTGCCCTGAGGACCGGCCAGAGCGCGGGAAGGCACGGCCCGCGGGGGTGGACACCGCCTGGCCGGTAAAGCTGTACTTGTGTTTCGGGGGGAGTCCGTGACTGGCTGCCTCCCCGTCTCTCCCTGGTTCAGGAGATCGGCAGACTCACAAGAGCCCACGCTTCCTGAACATCCGTCAGGCGCCGGATGCTCAGGAGGTTACTTGGGGATGTTTCTGCATGAGGGGCAGGGGGTGCCGGCTCCGGCACAGCAGGGTGACCCCCACTAAACGGCGCGGCCTCCTCTTGACTCCTTTTTCTCACTTGCAAAACAGCATCTGTAATAACCGGGACTGGCGTGGGTTTTGTGGCGCGGGGTGCGGGGGGCCGTGAGTTCACGTCCGCAGCTGAGGGCACAGACCCAGCACGTCGAGAGCGCAGCGTCCTCTCTCTGGTCACCGTGGCTTCGTGCCCACGCCATGAGGCCGTGTGGGACTGTCCTGCGGCTGAAACCAGCACCAGCCCACTCTCTTCCAGTCCTGGAGCCAGAAGCCTGAGGCCTGGGCGCGGGCGGGGGTGTGCTGCGAGCCGAGCCCGCCTCCCCCAGGCTCTTAGGGCCGCTGCGTTCCTTGACACAGGACGTTGTGTTGGCAGCCCTCTGGCCCCTACTCCCACGGGCACATCTTCTCCCGTGTCCCTCGTTCCCTTGTCGGGACCCTCGTGATGCCAGGTAGGGCGAGACATTCGCAGCGTCCGGGGCTGAAGATGCAGACACCCCTGCGGAGTTACTGAGCAGACGACCCGAGGTAGACGGTCTCACTCCATCACTGCGGTGCCGTCCTTAACGGTCCCCGGGAAGGCTCCTGGGGGCCACAGCCCACTGACCGTCCTGCCTGCGCTCAAACATAGCCGAGCAGCTTCAGTTTGGTCCAGAGCGGTCCCTCCTTTCAGGACTGAGGTGTATGTCCTCCCCCGTCGAGTGGCTGAATCGGGTTTGTACCAGGTCTGTCTGGTTCCCGAATCCGTGTCTTGACCACCGTGCTGGAGAAGAAAGGGCTTTTGGGGTCATGTGAATGCTGAACAAAATATTAAGCGAGGGCCGATGGCTCACCTGGACTCATTCTCGTTTTCCCTTTTGCTCATTCATTCAGCTGAGGTCTTCAGAGGTATTTTATTTTACTTTATTAAATTTTTTTTTTCCTGGAGGTGTTTTATGGACTGAGTGTCGTGCTGAGGGTATAAATGCCAACATGCATTGGCAGAAACTGTCTTGTCCTTCTACCTGTCCCCTATAATCCTGAGTACTTGGCTCTATAAACAAATGCGCTCCTGCATGTTGTGTGCAGGGTAAATCACATTTCAAACACAGCCTTGTGCTGTTACGTTTTACAGACTCTTCTCGTGGGTCCTTTTGTAAGGCAAAGCTTTGGGGAAGGTGACCAGCCTCACGCCGTGTTAAAAAATTAAACGGAGCAAATACAAATTTTAATACTTAAACTGGAGTCTGTGAGACATGTATCTTAGTTTGTACTGAATAAATTTGATTTCTGCTAGGGCAGGCATCCCTAACAGCCTACAGCAACGAGTCCCCTTACACTCAAAGTGGTTTGTTGTAATGGGTGTGAGGCATGCAGAAGTAGCATGGGGGTGGGGAGAGGTTTTAGGCAACCTCCTGAGGTCTTCTTCAGGCCCCATAAGGGGTGGGTTTCTAGGGAAACCTAGAATGCTCCTGTGAATTCTAGAACAGCCTGGGAGCAAGTCCTGGAGGGTGTCGTGCTGGGTTTAAGAATGGCCCACCAGGTGCCTATGTGGATAGATGGGGGCCACCCAGACAGGGTCTCAGCCTGCTGGAGCTTAGGTGCATCCCTGGGGGGCAAGGAGGAAAATATGAATTGCTTGAAATTAGATTCTTGTTCCTAAAGGTATAAGATTTCATGAGAAAAATTAATTTCAGTTATAGGAAAAAAAGAGAAAATTAATTTTTTTTTTTTTTACATACCTGAATTTTGTGGCCTAAAAGCATTCCACTGGAAATACGTTTTCCTACCTTGAGGTTGTTGAAATTGGAGACCCATTTGCTTTTGCTCTATTAAGTCATTTATATATTATTTTGGCCATTTGTTAAGAATCAGAGGATCCTGGAACATTCCACGTCTGCCTGAGGCCATGAGAATCCTCCCTACAAACAGCAAATAGTCATTTAGAGCAGGAATGAGGAACAAACATCCTCTTATTTGCTACTTCTGAACTTTGACTCTGGGTAATTACAACTTTTCTTTTTCACGGAATTGATCACCTTCATTGGAAAGTGCCTGATACATGTTTAGACACTGCTGTGCATTTCAGTCATGCCGGCCCCCAAATGTTTATGCAACTGTGGCGTCTACTGCAATTTGCATCTCTTCTCCTAGGTGGGAACCTGCTAGCGGGCTCCCCTGGAATAAGAACTTCATTTACCCCAGGCAACAACATCAAAGGGAGCCTGCAGAGAGAAGAGTAGTACTTACTCAAAACCAAACGAAGCACCCAACGCAAACACAGACGTGCTGCCGGATGGTGGCTGTACCCTGCTCCCACATGGGACCTGCATGCTGCTAAGGTCTGGGCTAGGGCCCTTCACAGAGACATTTCTTGCAGATGTCATTTGTTGAAGTTGTATTTGTCTTAATCATTCAATCATGATCTTAGTAAAGGGATGGACCACCTGCCAGTGGCACAAGTAAAAATCCTAGGGTTCTTTCCTTTCTCTTAACCCTAGGAGAGATCTGTCAGCAAATCCCGAAGGTCTTCTGTCTTAGGTGGGGTTCCCACAGGAGCAGAACGTGGGACAAGGATCTGGGCTCAGGTGACTAAATTTGTAGGTTCTGGGTTGAATTGTGTTCCTCCAAAATTCATGTCCTCCCAGAACTCCAGGTAGTGACCCTACTTGGAAAGTGGGTCTTTGCAGATGTAACTGATTAAGATGAGACCCAACTGGATTAGGATGAATCCTGGGTCCGATGACTAGGGTCCTTTATTATAAGAAGAGCTGAGACAGAGATTGGGATGATGTAGCCACAAGTCAGTGAAAGCCTGGAGCCTTCCAGAAGCTAGAAGAGGCAAGGGAGGACTTTACCCAGAGCCTCTGGAGCGAGCGTGGTCCTACTGACACCTTGATATCACATTTCTAGCCCTCTGACCCATGAGAAAGTAGATTTCTATTTTTTTCCCCTCGTATAGTTAACATACTATGTTCTCTTAGTTTCAGGTGCACAATATAGTGATTCAACAAATTCTATACATAACTCATGACAAGTGCACTCCTTAATCCCCGTCGCCTACCTCACCCATCCCCTGCCCCCATCCCTTGGTAACCATCAGTGTGTTCTCTGTAGTTAAGGGTCTGCTTTTGGCTTGTCTCTTCTTTTCCTTTTCTCAGTTGTTTTGTTTCTTAAATTCCACAGATGAGTGAGATCATATGGTGTTTGTCTTTCTCTGGCTGACTTATTTCACTTACTGTTTTACTCTAGTTCCATCCATGTCATTGCAAATGGTAAGATTTCATTCTTTTTTATGGCTGAGTAATATTCCATTGTATGTATATACCACCTCTTCTTTATCCATTCATCAGTCCGTGGACATCTGGGCTCTTTCCATACTTTGGCTATTGTGGACATTGCTGCTGTAAACATTGGGGTGCACATCTCCCTTTAAATTAGTGTTTTTGTATTTTGGGGGTAAATACCAGTAGTACGATTACTAGGTCATAGGGTAGCTCTATTTTTAACTTTTTGAGGAACCTCCATACTGTTTTCCAGAGTGGCTGCACCAGCTTGCATTCCCACCAACAGTGTAGGAAGGTTCCCCTTTCTCTGCATCCCCGCCAACATCTGTGGTTTCCTGACTTGTTAATTTTAGCAATTTTGACTGGTGTGAGGTGGTATTGCATTGTGGTTTTGATTTGTATTTCCCAAGTGATGTTGAGCATCTTTTCATGTGTCTGTTGGCCATCTGGATGTCTTCTTTGGAGAACTGTCTGTTCATATCTTCTGTCCATTTCTTAACTGGATTATTTCATTTTTGTGTGTGTTGAGTTGTATCAGTTCTTTATATATCTTGGATACTAATCCTTACCGGATATGGATTTGTCATTTGCAAACATCTTCTCCCATTTCCTAAGTTCTCTTTGTGAGAGAATAAGTTTCTGTTGTTTTAAGCCACCCAGTTCGTTACAGCAGTGCCAGGACTCTGACACATGCCACGTTTCCTCATCTCCATGATGTAAACATTCCTGCGATGGTTGATTTCCAGGTACCAACAAGATATCCTTGAACAAGGATTTGGGAAGAGAATCCCACCATCAGATTCTGCGAGCCAGTGCAAGCTGGCTGCAGGACATCCCCAGATGGTGCTCAACACACCTCAGTCATCCCTCCCTAAGCACACGGGCGCATCGGTTATCTCTTGCTGTGTGACAGATCACCCCGGCACTCAGTGGCTTACACGGCAGGCATTCATGGTCTCACAGGTCCTGTGGGTGAAAGATCCGTGAGCAGCAGAGCCGGGTGGCTCTGGCTCAGGGTCGAGGAGTGCAGGTGGCACCGATGGGGTCTGCCATGTCCGCTCTGCAAAATGCGGGCTGTTCTCTCCACTTCTCCCGCCACCGCCTCAGGCTAAGATCCTGCAATCTTTCCCCAGGACAGGTGCAAAAAGCCTCTGGATGCAGTGCCTTTCCTGATGCTCTCTCACGGAGGCACCCCCAGTCTTTTTGGACGATTCAGGGTCTATTGCCTCCTGCTTGGAGCCTCTGGGGGCCTCCCACTCATGCCCCCCTTACCACGCTGTGCCTTGCACTCTTACCGTCTCCTGCAGGGCTCACAGTCTTCCAGCCACATCGGCAATTTCTCCAAGGCAACATCAGCTTGCTCCTGCTGCAGGGCCTTTGCACCTACCCTCCTCTGTCTGGAACCTATTACCCACTATAGCCTTGTTCTGTGACTACGGCATGTCAGGCAGTCCCTTCCATGAATGGTGCCCCATTATCCTTCATCGCATCTGCTTACGTCCTCCATGGCGCTATTTTTTTCCCCACAATCTGATAAAGTCATTGGTTTTGTTAATGCTTGTGTTATGTTTTCGCCCCGTGAGAATATAAGTTCCAGGTGCAACTTACGGAGTTGCGTGTGGGAGCACAGAGACCCCAGTGCTCCTACCTGCGGGGTCATAGTCCGAGGATGGAGGCTACCTCCTCCATGGACCGGTCTCTGTACATATTGGTTGATGGGACAGGTGAATGCACTTCCTTCTGTGTCGAGGCCCCGTTCTCTGTCCTATCCGGTCTAACCCCATTGCACATAATGACTCTCTCTCTCCGGGGCGGACACTGCTCTGAAGGCCCAGTGCTCAGACAGTCTTCCCAGATCAGAACATCCAGGCCTTCCCACCATGCCCTCACCCAGAGGAGAGAGAAAATCAGAGAAAATGTAAATCTTGACCCTGAACTCAACCTACATTTTTAAGATCAATGAAATTTTACAGTCTGGTAATTTCTTTCCACCCAAATGCCCTTTCTGACAGGAAAAAAAAGGCTTTTGGACATTTTGGTCAGTGGAATATAAATTGAAAAAAAATGTCCTGATTTGCTTCATTCTTTGAAACATTATCTAATGTTCTCCCTGAAAGAGAAACCGTAATAAGATAACCTGACTTTCTCCTTCTTCTCAGTTCTACTTTATAAACCGGCTCAATCCAAATTTTCAGATGCATCTCAAAGAACTCCTATATGGACGTAGGAGGCCCCTGGGCTTTCCTTTAGTTCGTTTGCCACACAGAAGGAGTTCGTGAGCCTGTCCCAACCGGCAGACACGTAGGAAACCCACCCAGGGCCACCTTTTCCAGCCGGAAATGCCCAGATGCAGAAAGCATTGCAAAACCTCAGTATTTGGTCAAATGTTCGACTGTCTTGGGCCACTCCGAAGAACATGGCTCATTTGGGAAGCTGCCATGTCTCGTGCACTTGGCCCGTGGTCCCAGCAGCGCTGGGTGGGAGGAGAGTGGCTTTCACAGGTGCGAGCCGGGCCCCTGTGCTGGCCGGCCGTGCCCCCCCCCCCACCTCCCCTGCAGTGCCCGGGAGTTTGTCCACATCCGCCAGCACCTCGAACAGGCCCCGTGTCCCCAGAGTGGCTTCATTGAGCTCCGTGGCCACCACAGCGCCCCCACCAGAGGCCGTCCTGGCGTCTGCCTCTGTGGACATGTGTCCTGGGGAACAGTCACGGTGCTCAGGGAAGGCGATCGGTGTTGGTGATGGATGGCGGGCACACCCGCCCAGCTCCAGAGCTCTGGGTCCCGGCCCAGGTGCATCTCTCCTCCTCAGTCCGTCCGACGACTCTGCGCTGCCCCCTCCACCGGCTCTGTCTTAGGGGACCCCCTGCTGCCTACCTGTGCAGAGGCCAAGCAGTGTCTGGGGATGTCCACCCTCCCAGGGCAGCCCGTCACCAGAAACACAACTTGTCAGCTGAGCCTTCACTTCTGTATCTGCAGTTTTGCTTAGTTTCTTAGTCATTGTCCCTTTCACGTCCAGTGCAGCGACCTGCAAATGCCTCATAAGGACCTTGTGCACTGTATCCGGGGCTCACTTCCCTGCAGGCCCCTTTTCTTGGGCATCTGGGGCCGCACGTCCTTGCTGCCTTCCTAGCCCCGGACGTCATTTTTGTGCAGCCCGGTGAACCTGCTCTGAGCTCTGCCTTTGGATTCAGTCTCCGAGCTCTGCAATGGGACACCCTAAGGCCCCAGGGGGAAGCATGGGGGTGGACGGGGGCTCACTCAGTGCACTCCCCACCTGCCTGGGGTCTTTGCCCTTCAGGGCCGACGCCTGCGTGACTCTCCATCCATCACCTTGAAAGAGCTTCTTTTTACACTTTGTGCCGCTCACGCCATTATTCTCTACGGAGGAGTCAGTCCGATGGAGCGAACCCTTCCCAGGCCACAGAAGGTGAGTCTGGCTGTCACCGCGCCCCCTTTCAATTGTCCCCCAGCGCCCGTTCTGCCTCAGGGCGCGGAGTGTGGCCTGTCGCCTCCTCCCGGAAGGAGCAACCAGCTTGCTGCTCTCGGCAAGCAGATGGTGCTCTTGCTCAAATTAGTGCCATCAGCCTCTCCTCCAGGAGGACGCTTCCTGACCAGCAAGGAGGGGGCTGGATCTCCATCCCCAGGCTCTCCCTCTCCCTGGTGGGCCCCCCCGCCCCCCGTGCACCTCCCGGCCTGTTCCAGCACCCATGACTTACGTGACCGTCCATTTTCTGTGGAAGGCTGCAGAAACTCTCCCTGTTCATTATGCTTAAAAAAAAATCAATATTTGCACTTTGATCTCCACTATGGAAGGAAAGAGAAATCCAAGAGCAAAAACCTGTAAAGGCCACATCCAAAGCACCAACACAGGGGACTTCAATCGTTTTTATAAATATTTTCCTATGCTCATGGGCTACTAAAATTGAAAAAAAAAACAACTGAAAAGTCACATCTGCAATGGTATACTTTCAAATCATGAAGGCAACCATGCAAAATTGTGTGCGTGGGTAAAACACACACACACACACACACAAGGAAGGGTGTATAAGGCAAGTTGTTAATTTTTGTTTCTGGGAGAGGGGGCTAGAGGGCTTTTTCCCCCTTTATTTCTTCTGCTTTTCTTTGTTTTCCAGATTTTGTGTAATGAGCCTAAATTGCTTCTTGGTCAGTTTTATTACATTTCTAATGCTGGAAAATATACACAGAGCTTGTGGGAGTATAATTAGGACCACGGTCTTTGGGGGTACGAGCTTGGGTTGGAGGTCCGGCTCCGCTACGCCCCTGCTGTGACCTTGGCAAGGACGCTCTGAGCCTGTTTCCTCATCTGTGGCTCGGAGGTAAGGCACACACCTCAGAGGGTGGCTTCGAGGGAACAGGCCAGGCCTGGAGCAGACTCGTTCAGTGGAGTGGCTTACCTTTATTATCATAGTCACGGTTAATATTTAAGAAGCACTGATGTCAGTAAAAATAGTATTAACGCACGATTGCCGATATTAATAAAAATTCATGCTAATACGCACTAATATTGAAGATGTGTTCACGTGTGAGATGGCATGGTTTCGTGTTCTGGGGGGCCGCACGGGTCCGCCTGGGGCACACAGCAGGAACGGAAGAGCAGGGGGAGCACGCGGTCCTGCACGCACCCACCCCACTGCCGCGCCCACCCGGCTGTGCCATGTCTGCTCGCTTCCCTGCCCCCACCCTCTGACGGCGAGCGCTCGGAGGTCTCGTTAACCATTCCATCCTCTGCTCACTGCCCTGGGCCAGGCACAGAGCCGGTGTTCAACAGGTGTGTGCTAAGTGAATCATGGGCCCAGCAACCCCGAGATGAGCTACTCTTGTTCTCGCTGATCATTTGAGCAGGAAGAATGACGCCTTGTGGAGCTGGACGGTCTCCCTGCGGCTGTGAGCACCTCTCCAGTCTCAGACGCAGGCACCGTAAGAGGCTGGTCCTCCTTCTAGGAGATGGTCCTTGCGCATCTCACCTGTAACCTTATTTGCAGGAGGACCTGACACACAGCCTTGGGCATACGTCAGAGGTCGGTGTCTACTGACTCGGTCGGGGGAGACACAGGCTCACCTGTCAGGGCCGGGCGGGCAGGCTTGCAGGGTGGGTGCAGTCGGCGCTCCGAAGAAGGGAGAGTGGGGAATCCTGATGACTGATCCAGTGTGTTTTAGGGTCTGACCAATGTTTTAAATTGCATTTATTTGGCGCAGGCACACATACAGGAGAAGTCATCCTCTGACCCCGCCCAGCACAAAGCTGAGGGGAGGTCTATGTGGAGGGAAGGGGCCCCGGCCCCGAGGGAGGGGTTGGGGTGGTGCGATCCTGTGTCACAGGCCCCCGTCGGGGGAGGGCGGGACGGACGTGGTGGCAGGCGGTGGTCCCTGCCGACAACAGAGTTTACACGGGAGTCGGTATTGCTAACATAGACCAGGGCGGCCGGCCATCCCAGCTTCCTGGGAGAGGCTTCATGGGACATGGGTCTTCCGGTTTATTCTTTTTTAATTAAATTTTTTTTAAATTGAAATGTACCTGACATATAACACTGTGTAAACTTCAGGTGCATAATATGTTAACTTGGAAAATAAAAAAGGGCGTTCCACTCTTAGAAGCAGGTCCGTCCCAGGGCACCCCAGCCTGGACCCTTAGCTCTCCACCAACAAGGGCAGGTGTTCCTTGAGCCTCCTGCCTGGGAAGGAAGCCTTCCACTGTCCTCACCGTCTCAGGAATCCAGAGCCGGCGAAGCTCAGGGGACCTGAGTGGACCACAGGACTATCTGCCCAGGGCCGGCGGCTGGCTGGTTGCAGGTGCGCACGGGGGACAGACATAAGCACCCAGCACTGGAGCCAACCACAACCCTCCTTCGCCTTATCTGGAGCCTTCGTCTTTTAAAGAAATGTATGAGCGAGCGAGGCAGCTAGCTGGGTTCAGGAGTGGACGCAAAAGGTCTTGAAAACCGTGCTGTCTCTCCCACCGCGCCGGTCCGGCTGTGCTGCAGGGACGCAGGGCTCTCCTGGTGCCGTGATCAGGGAAACGCCGGGGCGCAGGAGGCCCACCGGCCCCGACAGGAAGAATAGCTGTCACCTGATGACCTTGTGGGGGTGACGATCCCACGTGGGGAGTGGTTAGGAGCCTCCCAGGAGGGTAAGACCCCGCGCGTCTGGGCAAATCCACCGAGATGGGGATGAGACCGGTTGTTGCTGGGAGCTGGGGGTTTCCGAGGACGGGGGAGCGATTCTAATGGGTACAGACTTTCGTCTTGGAACCATGAAAATTTCCTACACCCACACGGTGATGGATGCACAACTCTATGAATAAACTAGAAACGGTTGTATTGTGCCCTTGAAATGGGTGAATGTTACGGCCTGTGAATTGTCTTGAATAAAGCTGTTATTAAAAAAAAAAAAATCCCACCAACTTACCTTCTTCCCAAAAATGCTCTACCCCCAGCTAACCAACAGCAACAACAGTCCCACGGAAACCTCAAACAACAAACACAAAGACGGACGAAACAAAAGAAGACTTTTCCCCGCTTTCCGTCCTCCAGCTCTGGCGGGATCTCAGACCGGCGGCCTCCGCGTCGCTCTGGAGCTTGGCAGGAATGCACATTTTCAGCCCCTTGTCAGCAATCTGTGTTTTATCGGCCCTCCTGGCGGTTCTGGGCACGGGCAGGTTTGGGAGCTGCGGGTGCCCAGGATGGTGGACAAGAAATCCCAGGAATTACTGCGGATCAGTTGCGGAACTGAGAGAAGAGCCCAGCAGACAGGAGGTTTCTTCAGCAGGTTGTACGTTTGGCGGGGAAAGAGGAGATGGGCATCAAGTGAAAAAAGAAACACCCCACGAGATACAGACTTGTCAAGCCATGGAAAGCATTTTAATGACAATTGGCATCACAGGTATAAATAAATATCTCTCCCTTTTCATCTATGATATGTGCTAGAAATATCTTTTTAAAAGGTCCAGCTAAGGTTACGAGGCTTCAAGACCCTTTCTTAGCTACTGATTTTAGTAATTAAAAAAATAAAAACCACGAGCGTCCTGGTATCCGTGAGCGTGGCCGCCCACGGCCCCGGAGCCTGGCAGTCCCCCAGGGGCTGATTCACAACGCCGTGCTCGCCTCTGCCACGTACAGTTGACTTTGGATGAACGCGTTTTGCCATGTGCTGCTACACAATTAGGCTGTTAAAAACCACAGTTGATTGACAATCTAACATAGATTTTAATCTTTTCAGTTCATGCTGGTGTGCTCCGCCCAACAGAGTCAGAGAAACGACCCAAAAACCCTCCAGCAGTTTTTATCTTGATTCATTGCTCAGCTGTTAGTAGGTCTCGTGACAGATCTACCGCGGGAGGCTGTGCAGATTATTCCTGGGTACGGCCTCTCCCCCGTGGAGGTGACCGGCCCTCCCCCGACGTGGGGGTGTCCCCGCATCCCCAGCGATGGAGGCGCTGGGTGCTGGGCCGGCTGGGCTCTGGGCGGCCACTGGTTGTGGCCTCTGGGCTGGGGTGGCCGGTCAAGGCAGCGCCCCCTCCCCCTCTGGTTGTAAGACCCCAGCAAACATCAAGTCTGGAGGGATACAGAAAAGCATCAAACTTACTACTTCAAGGATGGATTAATTGAGACTCTTGCTAAGAATTCATCTAACGTATAGGAATATAATGTACGTTTAATTTAGGAAAAATATACCATTTGATCCTCGGAAATAAACATTAAATACAAATCAAGTGGACTTATAGGACACAGGAAGAAAACGTGGGGATGGGGGTGGGGGAGACAATGTGGGAGCACAGAAGATTCTCAAGTAATGATTGAAAACCCTCAGGTTCACCCCAAGAGGCGTGGGGGCTCTGACCCCCGTCCTCCCTGCGCACCTCCAGGGCTGAGAGATCGAGGCCGCCCTCCCGAGGGGACACCGAACCCACCCAGAAACCGTCCCTCAGCAGGGCCTCGCTGTACGTTTTGCTCTTTATTAGAAATATAAAGAGATGATCACTTCTGTCTTTTTGTCTTTTTGCATTTTTTAACAAATAATTTTTTGGTAGCTTGTCTGCGTTCTATTTTGACTCATAAAATCACCTTCCTAAGGTGGCCTCGTGTGCAGGCCGGCGTCGCCGTCAGCCACCCGCCCAGAGTTTGCTCCGCTTTCAGAACTCTGCCGCCACCAGCTGCTAAAACCCCTCCCGGCAAGACACACACACACACACACGCACACACGCACACACACGCACACACGCACACACACGCACACACGTGCGCGGCCCCTCTGGCTGCAGGACCTCGGTGGTCTGCGGCCCCCAGTGCCAGGCGCCCCCCCAACGCCAGGGCCAGACCCACTCTGGAACCGAGCGCGGCGCCCCGCACCACAGGAGCCTACGCCTGGCCCTTGAATTTCTCCAGGTAGTTTCTGAGTTCCTCGGGGGCGCCCGCGGCCACGTCCTGGCACACCCACTTGATGTCCTCACCGCCGCCCAGGATGGAGTTCACGGTGGGGCAGCCGTCGTCCGGCGGGATGGTGGTGAAGGTGGTGAACTTCACCTTCTTCCTTTTGGAGGTGGGTGAGTGCAGGGGCTCGAGCTTCGGGTCCCTGGCCGGCCTGGCCACCGAGTCCGGCCGGTGCACCTGGCCTTGCACGTGCTGCCGGGCGCCACCATTGACCAGCAGACGACTGCTCTCCTCGCTGCCGCCCGGCGCGTGGTCCAGGACGGTCGTGTGCTCGCCCTGCGGCGGCGACCCCTCGGCTGCGGGCTCTGGGAGCTCGGCTTCGTTGCCCAGCCACACCCAGTCGTGCGAGTGGGTCACGGAGGCCTGGCCTGCCAGCGACACCTGCTTGTGCCGGTACTTGAGGGCGAAGGTGGCGCAGTTGATGAGGAAGACGAGAATGGCCAAGCAGAAGACGCCCAGCAGGGCGTACATGCCGATTTCCAGGTCGCTCAGGCCGCGGGGCGTCTGCACCAGGTCGCTGGCCCCCAGGCCGCCCCCTGCCCGGGGCAGGTCCACCTGGGCCGGGAAGTTGGTGAAGTCCAGGGGGATGTTCTGCAGCTGGCCCTCCCCGGACGGCCTGCCCGCGTCCGGCCGGCTGCTCTTCACCACCCTGTTGTCCAGCAGCGGCCTGGCCGTGGTGCTGCCTCTCCGGAGGGCCCCTTCCTCGAGCTCCACGGAGGAGCTGCCGTGCACAGGCCCCTCGGGCTCCTGGCCCTTCTGCCGGCGGTCGCTGGCGTGGTTCTTGATCTCGCCCTCGTCGCTGTCGCTGCCGCCTCCGCCGCCGGGGCTGGAGTCAGCGTCGTTCTGGCCAAACTTGACCCTGACGCTGCCCACGCCCACGGCCAGGACGCTCTTGCGTTTGGACTTTTGGCAGGCCTCCGCGATGGTCATGTCCACCCGGAGCAGGGGCCCCTGGCCCTCCCCTTCGGCCATCACCGCCGGCCACCTGGGAGAGCGGGCCTGGGGGATGGACACAACGGCCTCGTCCAGGGAGGTGGCGGTCAGGGTGAAGTCCTTGGTGTCGTAGATGTCCAGTGGCATCACCGAGCCGTCGCTGAGATGCAGCCAAATGCTGAGCACGGCTTCCTGCAGGGAGAGAGGCCGTTAGGAGGACATAGCGTGTGGGCTCGAGAGGCCTCTTCTCTTCGGAACCCGCCGCGCAAGGTGACATACGCCCAGCGTCTGGGAGCTGGGGCGCCGGCATCCTTGGTGCCAGGCTAGCCGTGCCTCCTGGGAATCCACCCTAGTCCTCAGGGTCGTGCGCTCACGGACTCACTTGACCCTCACAGCAGCCCCCGAGGCAGATGCTGTGACCGTTCTGCAGGTGAGGAGACCGGATCGCAGGGAGAAGGGGGACCCCACCCGAGCTCGCCCAGGCAGGTTGGCGGGGCTGGGGTTTGAACCCAGCGCTCCGGCCCGAGTCCAGACCACCGTGGCTGCCCTGCCTCCTGGCTGCCGGTGGCCCTGAGGTCACCTCGTGAGCGGGGGCTAAAGGAGACAATTTTGGAGTGTCTGGAATTCTCCCCCGTCGTCTAAGACCAGGATTTAGTGAGGTGTATCAGAGGCCCGTGCCAGACACCGAGGGGCCTCGGAGAGGGCTGCCGGAGCCAGGGAGGGAGAAGGGGCACCTGCGGGTGTTGGCCACGGCGGGCCAGCCGCTCAGGCTGCGCGGGTCTGAGTGTGCTCGCTCTGTGTGTGACGTGCAGTCGGGGAGCTCTGGCAGGGGAGGGGGGAAGGTGATGGGCGGCCCGGGGGGTGGGGGGCACTGGCCATGTCAGGGGCCCAGGCCGACCTCCGTGGGACAGTCTGCTGGGGGTGATGGGCGAGAAGCAAGAAGCAGAGTGGGGAAGGGAACGGGCAACGTTTGCAAGACCGGGAAGAGCTAATGGAGCCCCAAGGGTCTGTTCAGGATCCAGGGTCTCCTCTGGTCCTGGTTTCTGGGCATGACAACAAAGGGCGGAGAATTCGACCCAAGTTTTGAAATAAATACATGGATCTGCTATTTCTCCTGGTCCATTTTTTTTTTAAAAACAGTCCGGGGCCTCCATTTCCCTGACTGAAAGTGGGAGCATGAAGACCTCGACCACAGGGCCTGGGGTGGACGTCTTTGTGATGCGACTATGGTCTATCCCTCCTTTCTGGCAGGGACTAGAACACCAGCTTTGGAGAACCCAGTCTTCCCCACTCAGGGTGTGTGCATGCAATGCGGTGGGACTGGACCGGACCCTCCAGGTCCGTAGCTGGGCATGTGACTGAGGTCTGGCCCATTGCAACATTCCACCACCCCGTCCACGGTGCTTGGCCCGGGAAGGGGCTCAGGATGGAAACCAGCCAATGGGAGTGGATTCCTGGGCTTTGGCTGGAACCACAGAGGAGAAGCCTGCATTCCCTGGAGCTGCTGAGTTGGGGTGCAAGCCTGCAGTGGTAGTGGCCTGCAACTTGGGATCTGCTGGAACAGACGGTCAGCAAAGGGGAGGGAAGAGTTAAGAAATGGAGAGAGAGAGAGAGAAAGAGGGAGACTGTCTTAAGAACATGTTCCAACAACAAAGTAGACTGGCTGAGGATCAACCACTTAAAAACTAGGTAAAAATACACCACAAAAAGGCAATGCAAATTCCTGGGCCTCAGAAACGACGAGGGAACGTGTTACCAGAGGGGTGCCTACAGATAGCTGTCACTGACGGGGCTTGGAGGCCGGTGCTGGAGCTGCTCGGAAGGCTTGCCAGCCAGTGGCGGGGATGCTGATGCGCCCAGGGACTGTCAGATGGGGTGCATAAAGCCAGGACTGCCGGGAGCGGGGGATGAGAAAATCCTACCCACTGGGCCAGAAACAGCAACGATGCTCGTTTGTGCTCTGAGCACAGCCGGGAAAATGTGTCCCCTGGAAATCCAAACCCCACTGCTTCCCCACACCTGGGTGTGGGGTCTGCAGTTCCGTGACCTGCATGGGTGCATGGCCTCCAGCAGAGAGGGGCCCGTGCAAATGCAGGGCTGCAAAGAATCCCTATCAGGAGCAAAACGAAGCAGCTACAGCTCAAGAGGCACTATGATCAAACAATTACACTCCCTGAGCGGGAGGGCTTTACCATGAGAGGAAATCGTAAACAATCACGTCGATCAGCAGACCAAGGATTTTGGATAATAGAACAACTGGAAAAGATGATAAGATAAACCAGCAGCAACAACAAAATAACCCATGCAATAAAACAGTTCATGGGACATGGACAGAGAGGAGGGCTGAGCGGGAAAACAACAGGACGGTGTGGAAAGAACCACCTAGAACTTCTAGAAACAACAAAGTGCTCCAGTGGAAATTAATTACCCAAGGGCTGGCTTGCAAAGCAGAGTAGACGCATCTGGGGAGAGAGTCAGTGTCTGGGCAGACAGAGCCAGGGAACCGACCCAAAACACCATCACAGGATGAAACACACGAACGACAACTTGAAAGAAACAAGAGACAATATGAGAACGACCAAGAGTTTCGGTGACAAGCTCCAGAAGGGAGCCAGTGGGGGAAGTCAGTATCCAAAGAAATAGTGGCTGGGCATTTTCCAGAATTGAGAACAATTGTGGATAAGAAACGTGAAGCTCTCTGGGGCCACTGAGCAGCTGGGTCTAGCTTGACCTGGAGGTACCAATCCCGGGCATGAACTGATCAAGGCCGACGTCCGCTCCGGCCAGCCTGGGTTGTGTCTCTGTCACTCGTAACTGAAAGCCCAGACCGATGCCAGTGCCGGCGGCCTGAGAGGGGCGAGTGAGACCACGCATGGAATCTGGGAGGGCATGGCACTCACTGGTGGCCCCTGCCCACTCCCCCGTGGCCCCTGCCCGCTCAGCTTTCAAGGGTCAGCTCGGCAAGATGGCTTTGCCCGAGGGCATTCTCTGGCCTCTGGAACCCCTGCGGCCATGCCTGTAGCCAGAAGTGCCAAGGAATTGACACCCTGCAGAGGCAGCCCTCAACCAGCCCCCTTGCCCCTGGTCAACACTGGCTGGCGGTTTCCCCAGCAGACACAGTCTCTGGGAGCCACAGTGGTGGCCGAGCGGGGGACACACTCTACCGACTGTCCTCCATCCCTGGGAGCACTTCCCGACTCCCCTCTGGGGTCTCCCTCCACCACTCGAATTAAGTATTTGAACTTGAATCCTAGTGCCAGGCTCAGCTTCTGGGGGAATCAAGGTGAGACAGGCAATATGGCTCAGTAATTTTGCTTCCCACCCGTGTCCCCTCTGTCCACGTCCATCAACGAGACCCCCTTCTAATGCCCAGATCGGATACATGAATGCCCGGGGGTTCCTCACTTCATTTCTCTGTCCTGGCTTTTCTGAAACCGATGAGGCACAGGGGAGGTATATGCTGCTGCCCTCGTGTTTACGGGTGTAAAAATCTTCCAGCTTTTGTATCTCAGAGTTGAAATACCGAGAACAAGGGGCTAGCTTTGCGCACACCGAGGGCTAGCATGAAAACACGGTTCACACGGTCTGCGAGTTCATCTTGGCTGACTTTCCATCCCGAGTTAATTTTTCTTCACAAATTCTAGACAGAGAAAGAACTTCACATAGAACAAGCCCCCTGAATGGCAGACGATCAAAATTAAGCCCTCTGAACACCGCAGGCTTGCCGAAATACATCTCCATCAACCCCGCCGTGTGACTGAGAGTCGGTTCCTCCATTAGCTCGTTACAGCGAGGCTGGAACACAGGGTTTTCTCGGGAGAAGCCAACGCATTTTCCCAAAGATGAGAAATTCTGAATGACTTAAAATAACACACGCCCAGGAATGATTTAGAGCGCCGTCCTTACAAGAGTCATGTCTGCAAATTGAATGAACTACATCCATAAATCCCCTCCGAGGCCGTGCTGGGACCTCCAATTACCATGAGCCGATGAAGACAGATGGGAGACACTGCCGGGGCATGAAGGGCCCTGCCCCACGCCTGCGAGGCCTCCGTGCCAATCATCACCTAATGAATTACCCCTTCTCAGCAAAGAGCTCCCTGCTCCCTGCTTTGTCCCCCAACTCTTCACTCCCCTTACTTTGCTCTTTAGGAAGCAGAAAACACCATGCCCCCAGAAGAGATGACAGAAGCCAGCAATGGGGGCCCAACATGGATGGGAACGTGTTCCAGATCCCTCCTGCTGATGCTCCAGAGCAAAGTCTGCGTGTAGCCACACGATTTCTAGAATGACCCTCATCTTCGGAACCTGGGATATATTAAGGAGATGCCACTCCCACGATTATGCTCTGTCACGCGGCACAGCTGACCTGAAGTTAGGGTCATCTGCCTGGATGGTCTGGGTGAGCCAGAGGGGAGGTGAGAGATGTAAAGCATGAAAGGCCTCCATGCACGTTGCTGGTTTTGAACATAATGTGGGTGTGGGAAGTGAGAAGGAACACGGGTGGCCTTAGGGAGCTCAGCGAGGCCCCCGGGGAACCGTCAGCAAAGAAACAGACACCTGTCACAGAACTGCAGAGACGTGGGCGAGCAGGGAGGCCGACTAGTCCCCAGAATGTTGGCTCTGCTCTCAGCCTGTGGTGCCCTGAGCCTGGAACCCAGCTGAGCCACAGAGCCGAGCTCCTAAGTGGGTGTTGTTTAAGCCACTAAGTTTGTCACCCCCGGTCATCAGAGCCTAGGACTGGGAAGACGCCGTCTTGTGGGTTTTCGCAGCCCTGGTCACTGTGCTCTGGAACGTGGTTCAGCTTCTCTGACCCGTTCCTCCCTCCCCCCGCCCCTCTTGCTGAGTCCAGCACAGCGACTGTCCTGCCCCTCTCCACCTCTGGCCTCTAGACCCTTACCTGTTTGGGGGTCCGCAGCAGCTCCTCAGCTGTGGCCACAGCGGTGATGGCCTTGCTGTTCTCCGTGCTGGGGTGGAGGGTGACAGAAAGCCCGGCCACGAGCTGGATGGCCAAGTCCGTCACTGACACTTTGTCGTCTAACACGGTTACCGTCTTCTCTGCCAGGATGGAGTCGGACAGTGGGGACAACACCTGTAAGGTCGGCAGGACAGAATATTCCCAGATGTGGGACTCTCCCCCAGCAATACTTCCGCCTTGCCCTGGGCCTGCGTCCAGAACACAGGGCGAAGGAGTCACACACCTTCTTCACTATAGATGCACCAGCCCACACGATGCCTCTTTGCAAGAATCAGATAAAGCCACGCTTCCCCAAGACACTTTAGCTCTGTCTGTTGCAAAATTGCAATAAATGTCAAAATCCATTCTACTTTTAGAAGGAAACGCCCCCTCCCATGTTGATGAGGCACTCTTGTACACTGCACAACCTGATTCACTGCACATGGCCATCCTGACTGGGCTCATGAAAAGTCACACATGGGTTGACTTTGTGCAACCTGAATCACATTCTAAATCAACTTTGGGACTAACTGGTGAGAACTGAATTATAAATAGTCTACTCCCTCCCCAGACCCCCAGCACAATGTATCCTCTGCTGAAACATTACTTTTGGCTGCCTCTCATAAAACAAATGTCGCCCTTGAGATCTCCTGGTGAAATCATGGAAACGTCCCCATTGTTCCCGCATACGGTTGTGGTCTCAGGATCCAGAATGACACCCCCAGAAGGTGCAGTCCGTGGGGCAGAACTTGAGGGGTTTCGGAAAGGGCCCACCACTCCATCCCTTCTGATCTGAGAGCCCACCATACTATGCATTTCCTTGAACAGACGGGTGATAGGACTTTGAAGAGAGTTTGTTGAATGAATCCACAGCAGAAGGACTAGATGCTTTAAGGGAAGAAGGGAGGCACCTTCCCCGGGTCCCGGGCAGGCGCAGCAAGGAGGGAAGGAGGGGGTGGATTCTGAGACGTGTAGGAGGTACATGTGCAGGCAGCGGGGCAAAGCGTGGGGAGTCAGAGGCAGGACGGGGAGTGCTGGAATGTGTCGGGAGCAGAGGACGCAGGAGTTGAGAGAGGGGACATGTGGGGTGCCAAGGCCGTGTGGCCACCACCTTCTCAATTCTGTTTGTAAGAAGATTGGGACTCACAGAGCTGGTCCAGGCTCACCTTCCGGTGTCCCGAGGATGCCACCTGAGGGCCAGGAATTGGGCACAATGCCCCACCGTTCCTGCGAGCCTCCCCCAGTGCCCGGCATGGTGTCCGGTGCCGAGCATGCAGAAGTCCCGGGCTCTGGCTCCCTACCTGGATGGTGGTCATCCCGACCTCCCGCCCGACCAGGACCCTGCTGTCCTGGAGGGTGGCCACGTGAGGTTCCTCCAGCTTCATGAAGTCTGCAACCAGGTGGGTGATGTCGACCTGCCAGTCAGGACCGAGCAGGTGGCTCAGCTGGCCCCACGGGCCGGCGCCCTCGGCCACGAACTGGGTGAGGACGCGCACGGTGGCGTGCTGGTACTGCAGGGCGCAGCCGCGGCCCCGCCGCTCCTCCTCGTCTTCATCCCCGCTCTCTCGTGTGGGCCTGGGGGGTACAAGAACAAGCTCTCAGGTCCCAAGAGTGGATGCAAAGGTGCGCCGGGGTCATAAGCCAGCCGGGTGGGTGCCTGCCTCCACCTCCAAGGGACAGCATCCTGAGCGGGAACCTTGGGACCCCACAGGAGCCCCGGGTTCATCACAGGCAGCACAGAGGGTCGGACATCTCTTTCTTGGAGACATTCGTTGACAAAAGACTTAAGAGCTAACACTGACGAAGTCTACGCTGTCCAACAAATAAGTAGCTAATAGCCACGTGTGCCGATTTACAATTTCATTTAAATGCGTAAGAACTAAATCAATGAAAAGTTTAAATTTCCTAGTTACCCAAGCCATATTCCAAGCACTCCATAACCACACTTGCTAGTGGCTGCCATAGTGGACGATGTGGTTCTAGAACATTCCACCACTGCAGCAAGGTCTATTGAGCAGAGCTGTACTACACTCTTCAAATGTGCCCTTCTAGGCTCCACATGTACGGACTCTTCATCTCATAACACTATGAGGCAAAACTAGCTGTTCTTTTTTTCTTTTTTTAATTTTTTATTGTTATGTTAATCACCATATATTACATCATTTGTTTTGGTGTAGTGTTCCATGATTCATTGTTTGTTCATAACACCCAGTGCTCCATGCAGAACGTGCCCTCTTTAATACCCATCACCAGGCTAACCCATCCCCTACCCTCCTCCCCTCTAGAACCCCCAGTTTGTTTTTCAGAGTCCATCATCTCTCATGGTTCGTCTCCCCCTCTGACTTACTCCCTTCATTCTTCCTCTCCTGCTATCTTCTTCTTTTTCTTTTTTCTTAAAATATGTTGCGTTATTTGTTTCAGAAGTACAGATCTGTGATTCAACAGTCTTGCACAATTCACAGCGCTCACCGTAGCACATACCCTCCCCAATGTCCATCACCCAGCCACCCCATCCCTCCCACCCCCAACCACTCTAGCAACCCTCAGTTTGTTCCTGAGATTAAGAATTCCTCATATCAGTGAGGTCATATGATACATGTCTTTCTCTGATTGACTTATTTCACTCAGCATAACACCCTCCAGTTCCACCCACGTCATTGCAAATGGCAAGATCTCATTCCTTTTGATGGCTGCATAATATTCCATTGTGTATATATACCACCTCTTCTTTATCCATTCATCTCTCGATGGACATCTTGGCTCTTTCCACAGTTTGGCTATTGTGGACATTGCTGCTATGAACATTGGGGTGCACGTACCCCCTCAGATCCCTACATTTGTATCTTTGGGGTAAATACCCAGTAGTGCAATTGCTGGATCGAATGGTAGCTCTATTTTCAACTGTTTGAGGAACCTCCATACTGTTTTCCAGAGTGGCTGCACCAGCTTGCATTCCCACCAACAGTGTAGGAGGGTTCCCCTTTCTCCGCATCCCCGCCAACATCTGTCGTTCCCTGACTTGTTAATTTTATCCATTCTGACGGGTGTGAGGTGGTATCTCATTGAGGTTTTGATTTGGATTTCCCTGATGCCGAGCGATGTGGAGCACTTTTTCATGTGCCTGTTGGCCATTTGGATGTCTTCTTTGGAAAAATGTCTGTTCATGTCTTCTGCCCATTTCTTGATTGGATTATTTGTTCTTTGGGTGTTGAGTTTCATAAGTTCTCTATAGATTTTGGATACTAGCCCTTTATCTGATATGTCATTTGCAAATATTTTCTCTCATTCTGTCGGTTGTCTTTTGGTTTTGTGGACTGTTTCTTTTGTTGTGCAAAAGCTTTTTATCTTGATGAAATCCCAATAGTTCATTTTTGCCCTGGCTTCCCGTGCCTTTGGCGATGTTTCTAGGAAGAAGTTGCTGTGGCTGAGGTGGAAGAGGTTGCTACCTGTGTTCTCCTTTAGGATTTTGATGGACTCCTGTCTCACGTTTAGGTCTTTCAACCATTTGGAGTCTATTTTTCTGTGTGGTGTAAGGAAATGGTCCAGTTTCATTCTTCTGCATGTGGCTGTCCAATTTTCCCAACGCCATTTGTTGAAGAGACTGTCTTTTTGCCATTGGACATTCTTTCCTGCTTTGTCGAAGATAAGTTGACCATAGAGTTGAGGGTCCATTTCTGGGCTCTCGATTCTGTTCCATTGATCTATGTGTCTGTTTTTGTGCCAGTACCATACTGTCTTGATGATGACAGCTTTGTAATAGAGCTGGAAGTCTGGAATTGTGATGCCGCCAGCTTTGCTTTTCTTTTTCAATATTCCTCTGGCTATTCGGGGTCTCTTCTGGTTCCATACAAATTTTAGGATTATTTGTTCCATTTCTTTGAAAAAAGTGGATGGTATTTTGATGGGGATTGCATTGAATGTGTAGACTGCTCTAGGTAGCATTGACATCTTCACAATGTTGGTTCTCCCAATCCATGAGCATGGAACGTTTTTCCATTTCTTTGTGTCTTCTTCCATTTCTTTCCTGAGTATTTTATAGTTTTCTGAGTACAGATCCTTTGCCTCTTTGGTTAAATTTGTTCCTAGGTATCTTATGGTTTTGGGTGCAATTGTGAATGGGACCGACTCCTTGATTTGTCTCTCTTCTGTCTTGTTGCTGGTGTATAGGAATGCCACTGATTTCTGTGCATTGATTTTATATCCTGCTACTTGACTGAATTCCTGTATGAGTTCTAGCAGTTTTGGGGTGGAGTCTTTTGGGTTTTCCACATAAAGTATCATATCATCGGCAAAGAGTGAGAGTTTGACTTCCTCTTTGCCGATTTGGATGCCTTTGATTTCTTTTTGTTGTCTGATTGCTGTGGCTAGGACTTCTAATACTATGTTGAATAGCAGTGGTGAGAGTGGACATCCCTGCCGCGTTCCTGACCTTAGGGGAAAAGCTCTCAGCTTTTCCCCATTGAGAATGATATTCGCTGTAGGTTTTTCATAGATGGCTTTTATGATATTGAGGTATGTACCCTCTATCCCTATACTCTGAAGAGTTTTGATCAAGAAAGGATGCTGTACTTTGTCAAATGCTTTTTCTGCATCTATTGAGAGGATCATATGATTCTTGTTCTTTCTTTTGTTAATGTATTGTATCACGTTGATTGATTTGCGGATGTTGAACCAACCTTGCAGCCCAGGAATAAATCCCACTTGGTCATGGTGAATAATCCTTTTAATGTACTGTTGGATCCTATTGGCTAGTATTTTGGTGAGAATTTTTGCATCCATGTTCATCAAGGATATTGGTCTGTAATTCTCCTTTTTGATGGGGTCTTTGTCTGGCTTTGGGATCAAGGTAATGGTGGCCTCATAAAATGAGATTGGAAGTTTTCCTTCCATTTCTATTTTTTGGAACAGTTTCAGGAGAATAGGTATTAATTCTTCTTTAAATGTCTGATAGAATTCCCCTGGGAAGCCATCTGGCCCTGGGCTTTTGTTTCTTGGGAGATTTTTGATGACTGCTTCAATTTCCTTAGTGGTTATAGGTCTGTTCAGGTTTTCTATTTCTTCCTGGTTCAGTTTTGGTAGTTGATACATCTCTAGGAATGCACCCATTTCTTCCAGGTTATCTAATTTGCTGGCATAGAGTTGCTCATAATATGTTCTTATAATTGTTTGTATTTCTTTGGTGTTGGTTGTGATCTCTCCTCTTTCATTCATGATTTTGTTGATGTGGGTCATTTCTCTTTTCTTTTTGATCAGTCTGGGCAGGGGTTTATCAATCTTGTAAATTCTTTCAAAGAACCAGCTCCTAGTTTCGTTGATCTGTTCTACTGTTCTTTTGGTTTCTAGTTCATTGATTTCTGCTCTGATCTTTATTATTTCTCTTCTCCTGCTGGGTTTAGGCTTTCTTTGCTGTTCTTTCTCCAGCTCCTTTAGGTGTAGGGTTAGGTTGTGTATTTGAGACCTTTCTTGTTTCTTGAGAAAGGCTTGTATTGCTATATACTTTCCTCTCAGGACTGCCTTTGCTGCATCCCAAAGATTTTGAACAGTTGTGTTTTCATTTTCATTGGTTTCCATGAATTTTTTTAATTCTTCTTTAATTTTCTGGTTGACCCATTCATTCTTTAGTAGGATGCTCTTTAGCCTCCATGTATTTGAGTTCTTTCCGACCTTCCTCTTGTGATTGAGTTCTAGTTTCAAAGCATTGTGGTCTGAAAATATGCAGGGAATGATCCCAATCTTTTGGTACCGGTTGAGACCTGATTTGTGACCTAGGATGTGATCAATTCTGGAGAAGGTTCCATGGGCACTAGAGAAGAATGTGTATTCCATTGCTTTGGGATGGAATGTTCTGAATATGTCTGTGAAGTCCATTGGGTCCAGTGTGTCATTTAAAGTCTTTATTTCCTTGTTGATCTTTTGCTTAGATGATCTGTCCATTTCAGTCAGGGGGGTGTTAAAGTCCCCCACTATTATTGTAGTGTTGTCAATTGCCACCCCAGCTTTCTTTTGGTGTCCATTAGCATGGTAAATGGTTTTCCACCCCTTCACTTTCAATCTGGGGGTGTCTTTGGATCTAAAATGAGTCTCTTGCAGACAGCATATTGATGGGTCTTGTTTTTTAATCCAATCTGATAGCCTGTGTCTTTGATTGGGGCATTGAGCCCATTTACATTCAGGGTAACTATTGAAATGTATGAATTTACTGCCATTGTATTGCCTGTAAGGTGACTGTTACTGTATGTTGTCTGTGTTCCTTTCTGATCTTTGCTGCTTTTAGGCTCTCTCTTTGCTTAGAGGACCCCTTTCAATATTTCTTGGAGGGCTGTTTTCGTGTTTGCAAATTCCTTTAGTTTTTGTTTGTTCTGGAAGCTTTTTATCTCTCCTATTTTCAATGACATCCTAGCTGGATATAGTATTCTTGGCTGCATATTTTTCTCATTTAGTGCTCTGAAGATTTCTTGCCAGTCCTTTCTGGCCTGCCAGGTCTCTGTGGATAGGTCTGTTGCCAATCTAATATTTTTACCATTGTAGGTTGCATATCTCTTCTCCCGAGCTGCTTTCAGGCATTTCTCTTTGTCTCTGAGACTCATAAGTTTTACTATTAGATGTCGGGGTGTTGACCTATTATTATTGATTTTGAGAGGGGTTCTCTGTGCCTCCTGGATTTTGATGCCTGTTTCCTTCCTCACAGTAGGGAAGTTCTCTGCTATTATTTGCTCCAATATACCTTCTGCCCCTCTCTCTCTTTCTTCTTCTTCTGGGATCCCAATTATTCTAATGTTGTTTCGTCTTATCGTATCACTTATCTCTCGAATTCTGCCCTTGTGATCCTGTAGTTGTTTCTCTCTCTTTTTCTCAGCCTCTTTATTTTCCATCATTTGGTCTTCTATATCACTGATTCTCTCTTCTGCCTCATTTATCCTAGCAGTTAGTGCCCCCATTTTTGATTGCACCTCATCGATAGCCTTTTTGATTTCCACTTGGTTAGATTTTAGTTCTTTTATTTCTCCAGAAAGGGTTTCTCTAATAACTTCCACGCTTTTTCAAGCCCAGCTAGTATCTTTAAAGTCATGATTCTGAACTCTAGGTCCGACATCGTACTAATGTCCGTATTGAGTAGGTCCCTGGCTGACGGTACTACCTCTTGTTCTCTTTGCTGAGGTGATTTTTTTCATCTTGTCATTTTGTCCAGAGGAGAATAGATGAATGAGAGAACAAAATGCTAACAGGTTTACAACGTCCCCAGCAAATATACTGTATACAAATCAGAAAAGACCTGAAACCAGGGGAAAAGAAAGGGAAAGAAAGAAAAAAGAAAGAGAAAAAGAAAAAAAAAGATAAAAACAAAAACAGAACAATACAAAAAAAGCAGAATGTGATCAAATATGATCAGGCTAGTGCATAGATCAGTGCCACAGACTAGATTTTGGGCGTATTTTGGTCTGTTAGAAAAAAGTGCCTCCTAAAATTTTAAAGGAAGAAAGACATATATGTACAAAATAAGGGTTGATACAATGAAGGGCTTAAGATGACTGTAAGGATGAAAATTATAAAAGATTTTATAAAAGGACTTGATAAGATAAGAAGTTGTTTGAAAAAAGAAAGAAGATTTAAAAAAAAAAAGAAAAAAGGGAGAGAATGTGATCAGGCAGGAGACTAGAACAGAGCCATACACTAGTGATTTAGGGTATATTTTGATCTGTTAGAAGTAACTGTATCTCAAAATTTTAAAGAGGGTACAACTTATATATATATGCCAAAAATAAGGGTAACTACTATGAAGGGATAAAATATGACTCTAAAAATGAAAAATAAAAAATTTTTTTTTTTAAAAAAAGAGATTGATAAGATGTTGCTTGAAAAAGGGAAAAAGAAAAAAAAGTTAAAAAAATTAACTTTGATGAACTAATGAATCATGGTAAATAAAAGCCATGAATTCTATGTGCAGTATTCCCCTAGCACTGGGGTTCTCCCGTTCTCCCTGATCGGTAAACTTGGTCTTGGCTTGCTGGCTGTTCGTGCTGATCTTCTGGGGGAGGGGCCTGTTGCCGTGGTTCCCAAATGTCTTTGCCGGAGGCGGAATTGCCCCGCCCTTGTGGGTCCGGGCTAAGCAAGCTGCTCGGGTTTGCTCTCAGGAGCTTTTATTCCCTGCAAGCTCTCGGCACAGCTTTGGAGGAACAGGGTGAAAATGGTGGCCTCCCAATCTCCGCCCGGAGGAGCCGAGAACTCGGGGCCCCGCTCCTCAGTGCGCCCCCAGAGAAAAGCAGTCACTCCTGTCTCCCCGGTCTCCAGCCGCACTCCGTGCTCACCCGGCCTGTGACCGAGCGTTTCTATCTCTGGCACCCGACCCCGTGTGGAGTCTCCAAACCCAGCAGATCCCTGCGGTGTGCTCCCGCGTCGCTCCTCCTGGGGGAGGAAGGGGAGTCTCCCCGGCTCTGCCGCTTGTTGGGTCCCTGCTGGGGGAGCCGTGCCCCGACTGGGCCGCAGATCACAGTTTATGGCAACCCCGAGCTGAGAGCCCGCGCCTCGGCTCCGTCTCTGCAGCCGGCTTCCCTGCTCCGACACCTGGGAGCTTTGCCGCACTCAGGCACCCCGGTCTTTCTGTGACCCCGAGGGTCCTGAGACCACACTGTCCCGCGAGGGTTCCACCCCCCGCTTAGCCACCGGAGCGACGTCCCTCCGCGGAGCCGACTTCTAAAAGGTCCGATTTTGTGCTCCGCGGCTCTAGCACTTGCCAGAAGCGGCCGACGGAGGCCCCCTCCCCCGCCGTCTATCCTCCCGAATATCGCCTCGGATTCACTTCTCCGCACGTCCTACCTTCCAGTAAGGGGTCGCTTCTCTGTTCAGAGAGTTGTTGCTACTCTCCTCTTCGATCTCCTGTTGAGTTCGTAGGTGTTCAGAATGGTTTGATCCCTATTCACCTGAATTCCTGAGAGCAGACGAAATCTAGGTCTCCTACTCCTCCGCCACCTTGCTCCGCCCCCCAAAACTAGCTGTTCTTATGTTCTGGGGTTTGGGGGGTGGAGGTTAGGAACGGTGGACAAGCTCACAGAGCTAGGAAGTGGCTGCCAGTCTCAGGTCTGCCGTCCCCAGGGACACAGAGCAGACTCGTTCTCTCGGTCCCTCATGACCACCTCACGGTCTGAAGGATTGCCCGGATTCGTGGCTGCCCCCCGGACCCCGGCAGTCCGGGCAGTTTCTTTCAAGGTCTCCTTGGAGAGAGGGATGCAGCATCTTCCAGGGGCACAGGGGCTTTTCCTGAGTGCACGCTGGCTTGACCCTTAAAATGAAGAGCTCGTGTCTGGGAGACGCCGGCAAACAGCCCCGAGGGTTCAGGACAGAAGATCCCAGGCAGGAGACCAGGAACGTGACAACTCATTTTGCTGACCAGGGGGCCACAGAGCTGAGGAAACAAGACCCCAGCTCCTACATGTGACAATCCAGAGTCACACAGGACAAATTAGAGCCTTGTTTTTTTTTGTTTAAGAGCAAACAGCAACACCATGGTCCAGTATAAATGCAAATTAATTTTATGCAGTGATTTGAAACGCACAGAGCTGATCAAGCTTACGGATATTCATAAAACACAGAAAAAGAAATCACTGTTTTACTTCGAGAAAAGAACCCCAAACTCAAATTCCCCTGGGGGCTGAGGAGCTAGAAAAATGTATCACTTCTGTTGCTTCACTCTGGGGAAGCCCTTTCAGGACTGTCTACTGGAAGCCCAAGTGCAGAGCACACGCGGTCTGGGGTTGATGAGGGTACTGCCGCTGTTTAGCCTCTTGCCCGGCTGGTTATCCTGGGCCTTGGTTAGGCTGGAGAGAATGTAATCACAGGATCGTACCAGCATCCACCATGTGCCGGGCCCTGTCCCGGCTCCAGCAGTGTGGTCGGTAAACAAAACCATTTTTATGGCTCTGCTGTGTCTTCCCATCCCCGGCTCACCTCTTACTGGCCACAATGGGGACCCTCCAGCCTTTGATCTGGCTCAGCTCTGTGTCAGAGACCTCAATCTGCAGGGGCAGCCGGGGCACCCACACAGTGATGGGCAGGGAGGCACTCAGGTGCTGGTAGGTGAAGTTCACCACCGCATTCACCTTGCCCTTCATCTCTTTGCCATTGACAAAGACATAGTCACAGCGGTCAGACACCTGCAAAGACAGAAAGGGGGATGGAGAGGTCACCGGGCCCTGCAAACCACTCTTCTTCCATTTGTCTTTTTCTCTAGCCAAGCACACATGCTTAATTTTGGGTCCTCCAAATGCAGAGCCTGAAACAAGTATTCTGTGCACCTGGTCTACTTGGGAGATGGCCCCAGGGAGCAGGGGCTGCGGAACAGAGTGAGAGAGAGAAAGAGGATAAGTCAATAAAAAGCTACATCTTTACTTTTTTTTTTTCTTTTTGCTGTGGATCAGTTTCTCTGGAACCTCATGAAAGCCTACAAAATTGTCCCCCTGAAGGATAAGAGACAGGAATATTATCTACCAGCTCCCGTCTCTCACCGCCCCCGTGTGTTGACCCCCTGGCACTTCCAGGCTGACACACTAGCCCATGGCATCTGAGAAGACCCCGGGATAGAAAACAGTAGTAGTCTGAGGTGGAATGTGGTCCAATCACAAAGTGAGCTGCAGCCAAGCCTGAACTCTCAGTGGCCACCAGAGGTATCTGCTCCCCAGGCTGATGTCTTCTCACAAAATGAAACACACCCCAAGCAACTTTCCAGGATCTGAAGGGCTTCTGCTACCTTCTTCCTCTGCAGCCTGACTCACTGATCTCTGATCACACACATCCTGACAGTCTGAGACACCCAGGCCTCTGCACATGAGGCTCCCTTTGCCTAAGAACATCCTTTCTTCCGGGGAACCCTCCTACACTGTTGGTAGGATTGCAAGCTGGTGCAACCCCTCTGGAAAACAGTATGGAGGTTCCTCCAGCAGTTGAAAATAGAGCTACCATACGACCCAGCAATTGCACTACCAGGTATTTACCACAAAGATACAAATGTAGGGATCCGAAGGGGTACGTGCTCCCCGATGTTTATAGCAGCAATGTCCACAATAGCCAAACTGTGGAAAGAGCCAAGATGTCCATCGACAGATGAGTGGATAAAGAAGATGTGGTCTATATACACAATGGAATATTATGCAGCCATCAAAAGGAATGAGATCTTGCCATTTGCAACGACATGGATGGAACTGAAGGGTGTTATGCTGAGTGAAATAAGTCAATCAGAGAAAGACATGTATCCTATGACCTCACTGATATGAGGAATTCTTAATCTCAGGAACAAACTGAGGGTTGCTGGAGTGGTGGGGGGTGGGAGGGATGGGGTGGCTGGGTGATGGACATTGGGGAGTGTATGTGCTACAGTGAGTGCTGTGAATTGTGCAAGACTGTTGAATCACAGATCTGTACCTCTGAAACAAATAATGCAATATATGTTAAGAAAAGAAAAAGAAGAAGATAGCAGGAGGGGAAGAATGAAGGGGAGTAAGTCAGAGGGGGAGACGAACCAGGAGAGACGATGGACTCTGAAAAACAAACTGAGGGTTCTAGAGGGGAGGGGGTGGGGGATGGGTTAGCCTGGTGATGGGTATTAAAGAGGGCACGTTCTGCGTGGAGCACTGGGTGTTATGCACAAACAATGAATCATGGAACACTACACCAAAACAAATGATGTAATATATGGTGATTAACATAACAATAAAAAAGAACATCCTTTCTTCCTTACTGGCCTGGCCAGGCACCTCCCCAACTCCCTGGGATCATTTATATATTGGTATTAGAACTGCTTAGCCTGTGAATAAATGCTTCGCATTAGTGACTACCAACCTATGTCCCCTCCCTCTGTATTTCTCCCTTTGCTTTTCCCGTTCTTACCACATCATTACCTCAGGAAAGGGCTGAGACAGAGCACAAAGCAAGATAAACACATAGAAAATAAAATAAAAGACTGCAAGCATTAAGATTTTGTGTTCCAAAGACTAAACCCTTAGGGAGATGAATCTGTACACACTCCCGTAGACATTCTCACGTGGCAAGCAAACAGCAGGAAGATGCCTGTGTCCCCTGGAAGTGGGCTGGAAGGGGCACCACGGACAGCGGTGGGACCATATTCAAGGTAACTCCGACCGGTAACGGATGCCTCTAGGGACTGTAAGCAGAACGTTTGGAGACTGGAAGCCCCCCTCGCCCAAGGCCTTGGCAATAGTTACGTCTTTTGAAAATCAGACTGGGATTATGTTCTGTAGCCTTAATGAAATGAAAATTGAGAATAGAAATCAACTTGTGTTTTCAAGAAATGACATGACTGTCTTGCATATTCAAGTTGGTAAAATGTGATTTATAGTGGCCCCGTGTGTCCAGATCAACCATCAAACTATGAAATCCTTGAAGAAAGAAGTACATCTTTTTAAACCTTTGATCTCTTGGTTCCATACAGCAGATGCTCATGAAGCAGGAGCTTAGCAGAGTGGATACTGAATGGACAGAAGACTGAATGTATGTATGCCTAGATGGATGGGTGGGTGGATGAATGTATGTATGTTTGGGTGTGTGGATGGGTGGGTGGTAGATAGATGGGTACATGGGTGGATGGATGAACGGATGAACGTATGGATGGATGAGAGGATGAGTGGATGGGTGGGTGGGTAGCTGGGTGGATGGATGGATGGATGGATGGATGGATGGATGGGTGGATGGATGGATGGATGTTTGTGTGTGTGGATAGGTGGGTGGGTGGATGGATGGATGGGTGGATGGTTGGGTGAATGTATGTATGAGTGGATGGGTGGGTTGATGGAGGAGTGGACAGGTGGGTAGATGAATGAACAGAACCCATTCTTCATGGGGATGCCTGCTTCAGGACAACCAAACAAGGATCTTGGGTGAGGGGAGATGTGGTTAGAAACTGAGATATGATGGAGCCAAGAGCAGTGGAAATGCAAGACATTTACTTGAAAGCTTCCAGAAAGTTCTCAAGCAGTATTTCCTAACTTTTTGGGGCCACTGACTCCTTTGAGAACACACTCCTTTGAGAACACATGTCAAGCTAATTCTTGCTATGGAAATGCATATACATACAGTTTTGCATAACATTTTGGAGTTAATGAAGTCACACGTGGACTCCTCAAATAGCACTTACCATACTAAGCTATAATTGCCAATTTGCTTATCTGTCTCTTGTCAGGACTATGTGCTCTAGAAGGAGCAGTGTCTCCTTCTGGGAGTCTGTGGACCCAGTTAAATCACATTGATGCTGAGCAATGAACTCGTATGATCACCCTCTCCTTCCCCAGTTTCTGGGAACTATGGATGGCTACTCTGGGTCTAATTTTCATCTCCAACTCTTGCTTCTGTTTGGAAGGGCAGCTGGTGAGGGCTGGGCTGCGAGAATTTCCTCCATCTGCTGGGGACAGTGGCAGGAGCAGCTGGGAGGGGAACACATGGATGGATCTTCTCACTCATGGTCAAGAGTGGTTTAAAAATGTTTACCTACTGATTAAGGGTGGAAATCAATTTTAGTCGCTGTCCCAGACTTGCCATTAGCATGTAAACACTGTCCTGAATCTGGGTAGGCATTAGCATAATGGCCGAGCAAGAGTTATATCAGTAATCACTTCTTTAATCAATGTTGTAATTTACAGACCATTGACTTTGCTCATTTATTACCTTCCTGAGCTCTGGTGGGAGGGAACCTGGCTGCTCCAGAATACATAAATAATTAAGAGGAATGCCAAGGGTATGAAGTTGCGGTGCATGATAGAGCCATTGTCACTGCTATTCCTGAAGGTGTCATAAATGTCTGGGGAAGTCTCGGGATGCATTAATCACCTCCTAAGTGGCTAGAAGTGAGAACCACAATATCACAAAATGAGCTGGCTTATCTGCAAAATAGGAACCAAAAACCCCACAGGAATCTGTTTAGTCCCTTGGCTTCGTTTCTGGGACTTTTTTTCATCTTTAATAATGGGTGGGCCACCTGCTGGGAAAGCTGTCTGCTGGCCTCTGCCCACTTGGACATTTAAACCATCCAGTCCAAATGCATGGTGGCCACTGACCCAGCCACTGATGTCTGCTCTTAGGACCTGGAGAGGCCAGGGTGGGTCTGCTTCAGCAACATGTAGTCAGTTGACATCTTCTGTTGTCATTTGGACCTTGGCAGCTTCTTGATGACATCGCTTGCTTCCTTCCCACGGGGAACCACTTGGGGACCACTTTCGTGGGGAGGGCAAAGCCACCTGCTGGTCAACCATTGACATCCAATGCGACTTCTGTCTGAAAAAGCAGCCAAGCAGGTTCCAAACTCAACAGAAAATCCCAGAGGGCAGGTCAATACACAGACCTTTGGACCCACTCCCAGAGTCTCCGACTGAGCAGGTCTGGGGGGGACCCCACATCTGCATTTCTAACAGGGTCCCAGGTGATGCTAATGCTCCAGGTCTGGAGAGCACACATGGAGACTCGCTCCTTGAAATAATGCAATCACCCTTCCTCTGTTTCCATGGAATCTTCTATTTCCTGTCTTCATCCATGCGGGATGCCGTAACGGGATATTGAATATCACAGCCTGGGGGCTTCAAGAACAGACAGTTGTTTCTTACAGCTCCAGAGGCTGCGAGCCCCAGAGGAGGACGCCAGCAGACCTGGTGTGTGCTGAGGAGCCATCCTGTCTCACAGATGCCACCTGCTTGCTGCGCCCTCCAGGGGCAGAAGGGGTCAGGGAGCTCTCTGGGGACTCTGCTTTAAGGTCACTAATCCCTTCTATGAGGGCTCCACCCTCGTGACCCAGTCACCTCCCCAAAGCCCTGCCCCCTTATACCATCACATTGCAAGTTAGGGTCTCAACCTGGGAATTGGGATGGGGGTGTGCACAAAGACGTCCAGTCCATAATACATCCCTTCCATGACTATAATCATTCAGTTATGAATGGCTCCCAGAATCCTACCTCCAGAACCCAGTGGCTTATTCAACATCTCCACTTGGATCTCTAATTAGCATCTCAAACTTATTATGTTTGGAAATCAAACTCCTAGTTTTTTGTTTTGTTTTGTTTTGTTTTTGTTTGTTTGTGTTTTGCCACTTAGGAGCCCAGGGGCTGGAAATAGAAATTAAATTCAGATAAAACAAATCAGATTTACATTTCTTATGCTCTTGAGTTAGTGGCCTTGCTCCGTTCACACAAAATACTGCACGGTCTTGTGCAGCAGTGATGTGTTCTTGTAGAAGAGCATCTGCCATGTGCTTTCCTCATTTCGGTCCTTTCTGGAGCTCCGGGCAGCAATCACGGTCCCAGTAGAAGAGGAAGCTAGGGAGCTGGGGCTCGTGGAGGAGGTGGCTTGCCCGCGGTGGGAGGCGGGTGGGGCTAGCCCCTGCTGATGGCGGATTTGACAGACGGCTTTGACGGTGCTATCCTCACAGGCAGCATCCTGAGGTTGGGGCTTGGAAGTCATCCTTCGTGGCATGGGGGTCTTGGGGGTCCTCTCCATTCCTGCGGGCAGATGAGCAGGGAAAGGAAGGGGCGAGAGAGGCCACTGGCCGGCGAGTCCAGGAGGGATCATATCTGCATCCTGTCCACAGGCTGCCCTGGCCGTGTGTCTCGTGGCCCATCCCAAACAAGCCCGCAGGATGGGCTGGATCCATCCAAGTCTGGGTGGGAAACAGACGTGACATGCCACCTGGAGGAGAGTGTGACAAAGGGACTCTGAACAAAGGTGTGGGCAGGCCTATGGAAACTAGCAGGAGACGGCACAGCACTGCAGACAGACAGGGGGAGAGGGTTCAAGAACATCCTCCAAAATCCACGTCCACCCGGACCCCCAGACCGGGAGCTGGTTTGGAGATAGGGTCTTTGCAGATGTCATCAGCTGAAACGAGGTCACACCAGCTTGGAGTGGGCCCCCGAGGGCTGGTGTCCGCAGAGGAGGAGAGAAGGATGTGGAGGCAAGCACCTGGAGGGTGATGCGGGGACGTCAGCAGAGACGGAGAGGTGTGGCCACGCACCAGGAAACAGCAAGGACTGCAGCCACCGGGAGCTGCAGGTGCAAGGCAGGGACCTCCCCAGCCCCCCGGAGCCTTCAGAGGGAGCAGGGCCCTGCACACAGCCTGGTTTCAGACTGCTGGCCTCCGGCACGGGGCGAAAAGAGCACTGCTTAAAGCCACCCGGTCTGCGGCCCTCTGTTATGGCGGCCCCAGGTCACCAGGGAAAGGCCAGGTGAGGGGCAGCTACCGGAGCCCAGCGCGGGCGCCGCCGGTCTGAGACACCTGCCTCCAGAGCTGTGACCTTGGCGGACGGGGCAGCCGCTGTCAACCCGCAAGCTTGCGGAAGGGGCCCAGAGGGACGAACATACTGACGTCTCTCCCCCATCTCCCCGTCCAGGGGAGCCTCCCATGGCTGCAGCCGGCGGGGGGGGGGGACCTGGGGATGGCCGCACCTGGTGAAGCGAACGCAGAGAGCAGGAGGAGGAGGTGGAGGGATCTGAAAGGACGGGTAGGAACTTCCAACCCAGAGACCTCTTCCCAACATTTTCACATCTTCTTAATCGGGGGCTGACGTGGAGCACTTTGTGTGAACCACAGAACGCTTTTCAACCCTGGCAAAATCCTTAGAGGAGTCCAAGCTCTTCCCTGATGTGCGCCTGGCATCTCTCCCAGGCATCTTCCATGCATCCCCTCCTTGTTCCCTGAGCCCCCACTGGTCCTCCTGCTGCAGGGCCTTTGCACGTGCTGTCCCTTCTGCCTGAAGGCTCCTCCCCCACTCGCCTGTGCGATTTGTTCCTCGTCTCCTCTAGGTCTTCAACAGAGTGGCTCCCAACCAGGGGCCACTGTGTCCCCCAGGGGACATTTGACTTGGAGATCTTCTTGGTTGTCACCACTAGGGGAGGGGCTGTCACAGCTGAAGACGTGCGAATGCTTTCTAATGGTTGAGGCCGGTGCTGCAGCTCGACTTCCTGCACTGCACAGGACGGCCCCCAACAAAGATCAGCAGATCCCAAATGCCAGCGGTGCCGAGGCTGAGAAACGCTGCCTTACCCACACGTACGCTCCCCAGAGCCCTTTTGCTCACATTTGTACTCAGATCACAACTCCAGACCCCCCCTTGCTTTATTCTTCTTGTTTATCATGTATTACCCTCTCATACGCTATGCACTTTACCTATTTATTGTGGTTATTATTTGTCCTCTCTTTCTAGAACATCAACTCTAGGATGACCAAGTTTTTTGACTGCTTTGCTCACTGTTCAGTGTTTTTTCAGTGCCTAAAATAGTACCTGGTGCTCAGGTATGGCGCTCACCACACACTTCCTACTGGAGGGGCCACTCAGGGCTACCGGGTCCCACACTGCCCCCACTGTGCACAGGTGCACACACACACAGGTGCACACACAGGTGCATGCATGGACAGGTGCACACACAGGTGCACATGCACACAGGTGCATGCACAGGTGCACATACACACAGGTGCACACATGCACAGGTGCACATACAGGTGCATGAATGGACAGGTGCACACACAGGTGCATATACACACGTGCATGACAGGTGCACAGGTGCACATACACACAGGTGCACCCACAGGTGCACGCATGGACAGGTGCACACACAGGTGCACATACACACAGGTGCATGACAGGTGCACATATGCACAGGTGCACACACATATAGGTGCACACAAAGGTGCATATACACACAGGTGCACGCACAGGTGCATGCATGGACAGGGCATACACAGGTGCACATAACACAGGTGCATGACAAGTGCACATACGCACAGGTGCCCATACACACAGGCGCCCATACACACCGGTGCACACACGCACAGGTGCACACACGCACAGGTGCACATACAGGTGAATGCATGCACAGATGCACATGAGGAGGCGGGCTTTCACTGGTGATTGAATGCTCTGTACCAGCAACAGCAAACATTTGCTGAGCGTTTACACTAAGCCAGGAGTCACTTTGAGAGGTTCACATGGATGATCTCACTGAACTCTCGCCATGAACACATGAGGGAGGGCTACTTTATCTTTTGAATCCTATCCATATTTCAAGTGAGGAATTGAAGGCACAGAGAGGTGATGTAACTCACTCAACATCACACAGCAGGTAGTCACTGAGCCACACAGAGAGTCGACCCCACACCTCTGCTCTCAACCCTGATGTCCACCAGCTCTGTGATGATGGAGCTGTTTAGTTTTGATCCTTCCCTCTTTCCTACTGTGGATGGACTCTATTTCCCCTTCCTGCTGATGTGGACCTGGCCCTGTGATGCGCTTTGGCCAGGAGAATGTGAACAGAAGGGACAGCAGGCCAGTCCCAGCTCAGGCTTTAGAGGCCCCGCGAGCGTTCAGGCAGGCTTTGTGCGCTCTGCCGTGAGGGGCTTTTCCCCGAGGTCGCAGCTACCTCTCCACCACCCCGGAACAAGACCCACGGAGCCCGTCCTAGCCCCCCTGCAGTGAGGCGTCCTCCCTAGCTGATCCCGCAGACGACTGGACAGCCTGCAAATGCAGGAGCAAGAATTAGCGATCACTGCTTAAACAAGCGGACGTCGGGCCGTGCGTTCTGCAGCACAGTTCCCTGCATTACTCAGCTAAGCGCGTGGGTGCAGGTGCGCCTGCCCGTCACTCTCAGGGGCTTCCATGCGCCCTCCTCCCTTGTCCGCGCTCCAGTCCCCCATCTTACCCTTCTGTGTCTCCTCCTCAGGGGGCGGAGAGACTGCTGGAGGGTGGGGAGGAAGGAAGGGTGGGAAGCGCTGCTCCCCGGGTTAGGAAGGACACAGTGGACTCGGGAGGCCTCCGTGGAGCGCTCCTCATCCCGGAGCAGTGGCATTCCCCGGACCCAGCTTTGGGATTAGGACCCTTTCCTTTCTCCGCGCGCTGTCTCCCATGGCCCTTGCGGCCCACGTGGCTGCCGTGCGCCGGAGGCCTTCCCCCACAGCGGCCGCAGGGAAGCTTCCCGTTTCCCGGAGGCCGGGTTCCCTCGCGGCTAAAGGCGACACAGTGGTGGCTACAACATTGCAGACAAACAAGGAGAGGGGCCCGGCAGGGCCTGGGGCCGGCCAGCATTTCTGAGACGAGCTCTGGGGTGCCCTTCTTTTCCTTTCCTGCCCCTCACCGCGGAGGCCGAACGGGATTCCCGCGGCCGCGAATCCGCTCAGCGATAACTCGCACTTTGTCCGGCCGACCATGAGGAACGCGGCCGAGACTTGGACACGCCACGTGGTCTCAGCTCAGGAACCCTGTCCTCTCGGAGGTGGCTGTGCTGGGCCAGGCCTGGCTGGGTGGGGCCGGGCAGCGAGCGGAGGGGAGGCCCGGAGGCCAGAGGGAGAGAGGCCGGGAGGGGAGGCCGGGCGGGGACGCTGGCCAGGGCCCTCGGGCGCAGGGAAGGGAAGGGAAGGGGAGTGCCGCGTGGCCCCCACGTGTGGCGTGGAGCAGACCTTCCTGTGACGTGTGGCAGATACCGCCCGGCCCTACGTGGTGTCTCCTTCATCAGCCGCCCAAGGCATCCTTTCAGCAAACATTTCCCGCGCCTCTGCTGCGCTCCAGGCTTGTGTCCAGGTGCTGGAGACGGGAAGTGAGAGGCTGGAGCCTCCTCTCAGGAGGTTACATTTCAGGAGAACAGTGGGGAGGAAGTTCCCAGGAAGAGGGAATCGGCAAGAAGAGCTTCCATTTACGCAGGGTCTGCCGTATGCCAGATTCTGGGCTGAGCGCACGCAAACACTTTCCAGGCGAGGACACTGGGGCACAGAGAGGTTGAACACCTTGCCCAAGGTCACACAGCTAGGGATACTCAGACTCAGATGTGACAGCAGTGGTTTAGCTCCAGAAAGGCTCTTCTTCTTCTTCTTCTTCTTCTTCTTTTTAAATGATCTTTGCCAATGCAACTGGTGAAAAGTCCTATCTGTTCTTTCACTTTCGGAATTAGGAAGGACAATGGATATGAAGACATTGCTTGAGGTCTGTGATAACGTGGTCTTCCTTCTGTGACGTCTCCGTGCCAAGGCGCTCACCGACAAGAGACGTATGAGACCTGCTTTCTTTCCTTCTCTTTCCGGAAGCCGGTCTCACGCCAGCACGCACCGTAACCCATGTGACTAGGAGAGCAGAGTCGCAGCCCCGTCCCCTGAGCACGTGCCCCGTCGTGGACGTGTAGGAGCAACGTGGTTTTTTGAAGGAAAAAAAAAAAAAGCCTTTGGTGTGCTCTGAAAGTTAACGGAGATATCTTTGATGTGTCAAAGTTGTATGTATTTAAGACGTCCGCCTTGATGATTTGATATACGTCCACAGAGCGAGGAGATCGCCGCGGTCCAGCTGCATGGCGTGCACCCACCGCTGACACAGTTCCCATCGCGTGTGTAGACGCGAATTCAGTATCTACCCTCTGAGCAAACGCCCAGGGCTCACCACGGCAGAAGCACAGGGGAGGTGGGAGGAGACACGTGCGGGAGGCAGGCAGGGCATGTGGTGCAAGGCGACAGCAGCATCTCAGGTCTGCGAGGAGAATTAAACCAGAAATCCCGCAAATGCAGGAATTAGCCCAGTGCCTGGCACACAGCGGGCGGGCAGACCGGGCCGGCGGACAGGGCATCTGCGGAGGGTCAGGCCCACGGACCGCCTTAGCCCCAGAAGTGTGTTTACAGGGGCTTTGGTTGTTCCTGCCTTGAGGAGGAGCCTGGAAAGAAGCTTCCAGAGTCAGAGTCTTAGACAGAATACCTCTCTCTCCAGTACTTGTGCCGGGTCCCCAACACCCCCATCCCCAGGGAGCCGTCTGCCCCTCTCTCTCCTCCAGTGATGTCACTTGAGATCCTAAAGTGCTGGGATCCAGGACACAAGGCACGGAGCAGTCCCGTGGTGATGGGACTGGGTGCCCCACGGCTTCTGAGCCCCCAGGCCTGGTAGAGCTACCTGGGAGGGGGTGTAGGGGGACAGCCGCCCGAACCTGGCGCTGTCACTCTGTCACTGGGAGCGAGGAGTAGAGGGTGAGACCACAGAGGTCCCCAGGCAATGAGCATGGAGACAGTCCAGCCACACGACAGAAGGGGGTGTCTCGGGAGGGCAGTCCTAGGGCCCCAGGACCAGGCCCCCTGGCCGCGACCACACCTGTCTCCCCTCTGGGAGCTGGGGGCCAGGGGGAGCTGATAGGTCAGCTGGTCCGAGTCTCAAGCATTCAGCTGTATTTCTCTGATGGGTGTTTTCCTCTTCTGATTCGGGAACACTCTATTCATGCCGTCCACACGCCAGATGTCCACTTCCTTGCCAGTTACCCGCTGGCTTCAACAGCCACCCGCAAGGCCACATCCTCCTTGGAGAGCCAGGGACACAGGCTTGCTGGGAGACTCCCAGAGAAGTCAGACTGCACCGCCTCCTCCTGGCCAATGGCTCCACTGGGGCAGGTCCCTGCTCTGACTAATGTCACCAAGAAAAACCAAGGAGGGAAAGCGGCTCACGGGCGGGGCTGGAGCAGCCCTTTCTCCTAACCCAGGCCAAATTAAGAAATGGGAGGAAGGTCCTGGGACAGGGAAAGCCCGGGAGACAAGGAGGAAGGGGATGGGGGGGAGGAGCCCCATTCCAGGCACACGTCCCCTTCCCTGTACCCCCAGCCCCTGCTTCACTGGCGCATCCTCACTTCCCGCCTGTCCGTCCAGAGGTTTGGATGAAGCCCCACTTCCAGCCTCAAGAATAGGGTCATGTGACCACGACCTAATCCAAACAGAGCTTCGCGTTCCTCTGGCCACAGCGCCTGGCTCAGGGGTGAATACATGAACTAAGCTGGTGCAATCAGAGGGAATCTCAGGAGCCTCTCAGGCTGGACTAAAGGCACTCGCTCATTTCTGCTGGAATTCTACATGCAAAAATAAGGTTCTGTAGCCACTTGCAGCCATCCTGAGACAGGACAACTTGTCTGAGAATTCAAGCAGCACAAAGGATACTGAGCCAAGAGACAGAAAGCCAAAAATAAAATATGATACCTGCACCGGTGAAGGCAGAGCTGAGGAGAGATGCAGAGAAACTGACTTCTGAACCCACCTGTGGCTGAAGCCAACACTGGCCTACACCTGCCACGCACAGGACAGTTTCTCGCCTTACTCCTTAAGCCAATTGGAGAGGCTTCCTCCCTCAGCAAGCACGGCATCCTTGACAGAGCTGTGGGATGGAGCACTGGGAAGGTGGGCATGCGATGCTGCCCGGCACCAAATCCCTGTTGTCGAACTGATTTCAGCAGCGAGGCCGCAGAGGGGCAGGGGGTTTGGGAGCCAAGTGTGCACCCCTCTACCCCGCGCTCCCAGCTGCAGAATTCCTGGGGCTTCAAAACCTCTGTTACCTATTAGGCAAACCCAGATGGAGCCTCTCTTGGCTCCAGTAAAATCTGACTCCAAAATAAATGGCCTAATCTTTCACAAAGATCTTTTATTAGGACAGTTATTCTTTGTAGCCTAAGACAGAGGGTCAGAGCAACCTGCTCCTTGCTGGCCAGTCCCGGGCATCCATTTCTGCCCACCCAGCTCCCATCGGAATGCGGGTGTCGCACGGCTCCTACCGGTCGAAGGCTCTAGGTGTGCGTTCCCCATAGAGCTTCCCGTGATGTTGGAAGCGTCCTGTGTGTGCGCCATCCGGTATGGCAGCCAGGCCCCATGCCTCATGAGGACAGCTGCGGCGCTGAAACTTCCACTTTCTTTAATTTTAATTAATTTAAATAGCCACACATGGTGGGTACCTGCCATATTGCCCAGTGCAGCCTTAGGCAAATCCTGACATCTGGCTGTGGGGAGAGCAGCGGGCTCTCAACCTCGCCTGAGCGCACGAGACGCCGCAGACCATACAGGCCCGGTGGTCAGGCAGACCTGGGTTTGCATCTCGGTTCTGCCATTTACTGGCCGTGTGGCCTTGGGCAAGTCACTCGACCTCCCTGGACCTCAGTCTCCTCATCTGCAAAATGAGCTTATAATAGTGTTGACCTCAGGGGTGCCGGGGTGATCTACTTAAAATCCAAACCAGAATATCCAGCAGGATCCTGTTCTTAGAGGAAACCACAATTCTGATGGTAAAGCCCGAGGCCTGGGGCTCTCGACATTTGGGCCGGGATGCTTCTCTGGGATGAGACTGTCCGGGGCACGGTAGGACGTTTAGCGACTCTGTGGACTCCAGCAAGCAGACACTGGTAGCCCCCTCTGTCTGAGTCACTACAACGCCCATGTCTCCGAGCATCACCCCGTGTCCCCCGGGGGGGGGCACGACCGGCCCAGGGCGAGCACCCCCGTGCTGGGTCTGCCTGGATGGGCAGCACCGTCCGCCCGCTCTGCGTGCACCACTCGAACACCACAGACTTCCCAGGTGAGGGCGGGTGTCTCGCGGTTTCGCAGGGGACGGAAAGGGAGCTGGAGGAAGGCGCCGGCAGGGGGCACGGGCGTGCACCTGACCTGCACTTGGAGTCTCCGCAGCAGGGTTCTGGCGCCAGGAGAGCCTCTCGTGCCGGAGCATCCTCACTTGGCAGCGGAGACACAGCTGGAAAGGGGCTCGGCCGGGCCTGCCGCCCGGCCCCCTGCGTTCCAGGAACTTCTTTGCGGTCCTCGGTTTGCTTTTAACCCCTGGCTCTTGGAGATAAAGCTGCTTCTCCCAGCGTCCTCGGGAGGACGTGGGCGTGAGGGTGGGGTGCGCGCTTCCCTCCCAGGGAAAGTCTGCCCACTCTGCCCCGGGCCTCACAGACCCAGCTTCCCAACGACTCGGAGCTTGTGGATCAACAGCACCTTCAGTAGAGAGGAAGTTTCGGGCCCAAAGGAGCAGGGCCCAGGGGAAACTGAGGCCTCTACCCGAGCGAGGTGGCACTACCCGTCCTGGAATGAACACAGGCACCGCGGGCCCCGGGAGACCTGGGCACCTGGCCGCCATACGCCCTCCTGTTAGCTCAGCACCGGGGGCCTTAGGCAGGACCGTGCCCTGGAGGTCAGGGGGGCTGCGCCGGAAATCCCCTCACGATGCTCGAAGTCGCGTCACCCCCAGCCTGCTGCGGGCGGTGCCTCGGCACTGGGGGCCTCAGGAGGGTTGAGGGGGCACCCCAGCATCTGCCCCTTAGCATGAGGGGGTGCACGGGGAGCATGGTGCAAACAGGGGTGCAGTTACGGTGGGCACCGACAGCTGTCACTTCCCTGCAAACGGGCCCACTGCGTCCTGTTCGGAGACCGCCCCATCCAGAGGGGCCCCGCCCCAGGCCCGTCTCAGCACCGCCCCCCTCGCCGCCCCGACCTTCACCACCACCTGTCATCCTCACGCGCTCGGCTCGGCTCCGTCTGCCCCTCTCCATCACTGTGATGCCCGATTCCATGTGTTTTACTTATCGCTGAGGCCCCGATACCAGAATGGTGCCCAGAGAACCGCCCGGGTACACCTCCCGGAATGAACCAGCATGTGATTCAACGTATGCTGTGAAGATACCGTGACCTCGTGAACCGCAAGCCGGGGAGCTCTGCAGAGGACCCCGACCCCACGCCCCGTCGTCGGCTGCGGGACGCCTCTTTCTTCGAAAGACGCTGGCTGGCGTGGGGACAGATGGGGACAGCAAACACTCCTGGGGCTGCTCGTCCACGTCACGCATCCGTCCCTGTTACTGTTCCCGAGGCCTTTGTCCCTGGGATGCCACTCTTCCTCCTACTGAAGGGACATCCCCACAGACGCTCAAGGAGCTCCCAGCCCCCCACTCACATTCGACGCCTGCAAACCCAAACGCGGAGTGCCGAGCGCACTGCAGACCCCTCGGCACCCGGTCGGGGACACGTCGGGGGCGTCGCAGGCGAGAGGAGGGGACAGGCAGAGCTGTTTCAATGCTGTGGCCCATCTCTGCAAGACACACCGGGTCAAACCACGCTTCTCTGTGTGTTTGATCCGTGTGCGTGATCCTGCCCGCGTGGAGAAAGCCATAGAAGGAGGGCGGGCAGGTCAACACTGATCCCTGGGGGCTGACAGGTGTGCCACCGGGGTGTGTGTGTGTGTGTGTGTGTGTGTAGATTTGCCAGCTAAAAAAATCGGGGTAAAAGACGTTTGTGTCTTGTGATCCCATTTTTAAAAAATTATTTTTCTAGATATGGATACGCATCGATGTGTCAAGAGAGATGTGTTAGAAATGATCGCCGAGCTGTTTTAATAAGAGACTACATATTGTATGACTCCATTTCTACGAAATGTCCAAAAAAGGCAAATCTATAGAGACAGAAGGTAGATTAGTGGGGGCCCAGGCTGAGGCGGGGGATGGGGATTAATGGCAAATGGGGTGACAAGAAAATTCTAAAATTGGGTCATGGTGATGGTTACCCAGCCCAGGAAGTTTGCTAAAATATCACTGAATGGTACGCACAAAATAAGTTGCAATTCTAATTATTTTAGCAACAGCATGCATAGCACACAGATTATGCCTGTAGGCGCTCGGCCCGCAGTCCCGACTTATGTCATAGGGCTGTCGAAGGGTCCCCTGAGCTAACCAGGGTCAGAGTTAAGTCCTTTCCATGTGTTGGCTACTAGGTCAAGTCCCTTACTTGATTGATGACACTTGGTAATCCTCACAATGGCCTTCTGAACCAGGGACTGTGACCGTCCCCCTTTCCGAAGGAGACTGGGCAGGGCAGGGGATGTACAAATTGCCCAAGATGCAGAGCTCGGAACGGTGAAGCCAGGAAAGCTTTGGAAGAAACTCCCCGTGGTTCTCCTGCACATCCTGCAAAGTCTCGATTGCCTTTGTCTGAATGGTCTTTTCAAGGACGCCCATCTAGCGAGCAGCCTCGGAAGGCAGAGATAGGGTCCCCCTGAAGAGCGCGGGCCAGGCACGTGTGTGGCCAAGCATGACAGAGGTGTTGTCTCTCTCCGTGGAGAAGGACAGGCGGGCTTTCTGACTCAGTCCATCGGCCGCTCTGACCGGGCGCCTCGGACGTGCATGGCTGCCACGGCTCTGGGAACCGGACGTCCCAGATCAAGGTGCCCGCCTGGTCCGGTCTGCGGCCTGTTATTATGGACTCAGGCCCCCGAAGCCCAGGGCTCTTCTCTCATAACCGAGCCTGCGTGTGCAGGGGTCCCTGGTGTGGCCCCTGGCATGACCCCGTGGGGAGAAGAGCTCAGGCATCCGGGTCAGGAGATGCAGAAACACTGGCCACCCTCTGTCTCCGACCAGGGGTCTCGTCTTCCGCCAGCAAACTGGGGCAGGTTGGTTTGTCAGCTTGCACTCAGGGTGGATGTCAGAGCCTTCCACATCCTGTACAGAGCTCAGGTCTGTCCAAATCCAGACCCTCACGCACCTGCTGCAGGGCAGGTGCTTACTAGACGTTCCCTCCCCGCCCCCCCAATGGCACTCCGAGCGGTGCCCCCCCAGCTCTGCGAGCATCGCTGGCCTCACCAGACCCCGAATCACGGGCTGAGTCTGTGTCCTGAGGATGGACTCTGAGTCTGCCAAGCCTGGCCGACATCCCCACTCGGCTTCTGCTGACCTGGGACGACCCGTTGCTTCGTCAACAGCCTGGGGCACCAACTCCAAAGTCATTTCAGAAGGCAATTTTTAGTGTGGGTACATTTGTTTCCCTAAAGATACTGATTCTATTCCTGGAGATTCTAGTATATTCCTGGAACTACCAGTAATACTAGCTTCTCTCTTCCTACTCTCTAAAATAGTAAGAAAAGTCTCCATGACCAACTCATTTAAGACCAGCTAAAGGTAGTTATGTCAACAACGGCAGCGAATTCTTTCTGGGGGTTCTGTAGGCTCGCAGATGGACATTTTAACCCACCTAGAAAAGTCATCAGTGTGAATGTGTCCTTTCAAAGGGTCACACTTCCTTACCAGGGGTCCTGGCTCTTAGGGGAATTGCAAACCAGTCATAAAGACCAATGGTCGCCGAGGATGGGGTGTGGGACCATGGCTGGGGCAGGGCAGGCTCCAGATGCAACCAAGGGCCTGCTCCCCACCTTGGCCTCGCCAAGAAAGTGGGGTAAGCGGGGTGACTGTCCAGCCAGAAGAAGGGCATGTTTTCCTCGGAGCAGTGGTTCTTTAGCCCACAGGACAGCCCCCTAACCAGGAATTACCCGGCACAAAATATCCATAGTGCCGACATCGTGAAATTCTGCCCCCGAGCTGAGATCTTTGCGTCCCATGGAGGAGCCGTTCGCCCCGGGGCCTGGGGAGCCCTGAAGTGGAGTCGGATTGGACAGTGGCCCTACGTGTACATACACACTGGATTCGGAAGACTGGGTGCCAATAAATTCATCATTTTTATACTCATCACATGTCGACATGATCATGTTTTTCATATAGTGGGTTAAATACATGCATTTAAAGCAATTAGCTTCACCCGTTCTTCCTTTTCCAAATGTGACGGTTGGAGACATTTAAACCACATGCGTGGCCCACATTGCTTCTCTTGGACAGTGTGGCTCAGAATTTCATCCCCTCCCCCCTCCTCCCACAGGCCTCTCAGGTCTTCTGTAAGGTGCCGTGGGTTTGGGGGCCGCCATCAGCCCAGAAATCACTCTTGGGGGAATTAGGGAAAAGCATCTCTTCTTCGAGATGCTGCCCGCAGTGGCCAGAAAGCCGTGAGACTATCCTGGTGCTGCTGGGACCCCTTGTCGCCGCTGGGACTTTGCCGTAACCTAGAGGGCTTGCGCGCCACCCTCTGCCCGAGGCGCCGAGAGCGGTGGACAGCGGTGGCCGAGCGGGGGCTGCCGTCTGCAGGGAAGGATCCTTCCGCCCCACTCCCGCACTCAGCGGTTTGCACGGTTCTCTCCGACTTACACGTGCTGCTTCTAACACCAGAGAAAAGACTCTGACACTATGTGTCAGACCCTATTTAAGGGGAAAAAAAGCATTATCTGCTTGCTTGCCTTGGTTCTTTATGTTTTCTTCTGGGTATGTTTCCAGGATTACAAAACATATGGAGAAAGACTAAGCGGTTCATTTCTGGCTTGGACCAGCCCTCGTGCTGTCTTACTCCTTGGCAAGCATTGTGGGTATATTATCACGGCAAATGTTGGTGGGAAAGACCAAGAACTAGGGTCATTCTCTCAAGGAACTTAGGACTCTAGAGCAGGGGTTTTCTAGGGAAACTTGTCCCTGGAAAGGCGAAATAATAAATGTGTTAGATTTGCGGGCCAGATGGCGTCTGTCACCACGGCGGGACCCTCCTGTGGTCATGCAAAAGCCACCACAGACAATACAGAAATAGGTTTGAGTGGCCATGTTCCAATAAAACTTTATTTACACAACAGAGGGGGGGCTGGATTGGACCCAGGGTTCACGGTCTGCCCTATCAGTGGTTCCAACAGCTGCCCCACAGGCCGGACTCACACTGCAGATGTATTTTTTGCTCATGAAAAAAATTAATTGGTTGCCCATGCGGGAACGGAAGCGATCTTTACATAAGATCCAAATGCGTAGTTTCTCCTGAAGAGACAGCAGTGCAGAGCTCCCATTTACTCACAGCCACGAGTAGCAGCAGGCGAGGACGGGCCGTCCTTCTAGCCCAGGGCACGTCTGGCTTACCGCTGCCCCCCCCCCCCCCGCCATCACCCTCTTGCTTACTGGGCATATTCGGGGTTTGAAGCACAGTCCAAGGCATACTTGATGAACACCAGGTTGGGAGTGATACCAACATGGAAAAACCAAAATGGGAAAATTTAGAGGAGTGACTGGAAGTGTGTTGTACATACACCAACCAGCTGAATTTCTTACTTCCAGGGGTCGAACCTTCTTAGCGAATGGGATGCCCAAGGGAAGTTCCCGTCAGTCCAATGCGGATGATTAATGGGGGCGCTTACCTTGATGACATCCTCGTCTGTGGACTTGCACTCCACCGACTCCGAGATATCCATCACGGCGCTGTTCTCCTCCACAGAGACCACCCTGATGGGCAGGGCTACCGTCTTTCCCGTGAGAATGGCAGTGTTCAGAATTTCAGTGTCCTGTCAGAAGAAGCAGACGTACCTGGGTCAAGGGGGCTAGTCAGTGCTCTTGAATGGCAGGGAGAACCTTCCGAAGTGAGTGCCAGGTGGTCCTCATTGTCCCCTTAGAACTTGGGCAAAAAACGCCATTCTTTTCCAATTTTCCAAGAACATTTACAATTTAGTCTATTTAGGATCATCTTCTTAGTTACCAACTGCAACGGTTGAGATATATATATTTTTTCTTTTGCGGAGACCAAGTGGAAGTGATGCATCGTTTGGGTTTGGGTTGTAGGCAACAGAAATGAACTCCAGCTAGTCTGAGCAGGAAGGTGCTGCGGTCGGTGGAGTAACCCACCTCCCCACCCCGATACCCGAGCTCTAATCTCCGCAACTGGTGAGTCTGTTCTGTTACATGGTCTAAGGGCCTTTGCAGTTGTGATTAAGTGACCCATCTTGAGAAGGGCAGATTATCCCGGATTATCTGGGGCAGACCCAGGGGAATGGTGAGAGTCCTTTATAGGAGGTGATCACGGGGGTCGGAGGAAGAGGGCTCGAGGGAGGGGACCGAGGCAGGGGTCAGAGGGATATGATCATGACCTAGGAGATATGGGGGCGCGGCTTAGGAGCAGGAAAACGACAGATCCCCCCCTATGGCCTCCAGAGGGAACCCAGCCCTGCTAACACCTTGATTTTAATTCCATAAGACTCATTTCCAACTTCCGATGCCCAGAACTGTCATCTGTTAAGTTGGTATTAATCTTGTATAGCGACTGGAAACTAACACAGGTTCTTATCAGCTGGGTCCTGGGCCACTCCCAGGGTCAAAGGAAAAGCTGTGGCAGGCCTTGGAAAGGCAGGCCCCTGATCCGCTTCCAGGATATTGAAAACCGGGAGGAAGGGGCAGCGTTTCCAGAGTGGAGCAGAGCGAACAGCTTCAGCCATTTCTCTCCCTGAGGCCCACGTTCTCGGGCCGGGGGGCGGGGGCAGACTGGTCTCATGGGGCCTAAATGCTCGTCCCTTGTGCAGGGGAGGATGGTGCCCTGTGACTCACAGAATTCACCCAGGAAAAAGGTCGCTGTGGGAAGACGGAGTGAGGAGATTCCCGTGCGGCAAACAAGATCAGTGAGTCAGTCACTTTTGTTCCCTGAGGCCCAGGACCACCGGACCTTGGTGGTGGACACAGATGGCTGGGGCGGCGTCTTCTGTGCAGACTTTTATGCCAACCGAAGGCTCTTCCTCCGCTGCCCATGGGAGCCCATTCCATCGCAGCCCTGGGGCCTTCAGCTCATCCCGTGCACTCCAACTTCGTGCAAAATGATTAGCGTCACGTCTCCCACACAGGTAGTGATGTTCAAAGTGATAAAGAAAGTACTGTCTCTTTTGGGTCTGGAGGTACTTTTGTCATCCTTCCTTTTAGGGACAAATGAGAATGGAAAGAAAAAAAAGGGTCTGTGGCTTTGGGACATCTATCAGCACCTTTTACCTTTGGGCCAATTCCTCCCAAAGTCTGTTTCTCCAGAAACACCACTCCCCTTTGAAGCAGGAGTTGTAAAGAAAGAGATTTTCTCACTTCTTTCTCCAGGGAAGCAATGGACACAGAAATGACCTTTTGCATTAAACAAGAGCACAGATGAGAGTAGAGTCCCAGCGTCTCTCGGATGCTGGTGCCCACCAGCCGGCATTAAATAACCCTCTGCCGGCTCTGCTCCTGCGTCCACAGGATTCCCGTGCTGGGGTGGCAATCTGGCGGCCCGCACACCGGCCATTACAGATGCTAAGAATACCACAGAAATTCCCCAAGTCCATTTTCAGGTTCATTACAGGTAATGTGCTCAGAGCTCAGTCTTTACATTTTCTCTCTCAGAATGGTCTTTGCCTAATAGCTTCATTAAGTCACCAAACTCCCTCGTGGGTTAATTGTGATTAGCTTCCTAACGGTCATTGCAGGTACACACACTCACATGCACACACACACACTCCTCCACCTAAAGTGAATCATGTCAAGATTCAGACGGGGTGGACATGGTATGTGTCTCACCGGCCACCAGAAACTGCAGGAACAGAGGATTAATGGTCACAGAGATTCCAAATGGGTGGAGGAAGCATTGGGGGTCAGTGGCTTGGACCGAGTCGAGTGCCCCAATTTGAACTGTGGCCAGGGAGATGGCACAGGCCAGTGGGCTCGGCTGGAGAGGTGCCGGGGTGTAGGTCACCTGCTGAGTGTCTTCTGTGGGTCCCTCTGGATCCACTCTGCCCACGAGGCTGACCCGTGTGGACAAAGCTACAGACCCCCTGCCTTCTGGCTTCTGGCCAACTTAGGATGCGTCATAAAACTGTGTTTCCCGCACAGAGCTTGTGTGGTTGGTGGGAGCTGTGTGACTAATTCCGGTCAGTGTTGTGAGCTGACACATGTGGGTCACTCCTGGCCGAGAGCAGTTACCCGTGTTCCCGTAGGGACTTTTCCTGAGGCAGAGGGACCAGGAATATTCCAGATGGTAGCTGCTCCATCAGCCTGAGGCTCTGAGTCACTGTGAATACGGGCCCCTCTGTGGACCAGCCCCAGGTATAGAGTCTGAGCAAGAAATAAGAATAGGGCTCCTGGGTGGCTCAGTCGGTTGAGCGTCTGACTCTTGGTTTCGGCTCAAGCCCTGATCTCAGGGTCATGGGGCTCTGCGCTCAGCAGGGAGTCTATTGGACATTCTTGTCCTCTGCTCCGCCCCCGCCATGTGCTCTCTCTCTCTCAAATAAATAAATAAATAAATTAAATAAATAAATCTTTTTTTTTTTTTTTTAAGAAGATTAATGCTGGAGAACTAGGAGCTGCTTGTTACTGTCACGTGTCCTACTTCATCCTGACTGATACAAAGGGGAGACCATCTGTAGAAATAGCAACAGGAACAGCCTACAGTGGTAAGTTTAGTTTTGACATTTTTATTTCAGACACCTGGTTAGTGCTCCTATAATCACTTAGCAAGCATTTAAGGGCACGCTTTGATGTTGGTTTCTGCCACCCACGCCCTCCGTTGATGAGCTGGATGCTTGTTTTAGCTCTCTAGGTTAGACTTGGGATTTTCTGAGGTCGGGATCTGTGTGTGCTGTGGACTGAATTGTGTCCCCGACCCCAAATCCATATGCCAGAACCCCAATCCTCAGTGTGACTGTGTTTAAAGGTAGGAGGTATCTTTAAAGAGGTAATTAAGGTTCCATGGGGCCATAGGGTGATCCCAACCCAGTTGGACTGGTGTCCTTATAAGAATAGGAAGTGATATCAGGGATGCAGCTGAGGAGAGACCTTGGGAGAAACCAAGCCCGTGGACACTTAGATCTTGGATTTCCAGCCTCTGGAGCAATGAATGTTCTGTTGATGAAGTCCCAGCCTGGGGTCATGGGTTATGGTAGCCCTAGAAGACGGTCCTGTGCTGTAACACAGCTCTGGACACCACGTTGCAAATCGGGGCCAAGACGAGTCCTTTATCAGCACCTTGAAAAGTAGTCTGTGCTGTCATGAAGAAAGGGGACAGACCCGTTGGCATAAAAACGTGTGATGTTAGCAGAGGCAACCAGTGGTGGTGAGGCTCGGACCCTGGGGGAAGACAAGTCGCAGGGTGCGTCCAGGGCTGTGGGACTGAGTCCTTGGGGCGGAGCCCTGGCCGTCTCTCCAAGGGGGGCTTGGACCATTCGAGAGGTCAGGAGGTAGCAACTCCTGCATGGCCCTCTGATCCCTACAAAGGAGCCGCTTTCAGATTGGATTGTAGTTTCCCGCTTCCCCAAAATCGTGGGATTACGGAAAGCAGCAGCAAACACTGTGGAAGCAGGGAGAACAGAGAGAAATGCAGGCTTGGATTGGGCATGTTGGCCAGGTCTGGCAGGGGAGGGCGTGCATCTGGCCCCAAGGACCCGGGAGATGGGGGTGTGGGATGGAGAGAAGCTTTCCTAGAGCCAAATGTGCATGCGTGTGTGCGCAGGTGCGTATGCATGTGTGCAGTATGAGTGTGCACACATGTGATATGCATGTGGAAGCATGCGGGTGCGTGTGTGGTGTGCAGGCCTGTGGGGTACGCATATGCATGCATGTGTGGTGTGTACACATGCATGCGGGTGTGCATGTGTGCAGTATGAGTGTGCACATGAGATATGCATGTGTGAGCATGTGTGTGTATGTGTGGTGTGCAGTGTGCATGCCTGTGGGATATGTGTGGTGTGTGCACGTGTGTGTGCACGTGTGCAGTAAGAGTGTGCACACGAGATATGCATGTGCGTGCGTGTGTGGTGTGCAGTGTGCATGCCTGTAGGGTACACGTGGGCATGCATGTGTGGTGTGTGTCTGTGTGCGTGTGTAGTATGCGTGTGCACACGAGATATGCATGTGTGAGCATATGCGTGCATGTGTGGTGTGCAGTGTGCATGCCTGTGGGATACACATGTGCATGCATGTATGGCGTGTGTCCGTGTGCGTGTGTGTAGTATGTGTGTGCACGCACACGTATGAACTGACAGCAGACACAGAGGTAGACGTGGCTGGTTGTCCTCCCAAATCCCTTTTCAGTCAAGGCTAATTCAGTGTTTAGATGAGATGCCGAGGACACTATTGAAATGCACACGACTGTCCTGCTTTCGGAAACCCGCTCAAGCCCCCCGACCCGGGCCCTCGGGGGGAGCGCCTCTGAGCAGGGCTGGCCGGAGCAGGTACTGCCTCACCTGCAGCCCCTGGGAGCTGTGTGCTGCTCAGCTCACAGAAGGCACTTGTCCCCTGCGGGCACGGTGTCCCCTGCCCGCGGGCTCCAGCACCAGGAGAGCAGACCCGTACCCCGTTTCCCGGCCGAACCGGCATGACAGAGGCACGACTCTGACTGGGAAGCATTTCCTCTCTCCTCCTCCGGTGTTTTCCTGCCCTCCACCTCTTTCCACCACAGTCCTGCTCTGCTCAAAAGGATCAATAAAGTCGGGGACTTTAAATCACTGTCGTTTCAAATTTGAAGAGAGCCCGAGGCTTCGGAGAAAACACGCTTTGTTGTGTGAGGTGCCCTCATAAATGTAAATTGCTTTGGCTGTCTTCTGTAGTTTTACAAATCGTATTTTTAATTTCTAAATAAAGAAAGAACACAGAATTACTTCTGGAGCGTGGAACAGACGGAAGGGTGTGTTTTGACCCCGATGACGCTCTCTGGGGGAGGGATAAGAGGGGTGTGCAAACGTGGTCCGTCCACGCACGGGACACGCCCAGCCACAGACGGCAATGACCCATGGGCCTGTGCCCCCATGTGAGCGGACCTCGAAACCATGGTGCTGAGTGCAAGGAGCCCACAGAAGGCCACATGGTGCTGGGTCCTGTCCACAGGAAGTGTTCAGAACAGCAAATCCGTGCGCATGGAGGGTTGCTGGCGGCGGCGGGGAAGGGGAAGCGGAAGGCACGGCGATGGTTCAAAGGGCAGCAGCTGAATCTGTAGGTGATGGAAACCTTCTGGGACCGGGTAGTGGCCTAGTTTTGTGACTGTGCTAAGAACCGCTCAAGCACAGACTTGGAGATGGTGCCTCTTAGGGCATGTGAGCCATCTCTCAGCACAGAAGGAGGGAGAGAGCCTTGGGAAGGCCACAGCTGGGGTCACGGCTGGCTTGGCCTCCAAGGAGCACCCGGTCCCGCTCACCCTTGGGTCACATACCCAGAGGTGGGACCTGCAGCCCCGAGGCTGGACACCTGGCTTTTACACCAATGGTGGGGGCTCAGGACCAAGGACAGAACCCGCTGAATGGAGAACCTTCCAGACAGAGCAGAACAACCTCTCTCAAGGCGGATGTGCTGTGAGCCATGGGGAGGCCTCGTTAATAAAAACCCCAGGTTGCATCTGTGGAGCTCTTGCTATGAGCCAGGTGTCGCTCAACAGTCATCTCTACCCCCAACCCATGAAGCAGGTAGTCTTAGTCTCCCCGGTCCGCAGACGGAGAAACTGAGGCCCAGGGCTGATAAGGTGGCTTGTTCGGGGTAAGCAGCATGAAAGTGACCTCACCAGGTTTGAACGTGCACCTCGGGGCTGAAACACCTGTTCTGTGGGACGGAACAGCCGTGAGTCTGGGTTCTGTCCCTTTCTTGCTGTTATTTAAATTCTCCAAGCATCTGCTTCTGGGCTGTGGACCTGGGAATAATTAGTGTCGTTGCGAAGATTACCTCTGACAATGTTTACGCGCTGCCTGTCAGGGCCCAGGACAGAGTCTGTGTTGACGGGGAGGGCGGCTGGTCTGCGTGACTGGGTGTGTGGGGCAGGACAATCAGCATGCGGAGGTGAGCCCACGCCTCTGTGCCGTGTGTGTGCGTGTGTGTGCGCGTGCGTGTGTGCATGCGTGTGTACATGTGCGCGCATGTGCGTGTGTGCGCGCATAGAGGATAACAAATAGGACGCGTGTGTCGCAAGCACTGAACACGCAGAGTCTGGAATGACAGAATGTTACTGTGTTTTGTGTGCATTTCAGATTTGCTTTTCTTTCGTAAAAGAGAGGAAACAGGGCTCATAACTTTGAAATCCCTCATTTCCTCAAATCCAGTTTCCTGATTATGCTCCCAGAGGCACCGCCACTGGGAACTTGATGTCCATCTTTGGCGTCTGTGATTTTGGACTTTTATCACCTTCCCACATCCGTAAAGAAACTGCAGCATTGTTCCCTCCATTTACGTTTTGTACAAACATATGTTCTATGCAGTTTACACCAGCATATCATATTGGACTTCCCTCCGCTTACGTCTTCATTTTGCTCACTGTTACGTTTTCCCGCTCTGTCCGTGTCCACCTGGCTGAACCATAGCTCTGGGCTGAGATCCACATCTACACGCCGATCTAAGTCTGTCTCGGGGAGCAGCTAGATGTCCATCATATGGCTTCTCCATGTTCTACTTTTCCGTTCGCCCACTGATGGGAGTCCAGGAAGTTTTAGACTCTGCCATGACGACGAGCTCTCTGTCCTTCTGTGCACCCATTTGAGATTCTCCAGCACCAACTTGTGCCCATGGAATTGCTGGGCCGGGAGGCACACACACTGCCGTACTGCTGTGCATGGTCATGTTCTCCACTAAACTCTGAGCAATGGCGCGTGAGTGCCTTCTCCTGAAATTCTTGACAACACGTGGGCGGTTACATGTCCACTTGACCAGGCGACAGTCCCCAATATTCCATCAGACACTAGTCTAGGTGCTACTCTGCAGATGTAATTAGGCAGATGTGATTCATGCTCCTAATCAGCTGACTGTCAGGAAAACATTATTTTAGACAATCTGGGTGGGCCTGGTTTAATCAGTCGAAGGCTTTTAGATGCGAAGTTGAGGCTTCTGAGGAAGAAATTCTGTCTGAGGGCTGCGGCTTCAGCCTGTGCCACAGAGGGACAGCCTGTGGATCAATGCATCTCCCTCTATCCAGATAGCAAGATCTACATGTCGTACATACCATGTATATGGTTCTTTCCCTCCACACTGCACTGACAGTCTAGAAAATGAGTCAGTGCTGGGTGAGCATAAGTATGATGGACAGGTGGCCCAACTTGCGTTGGACTCCAGAGGAGCCACTGGATAGGGGCACGAGAATACTTCCAGTTTCTATCCAAACCCTTTGCTAGCTTCCAGGAACTCAAATCCAAGCCTCCTTCTTTCCGCCTGTGGTCAGAGCAGCGGTCCACTCCTGTGAAGGGTGTAAGATGAGCCAGCTACTCTGCAATCCACACGTCCCCCACCCGGCTTTGAGGAAGAAGCCGTGGAGGTGCATCCTCCACCATCACGGAGGCAGACAGAGCCCAGCATGTCCTGCTGCGGTCTCCTCCAATTGCGGACTGAGAGTTTCACTTCTTCCCCGAGGAAGGCGGCTCGGAGTGACCTGGATTAACAGGAGGTCTACCGTTTACTGATTCATTGTCAATGCTGGGGTAGAGATGGCAACCATGCGCTGCTTCTTAGCATTAATTTTTAAAAAATTAATTAACTAATTTAAATATTTACAGGAAGGGAAGGTGTCTGTGACAACCTTGCATACCTTTCACAGGACGTTAGACTTTTGCAGGCTGATTAACAAGATTCAGGGGCCAAATCCTGCCCACGGTCTGCTTTTATATCGACTCAAGAGCCAAGAATAGTTTTTGAATTTGCCGAAGTTTTAAGAATATGTAATAGACACTGGATGTGTCCCTACAGAGCGTAAAATACTAAATAGCCCTTTCTGGGAAATCGATGCCTCTCCCTGGACAAGATCATTTTCCTAAAATGATGGGGCTCTCAGTGCACTCCCCTGGGGGCCTCTCCTGTTCCTCTGGGGGTCAGGTCCTTCTGCTTTGCTGGACCAATGGGGTTGGCATCCTGATGGATTTTCTCTGCCTCAGTTGTAACCCACTCTGCTGAACTGGGTCCCCAGCTGGCCATTGATAACCTGTCCCACAGCCCACAGTACACCTGCACCGTTTGCCGGACGTGGCAGGTATGCCCTGCGATAATCCGCATTGCTGCGGGAGTCCCGGATGCTCTGGACCCACAAATGGCATTGGACCCACCAAAGTGCAAGGACTCATGCTGAACAGGAAGGGGTATTTGAATTGTGGCTAATTTTACAGGTGGGTCATAATTCACAGTAGAGATTATTTTTGTGGTATTTGCTTCCCTGCACACAGTTTTAGCTCTAGGGGGCAGGATATGGGTACCCGAATAATAGGAAGCTCCGACAACTGGCCCTTCCAGCCTTCAGCATGGAAGACATTACAAATGACCCCTCCCAGAGGAAAGATGGAGGTACAAGAAAGTCATCAAGCTCTTCCTCCAAGTCAGATGAAGCACAGTCCGTAGGCGAAGCACGCCATGGGCTAGCAGAGGGACCTTCGTGGCAGCTGGATGGTACCCTGGATCAGGCAGCAAGCTCTGCGGAGATCAAAGGTCCAGGTTTGGAAATCAAGAAGAGAGTCCAGTTGCCAGCGTTTGGGGGGCCGAGACCCTCACTGCTTCAGTGAACACAAAATCAGAGCACCCATCTTGCTGTTTGCACACTTGCTTTGTGGCATTCCAGGTCCTGTTCTCTGTGCTTTGTCTTCCTCATCTGTGAGATGGGGTAATCCCATTTTCCTCCAGGGGTCTTCTGAGAACCCGAGGAGAAGGTACACAACCCCCCGGCTCAGTGCTTGGCACAAAGGTGGCTGCTCCATGAACATTAGCCCCATCCGGGAAACAAAGTCCAAGAGCCGTGACTCTGGATTTCAATGTCCTATGTCACCAGATCACCCCTGAGCTCTCAGCTGTAAGACGGAGTGCATTCAACTGTAACTGAATTGGGAACTAATTTAGCATTGCTTGCAAGTCGATGGAGGACCCGTTTAATTAAGCTTTCAATTCGATCAGGACGGATCATCAGCAGGACCCCCAGGAGTGGTGGGGATGGGATTTGCTTGCAGGCTGCAGACCCTTGAAGCTGATCCCCAGGGTGTGAGCAAGGCGGAGCCTGCTGTTGCTGATCACTCAGTGAACCGGGGGTCTCGGACTGACCTTCCAGGGAGTGATAAACCTCCTCCTTCCTCAAGTAAAGAAAAAGAGCTTCTCCCCAATTCTTGCCTACCAAACAATGGTGAGGTCTGTCCGTTAGGATAATATGTTGAGAGATCTGAATAGCTGAGACATTTGGGCAGACAAAACAGACTCGCCAAATTCCCAAGACAGCAGAGGGTTCACAAGTATTGACAAAAGCGTCTTGGCCACGGGCGCCTGGGTGGCTCAGTCAATCAAGTGTCTGCCTTCGGCTCAGGTCATGATCCCAGGGTCCTGGGATCAAGCCCCGCATCGGGCTCCCTGCTCGGCAGAGAGCCTGCTTCTCCCTCTCCCTCTGTCTGCTGCTCCCCCTGCTTGTGCTCTCTCTCTCTCTCTCTGTTAAATAAATAAATAAAAATCTTTAAAAAAAAAAAGCGTCTTGGCCAAAATCAGGAGGGAAAAGGGGCTTCCCCCTCACCCCATCCCTCTGGAGCAGAAAGTTCCCTCTCCTGGTGTTTGGATTGGGGGAGAGGAAGGAAGCACCTGGTTTCTGGATGGCCCTTCTTCTGCGGAGAGGCAAGAAAAGTGGCTGTCTGGTGTGTCTAGGCAGCAACATACAAAAACCCTCTGAACCCCAGAAGTGACCCGAAAAAGGCAATGGCTAGAGGAAATAAACATGAATGACATTGTAGCAAAAAGGGGCTGTTTGCCACTCCGCATCCATTCTCCTCTTTTTCTTTAGTAACAGAGCTACAGTGTTTTGGGGAGCGGGGTGGGGGAAGAGGACCCTGCTAACAGACTAAACTGCTCCGTCTCCTTGCAGCTAGGGGTGATCCTGTGACGGAGACTTAGCACAGGGCTTCTCAAAGTACGCTGCCCAGACCAGCAGCTGCAGCATCACCTGGGGACTTTAGAAATGCAGATTCCTGGGCCTCACCCCGCACATACTTAAGTCAGAAACTCTGGGGGTGGAGCCCAGTAGCCTGTGTTTTAACCTTCTCTCCAGGTGATTCTGATGCTGCTCAAAGCTTGAGAAGAGTTCCAGTCCAACTGTAAGCAGAAATATTATGTGACACTTCAGGAAATCTCCATTCTTTTTGTCCCTTTTCCAGCCACCTGGAATACAAATACAATGGCTGGAACATGAGCAGCCATCTTGGACCATGAGACAAACCTGGAAATCACAATCACTCACTGAGCACAGTGGGGCAGAGAGATAGGAGAAACTTAAATCTCCGGTAACTAAGGAGTGGCCCTGGACTTAGGTGTGTGAGATAAACTTCCTTTATGTTGTAGCTGTTGGTTTTGAGAGTTTTCTGTTAAACTCTGGCAAACCTAAGGCTGACTCGTGTAGATGTTCCTTCGCACGCTTGAGCCATTGCACAAAGACAGGCGACATTTCTAGTGTTGTAACCATGAGAAGGCCAGGGTGGTGGCCTGCATGGTGGGAAAGGCAGGGGATGGTGGTAATGCCATTGTTGTGTCTGAGAGCAAGCCTCCAGCAGAGACTGAAAATTCACCCTAATCCGCAATAGCAAAAAAAACAAAAACAAACAAAAAAAAACTCCAAAAGGGCACTCGTTTTCTCAAATCAAGGCATCCTAGTTAAAATGATGCACTGGCCACCCAGTAACCAGTTGGTATGCTGATCAGTGAAGGTGCCTGAAATGAAGGTTCTGCATTCAGGGCAGAGGAGTCCGGAGAAGGGCCATCAGATTAACAGACTGATTTTGTTAGGTGCGACCGGTGATTTACATAATCTTGTGATTAAGAATATCTTATGTACACGCACGGGCGTTGCAGGGGCAGCCTCAAAACTGCACCCACTGACGTGCTTCCCCCTCTCGCCCGGCGAGCGCAGACACCCCGCTCTGCTGCCTGGCTCAGTCTGACAGTCTTTCTCATCAGGGAGGGAAGGGGGACCTTATTACTGGCCGGCTTGCAGGCGGCAGGCCGGATGGAGCAGGGCCCGACTGGACCCACTGCCTCCTCCCTGCCCACTTCCTAATGAACAGATCCCCCAGAGTTCTGCGTGATGTTCTGGTAAAATTGATTTTAAAAATCCTCCGGGAGACGCCGGTGGGGAATGCAGAGCTGATGGGGACATGGAAGCTAACACTGCTGTCATTTCCTCCTTGCAGCTGCTCTGGGTCGTCCAGGAGCAGCCAGGGCCAGGAGGTGGAAGGGCCGGGAGGGGACGTGAGCTCGTGGTACATTAAACCCCAGTGACTTTGTCTTGAACTGATGTCATGGGCACAGACCCCATTCCCGGGCGTTGAGGGTGAGGACTTCCATCATCTCCTTTTGGGGGGATAAATCCACAGGGTGCCTCTCCATCCTCTGCCGAGAACGTCCTCGTGGATCCTTGCCACATTTGATCTTCAACACGGCAGAGTAGGATGCATTACTGTTGCCACAGTGGGGGAAACTGAGGCCCAGGGGACGTACACTCAAATCCTCCCACCTCCTGACAGCCAAGCCCCCTCCCCTGAGCTCCCTCCTTGATGCCAACAGCCCCTGTGAGCCGACACCGAGCCGGGCTGTTAGCACTGTCGTCAGTGCTGAGAACACCAACCCTACCAAGGCCACCTCATGGTTTTGAGTCTCTCCAAGCACTGAAGGCAGCTTCCGGCATCTCTGCGCGTCCTGATGCGGTCACTCCTGCTGACAACGTGGGGAGGCCGGTGCTCCGATGCTCCTCACCTCACGGGGTGGGAAACGGGGCCACGGGTAGGGGGCTCTGTTGCCCAGGAAGGCACAGCGGGCAGGTGTGTGGCTGGGGAAGGGAGGCCACTGCCCCCACCGACACCAGTCTCCCTACAAATAGCGTGAAGTGACTTTGGAAAAGCAAATGCATACATTAAACCTTTCAGGAACGTGCCTTAGAAAACCCCCACTTTACGGAGATACAATTCAGACACCGTCGACCTCACAGGCAACAGACAGACTGCCGGCTACATCTGGTTCCCCAACATTTCCGTCACCCCAGAAGAAACCCCGGGTCCCTCAGCCGTCCCTCCCCGACCTCCCCTCCCCCCAGCCCCCTGCCCACGGATTCGCCTCTGCTGGACACTCCCCACAACTGGGGTCATACACAGGCCGTGGCCCTCTGTGACCGGCTTCTCTCACCGACCGTCACGTTTTCGAGGGTCGTCCGTGTCGTAATGCGCGTCAGCACTACACTCCCTTTCACGCCAATAACATCCCAGTGCGTGGACAGAACATGGTTTGTGCGTCCATTCACCAGCCAACGGACATCGGAGCGGCTGTCTGGCCACTGCTGGGGAAGCACCAGCTTTATGTGGGTCAGAGGTTTGCCTCTGCACCTGGGCTGGGGGGTGCACACCTCCTTCTTAGGACCAGGTGACTGGCTGCCCTCTTCCCGGGGACGAAGAATCTTTAACTCCTCCGCGCTAGGGGTCAGCAGGAGCCCAAAGACCCCCCTTTCCTAAACGCTGTGGAACCCACGTCTCGGGCATCTGGGCAGAGGAAGGTTATTTTGGGGGGGGTCCCTTCATCAGGCAGCTGAGGCAGTAAGCTGGGCCATGCCCCGGGGCCACGGCTGGGAGGGCAGATGCTGACCAGCAGGTGGGGGCTCATCCCAGGGCGCCCCATCCCCACACTGACAGGCACGCGGGCAATAGCTCCCTCTTTCTTCCGTGAATTCAGCTTCTTGTGACTCAGAACGCCGTGTCCTGAGCCCGAACGTTCCTAGACGGTGTGTCATTAATCACAGCCCCCGCCTATCGTGCCTCCCAGCTGCATCTCAATGAGCGGCCCCTCCTCGCTGACCCTTTGTCAGTACAGGCGTTCTTTGTCGGAGCCTGCGTCCCTTCCGAGTTTTGAAGCACGGATCAATGGGGTGCTGTGAAGCCAACTTGTCTCACTTCCCATCTCGGGGGAACAGGAAAGGGTCCTTGTGTGTGATGTGCGCAGTCTGCTCCTGGCACAGACCCCACCCCATGGCCAACAAGGGCCCCCTTTGATGTGCAGGGAGGATGGTGCTGGCCTCAAGCATTAGCTAACCTATGTGGCTGGGCCATATTTCAAGACAGCCTAGTCTCCGCACAGCACACAGGGGGAGCCCCTTAAACCTGAATGAGATCACGTCCCTGCTCTGCTCAAGCCTCCCCCTGCTTCCCATCTTCTTCAGAGCGAAAGCCAAAGTCTCCGGGACAGATGTGGACCCCTGGCACCACCTTGCCTCCCTCTTCATCCTCTCTCCTACCCACATGCCTCCCAGCCCCCACGGCCTCTGCAGCGCCTTGAACGTGACCGGGTCCTCGCAGGCACTGTTCCTTCTGCCTGGAATGCTTTTCCCCCAGACGTCCGCACGGCTCCATCCTCCTCTCCCGGGGTCTTTATTCAGACGCAACCTCCCCACCCATCCCCGTTCCCCGCTGAGCTCCCCAGGGCTCTGATCAAAAGGGAGTCTGCCTCCCTGAATCGGCCTCCAAAGGCCCAGGCGTGTGGGTTTTCAATGCGGACAGCTGTGCTAAGCGCATCAGTCACCGAAGCTAACAAGACTCGTTCCCGAGCTACTGCAGGCCTGCGTCCTCACCAGCGCTTACCCCGGGAGAAACAGACTCGCAACAGCAAACCATTTAACAGATCAGTCCTGGGGAGTAGCAGCTTGTCTCCAACAGCAGCAGAGCAAATTTCCCTCCTTCCCTGAGGACGCATGCTAGCGGCTCCGCGGGCTGGCGGTGACAGACCAGTAATTCTGCGTTCTCTCTCTATAGGGAAGCCCACCTCCCACCTCATTTACTTCCAATTCATTCACGGGGCACATGGGGATGCAGGCGTCCAACTTCACTTATCCATCAATTTACTTCCAATACGAGATGGAGATTCCATTCCAGAACGCTCATTCAAAACAAGAAAACAATTCAATTTAAGAAGGCTCGCGTCTCCGGGCGGTCCAGGGCTGTAACCGAGTTATTAAGTGTGACCGTCCTTTGGGATGGCATGTGGAGTATGTGACATCAACTTCCCCAAGAAAGGTCACATTTTTACAATGGAGCTGGGGAAGGAGGCAGTTGAGAGACATGTATGTTATTTCTCAAAAGCTGGAGTGTCTGTCCTCGAAACGTTTGCGTCATGTCAGTATGTAGAAACGTTACTGCCGTGGGCGAGGGGGTCCTGCCCCACCAACAGGATGGAGGAGGCGGACGTGGCCGGCGGTCCCCGTGCTCCTAGGATCCTCTCTCCTGCCAGAAGCACACACACCCCGTGTGCGTCCCTACCTGCAGCTTCTCCCTTTCCCGAGCTCCTGGGAAGAACACGTGTCCCTGACCCCTTCCAGCCAACGCAACGTGCGTGCAAGTGATGTGTGTCCCTTCTGGGTTGAGGCGGGTAAGAGCCAGCGTGACAACTCTGCTTTCTCTCTCCCCCGTGGGGCGAGGTAGGGTGGTGGGGGGCGTGGGTCAACCCCCTGAGTCACCAGATAGAGGAGAGCCCAGGCCGACCCCACCTGGCTTTAGTGGGGCATGATCGGCAAACTCAGCCGTGTTGACTCGCTGATTCCAGTGCTTGTCCGCCGTGGGAGGTAGTGACTGGTCATCCCGAGAAGGCAGGGGCGGCGTGCACCTGGGCACGAGACAGCTCACCAGCAAACCCACCCACATTCAAGCATGATGGACAGAACTAAAGGGGCCGCCCCCCACCAGCAGCTCCGGATTTTCAGAAGGAACCACCAGAGAGGACAATGCTTAACGCAGAGGCATGAATGAGTCCCTAACGCTGCACCGCTGAACCACAGCTGTGCACTGTGGGGAGAGAATCCCGGAGGTGAGCTCATCAAAATCATATAGAGTGTTTGTCAACTGGGGACTTGGGGTTGTGAGCCCAGGGGCGGACTCTGGATAACTCAAGCTAAAAGGGAATCTGTCCAAAGCATCTTGCTCCTCCCTGTAGGCGGTCGGGCTCAGGAAGAGGGCGGGCACCGTGAGCGAATCCCGGCAGCAGGGGCGGCTCCACGCTTTTGTCAGGGAGATGCTGATGAACGGGTGGTCATTTGGTGTCCTTGTGTGAAGCAGGTGGAGGAGCGGAAGAATCCAGCCGGCCCAATCGGGTGGTCCATCCTCACAGGCGGTGGCCCCGCCGGAGGGTCATCAGGCTGCTGGCCCCTGCGCGGATGGACTGTGACTCGGGTACTCAGGGCCACACGGCGTTTCCCTGCCTTTCTCCAAGGGTCAGAGGCGCCGGTGGGACCCAGAGTCCACTCCCCCTGTGGGCTGCCGCGGATGCGGATCAGCCAAGCCCAGAGAGTCCCTGCATCTCCGCACCCCGTTCATTCCACCGTGGCTGTTGGCACAGGGGTCTGCTTTCTCCTTCAACGCTGCCTGCCCATACCTGTCACAAACCCCCCAAGTCCTACGTGGCCATCATTAGGGATCGACCATGGAGTGTCTGCACGTAAATCATGGATGAAACCACCCCTAGGCAAGCACCTACGACACACAGCGGCCTGGCCAGCACCGGCGGTTCCCGCAACCACACCGGCCACGGCGCGCGCCAGGCTCCGAGCAGAACGGCGTTTTCTCCCCCAAAACTGTTGCTTGCTCCAGGGCCCTTTTGAGGTGCAATATGCCTACTGTAAAATTTAACCATTTTTACCTGTACAGTTTGATGACTTTTAGAGACTTTACATAGTGAAGAACCATGGCCACAACCAGTGTTAGCCCATTTCCATCCCCGGACGTTTCTGTGTGCCATTTTCAATTAACCTCTGCTCCCACATCAGGCCCCAGGGAAACAGTGATGGGCTTTCTGTCTCTACACTTTGGCCTTTTCTAGAAACTTCACACACACAGACCCCTACAATATGTCGTATTTTGATGCTCGGCTTCTTTTCCCCCAGTTTTTGGGCACGCTGCTACGTTTCCCCTTTTGACCACCACACAGAGTCCTGGTGCCCGGCTACCCTTCCGCTGAGTCACACTTGGCCCAGCTGAGGCATCTCTGCACCGATTCCAGCTCCTGGCAACCACGAATACCTTTGTGTCATGACGCCGTACACCTGTCTCCTCGTGGGCAGGTGCTTTCCTGTCTGCAGATGCTCAGGAGTAGAATCGCGGGCTTCTGAACGTATGCGTGAGCTACCGAGCCGTCCTCCCACAGCTGTTTGTCATTTCAAACCCGCAGCTCAAGTGCGCCGCCTCAGTTTTCCCGCACCCGCCTCAGTTTCCCTGCACCCACGCCAGCACGGGGCATCCCCCAGTCTCTGTTTTGGCTGTTCTCCTGAGCGTGAGGCACAATTTCATTGTGCTTTAGATCACATTTCTCTGTGACCGGTAACACTGAGTATTAGAATTCTCCTAAGACTTCAGATTAAAATGAATGACTACGGTTAAGTCTTGGCTCAAATTCATGAAACCATTGCTCCAACATTATCATATTTAATCTTTAGGATGTAGGAAAAGAAACAGGTAACAGGACAGCCAGGAGGCATGTTGGCCCGTCACAAAAAAAAAAAAAGACAGACAGACAAAAAGATCTGAAGAAAATGAAAATAGTAATCGGGAGCTCGATGGTGCACACCTAAAAATCACATTTTATGCGGCCAACCATTGCAATTCATTACCGACATATATATAAATAGAGGTATCTCACAAAGCACGATCTCAAGTTTCCTTGTAAAACTGGGATTTCACAAAGATATGTGCCACTCGTCTACACCAGCAGAGTCAGTGTGTGAATAATGAGATTTTTAGGGCGCCACATGCAGGCTGGGCGGCTGGCGGCGGCGTGCATACACGGCAGCGGCTGGTTGGGTGGGCTCTCGGCCCTGGGTGAGCGGGCTCCTCACTGAAGTTTCATTACCTCCTCCTTAACTGTTAACGAGGGTGTCTGCTCGGGAGTCTGGGAGAGTCCCCGGGAACGTGAGGTTCACACCAAAAGGGCACACACCCACACAGCCACCGCTGAGAGGCTCCCTCGCTGCCCAGGGCGGATCTCTCAGACGAACGCAAATCTTTTGCAAATGAGTGGAGACATTTCCCAGTCTCCTCTGCCTTGGCCCAGCTTTGCAGATTTAATTGCGAGCAGCACACGCAGTAATCTGGTGGTAAAATCCCTCGTCCCACGCGGCGTTCCTGACATAGCGGACAGATAGGAGCCTAGGGAGAAAAGAGGGTCTTGCCTCTCTCTTTCCAGGAATTAAGGAAAAGAGAACTAGTTTGTCTCCTTCATGGCTTTTCTGGCAAATTCAAACAAGGAGTCTTCTCCAGGGGTCCGCGAGAGATGATCCCAACACGAAGGGCAGGAGTAGCCTTCAAAGGTGGGATGTGTGCGGTTCCCTGTTTGTAAAGTGCTCCCCAGAACGCCGCCCGGGTCTCTGCCCGGCTGTCGCAGGTGGCGCCATGGGGAGGAGAGAAACACAAACCCCCTGATTCAGACCCACCCCTGCCACGTACCGGCTGTGTGTCCCTGGCAAATCACGAAAACTTCCTGTGCCTCAGCTTCCTTCTCTTTACAAAGGGGGAAAGACTGGCGTCCGTCGGTTATCTTGTCTGGGTTTCCTGGGGCGACTGTCACAGCTCCTCACGTACTGGGGCTTCCAACTACAGGAAAGGCCTCTCTCGCAGCTCCGGGGGCTGGAAGTCTGACACCTGGGTGTCCGCGGGGCCGTGCCCCTTCCAAAGGCCCTCGGGGAGGACCCTTCCTGCCTCTTCCTCCTCCAACGCCCGGTGCTGGCTGCGGGCCTGGCACTTCTTGGCTTGCGGCAGCCACACCGAATCTCTTCCTCCATCTTCACACGGGTTTCTTCTCTCTGTGCCTCTGTGCCTTCTCCTTCCTGGTCTCCGATGAGGACGTCCCCACGGATTTAGGGCCCGCCGCATCCACCATGAGCTCATCTTGCCCGTGTTCCCTTAATCACATGGGCAAAGACCCTAGCATCACCAGGATGCTCAGAGAATACGTCCGTTGTTGGGTTGACTGTTACCGAAGGAGATGCTGGTGTGGATCAGCAAGCAGATGACGGGCGGCGTGTTCATGTGGGGACAATGGCTCGAGCAAAGGCCTGGAGGCTGGGGCTGGCCGGGGGTGGGGGGACCCAGCACGTCAGCCGGGCTGTTGCCGGAATGTGGGAGCGAGGATGCGGGTGCCAGTGAGGTCTGTGGGTCCCAGGGTCAGGATGCGGTTTGTCTCTAGAGCCTGCATTCCCGCCAGGGGCTGTTTCAAGCCTCCCCCAGAGAGCCTTCTGTGTGTTTCTTGTTGCCCCTTCAGCCTTATCTCAGAGAGGTGCAGTATTTGCAGTATTTGAACGAGGCTCTAGCACTGTTTAAAAAACCCAGCTTTTTGAGATACAGTTCACACGCCATAGCGCTCATCCACTTAAAATGCATAATCCAATGGCGTCTAGTAGATTCACAGGGTAGTGCATTCATGCCCACAATCAATTTTAGACCATTTCCGCCACCCCCAAAAGAAACCTGTCTGCAGACACCCAGGAGTGGTATCCGCTAGCTGTCACTCCTTCATTGCTCACAGCCCTGGGCAGACATGGAGTCACTTTCTGTCTCTGGCATTTCGTGTCAGTGGAATTATAGAATATATGGTCCTTTGTGACTGGCTTCTTTCAATGAGCACAATGCTTTCGGGGGCCATCCGTGGTGCAGCAGGCGTCAGCCCTTCATCCCTTTGTGCTGCTGAATGACTGCAGTGCTCTTGAGAGGACAGGTAAATCACCAAGCAGGAGTCAGGGACTAAAATGGCTAAGTACTTCCTACATGCCGAGCACTGTGCAGCTTGCAGGCATTATTTCAACTAAAATGCTTACAGAGGTTGGGAAGGCATCATGAATAGGTAAAACAAACGTGGTAGAAAATATTGCAAACCCTGGTTCATGCTGACCCAAAGGCTACACTGATGACTGCTTTCCAGGAACGGGGGCCGGGGATTCCATATCTTCTGTTTCCTCCGTGAGAAGTCAGAAATGCAGATTTATTTGTGTGAAATCTCCCAATTACTATATACAGACAACAAAAAAATTCATCTTCAGGACAGATTCAGACAAAAGACCTCTTCCAGTTAACCATCTCTGCTCATAAACTAACAAAACGGTCTTGAGATAACCACAGTGAACCATACACACCCTGTTTGTAACCCCAAAGTCAATTTGGGAGGAAGAGTGACCAAGTCATCCTGGTTTGCCTAGACTATCCCCGTTTTAAAGCAGAAATTTCACCAACTGCCTCTATCCCAGGCAAACTGGAACAGCTGGTCACCATCTTGGACACCCAAGGTCTATGCTAATGAGATGCCCATGTCTGAGATATCATGGCTGTTCACTCTTGGGAACTACTCTGTGTGGATTTGTGGGCACAAGGAAGGAAAGAAATCAATCTCTTCAATTTATTCACACACCCATTTGGATAAAGAACCATTCTCTTTCTCCAACTACCTCATTCAGCAGATCTGACTTTCAGCTATTTTCAAAGATGATCTCATCACTATTACCATGACCATCATCACCACTGTAATCACTAGCACTACCACAATAGCCATCATCACACCATCAACAACACTACCATCATCATCATCACCATCACCATCAGCACCATAACCATCATCACCATCACAACACCCTCATCATCATCACCATTATCACCACCATTACCAACACCATCACCACCATCACCATCATCATCATCACCATCACATCATCCTCATCACCATCATCACCATCACATCACCATCATCACCATATTCACCATCATCATCATCACCATCATCATCACCATCATTCCCACCATCATCATCACCATCACATCACCACCATCACCATCATCATCATCATCACCACCACCATCACCACCACCATCATCATCACCAACACCAATATCATCACCATCATCACCACCACCATCATCACCAACACCACCATCACCATCATCATCATCATCATCACCATCACATCACCATCATCACCATCACCACCACCGCCATCATCATCACCATCACCACCACCACCATCATCATCATCATCATCACCATCATCACCACCATCACATCACATCACCACCATGGCCATCATCATCACCACCATCATCACCACCATCACATCACATCACTACCATCGCCATCATCATCACCACCATCACCATCATCACCATAACCATCATCACCATCACAACACTCTCATCATCATCACCCTCATCATCACCATCATCACCACCATTACCATCACATCACCACCATCACCATCATCATCACCATCACATCACCCTCATCATCATCATCACCATCACATCAACATTGTCATCATCATCATCATATTCACCATCGTCATCATCACCATCATCATCACCATCATTACCACCATCATCACCACCACCACCATCACATCACCATCGTCATCATCACCATCATCATCATCACCATCATCCCCCTCACATCACTACCATCACCATGACCATCCTCATCATCACCATCACATCACCACCATCACCATCATCATTACCACCACCACCATCACCAACACCACCATCATCATCACATCACCATCACCACCATCACATCACAACACCACCATCGCCATGATCATCACCACTATCACCATCATCACCATCACAACACCCTCATCATCACCACCACCATCATCATCACCATCACATCACCATCATCATCACCACCACTGCCATCATCACCATCATCATCACCATCATCATCACCATCATCACCACCATCACATCACCACCACCACCACCATCATCACCACCATCACCATCACATCACCATCACCCTCATCTTCATCATCATCATCATCACCATCATCATCACCATCATCACCACCATCACATCACCACCACCACCACCACCATCACCACCATCACCATCACATCACCATCACCCTCATCTTCATCATCATCATCATCATCACCATCATCATCACCATCATCACCACCATCACATCACCACCACCACCACCACCATCACCACCATCACCATCACATCACCATCACCCTCATCTTCATCATCATCATCATCATCACCATCACCATCGTCAGGATCTTCATCTTTGTTCACCTCCTCCTCTGCACACTTTCACATAAATATTTTCCACTCTAAGGTGTGCTGGTAAAGATGAGAACACTGGGGTTGGATTTGGGTGAGAGCCTATTTGCATCACTTTCAAGCTGTGTAGCCAGGGGCATGATAGCCGTGTCCGCAGGCCTCAGTCCCTCACCTGTAAAATGTAAATAATGTCAGCTCAGGCCCTGCTGGAGCAGCTGGCGTGAGGATTAAGTGAAATGGTGAAGACGAAGCACTTAGCCCAGAGACTGTGCCCAGTAAATGCTAATTATTACCATCATGAAAATGAACCTCAATGTGAGTCAGCAGAGTTTGATCTCACATATTTGCCAAACCAGGGCAGCTCTGATTTCTGGTGGTTCTTGCTAGTTTTTGCCTCTGACTCTCCCTGATTAGGCTCCTCAGGGTGACACAAGTGCATTTTCAGGCGGGTCCTGGTGATGACTGCCTCTAAGGATGGCTGATGCTGGAAACATAAAACAAGACCAAATATGGGGAAGCATTTTATAAACTGTAGAGTGCTGAGCAGATGTCCGGGAAGGGGACTGAGACTCACTGTTTAGGCTTCCACCACTCCCAGAACCAAGAACGGCATCCAAGCAAATGCTTTGCCCCAACCTCTATGAAGAACTGAGCACAAAACACCCAAAGTCGGGCCTCCCATGCAGAAGTGGAAGCTTCTAGAGGTTCTGCAGACAATGAAGTCACGATCATGTTTCCTACAGTGTCCCTCCCCAGGAAACGCATTTTATAAATAATCTCAATTAAAAGCGGTCCCAACATTGCAGGTGACATTTTTGCTTACTGACCTGGAAGGTCCCAGAGTCCCTACCTAGACACAGAAACCAGAAGAGGAGTCAGGTTACAGAGAGGCAAGTAGTCACAGTCCCCTCGACTCAGCTCTGTTTCCGGAATTCCCACTCTGCCAGCAGTGGGACCCGCCTGGGATGTCTGCATCAGGGGTGGCCACGTTCTGTTTGCCGTGTTTCCCAGAAGCAGCTGGGGAGAGGCGCGGGGGCCGGGGGGCGGGCGTCTTGAAAACGAGGCAGCAAGAATGATTGAGGGAAGGTTGCAGTACAATAAAGACATCTGTGACTCCACTCCAGTGGGTCCACAGCCTCCCAAGGGTCACAGGGAAGAAGCGGCGTGTCAGACCGAGCCTCACATCCCACGGCTGCGCAATCTTGGCCAAGTGACCTCATCCCGCTGAGCCTCAACTTTGTCATCTGTGAAGGGGGAATAGTAACTCCTGCCTTATGGAGCCTCTGAAGGACCTTAAGGAGATCCTGAATGGAGCCAACGGAGTGTGTGGGAAACACCCCACAATATCACTTCCACCTGCTGGGGGGAATGCACAGGTGTGAAGCTTTCTAATAACTCTTCGGGAAGATCAACCAAAGGAGGGTGACAGGACCTCACAAAATATATACAAAAACAAAACAAAACAAAACAAAACAGAAGTGCTATAGGATCCAGTGATCCCAGGTCTAGGTATACATATGAAATAATTGAAGTCCAGATTTCAAAGAGATGTCTGCACCCCCACATTCACAGCAGCATTATTCACAACAGCTGAGTCATGCAACCCCCCCGCCCCAGTGTCCGTCAACAGTTAAATGGGTAAGGACATGTGTGCGTGTACAGTGGAACAGTATTCTGCCTTTAAAAGGAAGGAAATCCTGCCATTTGCAACATCTTGGATGAACCTGGAGGACATGGTGCTCAGTGAAGCGAGCCTGTCACAGAAGGACAAGAGCTGCGTGATTCCACTTATATGTAAAGTCTGATACCGTCGCCCTCACAGGAGCTGAGAGTAGAACGGGGGTTGCCAGGGGCTGGGGGAGGAGGAGCGGGGGGTGCTGTTCACAGGGCAGGAAGTCTCCGCCACGTGGTACGGATCCCTTCCAGAGATGTGCTGGACGGCACAGTGCCTGTGGTTAGCCACATGCTTTACACTTTGTTAGGAGGGCTGATCTCACGTTAAGTATTCTTAGGACCATGAAAACCCAAACCCAAAACTCAGACACAAGGAAACTTCGGGAGGTGACAGAGACGTTCCTTACCTTGACCGTGGTGGTGGCTTCCCGAGTGTATGTATGTGTTCAAACTCATGAAATTTTATACATTAAACAGGTACTGTTTTTTTTCTTTGTACATCAATTATACCTCAATAAAGCTGTTATTTTTTTAAAGGCAGATTAAAGGGATCCTGAGCATCCCAAGGACTTGACTCGCCTGGATGAGTGGAAGGACAGAGCTCAGACAGGGAAGTCAGGGAGGGGCGGGTTGTGCGCGGGCGTCGGGTGGCAGCTAGACCCACCTGCCGGGGCTCCGTGGATGCGCAACGTGCAGAACCTAGCACTCTTGTCCTCAGCTTTGGACCTTGCTGCAAAGTGTGGGCAAAAGGAAAAGAAACTCCCACTTGGGGCAGGATCTGGGGCCAGAAGGTGGTGGGGCAGGATTATGTGCTGTGTCAATGCACCTGCTTGGTCAGTCACGGCTGCTCAGAAGTTCTTTCTCGAAATGGAGCTACGAGATGCCAAGAGCTCTTATAATTTTCTGCTGCAACCAGAAGGAGTGCTCACTCCGTTACAGGTTGCTTTTAGCTAATGGTAATCTGTTTCAGGGGTCCGTGGAACCTGGTAGCAGGTGGCCCCTCAAAGGGAAAACGGGAACTCTCCCATATGTGTGTTCGGAAGGCAAAAGAAACACTTTTCAATAAAATAAATGAATGTGCTGATTTTGACCTTTTTAGACTCCATGGCAAAAATCCAGATGGAGACCAAAAAAAAAAAAAAAAACTCATTTCATCTAGCTGTTCTTATATTAATTTATAAAGCAAAATACCAAGATTAATTCTCATTCAAATCTGTACGCATCTAAGGTTCTTGAAAATGAAATTCCATTAACAATTGTCTTTCGTTTTTCCTTTCAGGAATTTTCAGTGTGCAGGGACTTTGGCTCTGGTAATTGCTGCACTGGCGCTCAGCGGGGATTCTGTAAGCATCCTGAAAACTTTTATTTTTTTCTCCTCCCACTACAGGACACAATGCAGTATCTTACAAAGTTTGTTTTTTAGAATCTCTTAACATTATGCAAGCGTGTATCTGAGACAATATTCACATCTGTAAGTGAGTTTTAAGTCTGATTCAGTGAGTGATTTAAAGTACTCGCCCTGAGTAACTGAATCCCTGACCATGTTTGTGGGTGATACGCACACCCACACCAGCATTTGTCAGCAAGCTGGAGACTGCTTGTGACTACTACTGCCCAACAGTATTATTTGTTAGAGGAATTATATACTGCTCTTATACTTGTTTTCTAATAAATCCTGCCTTCTTGAGGTCCCTTCAGAAGCAAAGAAGTAAAAGGGACACCATGAGTCTCAAGCCACTAATGACAGTGTCTTTGGACTCTGGCAAAACAAAAACAAAAACAAAAACACTTGACTTCCCTGGTAGAGGGAAGTCAGGTGCCTTATGGAAGGGCACCTCTTTCTAAGACGCATAAAGACCCTGCTTGGGCCAGTGGCCTGGACCTTCCCCCAAGACATCATGAATTACGAAGAAGAAACACACAGATATTTTCAGAGCTGTCTCCTAAGACAGAGAAGACCAGTTTCTAAATCCAGCCTCGCCTCTATACTTTTCAATTTCATTACTGAAGGGCATGTTGATTCATGTAGGGTATAAGTAGGAACCTTGATTATTTTGTTCACGCCTTAAACTCTAAGTCCAGAATGCTCACCTGGCACATAGTGGACATCCAGTAAACGTTTGTTTGGTGAACAAATGAACTGACAGGTCATCCTGTACCTGAAGCCACTTCTACAGTCAGCTCGACATCTGCCCTTCACTGTTTTCCCATCACCTTAGGAATGTAAGTCATTAATCACGGATTTTGTGGGCAGGGAAGGTCACATGAAGGAGGGAATGATGAGTCCACCATGAGGAGGATTCTAGGTGGAAAGTGAGCAAGTGGATGAATCAAATCCCTGCTCACAGTTAACTCATACATTTATAAAGAACCGTCTCGTTGGGGGATTAGGTTTCTGGGTGAGAATCTGAGACACAGCACCACCTTCCCCCTGCCCCAGACACCTGTTCAGCCTTCCGCCCCAGCCCAGGAGTTCTCAAACATGTTGGTCTCAGAGCTGGTCCGGAATTCCTGCCCTTTATTGCTATTTGCAGCCACCACATCCTGGGGTAAATTGTCCAACAGCACTAGCTAGCTCCTATGCGATGGTTATGAAAGGGTCTCGGGGACACCCAGGGGTTTCCATATCCCCTCTGAGAACTACTGCCCGAGGGTGTGCGGAATTTAAGGAGATGTATTCCACATAAGTCCGAGCGCAGGGGGAGCACTGGCCTGAAGACGTGGCTGGATCCCAAGGAGGCTGCCCTGTTCCCCCCAGCGGCTCCGTTGTGCAGGTGAACCTGAGGAGCAAAACATGCTGGCCGCTTCCCTCGGGCTCTCTCGGAGCCCAGAGTGTTCTTCCTACTCCGTCATCTGCTCATTTTCATAGTCGTGGGTCTTGTGCTCACCCAGTAATTAAGGACGCAGTTCCGGCAGATGTGTTGGGACAGAATTTCACATAATATTCAGGAACTTGGAGTAGGTACTTAAAAAGAACATTAATAAAGTCTGTATGAATCAACAAACAATGGGAATTTGCTCCTGCATAGTAAACAAAGCATTTTACTATGAGTGTGGAACAGAAGTTAATTAATTAATGCTACTGTTACTATTGTTATCATAAATAATAATGACCAATATTGATGTAGCACTTACTATGCACCAGGCACTCTCCCTAAGGGATTTGGATATATTTGCTGATTGTTTTTCAGTAGGCTCCATGCCCAGGCCTTTCCCCGTGCCCTCTCCAATTCTTTGTGGTTCCTTTTGGACCTGGTCTCCTTCTGAGGTACACATGCCATGTCTGGCCAATCATAATCAGTGTGGTTGTCTCAGGAATAGGATATCAACATAAGCTAGAGCCAGGATAAAGCCCGTGGCTTTTGCTGGAATTCCTAAAGAAAAGGCAGACTTTCTCCTAAGAATGCTAAATTGCTTGGGTGTGAGACAGGATCTACCTTTGGGAAACCCTGCTTGAGAAAGAGGTCTGCAGACAGAAAAGCAAAGCTGGACAAGAGAGACAAATGGCTGGAATCGTGGACTGAGCACCTGGATCCAACCGTGCCTGAAGCCATGTGGACAATCTAATTACCTCTCCCTTCGGAGTTAAGCCAGTTGAGTTTGGTTCTTGCCACCTGCTCCAAAATGGTGCTGATAAAATATAAGGAATGAAGAGATCCTTCATTATGCTTTTTTTTTTAACCTTAACATACGAGATCATAGACAATATGAAAAAAAAAATGTAGCCATGCCATTGGCAGGTCCCATAGGAATGAGACTGAAGAGTGGACAGATGAATAATGATGAGAAGAGACTGACTCACAGCAGAGCTGGGGCAGAACCTGGACTGACATCGACATTTCCCACTTGGCCACCTCATTACTGTCACTATGTCACTACCCTGTCCACGAATGTGGCACTTAGCCATGTGTGGCTATTTCCATCAATTAATTAAAGTTAGGTGAAGTTAAAAATTAAATTCCTCTGTCGCTCTAGCCAATTTTAAATGCTTGATGATCTCAGGTAGCTAGTGACATACTGAACAGTGTGGACGAGGAACACTGTTACAGAAAGTATAACACAAAGGTTAACAACTGCTTTAAAAGCTTTAAACAGGAACGTTTCCTTCCCAGATCATAACTGAAACTCTGTAACACTTAGGAACACATGGAAGCTATACACATCATTTTAACTCACTGGTTCAATGTGGATATCGGTTGACCACCCACAAGGTGCTGAGTCCCATTAAAGAAGCTGGGGACACAGCAAGATGAGCCAGAGGGGTGACGGATGGTGGAAAGGTCAACAGAAACACATGTAACATCACGTCTGGTAGGGATGGGCGCTGCAAGGGGAAAACCACTCAGGGAAAAGGGGATGGTCTGCAGGAGGTCCTCACGGAGGAGGTGGCTTTGAGCAGAGACCTGGATGGAGCAAGGGAACAAGCCAGGAGAAATCCAAGGGCAGCTGTTCTTGGTCCTGGATGTGCACCTGAATCACCTACGGAGTGTTCAAGCACAGGTGCCTGACTCTCATGATGCTGATATCATTAACTTGGGGGTGGGTGTGGCCAGAAGGCTCCCCCTCCCCCACCACACCATAGCCCAGGGGATTCTAATGGGTGGTCCAGGCACCGCACCCCTGATCCAGGGAAGGGGTCTCCAGGTGCGCCGGCAGCACCCGTGTCACCTGGAGCTGGTTAGCGGTTGGTGCAGATTCTTGGGTCCCAGCCCCCAACCCGCTGAGCCGGAGACCCCGTGTTTGCACCAGCCCTCCAGGGTGTGCTGCCCGCGCTTAGGGTTCAGAGCCACCCAAAGAGCCCATCCACTCTCCTTTCTTAGTCCACAACTGGCTTTTGAGTTCGCAGGCTGATTCATAAAAGCTGTCCATAGGACCCTGTGTGGCATGCAAACTCCATTGTTGTCTGAGAAATGAAGGGATAATGCTCTCAAATGGGGCCAGACACACATAGTATCTGTAAGGGAGGTCGGGATGGCTCCTCAGAATCCATTACGTCCACAGAGACACACGGTCTTTGTTCTTTCCCCCAGAATATTTCCTTTTCCCTCCTGTGTAACAGTTACTCACAGTGAGTTACAAACTCACCCCCAGATCAACGCTCTAATATGTTTCCCACGTGGCCGTAATTATGGGGCCGCAGAGCACAGGTTGGTGCTTCCTTCACGTTGGCCTCGGGGTCACGAATCACACACCAGACAGCAAGAATAATGCACCTGCTTTCGGCTGGATACACTTGAGCAACAGGTGTTTACGGGCAGCTTCCGTGACTAAGTGATGGAGAAGACAACAGTCCTTCACCTCAGGGGGCTTATACTCGGGATGGGGAAGATAGACCCGGGCATACATTCACTCACTGGCAACCCCTTATTAAGCACATACTGTGTACCAGGCACAGGCGTAGATGGTACTGATGGAGTGACCCCTGCTCTCATGACGCTGACATCCCAGTGGGGAAACTCAGGCAAAGAACATATAAATAAGTATGCGATTTCCATCATGTTGTGAAGGAGAATCAAGGTGGTCAGGGCAGAGAATGACTGAGCTGTGAGTTTAGGTAAGGTGACGGAAGTCTGCCAGAGGACATTTAAGTGGGGACCTGCCCAGTGTGAGGAGAAACGCAGTATGGAATATGGGCAGAGGCTCCAGGCACAGGAAACAGCCAGTTCAAAGGCCCTGGGGCTGCAGCACACAGGAAGGGGAGGGAGAGGTCATTAACTCAGAGAGTAGCCGTGGGCGGGACATGGAGGGCATCGAGGTCCCGGTGAGGCCCACGGCACAGACCAGGATCCCTCACTCTCTGATGTGGAGGCCTGACTCCCTGGCTGCTGGGTGCCGGCACGTGGACAGGAGCCCAGCCCTGCAGCAGGAACGCGTCCAAACCCTCTGAGGTTAGAGGCACGGGAACGGGAGAACCGGGCACGCAGGGGACATCCAAAGTGAATGTTCGGGATAATGTCCAGGATGCCAGCACACAGGGACGGCCTTTTACACCTGTTGTGTTCTTTGCTGTTTCCCCAGCCAGGCACTCAGCTGGCCTGCGGTGAATGGAGGGCGGAAGGTGGTCGAAGGTAAGGGGCTCGGGCCACGGTGAAGTGGGTGTGAACCCCAGTGGCCACACAGCCCACATTCAGGGAGGCAGGAGGGTGGTGGAGGCAGGCAGTAAGTAAGAACGTGAGATGGTTAAGGATAAAACAGTCATTTTATCAGATGTGATGGACCGGGGACTCGGAGCCTCCGTAGCATGGGGTCCTGGCAGGCAGCTGCGTGTGCTGTCAGGAGCAGGAGGGTCCGAGGAGACCCTCACGCCGTGAGTGAGCTTTGAGCTGACTCTGGAGTGCTGAGAAAGAGCCTTTCAGGAGGGGACCCAGCAAGGACAACGATGCCCAGTGGGGCGGGTACAGCAGCCCCTAAAACACTGCCTACAGCGGTGGGTGCTTAGGAAGGAAAGGTTTGTGCTGGTGCTTGTCTTCTGCCCCGGGCTGAGTGATGTGGGGGCTGGGGCGTCCCTTCTGCCCCCCGGCTGGGTGATGTGGGGGCCTGGGCTTCCCTTCTGCCCCCCCACCCCCCGGCTGGGTGACGTGGGGGCCTGGGCTTCCCTTCTGCCCCCGGGCTGGGTGACGTGGGGGCCGGGGCTTCCCTTCTGCCCCCCCACCCCCCGGCTGGGTGACGTGGGGGCCTGGGCTTCCCTTCTGCCCCCCGGCTGGGTGATGTGGGGGCCTGGGCTTCCCTTCTGCCCCCGGGCTGGCTGTAAGGAGCTGAGGGTCCCCTTTTCCCAGCAGGTTGAGTGATGGAGGCACTGAGGTGAAGATTTACTACTCCATGGCCCCAATTTTTAGCCCATTTTGGGTCACAGGCACCTCTCATTGGCTGGCAAGGTCGAAGAAGCCCTTCTCAGAATAAAGATTTTAAATGGATACAATAACAGAAAGGCTTACAGAAGGAACTAATTTCAGATCCAGTAATCCATGTCCTTCCGCATTACTGCACGAAGTAATAAGAGCTAGTGTCGAGTGTAAAAACGAGCATAATTTCAAATCAGCGACGAGTATGAGTGGGACTTCCAGATGCCTGAATCAGCCGTCCTTTGATGAGAGCCCACAGCGCTCGCTCGGGGGTGGCTGCCGCAGCGCGCGGGCCTGCGGTCTGCGTTCCCGGGGAGCGAACGCTGGGTTTCGGGCACAGGTTTGGGAGACAAGGCGCAGCTCTCCCGAGGCAGGTTGCTGCACCTGCCTGAAGCTCTCTGGGACCGTGGGTCTTCTCTGTAGGGTCCCTCCCCCGCCAGGCCCCATTTTCTCACACTCCAGCGGGAGGCTGGACTCTCCCAGGTGGGCGGGGTCCGGTTCGCGGGGGGAGGGGGGAGGTAGACTCGCTTCTCCGGGTGTGCTCCCCCCCCCACGCCCCCGCCCCCGCCCCCGCCTCCAGCCGAGATGATTCTAACTGGCCGGTGGGTGAACGTTTCTGTAGTAACCGCCACGGGTTACTGTAAGGTGAACGGAGGCACAGACGGGTCAAGTCACTCGTCCAGGGTCACACAGCCGCTCAGAGGAGGCGCTAGGACTCACGTCAACATACTTGGCTCCGGATTCCTATTCTGTCCTGAACGCAGAGAAAATACTGACGGAAGGGAAGAGTCGTGGCGCTGGGCACGGTGGAAAGGGCGAGGCTGGTGTGCAGAGGGCGTGTAGTCAGCCCGCGCGGGGCCCTGAGCTCTGTCCCGGGCTCGTCTCCCCGGGCCGCGGGCTCCTGGGGACCGCTGCCCTGCCCCGCCTTCTGCTGACGTTCATGCGGGGATGTTGGATGATTTTTCTTTGTCTTTTTTCCCCTCATTTCTTTCTTGCTTCTATGTTCCCCACCTCTATGTCTTCTCCCCAATGAAGTTATCACAATTTTTTTTAAGGATTTATTTATTCATTTTAGAGAGGGAGGGTGAGCGCGAGCGGGGGAGGAGCAGAGGGAGCGAGAGAATCTCGGGCAGACACCGCACTGAGCGTGGAGACTGACTAGGGCCCGATTTCACGACTGAGCTCACAACCTGAGTTGGATGCTTAACTGACTGAGCCACCCAGGCGCCCCTGAAGTTATATGATCTTTAACACTGGAACACGTTTTACTTTCTAAGTAAAGTAAGTAAAATAACGGGAGAGTTGCCTGGGTGGCTCAGTCAGTTATGAGTCTGCCTTCGGCTCAGGTCATGATCCCCGGGGGTCCTGGGATCGAGCCCCGCATTGGGCTCTCTGCTCAGTGGGAAGCCTGTTTCTCTCTCTCTCTCTCTGCCTGCTGCTCCCTGCTCATGCTCTCACTCTCTCTGTGTCAAATAAAGAAATAAAATCTTTAAAAGAAAGTAGAATAACAGGAAGTCTAAACTTGGACGAAGTCTGAGCATCCCTCTACCCCACGCCATGCTTTGCTGCTGGGGAAACCCAGCTGAGCTACTGGGGCTGGCAGCGCGAACACCAGCACCGACCGCTCCCACCGTCTGGGCATTTCCTCCTTTCTCGCGGGTGGTGGGTAAGGGGTCATTCCTCAGATAATTCATTGGTAACCCTGAAAACATTCCTTCCAAGTCAAAAACAGCTTCAGACCAGTCTCCAACTTGCTTTTTAGACAGAGACCCGTGCCAGTCAGCTGGAGGGAGGGGTATTTCTAAATTGAATTCCATAGTAAATCTCTAGCTGTGACAAGAACATACTTATTCTGCCCATATAGTTATTTTTCAACCCAGCAAACATTTTTCAATTGCCTGAGAGCATTGAAGCCATCCTTAAAACACTCTCAGGGGAGTCACAATATATAATTTCCAAGTAGGAAAAGGAGCATGAATTATCAGGGTAGGATGTTTCTGGGAAACAATAAAACATTTTTCTATTGTCTCTTTAAAAATAATATTCTCCAATCCCCGTCAAAAGAGGCGTCTCTCAGTTCTTTGAAATGTCTGCTGATGCCTTCTCGAACTGGGACGATATTGCCGACAGGCTTCCCCATGGACCCCCAAGCAGAGCGAAACCATTCATCACTTGCAGATTGACAAGCGGGTCCAAGAGCATCTCGACAATCCCCCCGCCTGCCAACGCCCGTTCTCCCCCCACATCGGGTTCTGCGAACTTAGCAGGGAAAGGATGCGAAGAGCTGCCGCAGGATGCTGTCGGGTAGAACAATCCAGCCACCAGGTTCAGAGACCCCAAAAGATCCCATAACCTGTACCTTCAGTGTTAATTCTCTATGAAGAGAGGATGAACATGGTCAGGACCCCTTCCTGACCATGTTTGCTTCTGAGGACGATCGTGAACTAGAAGGGAGCATGGAGCCTGCTTCCCTCAGGGTCCTGGCTGAGACAGGGGGCCGCCTCAAAGGGCTGGGTCAGAGGATGGGTAATGACGGGCTCCCAACAGAGCTGTGGGCAGGAGCAGAGGGAGTAGCCGGGGATGGTGCGGCTGGGAGCTCTTAGGAGCCCCAGATCCAGGGGCAGGGGGAGGCAGCCAGTTTCTGGAGCCCAGAGGAAGGAGAACCACGGAAAGCAGGGTCCCCCACAGGACAGGAGCTGTAGGCTGAGAAGACCATGCCTCTGGCGGACTTGCAGCAAGATGAAGAGGGACGACGACATCAACATAGCTTTTTGGGGTCATAATTCAACCGACAACAGGAGCCTCCGTCTCTCTCTGGCTCTGTCCAATCACCCCCCATGCCTCCCGCTGGCTGGACCCCACCAGAAGCCAGAGGGCCAGAGGGGCTGGAGGCTACAGTCCACAGAGGCCAGCCCCCCAGGGCCCGAAGCTGAGCAGAGCAGGAGGGCAAACTGCTGCCTCCCTCCCCCCCACCCCCGTCCCCCACACCGGCCATCCTCCTTTGCTGCACACTTGGTCCAGGGCTCCCAGCATTTCTCAAGCCTTAATGAGTCTCCGTGACGCCCCAGAGAGGTGAGGATTAAGATCATCATTCTGCAGATGTGAGAACAAGTACCAATCTCTTCTTTAAACAGCCCTGGCGACAGCCACTTTATTTTAAATTTGATTTTATGCGGAGAGATGTGGACACATTCTAGGAATTTTGAAAGCTTTATATAAGGGAAAAAAACCCCAAATTCCCACCACGTTTCAGGGGTCAAGGAAAATGATTTCATCTTAAGTTTGCAAAGGCAAAAAATGGCGACGTTTGAAACTCTTCAAAATTTGGTGTCAATCTCGCCACCTCCCAGGAAACTCCATCTGGGACTCAGCAGTCAGTCCTGGAGCAAAGGGTCTCTTCCTACACCTGCCCAAATGAAGGGTTCCTGCTTACTCTAGACTATCCATTAAATTTAGTTTTTTATTTTTAAATAAACACTAGGGAGAAACACGGAGGCACTAACAGAACGAGAAACACGCTCCACTGCTTTGCCCTGCGTCACCTGTCTTCAGGTAACAGCATCTTACTGATACCTGGTCCTGTCCTGTGAGCTGTCTACCTGTCCGCTGTCTGTTGGCATCCCCAGAGTGTAGGTACCCTCAGAGTGTCCGCTTCCCCAGAACATCAGCCGCTCCTAGAGTGTGAGCCCCCCTCAGCTTCAGCATCCCCAGAGTGTAGGTACTCCCAGACTGTCAGCACCCCCAAGCTGTCGGCACCCCCAGAGTGTGCATGCAGTGTGGGCAGGGCCTGGGCCGGGGACTGGAGGGAGGGGTGCTTGAGGCCACAGAGCTGAGACCTGGGGCTTTCCTGCCTCCAAGCAAAGAAAGGACCCTTTGCCAAGAAAGCGGGAAAGGGGTGAGTGAATGTCGGCTTTGCAGGTCAGTGCTCTCCACACAAAGTAGTGCCAAGGGACCATGTGGCTCAGAGACTCCTGCCTCGATGGCTCACTTTGAAGGAGAGCTGAAGCCCTTCCCCCTTCCCATCTCATCTATTTCCCGGGAGCTGGAGCCTCCAGCTGAGGGGGATCCAAGGCCACTGATGAGTCGCTGGATTCCTGCCTTTCTCACCTGGATGAGGAAGGCGTTTGAGAAGGCCTGATTTGAAGGTGAGAACTTCCCTAACAAGGCATCTTTCCCAACTGGCAGTCCTCTATTTGACCTTTCTGATGTTTGTATTTCTTTAGAATGAGCGACCACTGGGGGGAGTTTACTTAATTTTTTCCAAGACCTGACCACTTGACTCACCAACCGCTAACAGGTAATATACAGATTTCCTTCTTGTTTACTTTTTTTTTTTTAAAGCTTCTCATCTCTTAGTCAAGCTTCAGTTCTATTTGTTAGTTGATTCCAATAAAACTTGACATTTTGGCTACTTAAAACTGTACTAAAGTTCATTCTAGAAAATAAAAAACCAATTTTGAAAATAGTGAAACTGAGACTAGAAGTTGCTCCAAACTGCCTTACTTGCTGGCTGCCTGTCATCATAGTTCCAAACTTCTCACACTGCTCTGCACAGCTGAGGTCAAACCGTACCTTGCAGGGGATGCAAACTGAGGACATCACTGAGCACCTAAATACAGACCTGCCGTCTCTGCCCCAGGGCAGCCACGTGAGTCCGTCAAAATTCTTTGGGATGAAGCCAGTTCAAATTCATTTATAGTTACTTGCAAACAAAGGGATTCTGGGTATGACATAAGTAGTTACTCCATTTTACCTTAAAAGCATTACAAAAACACAATAATCACATCTTGCTTGGAAGAGGGCTTTCTTGTGGCCCCTTGGAAAGTATGGCAAAATAGTATCCCCTATCCTTACCATGATTTTGCTTTTAACAGTATCTGAAAGCCTTATCTTTTTAAACTAAGTAGGACAGGAGCTAATCACGTACACCCTAGAAGTGATGCTGATGTTCCAGGTCACAGGTCTGCTAACTTTCTCCCTAAAGGGCCAGATGGAAAGTATTTTAGGGTTTGCCAGCCAAGAGGCAACACTGAGCCTATTAAGAAGCCCCTTATAGGGAGAGGGAAAGATGGCGGAGGAGTAGGGGACCCTATTTCAACTGGTCCCCGGAATTGAGCTGGATATCTGCCAGACCACTCTGAGCACCCACGAAACCAGCCTGAGATGTAAGAAGATCTGGATCTCTACAAACAGAATATCGCAGGCGGTTGGTTTCAAGGTACAAAGCAGGGAGCCGTGATTCCGCGGGCAGATATCGGAGGATAAACGGCAGCAGGAGGGAGCCTGGCCGTGGGGATCCTGCACCGCCGGTGAGCGACAGCCTCGCGCGCTGGGGACGGGGCACAGACTCGCAGACCCGTAGTGGCGGGGGAAAGGACTTTAGGGCAGCCCCCGGGGCAGAAACCCGGAGCGGGCGGGGTCGCGCCTGTGAACTGGGGGCGGCTGGCGGTTTTGGAAGCACAAGGGCAGAGACGTGCCCCGACCTGGAGGCAGGACTGGGGGCGCTGCGGAGGGGCGCACAACCCAGGACGCTGCAGGTTATAGCAGCACGGACAGAAATGGAGAGAGTGTGGCCTGGAGAGCTCACTGAAGAACAGACTGCGGTCTCTCTGCTCTGAGGCAGAGGGTTGGAAACGGTCTCTTCTGCTCTGCCTCGCGGAAGAGACGCGGAAAGCCGCCAGGAAAAGCCGCCAGAGTACAAAAGCCCCCAAAACTGATTCCCGTTGAGCCCATCCCCCGCCACAGGGGGGCAGGGCAACTCCGCCCAAACAGGGTTGCCTGAGTAACAGCAAGGCAGGCCCCTCCCCCAGAAGACAGGCTGGGAAAACGGGAGGCCAGCGCCCCTAAGGTCCCAAGAAAACAGATGCATCTTGCTTGGGTTCTGGTCAATAATCCCTCAAACACCCATCAACAGAATGACTAGGAGGAGGAACCCCCAAAATAGAAAAGACTCAGAGATCATGACTTATGCTGCAGATTTACAGATGGATCCAGATATAACCAAGATGTCGGAGATGGAATTCAGGCTAGCAATTGTGAAGACAATGGCTAGAATGGAGAAATCAATTAATGGCAACAAGGAGTCTCTAAGGGCAGAAATGAAAGCTGAATTGGCAGAACTTAAAACTGCTATCAATGAGATCCAATCCAATCTAGATAATCTAACAGCTAGGGTAACTGAGGCAGAAGAATGAATAAGCGACCTGGAAGACAATATAATAGATAAAAAGGGAAAAGAGGAGCCCAGGGAAAAACAACTCAGAATCCATGAAAATAGAATCAGAGAAATAAGCGACACCATGAAGCATTCCAATATCAGAATAATTGGAATCCTGGAGGAAGTGGAGAGAGAGAGAGAGAGAGGACTAGAAGATGTATTTGAGCATATCGTAGCTGAGAACTTCCCTAATCTGGGGAATGAAACAAACATTCGCATCCTAGAGGCAGAGAGGACCCCTCCCAAGATCAAGGAAAACAGGCCAACACCCCAGCATGTAATAGTAAAACTCGCAAATCTTAGAGCCAAGGAAACCATCTTAAGGGCAGTTAGGGGGAAGAGATTCCTTACATACAGAGGGAGGAACATCAGAATAACGTCAGACCTATCCACAGAGACCTGGCAAGCCAGAAAGGCCTGGCAAGGCATATTCAGAGTACTAAGTGAGAAGAACATGCAGCCAAGAATACTTCATCTGGCAAGGCTGTCATTTAGAATGGATGGAGAGATGCAGAGCTTCCAGGACCAGCAGAAACTGAAAGAATATGTGACCACTAAGCCGGCCCTGCAAGAAATATTAAGGGGATTCTATAAAAGGAGAAAGACCCCAAGAGTGATATACAACAGAAATTTACAGGGACAATCTATAAAAACAACGTCTTCACAGGCAACATGATGACAATTAATTCCCATCTTTCAATAATCACTCTCAACGTGAATGGCCTAAATGCTCCCATAAAACAGCACAGGGTTGCAGATTGGATAAAAAAACAGGACCCAGCCATATGCTGCCTACAAGAGACTCATTTTGAACCTAAAGATACATCCAGACTGAAAGTGAAGGGATGGAGATCCATCTTCCATGCCAGCGGACCTCAAAAGAAAGCTGGGGTAGCAATTCTTAAATCAGACAAATTAGATTTTAAACTAAAGTCTGTAATTAGAGACACAGAAGGACACTCTATCATTCTTAAAGGGTCTATATCCAACAAGAAGACCTAACAATTGTAAATATCTATGCCCCCAACATGGGAGCAGCCATTTACATAAGCCAACTGTTAACCAAAATAAAGAGTCATATTGATAATAATACGTTAATTGTAGGAGACCTCAATACTCCACTCTCAGCAATGGACAGATCATCTAAGCAGGAAATCAACAAGGAAACAAGAGCTTTGAATAATACACTGGACCAGATGGACCTCATAGATATTCCACCCTAAACATTCCATAGAACATTCCACCCTAAAACAACAGAATACTCATTCTTCTCGAGTGCACATGGAACTTTCTCCAGAGTAGACCACATACTGGGTCACAAATCAGGTCTCAACTGATACCAAAAGATTGAAATTATTCCCTGCATATTCTCAGACCACAATGCTTTAAAACTGGAACTCAGTCACAGGAAAAAATTTGGCAGAAATTCAAACACTTGGAAGCTAAAGACCACTCTGCTCAAGAATGCTTGGGTCAATGAGGAAATCAAAGAAGAACTTAAACAATTCATGGAAATCAATGAGAATGAAAACACATCGGTCCAAAACCTATGGGATAGTGCAAAGACAGCCCTAAGGGGGACATACATAGCCATCCAAGCCTCACTCAAAAAGACAGAAAAATCCCGAATTCACCAACTAACTCTACACCTTTAAGAACTAGAGAAAAAGCAACAAACGATGCCTAAACCATGCATTAGAAGAGAAATAATTAAAATTAGAGCAGAGATCAATGAATTAGAAACCAGAAACACAGTAGATCAGATCAACGAAACTAGAAGTTGCTTCTTTGAAAGAATTAATAAGATTGATAAACCACTGGCCAGACTTATCCAAAAGAAAAGAGAAAGGACCCAAATTAATAAAATTATGAATGAAAGGGGAGAGATCATGACTAACACCAAGGAAATAGAAACAATTATTAGAAATTACTATCAACAACTATATGCCAATAAACTGAGCAATCTGGATGAAATGGAGGCCTTCCTGGAAACCTATAAGCTGCCAAGACTGAAACAGGAAGAAATTGACAACCTGAATAGGCCAATAACCAGTAACGAGATTGAAGCAGTGATCAAAAACCTCCCAAAAAACAAGAGTCCAGGGCCTGATGGATTCCCCGGGGAATTCTACCAAACATTCAAAGAAGAAATAATACCTATTCTACTGAAGCTGTTTCAAAAAATAGAAACAGAAAGAAAACTTCCAAACTCATTTTATGAGGCCAGCATTACTTTAATCCCCAAACCAGGCAAAGACCCCATCAAAAGGAGAATTTCAGACCGATATCCGTGATGAATATGGATTCCAAAATCCTCAACAAAATCCTAGCTAATAGGATCCAACAATACATTAAAAGGATCATCCACCACAACCAAGTGGGATTTATCCCTGGGATTAAAGGGTGGTTCAACATTCGCAAATCAATCAATGTGATAGAACACATTAATAATAAGAAGGAGAAGAACCATATGGTCTTCTCAATTGATGCAGAAAAAGCATTTGACAAAATACAACAACCTTTCCTGATTAAAACTCTTCAGAGTACAGGGATAGAGGGAACATTCCTCAAGTTCATAAAATCCATCTATGAAAAACCCACAGCAAATATCATCCTCAATGGGGAAAAGCTGAGAGCCTTTCCCTTACGATCAGGAACACGTCATGGATGCCCACTCTTGCCACTATTGTTCAACATAGTACTAAAAGTCCTAGCAACAGCACTCAGACAACAAAAAGAAGTAACAGTTATTCAAATTGGCAAAGAAGTCAAACTCTCTCTTTTCACAAACGACATGATACCAAAATACTCCACCCCCAAATTACTAGAACTCATACAGCAATTCAGTAATGTGGCAGGATACAAAATCAATGCACAGAAATCAGTTGCTTTCTTATACACTAACAATGCAACTGTAGAAAGAGAAATTAGAGAAACGATTCCATTTCCAATTCCACCAAAAACCGTAAGATACCTCGGAATAAACCTAACCAAAGAGGTAAAGGGTCTATACTCTAGGAACTACCGAACACTCATGAAAGAAATTGAAGAAGACACAAAAAGATAGAAAAATATCCCATGCTCATGGATTGGAAGAATAAACATTGTTAAAATGTCTATGCTACCCAGAGCAATCTATACCTTCAATGCCATCCCGATTAAAATTCCAATGACATTTTTCAAAGTGCTGGAACAAACAATCCTACAATTTGTATGGAATCATAAAAGACCCTGAATCGCCAAGGAAATTTTGAAAAAGAAAAACAAAGCTGGGGGCACCACGTGGCCCGATTTCAAGCTATATTATAAAGCTGTGATCACCAAGACAGCACAGTACTGGCACAAAAACAGACACATAGACCAATGGAACAGAATAGAGGACCCAGATATGGACCCGCAACTCTATGGTCAAATAATCTTTGACAAAACAGGAAAAAACATGCCATGGACAAAAGACAGTCTCTTCAACAAATGGTGCCGGGAAAATTGGACAGCCACATGCAGAAGAATGAAACTCGACCATTCTCTAACACCATTCACAAAGATAAACTCAAAGTGGATGAAAGACCTCAATGTGAGACAGGAATCCATCAAAATCTTAGAGGAGAACATAGGCAGTAACCTCTTTGACACCGCCCACAGCAAATTCAAGTTACATCTCCAAATGCTAGTGAAACAAAAGCAAAAATGAACTTTTGGGACTTCATCAAGATAAAAAGCTTCTACACAGCAAAGGAAACAGTCAACAAAACAAAGAGGCAACCCACAGAATGGGAGAAGATATTTCCAAATGACACGATAGATAAAGGGCTGGTATCCAAGATCTATAAAGAACTTCTCCAAACTCAACACCCAAAAAACAAATAATCAAGTCAAAAAGTGGGCAGAAGATATGAAAAGGCACTTCTCTGAAGAAGACATACAAATGGCTAACAGACACATGAAAAAATGTTCATCATCATGAGCCATCAGGGAAATTCAAATCAAAACCACATTGACATACCACCTTACACCAGTTAGAATGGCAAAAATGGACACGGAAAGAAACAACAAATGTTGGGGACGTTGTGGAGAAAGGGGAACCCTCTTACACTGTTGGGGGGAATGCAAGTTGGTGCAGCCACTTTGGAAAACAGTGTGGAGGTTCCTCAAAAATTGAAAAATAGAGCTACCCTATGACCCAGCAAATGCACTCCTGGGTATTTACCCCAAAGACACAGATGTAGTGAAAAGAAGGGCCATATGCACCCCAATGTTCATAGCAGCAATGTCCACAATAGCCAAACTGTGGAAAGAGCCGAGATGCCCTTCAACAGATGAATGGATAAAGAAGATGTGGTCCATATATACAATGGAGTATTACTCAGCCGTCAGAAAGGTTGAATACCCAACTTGTACCTCAACATGGATGGGACTGGAGGAGATGATGCTCAGTGAAATAAGTCAAGCAGAGAAAGTCAATTATCATATGGTTTCACTTATTTGTGGAACATAAGGCATAGCATGGAGGACATTAGGAGAAGGAAGAGAAAAATGGGGGGGAATCGGAGGGAGAGATGAACCATGAGAGACTATGGGCTCTGAGAAACAAACAGCGTTCTAGAGGGGAGTGGGGAGGGGGGATTGGTGAGCCCGGTGGTGGGTATTAAGGAGGGCACGTGCTGCATGGAGCACTGGGTTAATGAAAACAACGGATCGTGGATCACCACATCAAAAACGAATGATGTATTGTTTGGTGACTAACATAACATAATAAAATTGAAAAAAAAAAAAAAAAGAAGAAGAAGCCCCTTATATAACCGCTTCCAATGCAGCTACTTGGAAATACAAAAACCATTCCCAGCTTGCAAGGTGGACAAAAACAGACAGCGGACTGAGCCTGCCTTTGGGGGCACACACTCCCCAGGCTCCGCCAATCAGAGCATTCGGCTTCAGCGATTGGCTTCGGGTTGGCCACGTGCCCCGAGCCGAGCCAATCAGTGCTCCTCAGAGCGGGTCCCAGGAGATCGCCCTGAGTGTTGGCCGCCAGGCTTTCGCTCTTCTCCTGCTGGACGCGAGGCTCTGATGGTGTCAGCCCAGCACTGCCCGGGGCCACCCTGGGGACAAGCCTCGGGCGCGGTGACTCTAACCGGGCGCGGCACGCAGAGGAAAGCGGAAGGGGAAGCCAGCTTCCGTGCTGACATCGTTTGCTCCGCGCACAGTCTACAGCCCCGCAGCGCTGACCTAACTCGCCCTCTAAAGTCACCCAAGTCAGGCCTCCGGAATGAGGCTCTGCGCGTGAGCACGATCTCTGGGGGATCTCAACACGCATGAGCTCGAGACCCCTTTTCTAGACGGTTCGGTTCCGCGAACCCCGTGGGCGTCGGGCTGGGGGTGGTCTGTGTCACTGAAGAGCTCTGGCTGATCTGTTTCCGGGAACCCACCGTGCAGTTCAGCCAAGTGGGGCTCTTGCCCACAAGCTCTTAGCAAGGCAGGCTGATAGCAGCAATAGGAAAGTAATGGCTTTGGTGCTTCTCAGTCTCCAGCTCTGGCTGCACCGTGGAACCACCCACGGGTGCCTGCCTCCCAGCCCCCGGGGGGGCCTCACTGAATTTGTCAGGTTGGGGCCCCAACAATCATTTCTAAGGCCTCCTAGGTGATTCACAGGTGCAGCCAGAGTTGAGACACCACTCTTTCAGTTCTGCTGCGGTAGGGATTGGTACGTGTTTTCCAGAAAGGGCCGTCAGTGCACACTTAAGCCGTGGTGGACCACTCCTCACCTGCCACGGCTGCTCGTTCTTCCTGTGGCCAACCAAAGCGGCCACAGACCACGCAGAGCTGGATGGGCGTGGCTGCGTGCCCCTAAAACTTGACTTAGAGAAATAAGCAGAGGCTGGGTGTGGTCCTGAGATCGTACTTTGCTGTGTCCTGTCCACAGAGTGACTTCGTTATTTGCATAAAAGGCATTTCAACTCCTTGCATGCCAGATATCAGGAGGGGCCGTGTGTCTGTTTGCTGCCCGGTGTCCATTCTCAAGCTTTCTAGCGAAACAATACTGAAAACTCTCTGCTCTCAAACTCACGTGGTTTGTGCGGCTGACCCATGTCTTGGTTTGGGCTTTCCTGGAAAGATTCCACTGCAAGTGGTTTATTGTGAGGTGCGGGCAACGTTGGTCAGGGAGTGGGAAGTGGGACAAGGCACACGGGACCATGGCGGGCATTACCCGGCAAGGGACCACGGGCTGTGATTGCAGCCTAGTTGCGCTGGGCCAGGCGGAGGCAGCACTGTGGAGCCCCTGCCTCACAGTCAACCCCCAGGCGGGCCCAGGGAGCTGGACTCAGTCTGCCCGCTCCCGGGAGCTGCAGTGCGGAGAGCTTCCTGGATGGGGTATGCCGATCCCTCAGTGCTTGTGCCCTGCTGCACAGGTGGGAAGGACGGCTTTGGGCGAAAATGAGCTGGTGCTTGAGGTGGAAGGCGAGGCGAGAGCAGGGCAGGCGACCCACAGCGTCTGTTCCAACCCGCGCAGACTCTGGGGGTGTAAGCCCCTGTCACGGGGGCTGCTTCAGGGAGACAGCATGACCCCAGGGGAGTCGTCGTGGCAGTGAAGCCTTTGTCGGGGTTTCTGGAAATGAGCCAGGTGCCCTTCCTGGGCTCGAGGCTTGAACCGTTTGGCAGGAGTATCAGCTGCCATCATGAGTAGATGCAGAGGGAAGCCAAGAGGCAGAATAAAACAGTCCTGGAGACGGAGCTGAGTCCTGATCTGGCAGATGGGAGGCCAGGACGGATCCTGGACTCGGAGTCGCACAAGCCAGAAGATTCTCACTGTGCTTACGCCAACTGGGTGGTGTTTCGTCACATGGAACCCAACAAATCCTAATTGATACATTTCCCAGCTTGGTATCAGTGAAGCCTGCTTATGCCAAAGCTGAACAGAAAGTTTTACAATTTCTGTGCCAGGCTCCATGTGAGGGAGGGCGAATTCTGGCAAAGACACTTGTAGCTGAACGTCAAAGGACTCTCCACGCACCTCTGAAACGCTATCCTCTTGGACCTCCTGGCAGGGCGTCTCCGTGGGGCGGTGCTGAGCACAGCAGGTGGAGGTGAGCGACCACAGAGCAAAACTGCCGTGTGGCTTCTCACAATCCTCTCTCCCTTGCTCGTTCCCAGCGGCCACAGGGTCGAGCCAGAAGTCACACCTGGGTCTGTGTGGACTGTGTCCATGCCGTGGTCCGTGTGGGTCAAGGCCATGTTGATGCACCACGCAGTGAGGCGTAGACTGTGGTGCTCACCCAGCCCTTCCCCTGCACCCTCTGGAGATCTGACGGGGCCACGGGACTCCTTAGGACTAACAGCGGGTGTGTGGTGGGGAGAGAGTCACATGTCATTTCCAGGCCATTGCTTAGAAAAGCATGTGACTCTCCAACCGCCCCTTCCTCTGTCACGGAGACCATGAAGGCCACGTATTCCTGATGTTATAGCTGTAAGACGGTGAAGGGCCCATCCATCGAGGCCCCCAAGAGCCCGTATGGAGCAGAGCCCCCTACCACTTTGGCTGTGCAACGTTAGCCAGAATCACTGGGGTCGTGTGCAGCACCTGAACCTCTGCTGTCGTTTGCCGTGACCGCCCTGCCTGGCTCCTCTGCTGAATATGCAAAGTGGCCTCACGTCTCCTTCTAACAGGGAACAGAAGGCCAGACAGGGAACAAGGCCAGACAGGACTGGGGCAACTAGAGGCGAAGGAAGTCCGTAACAAACTGGGATGCAGTTAGAGTAAGGGTTGTGAGGGAAGCAGGAAGGTAACCAAGGTTCAGACATGATACAGTGACTCCCCGAGGCACCGGCACCGGCGTCCTGGGCCAGAAGGAAGCCCTCAGGGGCGCCGTTGGGCCCACACGGGTCTTACCGTGGCCAGGGGAACGATACCAGCCAGGTCCTTCTGGCTGATGAAGATCTCGGACACGGCGCTGTCTGTGGTCGCTCTCCGTGGATATTCCACCTGCCAGGCGATGGGCTGTGTCCCCGAGAGGCTGCTGAAGCTGGCTATTTCGAAGTTCATCTGCACGACCTCGCTGAACAAGCTGCTGCTTCTGCAAAAGGAGCAAAGGAGAATGGCTTTGAGCCGACTTTGTCCCGTGGAAGGGTCCTTCTCTCCCTCTGCCCACGCCCCCGTCACAGCTGCACCTAGAGTCTAAGGGAAAAGCCAGCACCTTTCCGGGGCAGCCCCTGGACGGGGCGCCACCCCCACATTAAGGGCTGTGGATGGCTGGGACGGAGCAGCACCCACAGCGGGAGGAGCTGAGAGAGTCTGAGCACGGGGTGTTGACCGGTGTCTTACGACTCCTCCGACCACCGGGAACCCGTCGGCCCCATCCCTGCAGGATGAGCCTGGAGGACCTGGGACCTAAATGGACTCCTTTTCAGCTCAGTTCCACGGCTGTGCCCGGCACTGCAGGTCCAGCGTTTCCTCTGGTTCTAGAGAGGCAGAGAAGCACAGAAGGGCCCTGGGCACTCCCCTGCAGCTGGATGTAGCCCCGACGGGGGTCAGACCCCTCCTCGGGGACGCAGACCGGGAAGCCTGTGAGGACGCGGCCGCTGCAGGGGGGTCCGGGCCGGTGTGGGCTCCTGGCTCTTCTGGGGCAGCAGTGGGGGCGGTTCACGCTCATGGGCCCTCGGGCCCCGGTGCCAGGGGACGGGACGAGTGTTTCTGTGCGGGAGCCCCGCAGAGCCGGCCGGTGTCCTGCCTCCTTCAACCCCAGATGCCTTGTCCCCGGCTCGTGTCAGTGGCGCTCCTGGAGATGGTGTGAACTGCCTCGCATCCTCTAGCACACCCCCTTCTGTCTCGAGGGAGGGGCTCGTTGGCTAATGGGACTCTCCAGTGCCCAACGAAGCCTTCCAATCAATACCCTAAATCTGAGGGGACCCCACAGAGCTGTATTTTGAGCAAGCTTGCCCCAGTGATCGTGACGCTTTTGGAACTAGCGAAGGTCTAAGCTTCTCATTTTTCAGACAACGAAATTAAGGCCCAGAAAGGGGAAAGGCTTGCTCACCACCACACAGAGCCACATGGAAGGTGGCATCTCCGGACCCCCTGTCCTGTGTCCTCCTCCACGGCAGCTGGGGGTCAAGTGAGGAATCACAGGACACCGAGCGAGTGGCTCCTGTGCAGGGGGCAGCAAACAGAGGCCTGGGGGCCGAATGCAGCCTGCTGCCATTCTCATAAGTCATTTCACTGGAACACGGCCCCGTGTGTGCGTTTACGTTTGCCTCTGGGGCTTCTGTGCTGCAAGAGCATGGTTGGGCAAGGGCACTAGGTAGTGGATGGCCGCCGGCGCCCCAAGTCTTTATCTATGCCTTCATGGAAAAAGTTTGCCGGCCCTCGTTTTAGGAGGTCAGGAAAGGGGAACTTGGAGAGGTTCCTGGAGCTGTTGAACCGATAAAGTTGTTACTGGTGGAAATGACAAGGAAGGGCTTTCCAGGCACGCAGTGGGGTCTGTAGGGTGGGCAGGATTCTGAGGAGCTGGGCACTGCAAGGGGGTGGTGGCAGGTCGCAGCATGTCTAGCTGCATCCACTGGGAAGGCTACAGGGCTCCAGGTGAACTGAGGGGAATTTTCCATGGCGTGTCAAGAAGGAAACAAGTGTGCTTCAAAACGGCATCCCCACCATGTGCGGGTCCCGCTCTGAAGGGTGCTGGAGAAGCCCTTCCCTTTGCTGGGGCCATAAGGACACACCCACCCAGTCTTTGCGGGGGGCTTGCTCAGCAGCCAGAATGCTAACTTCTCCACCTCATCACCCTCAGCCCTGCTCTGTGGCTGGGGCAGGGGGAGACAGGGAGGTCGCCACACTTCCCAAAGCCCTGGGACTTGTGAAATCTACCTCATGCTCTCTGGGCCAGCAGTGGGGCCCAGAAAATCATGATTTACGAGATGCTGGATATCCCTCTGGGAGGGAACATCAATCCAGCGTTTGGTGCATCAATCCATGAGCTATGCAATCTCAAGAATGAATGACTTGCCTTGGACAATGAGGGAGAAGTGTTTGGAGTCTGGAGCGTTTCCAAACTAAGAGCCTCGTACCTGGTCTGGCAGCGGAGGCCTGCAGGGATCTGAGCCTCTAGAAATCCCTCCCACCGGCTCTGGCCCGGTCTCTCTCTTCCCTGGGTGACAGGCATGCCTTTATTTGGGGGGAGGAGGGGCTGTTAATCTTGCTCTCTTAGCAAGAACACTCACCTTGGCGTCTCCTTGTCCACAGGAGAGCTGGGCACACGGTGAGACATCAAGGTTGTTCAGTGGACTCTGCTCTGCAGACTCCCTTAATGATGGATGAGGCACAAGTCCAGCTATCCCAAGACCCATCATGGCCCCACGGGGATACGCCTGAGTTGGCAACACGCCTCAGCCTACACCCATCTTCATTTTGTTATAAAACTCTTTTTTGAACATCGTACCAGGTGACACCAGCTTCTGAGACTGAGTTTTGTCATCTGGACAATTGAAATGACGGGATTCCCGTTGTCCAGGGAAGAGACGGGCATGCAGAAGGGGCCGGCATGACTCACACCCCGGCCGCGTCCTCCTCCCTTGCACTTATGGGAACAGAGGGCGCAGTGTTGGACAGGAGGAAGGAGAAGTGGTTGCTGTTCTGACTTTGAAAGTTATTATGTTATATGATTTTTGTGAACAATGGGTCACCTTCCTAGGGTATTCTGCTCAAGGCAATGTAAGAATAAGGACAAGAGGCCTTTGTATGTGAAATGTTCCCTGTGCACCAGGCACTGGACCAGGTCCCATGCATCCGTTATTTCAAATCCCAATAAAAACCCTTTTGGAAGTAATTATGGTTCTTATTTTGCACAAGTATCAGAGCAGAGACTTTCTTGTGTTCCTGCACCCAGGGTCGGTGTTTGCACTACTTGGTCCTCAACCATGGACGGAAGGCGATGACCAGGCAGGCGTCCGTTGGAAAGCCCCCTCCTCCCCTTACTACCACGTGTGAGTCAACTAAACTGACTCATGGTTTCAAGATAGAAAACATTTCAAAAGTCACAAGTTGGGGGGGGGGGCTCCAGCTTTCGACGGAGCTGGCAGAGTCCTGGGTCAGAGGGACACCAGGGTGGCACTGGGGGCAGACGTCTGACCCCCTCTTGCAGGAGGCTTCAGACCTCAGGCCAGGAGGCAAAGAAGCTGTTCTGTGTCCGCGGTGACCTCAGGAACGTGTGTGAGAGGGAGGCCAGGCAAGACCAGCCCAACGGCAAGATGAATCCCGGGGAGGCCCCGGAAGAAACATTCTGACTCAAGACAAGGAATTCCTTTGGGAAGAAAGAGAATCAGCTCCCTCGTTGGTTCACTTCTGTGCAGTCCTGCCTCTTCCTACTCTCCCTCAGCCCACACAGCTTTCAACCATCTCATCTCCAAACACTGCATAATGGGATGTATCCAAATTAAAATGAATTGAGCCATATTTTGAAAGGAGACTTCAGGGGTGCTATGGGTGGCTGTGGCCGCCGGCTCTGTCTGGAATGGGTACATTGCCACGTCACTCCCACCAACAGCTGCCGTGTGGATCGTGACAGATTGTTTTTTTCTGGAGTTTCTCTATAAAATCTCTGGATTTTAAAATTTAATAAGCTTAACCTTGTAGCCATGATGTGGCTCAAGCCGCTGGCTGTCAGTTTGCTCTCTCTGGCTGTGGAAAGGGGTGCTCCTGTATTCTGGAGGCAGCACTGCATACAAGAGCCACACGTGGAGGTGGCAGATGCTGGCCCCGAAGATGAGGCAATGGGATGATTTTCAAACTGCGATGCCAGGACCCTTAGCACACCGAGGTGGTGACAGGGGTGGCCATGGGACTGGAGGTGGCCCTTAATGTCATCCCCTTGTGCCCTTTACTTCTGCAGCAGGAAAAGCCGCCCCAGCCTGACAGGTTGTAATGCTGGGCCTCCAGGAAGTATTGGTTTAAAAGATGAAGGAAGAAATAGGAGGAGGGAAAAGGTAGGAAGGAATGAAGTGAGAGACAGAGGAGGAAGGAGGGACCGAGGGGGTTAGAACCAAGACTATAATGTGGGACTCTGCCAAGGGAACACAGCGCGTGGTATGACCACGCTGTGGGCTTCCAAACAGACTTCCCGAGTTCAAATCCTGGCTTCACTAGCTGGGTACCGATGCACAACTCAGCCTCCTTTTCCCTGTTTGCAAACTTGGGATGCTGCTCCTTCCCAGTTCATAGAGTTGATAGGATAAGCAAATGAGTGAATAAGTGTCATGCACTGAGAACAGTTTCAAAATAGCAGATATCAATAAATGTTAGCTGTTCCCGTTTTCAGCAGGACTTGAAACGACGCTTGTTCTCAGTGACTCGATGTCTGATTGCCTGAAGTCACCTTTACAACCTGCCCCCTAGGTCTGGTCCAGGAGCTCCCTGAGAACGAGTCACAGTAGAGAAGCTCTTGCCCACCATTCATTGCAAACTGGGATTCATTCAGACTTGCATTTACTCAGCAGCTGTCCCTGTCAGACACGGCACCACGTTACACCACATTTCTCTGGAATATGGAGACCAAGAAAGGAAGAAATTTGTCTGCAGTTCTGTCTGTGGTCAGTGCCCTCCTGCTGTCTCTGAGCTGACAGAAATCTTTGCTAACCTTTGTCTTGCAGGGACTAAAAGCCCTCCATGCCCACCCATCTGGGGCTTGTGATACTGTTTACTTTATTAAAAGAGAAGAATTTAAACACTTAAGTGACTCCAGAGAGTGCCTAAGAACCACCACTTGGTAAATCAATAGTGTAGATTTATTGCAGTAACTCTTGAAAGAAAATTTTGAAATTGGCTTAAAAAAAGCTCTTAACTCAAAAACAAATAAATTCCCCCAGTAGTCACAATAAAGTTTGGACTACTGAAACCCAATTTATCAAACCTTTTAGCTACTGAATTCTATCTTGTAAGAAAATGGAGTCTGGGGGGCGGGGTGTGAAGAAGCCAGTAGGGCTTTACCTCTCCACTACGGGGTGTACGGGACTTTATCAGCCACTGTTGACAGCATAGTGCCTACAGAAAGAAATGAGGCTAACAAAATGAAGAAATCAACCTTATAATAGGGAAGCCAGTCCAGGAGAACAGTAATTCAGCCCAGGCTTTTATTTTATTCATTCTACTTCATGTGAATTTCATGAAGGCAAGGGACACACACTTCCCCTCTAGGAAGACTTTATTAGCTAGTCCCATTGACCCCAAGGTCAACACCCATGCCATGCCGCTATCTGGGAGCTCTCCGTGGTGCTGAAGGATATCAGTTCAGGATGCGTGTTGCAAGCAACAGAAAGCACTTTGGGCTGACTGACGAAGAAAAGGGAACTCAACAAATGCCTCAAAATGACTAAAAAGTGTGGAGAAAAAGACATGGAGAGGAAATGGGAGCAAAAGAAAGTTACAAGAACCCGGGACAAAACCGGTTTTGTCATCAAAACTGATGGTGCCAAAACTAATTGTCTACTGTCCTTGATTCTTTGCATCATGCATCCTACCTTCAAAGGGCTGCATGGAGATATCTGACTGGCTGAGATCACACACCCTAAAATATGCCAGGACAGCGTGGAAAGATCTGGCCTGCTGTTGAGGGAGTCACCTCTTTCATCCCTGCTCTTTGCAATTAGCATGGAGGACAGAATTCAGGATTCAGGTTAACGGTGAAGGGCAGACAGGGGAGAAAAGCCTGTTTCCAAGCACCCTTGGACCAGATTATGAGCTTGGACTTAAAAAAAAATTACCTTCTCTCTATCTGTCCCCAAAGCGTAAAATGTTATAGGAGCTGGTAAATGTATGAAGGAATATGAGGAAAGAGTGCTCTACTGCAAATCAAATTGAAACCAATGACATTGCTTCAAAGGAGAATCACAGCCCTCATGAAAATAATCTGAGGCTTCTTGTCCTATAAAGCAGGGCTCTCAGACTTGGCTGAATGTTATCATCACCTGGGGAGAGTAAGAGAAACATTACTGATACCTGGGGTCTACCCTGGACCAACAGAATCAGAATTTTAAGAGGTGGCACTCAGACATTAGTCTTTTTAGACCTCAGGAGATTTTAGCGTGTGGCCACGGCCAACAATTACTGCTATCCACAAAGAGTTTCTCTCTCTCTGATCACCAAGCACTTCACTTCTAAATTATTATTACTGTTTTGCTTCCTAGTGTATATGCAGCAATTGTGTTGGGAAGGTGTTACAACCATGGGCTCTGAAATCAGACACACAGGTTTGAATTCTGACTTCATTCTTTCATGGGGTTGGGAGGGATCCTGGGTAAGTTACTTAACCCGTTAGTTCTCAGCCTTGGTAGCAATCTTGAATTATTTGGTAGAGGAGCTTTAAAGAACTCGTGTCTGAGTTTCACCTCCGGGATTTTACTTTCATTGCTCTGGAGTGAAACCTGGCATTCTTAAGGACTCCGCAGGTGATTCTAATATGCGGCACTACCTTCACCTCTATAAGCATCAGTTTCTTGATCTCTGCTAAGCCAACCTCCTGAGACTATTGCAAGGATAAATGGCATAACACACGTGTAGAGCTTAGAACATACAAAGCAACTATCCACCAAGTGGGAGTTATTACCGTGATACTACTTCTGCTGTTCAGTAACCTGGCAGGACCTGCAAAGTCTTGTCCTGAGACCACAAGTCCTGGGATGTGCTGAACACAGAAGGTGGGGAGAAAACAGGACCTTACCCTAGCCCCTCAGGTCCTGACCTAACTGTCCGTCCGGGGGTGTCAAGTTCACATCTAGTTCTGCCCCTAAATGTGGCTGGACCAGACCCCGTCACTTATTTTCCTTGCTGCAGCATGGCGGATGAATGTGAGCCCAGGCTTTGGAGGCAAAACCCTGTGTATGAATTGCACACCTCGCCTGGGGTCATTGCTCCTGTTGTTCGTGTCCCCAAACCTCAGTCTCTTCATCTCTGAAATGGGGATATACACACCCTAGGAGCTTGGCACACAGCCGTGTAAATGGTGACAACCTAATCTAATTAGTAAAAGAAACTGGGGTACGTGAGAGGGACACAGGCAAGCTGGAGCAAAACCATGGAGAAAGCAGAGCTCTTCACAGGTGAGGAGAAAGAGCATGGAGGCATCCACTTCTGCTAGACCCTTCCTGTGGGAAAGCTCCCTGCCTGGCCCCCACGGGCCCCGGGATTCCCCGAGCCAACGGTGGCTCAGTTGTGGCCATGCATTCCGGCTAGCTTTTATTTTTCACACAGCCTGCATTCTCCTGAACCTAACCTACCAGGAATGTGTGATATATTCATTCTCAAGCAGCTAATATTTTAGCTAAATTAGGTCACACATCAAGAAGTACAGCTGCCAAGAGGACATCAGAGGCCCAGGTAGAAGAGGCATGGATCCATACAACATCCCAAGGTTCTTGGAGTTCTGTAGTGAGCGTGGGGGGTTTCCTGGCACTGCCATGGTGGTCCCTACGCCCAGGGAAGAGCATTGAGTCCATCCCTTCAGATCCTGTTGGGCCATGAGGATTCCCAGATGCAAGGTCATACGGCGAGAGAGAGGCCCAGCCATCCTAGCTCCAAGCTCCATAAGAGAGCCTAGGGAAAGCCAACAAAGGGATTGCCCACAGAAGTCCTATTTATTGTGAGAAAACAGTTGTTTGAAGACAGTGAACTTGGGATAGTTTGTTACACAGAAACAGAGAAGGGATGCGGGCTCTGACTGATGCAGTTCGAGCATCCTCTGCACTTTCCCAGCAGGGTATGGCAGAGGTTGAACAGAATCAGCTTGGGGTGCCAGGGGCAGGGAGGACCTGAGAAGCGCACCCCACTGCCTGGTCTCCCAAGGCCCCAAGTGGTGCAGGGAGCTGTAGAAGTTTCACCTAGTTCCAGGGAAGGTTACTGAAGTCTGCTGACAGAGAGAACAGAAGCTGACCCAGACCTGGCCTCGGTCTCCTGCGGAGCGGCATCTGGGGTGCACTCAGAGATCAGGGGGAAACATGGAAATGTCATGAATGTCAGCGCCAAACAATGACCACACCCAGCACAGGATGGCATCCCTGCAGATGAAGCCAGAAGATGGAATATCGATCTGAAGACCTAACCCCACAGTCCAAAGTCACCTGACTCTTCCCACCCAGGCCAATCTTGAGGGAAACCAGGAAGAGCTCAAAAGCCTGATGGGCTGTGTTTAAGCACGAAATGGCTTAGCAACCTTGGACGCAACCAGATTAACTTTTCCGCTACCGAGCAGAAGGGGTGGGGGGCTTAAGGCAGACGTCAAGTGCAGTGGCAGATGAAGGAACAGACGTGTAGATATTGTTTCGTACCCTGGAGTTTGCAGACTAGAAATCCACCCAGTACTGTTGTTAGCAGAGACTGAATATGGCATAAAAAGGGGTGACCATCCTGAGCCTCGTCTTGGGATTAGCAGCTGGGAACTTGCTGCCATCCTCCACATCTTGATGATGCAATGTCCCTCTTCCTCTGCGCTGCTCCCCTCTTGTCTACCCTTTTCGTTCCAGTTTATTTCTACTTCGGCCTCTGTAGGATGACTCAGAGACTCCAAGCTTCTTTCTACCTCGGTGCCTTTGCACTTGCTTTCCCCAGACACCATGATGGCTCACCCATCACTGCACTCGCCCTATTATCCACGGCTCACTCAGCCACTTTATCTGTATCGCCACATGACACATTAGACATTTATATGCATTTGGTCATTCACCATCTGCCTCCCCTTCCTCCAGAGCAAGCTCTGTGAGAGCAAGGACACCGTGCTGTTCACTGCTATAGCCTCCTGATACATCACAGCGCTGACCAAAGAGGGGCTCTGTAAATATTTGTTGAATGAATAATGAATGAGCGATTGCTCCAGGAGCCAAGTTCACTGATATTCACACTTCTTTCCTTCCACTGGTCAGGTTAATATTAATTTCCACTCAAGGAAGGAGGAGGAGTCTCTGCATAGTGGAGAGAGGGCGGGCAGAAGCATCCTTTGAAGCTATCAGCCTTCCCAGAAGGGCTGAACTCCTTCCAAGAGAGAAGCCAAAAGCAGAGCCCATTGGAGACCTTCCAGGAAAGACACGCTCCGAGGTCCACTACTAAAACTTTGTGTTTTCCAAATATCACAGAAGACAGAAACTGGATCTGCTCCAAAGCTTGCTATTGAATTTTATGCCTGCTGAGCTCCACTAAATACATAATGAGAGGCTGAATTAACTATGCAAAAGTATAATTTACAGTTAATGTTTGTAATTGATGAATTGAGGGTCTCGGTGGCAGCAAGAACGGGTCAAACAGGAAGAACCAGAGGGCCGGGGAAGTTTTACTTTTAAAAATGGAAGGCGTGCTCTGCTCAGTGCCAAGCCGTTCATCCGTCATTTACCGAACACCCACCTTGTGCCGGGCACGGTCCTCTGGGGCTAGAGACATGGGGTGAAGGCACAGCGGTCCCCAGTGGGTCACAAACCTCCACGAGGAGCTCCCCCAAACCTGCTGTTGGTTCCCATTCATTTGGCTAAAGGCTCAGCGAGGAGACTGACCAGAGTGAGTGCAGATGCCAGGCTGCTCTGCTCAGGTCCCCGGTCCCCTCCTGCAGCACCAGTTGCTTTGGCTTTTTCCAAGCAGGCAGGGTCCCAGTGGGGTGGAGAAAGGAGTCTAACTGTTGTTCTACCACGTCTCTTTGTTTTGGGGTTCCATATTATCCTCAATGAGGAAAAAGCTACACTAAGCATCTCTGCCCCCCTATTTCATACCCTCAGCCCCAGCTGCATGATGGAATTATTGGTGAGCTTTTAAAGAAACACCAATGCTTTGTAAAAATAACTTCTTCCTCTCTCCCCTTCACATGCAACTGATCTGTAGCAGCAAGAACAGCTCAGACTGAAAGCACCAGAGGGGATAGAATTTTTTTCTCCTGACAAGTCTTCCTAGGGTATCCCTATGTGCAGCCAGGGTTAAGAAGAAATGCTTATTGGTTTTTTTGTTGTTGTTGTTGCTGTTGTTTTCAGGGACAAACTTCAAATATAGAGACCTGATTCTCGTAGGAAACTCAGCCACAGCAAGACAACAGTCCCATCCGGAGCAGAGACGTAGGAGCCGGCCCAGGCGTCCTGGGGCACCATCGCTGCCCCGGGTTTCCCAGGACCAGGGGAAGGACCACCTAACCCTGCAAGGGCTCCTTGCTGGATGCTGCCTCTGCTGCGGTCACCAGTCCAAAGATCGAGCCCACGCCAGGGAGTTATGCGAGGGGGTTAACTGTAGTGATAAAGGCTTTGGGTGAACGGAAGGGACAACGGGGATGCCGAAGCCCCGGGAGATTATCAATGGGAAGAAGATCTTCCTACAAGGGCCAAGGGGAGGGAGCGGTGCCCCCGGGAGCCAGGTCACCGAGGAGAGCTGTAGCCACGCCGACAGCGTCCCCACAGGAACTGGAGTCCGAGGGAGGGACCCAGGGCCTGAGACCCCCAAGGAAGCACCAGCTACCCTGACTCCTTTCTTCCGTCCAGTCTCTCTCCAGGGCCTCCCACTGGCTAACCACAGCCAGACCCCGGTTAGCATGGGATCCTGGAAACTGCCCAGTGTGGCGGGGTCACCGGGCGAGGGAAGGGCAGGGAACAGACTGGAGACCAGACAGGCAGACAGCTGGCTCACATTCCCTCCAAAGCCCTGGCACAAACACCACCCGCTGTGCGGGATGTCCCACCACATTCCCTGGGAACGTGGTAGACCGGTCAGCTCCACCGCTCAGAACAGCAGCGGTCATCTTCCAGCAGACATTTCACCTGCACTGCTGGTAAGCCTGCTGCTGGGCTGGCTGAGGCTGAGCCAGGAAGGCTCTTCCCTTGACACTGGGTTTACTGTGGGGTTGGAGAGGTGGACCATCGCAGGGCCGCCCGAAGGCTTGGAGAAGGCGTCCCCGAAACAGTGACGTGTGAGCTGAGGCTGGATGAGTCGGGGGAAGCCAGGGGAACCAGCAAGGGGTACCTGAGGACAAGGGGGCACCGTGGGTGGAGATCCTTCCCAGAACGAGGCAAGACCAGCGGGCTGGAGCCAACAAGCACAGGTGCAGACACCATCCCAGCACCTGCAGAAGCAAGCTCGCGGCGAGGCCAGCACCCTGTTCCTGCTGGGGGTGCAGGTGGTGGGGAGGTCGCTCGCACCCATTCCTCGAACATTTTAAAATCCACAGTGTTAGTAAGTGCCAGATCCAGGTTTTGTGTTAAAAAAAGAAAAACAAAAAAACATTGAGACGGCATCACATTGGGTGAAAGCGCTCAGGGACTGGCCGTTCTCCTCGGTCAGCCCCCAGCTGGGTGTCCAGCAGGGGCCGAGGGAGCGCGTGGGGTTTGAGACGGGAGGAGAGGCAGGACAAGACCCAGGGGCCGGTGCAGCCTCGAGCCCACTCTCGTCTCTCTACAGCCTCTGCTCTGCTCAGGAGTTGGAGGTGTCTCTCGGTAATAAACTCACTAGACCACGCACATCCCTAAAAGTCTCTCGGGCTTCCCACCCCGGTGAGAATACAACCCAGAGCCCCTTCCTGGACACACCCTCCCCGCCCATCTCATCTCCTGCCTTCTCTCCCTCGGTCTCTGGGCTCCAGCCGCCCCAGGACTCTTGCGGCTCCATCGGCATATGGTGAGCTCATTCCCTCTTCGGTCTGCTGTTCCTCGTGGCTGCTCTTTGCGTGGCTGGCTCCGTCTTGTCACTCAGCGTAGAGCCAACACCTTCCCACACTTGCATGTCCTGCTCAGGGAGACCCTCTCCAGTACCCACACCCCAGGACCAATCATGTGGCTAGGTTTCCATTTCTGCACTGGCCACTGCCGGATTCCTTTGTTCTTTTTCCATCTTCCCCGTCAAGATGTGAGCTTTTCAAGATGAGGAACTCTGTCTGTCTTGGTCTCTGCTGTACCCCTGGCCCACAGGGCTGCCTGGTGATGCAGGAGGAGACAAATACGTCTTTAGTAGGTGAACGAATGTGCCGCTCTGCCGGACCTCCAGCTCCGTCCTTCCTGGCTCACGTTGCCCTTTGCGTCAGCCATCCCTCCTGTAAACTCACCTGTTCTTTCCTAGCAACGCTTCCTGGGAACATTCCAGAGGGGCACATCCAAGGGGCTGAGCTGATCCAGGGAGGCAGGAGTAAGTGGAAGCGATGGTGGGGGGAAGGAAACGCACTTCCAGATGTGGACTGTGGGGACGCAGAGCTGGTAATTCCTCAAGAACCTGCGCTCTCCCGTTGCTCCCCGGGGAGGACCCAAGGGGCGGCTCAGCTTCCTTTGCAGACTTTCCCTGTGCTTTCCAGAGGCCCTTCTGCGTCCCAGAGGCAGGCTCGGGGCCAGGCCTCCTAACTCAACTCAGCACATGTGTTTGCACCACTTGGAATGTTTGGCTTCGGAAGAGCTTTTATTGAGCGTCCCTAATAGAAACTAGATGAGCTGAGAAGAAGTACGTCCATCACAGAGAGAGAGAGGTCTTCGGTGACGCCAGTGGCTGGTCCTCAGGAGATGACAAAGCATTTCACTAAATCAGTGCCAACAGGTGGATTTCCGCGGAAAGAGCTGGTGAGAGGGGAGGGGTGAGCCTAGCAGGGCCGTCCTGCTCAGGGCGGGGGGACGCGGGTCCCTCGGGGCTGTGCCTCCCGTCACCCCAGGACCCACATCAAAAGCAGCCCAGGGTCACAGGACCACTGGGTCAGGCATCGGGACGTGGCTGTGGCCCTGAGGTAGTGGATATTTCTCGTTTCCGGGCTTCCTGGTGTCCATCCAGTTGATACGATTCAATAGCACGGCGGTTCCCTTTGGGAGAAATCCCCCCCCATTACTGGGCTGTGATGGGAGGTTAATTTCTGGTGGTTACCCCCCACTTGAAAGACGAAGTGGCTGAATCCTCCATTTGTCCTGTTTTGTATGGCCTGCCGGCCTCACCAGGCGGACGTGTGCCATCGGGACCTGCCAACAGGTGTGACCAACAAGGGAGGCGAGAAGGAACGGCTGAGTGAGCTCACGGGTCCAGCCGACGCCGGCTGGTCTTTCTGCCTCGAAGCCCCAGGTCCCGTTACTGTCACCCTGGCCTCAGTACCCCCTTTAGTAAAAGGAGGATGTGGTCAAACGCCCAACTGTCCGTGTACTGTGCTCGCGCGCTTACCCCACGGCAGACGCCGGCGCATCGGGGAGCCCGGGGCCCCGAGACCAGGCGCTCCACGAGATGCCCCTGCCTCCGCCGAGCTGCCTGCAGGCGGAGTGTCCCTCCTTCATCTCTGAACGGCTCCTTGTGTCCCAGCACGGGGGCGGGCGGGCTTGAAAGGCAGGCAGATGCCGTGAACAAATGTCTCCCCTGTGAGCCATCGACAGACAAGAGAACCAGAGATGGGGGAAAACGCGGTGCATGGAAAAAGAAGCAGAGGATCAAAACCGTATTTCCCCACTGTGTTCTCGGGGAGCGGTGTTTGTCTCTAGGCTTGGCCGACCACGCTGACCCATCATAAGGAAGGAATGCGCTCTGGCGAGCAGCTCCCTCCCTCCTCCAACAACGTGAGGGAAGCAGCCCTCCGGAATCTGGGAATCTGGTCTCCCCGAGCAGCCCCCACTGGGAGCCGGGGAGGGGGTGTTGGCGGCGGTTTTCAAATCAAAGGCGCTGAAGCCAGGGCCGTTTAGCTGAGGCGACCCAAGGGGACCAGCAATTTAGAAAAAGCCATTCTTAGGTGTCTGCAAGCTGCCCGAAGAGAGAGTAAAGATGCTGAAATGAACCGCGTCCTTTGAGAAATCAGTTTACAGCCTGCAATTTCATCTTAGAATAAGCTCCGCGGAGGTGGACTCCTCGGACAGAGGGCTGCAGGGAATTGAATAATACTGTGTTCACACCGGCAACAGAAACATCACCCTCGTTGAAAAAGAGTTTCAGTCCCTGGGCCCTCGTGTGCTCGTGCGTTAGGAAGCCACCTCCACAGCTGTTCTTGCTCACCCTCTGCAGTTCTGCGCCTGGCTCGGGAGGGCGGGCGGCTCTGAGCCCTCGGGGAGCTGGGCAGGAAGTCAACAGCCCCCTGCCCACCTGCCCCTGCAGAGAGCCACGTGCACCGCTTCACCAGAGAGCTACCGCAAGGCCATTTTTGAGGAACTGGGGCAGCAACAGAGCAAAGCCCCTGTTCCTGCTGGAGCTTTCCTTCTAGTGCAGGTGCACTGGGGGCCACCGGGGTGGTAGGGAGGCCGACATCACACGGACCAACAACGGGGGTGCCTGCCTCCAGGGCTGGACAGGAGGGAGTCCACAGGACCACAGCCACCCAGGTAGGTCAGCGCTAAAGAGAAGCATCGTGAGCCCAAGCGCCTTCCACCCAGCCTGGGGTGGGAGCCGGGCATGCGGGCTCGGCAGCCCTAACAGTGATAATGAACAGTCAGCACCCACACAGAGCTTGCCATGTGTCAGGCACCGTCCCGAGCATTTTATAGGACCACTGGGTATTCCTCAAAGCCCTTCGAGGTAAGTACTGTTGTTATCCCTACTTTCCAGATGGAGAAACTGAGGCGTGGAAGTTTAGGCCCACTGCCCCAGGCTGCACTATAGCAGGGGGCTGGGACTTGGACCCCGGCTGTCAGGTGCTTCTTTGCCAGATAGCTACCCCGAGCCCCCGGGGAGTGGGTGTAGAGTAACACCCTGCTGCCTCCGTGTCGGGAGCCCATCCCGCATTTCAGCACGCCCCGAGCCAGGCTTCCATGCCGTGCAAACTGCCCGGGAAGCTGGAGCCAACGGGCAGACTGTTTCCTGGCCAGGAAAATGAAGGCAGTGTTGTGCTGTGGGACAAAGTCTGGACAGGTGTGCCTGCAGCCCTTGTGAGTTTGGGGGTGTCCTTATAAACTCACTATTTCTCAGAGACTCCCCCATGTGCCCTATTCCACCCAGGACCGCCCCGCGTCACCACCACCATAGACTGGCAGCGTATTAGCAACAGGAATGCATTTCTCACGGTCCCGGAGCCTGGAAGAGTCCAAGATCAGGACATCTGCAGACTCAGCGGTGAGGGTCTTCCTTCCGGTTCACGAGGCAGACAGGGCGAGGGGGCCCTGGGGTCTCCACTTCCATCGTGGGGCTCCACCCTCATGACCTGATCCCCTCCCCAAGTTCCCGCCTTCTCATACCATTAGGGGTTAGGTTTCAACATCTAAATTTGGGGGGACACAACATTCAGTCCACAGCACCCAGCCACCGCAGCCTGGGACCCGGCGGTGGGACGGTGACGCTGCTGAGAGTGGGAAGCTCCAGCCGCACCGTGAGTAGTAAATTGTCTGACTCTATTTGGGTCCATTGTTTCTTTACCAGCTGAATTTATGGCAGCGTGGCAAGCAAACCTGAAGAATTGCCCATTTCACATTCAGCCTCCTGAATTAATGATAAAAACAGGCAATAAATAATAATGTAAATCTATGACTATAAACTGGGACAAAGTGCTATAATGAGGAGGTACATAGGGAGCTCATAATGGGGTGGGTGATGTGGGGAGGGGAAGTGAAGATCAAGAAAATCTAAGGTGCAATCTGGGGAATGAGCAGAGGTTTGCTAAAGCATAGCTAGGAGAAGGGACAGCATGTGCAAAGGCCCTGAGGTGGACAGGACAGAGGAGAGTGAGGGTGCATGTGGATGAGGTCTAGGCAGAGGGATGCATGCTATAGAAACTTCCGGGCCTGATCCTGAGGGCCAGGGGAGGCCGTCTCTGGGTTGGGAGCAGGGGAGTTGCCAGGAGATGGTTGATAGGTGGGGCCCTCACACCCTGTGCTAAGTCCTGCTTTCTTTCTTGTGTCTCTTGCCTTTGTGCCTTGCATCAGGAGAGCTGCCTGTGTTTTCTGTCCAGCTGGGGAGTCTGCTGACCCCTCTCAATGTCAGGAACCAGCAGGAACATCCAGGACCCCTCGAGGAGCACGACACAGGCTGCTGTCTTGTGGGCTGTCCAGCTCCAGCTGCAGCCCAAGAGGATTTACTACTGACAGGCCCCCATTATTCATCCATAACCTGGTAACTAGATGGAGAGGTGCACACATACACGCCTGTTTGGAAGGGGATCTTACAGCCATCCACTGCTGGAGCTTTATTTCTCCATACCTTAGACCCTGGATCGTTTCTTCATCTGGAAGACGGGACACGTTACGGTGTCCATCCCTCAGGGTCTGAACCCGGCTGAAGTGAGTCGATGTACGTCCCGTGCCTCGAACAGACTCTGGCCCGGAGTGAGTGCTCGTCCGGTGGGAGGTGCATCTGTCCCCGCAGCGTGATCCTTCTGTGCCGGTCTCCAAACTTCAAATTCAGAACACACCATGGGCATGCCCTTTGGCCAAATCTAGGTACCCTGTGTTCTATTATTTACTTTGTGTTTCTCTCATAAATGGTCTCGCCTTTTTCTTAAACTTACATTCATGTATCGAACAGAGAATTTTATATCAACACATCCAGTTGGATGTGAGGTCCACTTGCCAGGAAGGAATGAGCCGGGCGAATGTGCTCATCAGACCAGATGCAGAAGACAAGCCCCGAGCCCTCGGCTGCACCGCGACCTGCCCGGTCAGAAGCACTCAGTGGACACCAGGGGCACAAGATCACTTGCTCTCTCTCTGGGATGTGATTGATTTGATGTTACCACATGCATGATCCAAATCACGTCATCTTGCATGATACTCGGGATGATCCCCACATCCCTAGCACAGCATTGTCCCCCCTGGCCCCCCATGCCATTATCTCTGCACCCAGAGGCCGTGAGCACCTGCCAGGAAGACTCATTCTCTCTCTCTCTCTCTCTCTCTGTCTTGGAACCCTGGGCAGCTGGTACTGCAGACAGGTCACCAGGACGGAAGCCCAACGAGGCTAGAGAGATGCGTTCAGGAGAAAGAGAAGTGGGGGTTAAGCAAAGAAGCCCATTAGCCCAGGCTGCTTGCCACACGGAGCTTTCCCTACAGTGTAGTATCAAGTGCCTTCAAACCCGCTCTGCCTGAGAAACATCCTCCTTTCTGCTTCACTTTGCTTCCCATGTAACACTGGCCCCACGTTTCTTTCCACAAAAGGCATGATTGTTTCTCTTAAAAAGAAAGGAAAGAAAAAAAAGAGGAAGATGCGGGGGAAACATCTCCCACATCATTAAGGAATATTTACGTCAGGAGGACAGTTTGGCGGGTTTACCTGCTTATGTAATAGTGGGAAAATGCGAGTCGGCTCCCAGTTCACCCTGGAGCTGATAATCCTTTAATCATTTTACCCACAACAGAGGAGAATTCTGGTCTTACAAACTAGGTCAGAGATTGCTAAATATATACTGCTAAGTATAACTTTATAATGTACACGCTATATTTATATAAACACAATATATTCATATAAATACATAATATAAAGTATCCGCATGCCTTATATATTTATAACATATGTTGTTAGGGTATATTTGGCTACTGTAATTATTTGCCATTTTTTGACACCTCAGAAAGATACTTTTAAATGCAGCAGGTGCACACAGTAACAAAAAATTAAACACTGGAAAACAGAAGATGTTGAAATGGAGTTTCACTCCCATCCCTGACTCTTCATTTCTCAGCTCCCTTCACCTTGTATAGCTTCCCAGAGATCTGCTGTCCATTTGCAAGGATATACTTTTATCTTATTTTCACCTTTTTATTTTGTAAGTGTGGTAAAATACACATAACATACAACTTACCATCTTGCCCCTGCTTTGAGTGAACAACATTCTGCAGCCGCCACCACTTTTGTCCCCGGGACCCATTTCATCTTGACAAAGTGAGACTCTGTCCACGTTGAACACGAGCTCCCCACATGCACCCCAGTCCCCGGCGCCCCCCATGCTGCTTTCCGTCTCTGTGATGCCAACGAGTGCAGGGACCTCACAGATGTAGAACCACACAGCATCTGTCTTTGTTGTGACTGGTTTCCTTCACTCAGCATCATGTCCTCCAGGTTCATCCACCAAAACGGATGCTGAAGCATCCTTCATTTTGTTAACCTGCAATGTTCACATGCCACGCCTACTGTTTGGTGCCTTGCTTTTTTCACTTAGCAATATTTCCTAGAGAACTTTCCAGGTCAGTGGATACACACACAACTCATTTTCCATGGCTGTGTAATATTCCAGTTAATGGAGGTGCCAGAATTTATTTGACTGGTTGTTTCCAGCCCTTGAGACCACGCCATGAGGAATGTCTGTGCATATGTGCAAATCTATGCATTCCTACAGGGGGACCTGCTGGGGTGTAGGTGTGGGCCATATAACATTTCATCTTGCCCATGTTTGGACTGCTGTCCAAAGAGATTGCGCCAAGTTACGATCTCAATAGTGATATCCTAGACCATGAATTTCCCACATCTGTGGTTCCTTGGTTTCAAGAACTCAGGCTTCAAACAAATGACCAGCCTATCTCACGGTGGCAAGCAAGAAAACAGGTGACTCATTGCTCATGCAGTCATGAGCCCTGCCTCCTGGAGGCAAGCCTGGCTAGCCAGGTCCCCCCCCCACCCCCGAATCTAGGCTGGCCCTGGGGCAGGTTCTGCCAAAGAGAATGTGGCAGGAGTAAGTGATGCTGTGGGACTAAGACCCAGACCTGAGCCTTAAGAAGATGTGGCGTGCGCGCGCGCACGCACACACAGTCAAAGTGATGATAATAGTGAGGGAGGTGAGGGGTCTGTCTGTGGCCTTGGCAGTGGTCCTGGGTTCACGGGTTGTGTACATCACGTATGTATAGCTTTTCCCGTGCCAGCCAAACCTCAATCAAGTGGTTTAGAAACGAAGGGAGACACAGCAGCCCCTGCTCTGTGCTCTGGGGAAAGCCAGCCCCTGGCTCCCTGAGACCGCTGTGCGGACCCACCCACCGAGCCGCAGGGGAGCCTCACGGGGACCCAAGGCCCCGGCTCTCGCCCCGGCAAGTTCCTCGCTGACAACAGCCAGCACGGATTAGCCAACCTCGGGCACGGGCCCATCGCGGAGGCCGGGGAGCAGACCCCGCTGATGCCGCAGGGACAGCCCCAGCAGCCCCCCAGAGGCTCCCCCAAATTACAGACAAACAGGGGCTGGAAATGACAACTGGGGTTGCCTGTTCTGCAGCAATAATTAACTTTGCGAATCATTCAGAACATAGCGGAATATGTATAAAAGGTAGGAAAACAACTCTGTGACTCCCCCTAGCACCACTGAACTGGGACACTCTCTCTACACTTTTTGCCCTTAGCTCATCCCAGCATTAAGCACTTGTTTTCAGGATCTCTCCTCGCCTAACCAATGGTACTACTATTGCTCAGAAGTGATTTATAATCAGAGGCACAAAATCAAACATGTTTGGAAGTTAGTAGTATATGCTGATTTAATTAGCCATTTCCCTGTTGAACATTTGGGTTGTTTGCAGTGTTTTACAAATAAAACCTCGGTGAGTCAAGTCTTGATGTCTCCTGTGGATTCTCCAGTGTAACCACTAGCGAGTAGGACTGTTGCCTCCTCAGAGTTGGACACTTACACACTGAACAGAAAATTCCAAGTTGTTTTCCAAAGAGTCTGTACCAACTTCCAGTCCCACAATGGGGTGTGTGAGTCTGTTTTTCCTACACCCCCAGTATGAGAGATCATTAAAGGCTTGAACTGAACTGATCCCATGGGTGAGAACAGGATCTTGTTGTTTTCATGTACATTCCCTAGTTTCCAAGGAAGCTGAGCACTTTCCCTAAAGTTTATCGGTCACTTTGATTTCCTTTTCAGCAAATACCCTGTTCATACTCTTTCCCTGTTTTCAATTAGGTTGTTTTTCTTTTTCTTATTCTTGATACTACTCCACGTCTGTTACCTGGGCTGCAAATACCTTTGACCTTTTCTTTCCACCCCTGGGTGCCCAACAAAGCCCCGTGGTCCGTGCAGCCTGGGGTCTGGCTGCTCTAATCCTTGCCCCTTGGAAGTCTGGCTCCCCGTCGGCCATACGTCTTCGTGGTTGCTGAGTAAGTGCAGGGCAGAGGCTCGTGCTTGGGTCTGCTTGGCTCACAATGCCACGTCTTGCCACCTTTCCTCAGTGGCACAGAACCATCCGCTATACATCACCCCCAATTCATTTCTTCGGGGGATGTGAATAAAACATCTGTTTTCTCCGCTTCCTCATAACTGTGTCCTTTATGACTTGGCACCACTCCGATCGCCCTGAAGCAGAGCCCCCTCCGGCTAACACAGTAAAAAGAGAAGACGAGAAGTCGGGAAAATTGACATCAGCTGCCTGGCTCAGAAATACACTCCAGCTGGGTCTCAAATGTGTCTAACATCCTGGCTGGTCATTATAACGGCGAACTTTGCATTTTTGAAGATCAGGGAAGAGGTTCAGATTCAAGGAGCCTGGGATTTTTTTCCTAACTGCCATGGTGAGAGTCACCCCTCTTCAAAGGGAAGTCAAAGAGAGCTATGCACCGTCCCGCAAGCCACGGATGCAAAGTGCCCTTCGTAAAGGCACTAAAGAGGGATTCCTCTCTCACTGATGGAAGCAGAAGGGCTACAAGGGGCCCCATTGCCCACATATGCTGCACACTTGCTCAAGGACTGGCTGTGTTTTGGAGCTCGCTGTGATTTGCAATTTAAACATTTCTTTTGTTCGAGAGCAGTTTAAAAAGAAAGAAAACAAACATCAGGAATGGGGACCCCATCCGCCGCTGGCCCGTGTCCACACTGCTCACTCGCAATGCTTTTGTATCTGCCTCCAGAGCAGATCCCTGACGCTCCAGAGCCCTGATGGCTTCTCCCGCTAACTTGACTTCCCTTTACTTCTCAAGAGTACTCTCAGCTTCTGGAGAGTGGAACGGTGTTGGCTGCAAACCACTGGTTCTCAACCAGAGGTTAGTTTGCCCTCACACCCGGGAAACCACTTGGCGATCTCTGGAGACATTTTTGCTTGTCGCAACTGGGGTGGGGAAGTGCTAACAGCACTCAGTGGGTAGAGCACAGCGATGCCCCTGAACATCCTACAAGGCACACAATAGCTCCTCACAGCCAAGAACTGTCCTGCCCAGGGTGTCAGGAGAGCCGGGGTTAAGAAATGCTGCCATTGTGGGTTAAGTCCCGTAACCAAGTGCAACAAGGCGGGTGAGTGAGGGCATCCGTCCTGATAGAGAGGGGTGGGCACTCTCACCTCGAGAAACCACCTCACCGCTGCCTCCAAGCCCAGGGCATTGGTGCCATGGGGGATGCTCCTCTGTCCTTTCCAACGGACTTCAGAAATCTACATATTTTTTTAGGCAGAATGTGTTGATTTAAAATCCTTTGCATGGAATTAATAAAAAGTCCAACTCCCCAATTTTGACTGAGAGCTTGGGCTCCTTGTCACCGGGCTCCGGGGAACTCAGACGAATCTGGGCCAGGACATTTACATGGGTGATTTTTTCATGCTTCCACCAACTCTCCCCAGTGTTACTCCGTTCTGCAGATGAGAGACCCGAGGCTTGTGGAGGTTAGTCCTCCGCACACAGTGGGTTTTGAACTCTCGTCTGCTGGCATCTTTCCTCACTGCTTGGAAGGCAGTGCTCCGTGGTCTCTGCCTGAGCTGTGGCCTTCCTCTGGCCTTCCCCTTCCTCTTCACCTAAATCTAAGCTGCACATCCAGGCCTGGACTAGTTACAGTTCCTCCAGGAAGCCTTCTCTGACTACACCCAGGCCACCCTCATCTCCCCTTGGGTTCGTGCAGCCCAGTGGAACGGGACTGTCACCCTGGTTGATTTTGGTCAGTACCATGCTGCCTCACCTCCCTGCTGACGAAGCCCCTTAAGGCAGGTGCTTGGCTTCTCATCCTTCTCTCTCACCTGCCCTGCATGGAGGGCGGCACAGTGAGTGCATCATTTCTCTGAGTGGGCTCTCTGGGTGTACCTTTTGGGCCAGCGATTCTGCCACCCAACACATCTGGGAAGCAAGAAGCTTCCTTGTTACAGGACTTATCAGAGCTTTGGTGTGTAATGTGTCCCAGATGCTCCAAGAAAGGGGGTATAAACTGCATGATTTTCCAAACTTCTGTGACTAGCGAACCAGGGGTCAAGGTGTTTGTTTGGAGGAGTGGGTCATGCAAGAGGATTGTTCATGTCCTCCTTGCCCCAGGATTTTTGCACAAAGTGGCAGTTTTCCAAAAAATTTTAGAGCAATATGTTGTTATGATGATCCATACATACTGAATGGAAGACGTTTGAGGAGAAACGTTGTATCAGTGTGTTTGCAGTGTGAGCCTAAACGTGCAAGGAGGGGTTCCTTCCCTGGGCACCTGCTCTCCAGCCAGCCAGCAGGCAGACCCACTCCGGGGGTTGAGGGACCCCCTTCACTGCACCCACCCCTGATCTTACAAGATGGCGCCACTCACCACCTCCACACAGGGAATGCACTTTTCTTCAGTAGTGTGTGTTTGTCTACTTGTTTGTTTGTTTGGAGCACCGGCATTCTACTGAAGAGCCTTTGGGAAATTGATTTAATTTTTGGAAGGTGGGGTGACATGGATAATCCCCTAAAAATAAAAATCCCCCAGTCACTTCCATTTGGAGTAATGCTTTTTATGTTTTGTTTTTGCCTTTTGCTTTCCTAATTATAACTGCCTTTATTAGGCTTTTTCATTTTGTTTTTTGTTTGTTTGTTTGTTTTAGTAGGCTCTATGCCCAATGTGGGGCTTAAACTCACAACCCTGAGATCAAGCGTCACACGCTCTACCGACCGAGCCAGCCCAGGTGCCCCTGTATTCCTTACTTTAAAAAAAAAACCAAAAGCCTTACAATTTTCCATCCACAGGTAAGCTTAATAGGAGGAAAGGATCTACTTTGGAAATAATTTGCTTCTGATAAAATAATCAGATAAGAGGTAAGCTTGGAAAGGAGGAACGACTTTGGATAGTGGGGAAGAGAAAAGGTGTTCTTGGTGGGGGGAGCGGGATGAGTAAAATCATGAGCGGGCACTCAAGAAGGCCGGTCGGGGGGGCATTCTAAGGACAGGGCAAGACCTCGCCATCTGATCACCCAGCACTTCCCACGGTGCGGTGTGCCTACAGCAGGTAGCACTCGATGACTGTACGTGGGACTGTCTAGGGCTGGGAGGTGGGAGGCACATGGCTTGCCTGGCTTCAAGGCATGACCTACATTCTAATTTCAAATGCATCCTTCTGTTCATACAAAAGAGAAGGATTAAGACGAAAGCTCTCTCGGGGCATCTGCGAGGAGGAGGGGAAGCTCTTAGGATCACAAGGCTCCACTGGAGTGGAGAGAAGTGGGCTCCAGACCAAGCATTTAATTGCATTTACTTGTATGTTTCCCTTCTCTTTATGGCAAACGATATTGGGTTTTTCATATTCAGTAATGACAAAGTTTCCCCTTGAAACAAATTTATTTAAGTAGCAAAAAGGATGAGCTGACTTTAATATGAAACACTAAATAGTAATAGTACTTCTGACCCGCAGATACGGCAAGAATCATGAATGGCATTTAGGGAACTCTGCCACAGGTACCTGGAGGCCCCTTGGAGTCATGTGAGGTCAGCCATGAGGGAGGCGGGACTCCAAGGCTTCCAACAAGGCAGTGAGGACGGGCCCCGAGTACAGAGGAGCTGCTTAGCTGGAGGAAGGAGGGCTCATCCCATACCCCAGGGGCAGTCAAGGCAACAGCTCCCTTTGTAACCCCAAGATGAGATCATAAAACTTTTAAAAGATCAATAGCCACTTCAGGAGGGAGAGGCCAGAGAGGAGAGCTGAGTTAATAAGAGCGGAGTGCACGGTGCCCAGAGGCGTGGTTCAATCCCTTTATGGGCCAATTAGTTTACAAGAGGCATGTTTCCAAGGTTTGGGAGCAGATGCTCATCCAAGAGCTCAGTGCATTATTTCATAGAAACATAGCTTTGGTCCCAGGACGCCTGGGAATGAAGAACCCTGCTGGGGGGGCGGTGTGTCCCCCCAATGCCCCCATTCCACATGGGGCCAGGACCACAACCTCTGGGTACACACGGCGGTCTACCCCCTCCTCATCTGCCAGTTTTTTCTCCCCAAAGTGAGAAGAAGCAGTAAAGAATGGGCTTAAGAGCCCAGGTCTGTGTGGCTGATGGATAAAGATGTGGTCTGTCTCCACAATGGAATATTGCTTGGCCGTGAGGAAGGAGGAAATCCTGCCATTTGAGACAACATAAGGACCCGAGGGCCTTACGCCAAGTCAGACAGAAAGACAAATACTGTAGAATATCACTTAGATGTGAAATGTGAAAAAACAATTGAAAACACAGAAACAGAGTAGCATGGTGGTTGCCAGGGGCTGGGCAGGGATGGGGAGACATTGGTCCAAGGGTACAAGCTTCCGGTTCAAAGATGAATCCATCCTGAGGGTGTGTGACCTACAGGGTGGTGGGTGTGGTTAAGAATACCGTGGTGGTAGGTGTCCGTCGTCCGTGTGACCACACGTCACCGCTGCCCCTGCCCACTGTTGACCCGCTGACCCCTTAGGAAAGGGGCTGCTGGCACACACGTCTGCAGGGACGAGTCCGATGCTGCAAATGGCCGGGCTTCAAATAAGAAACACTGGTAAGACCCACTGGGGAACGCGTCCTCTGCCAGAGCTGGCCAGACCCGGGGTCAGGCGCACACACGCTGCTGGTTCGGCCACCGTGGGCTGGTCTCTGTTCACGACATCCGCTGAGGCATCCACGAGGGCGGCCCACGCCCAGAAAAGGAAGGCAACACAGACCAGACTCTGGAAGGAGGTCTCACCCGAGTCTCATCCATCCGGACAGCTCGTGCCTGACACGCACGTCAGAACAAGACGTGTGGCGGCCCCTGAATGCGCTCACGTGGTGTTAATCACTTGCAAAGGGGACTGACAACAGAAGCACATCGAGAACGGCTGAGCTCCAGCGTGACCGTGGCGTGCGTGTGGGTGTGCGTGTGTGCTCACGCGCGCGTGTCCCCCCCAGTCCTGGCATCTTCTTTCTTGTACCGTCCCCAGTCTGTTGGTGCTAAGGGGCTTTGCAACGAGAAAATCACCCCAGCTGGATTCACTCTGGCTTGGATGCTTTTTCCTAGTTTCGCCTAATATGGCCAGGTTCTCTCCATCTCCACCTTCCCTGCTCATGGGAACAGCATGATAATCAAAGAGCATGAGCGCTGATCAAAAAGGAATGTGGTGGATGAGGAACGAGTCCAGGGGCTCCGAGGGGCGCCAGTGACTTCACTACGTCTGAAGTTAGTCTTTGATTTTACTTAACTTCCTCTTTTTCCCCCCGGTCTTTCATGATTTTGGCAAAAGACGGCATGCAATCAAGGTTCTATTTGAGGCAGCTGTGTAAGCAATCCTGTTTAACTGGAGACAATGAAAAATTAATCCGAGCCCAGCGTAAGTAAGTTTTCATGGAAACAATGAAACCCCTTGAATATTATCATCCTCAGCAGACGGTTGCTGACTCTCCTGATTCACCAAATTACCTGTCAGATTTTACTACTCTCTGCACAAGCCGCGTCGGGAGTGGGCTCTGTCTTGGTGTCACCTGGCGAATAAAAAGCTGATGGCATAAATGGAAAATGTAAATTGTGCTTCTTTTCGCTTCCATCTGTGCCCTGCTCTTCTCTACTCCTTGGGTAGGAAATCCTCCGTTCTGTTCTTTTCAGATGCGTTCCTGAGAAACATCCATACACGCACTCATGTACCTTTGTTAAGGTAGGTGCAAGCACCTTCTCTTTTCCCCCCATTTAGGAGGTCATTAGTGCTTTTAACACCCGTCTTCGTAAGGGAGGGGAATAAACTCCATACTTGAACTGAGTTTTGCAAGAAACCAGACCCCTAAGCCCATGGCATGCTTGTCCTGACTGATGATGACACCATGAATGGTCCCTACTCTCCTCTCTGACCTTGGCACCCTTCTCCCATCTGTCCCTCTGCTGGGAACACCCTTCCCCCCCCGGAGCCAGGAGGCTCACTCCGGATTCTTTCAGGTGCCGGATGTGAACCGCTCCAAGGGGACCTGGCTTACCGGCCCAACCATGCCCTGACTCAGTCTCCCTCATCGTGCCTACCTCCTCCTGGCACTTACGGTCCTTTCTGCCCTTCTAGTCCCCCTTCTCTGTCCTCCCTGGACAGTAAACCACAGGAGAGAAAGGTCTCAGTCTCCCCAGTGCACTCTGGCCTGGCGGAGTGAGCGCCTGGCACAGAGAAGCATCTGTTGATGCATAGGTGATAAAGGGGTGCATAAAAGCACACGCTGCAGCATGTTGCATAGAGTCACCCCCCCCCCCGTAGCGATTCCTTTGGGTCTCACCTTGACTGTATTTTCTCGGGGCAGACTGTTTCCGTTCCCTGGAGAGACGGCACTTTCACATCTCGCGCTGGGAGGAGTGCTGGCCGTCGGAGGCTGCGGGAAGGCTGAGCGGCGCATCGGGGCCACTCCCAGCAAGGGTCCCAAGTTGCAAAGCATCTGTTTTGCATATTAAGCCAACTGTGGCCTTGAACTCACTTCCCTGCCTTCATCATGTCCTCGTGAGTGTTGCGAGCCAGGAACCACCAGAGTGTGGGCTGGGCCGCCGGGGCTGAAGTCCCTGCTCGGTGCTTACCAGCTGCGCACACCAGGGAGTTTCTTCATCTCTGTGTGCTTCGGGGTCCGTCTGTAGACCACACAGCAGCTACCTGGTAGAGGTGTGGACATGCAGGGAGGGTGTATAAAGGACTTCGAAAAATGCCCAGTGTGTGGCAAGCACCGTCAAAGTATGTGCTAATATGATTTGTTGGAGATTTGTCTTGGCTTCCTAGAATATTCTAAACCATCAAAAACTCCTTGGTGGAAGAGGGCATGAGCATGAATAACAGGGCTGCTGGGGAGAAGCCAGAAGCCATCGATGGTTTGTTTTTCTTCCATTTCATACACTTGGACGCACCCCGCTCACGGGAACTGCTGCTTTCCATTAAGTTACACTAAAGGTCTTCATAATGGACTGGTTCCACTCCACGAAATGCATTTGGTCTGACATTGCAGGGGACTCCCTGTTCTCCAGGACTGTGCAAGATGGCATTAGTAAGGGATGTTTCTGGAAGGAAATGAAGCACCCCCACTGTTTAGCAAAGACATCCCCAGCACCACTTTTCCCTAAATCCGACCCCTCATGAAATGTCTTTGCCTGTGGTCTCAGCTTGGGAAGGGCTGTGTGATGGATGTTGGTTTCTGCTTAACTCAGGATTCTTCCCACTCCTGCCTCCCGGTGCACATGATGCAGACGCGGCCCAGAGGTGCGGTACGTGGCACCTGCATAGCCAATCCAAGTGCAGCACATCCTCAAGGCGCCAAGCTTGGTTCACACACAGGTGCTCGGCCTGGGACCAGAAGGCAGAAAGGGCCTTGGAGATTTGGCCTGGCCACAGGAACACGGCTTCTCTCTGTTGCTGGACTGGACCCTGGGAAGTCATAAGGTCGAAGCTCATGTGGCCATCATGTGACAGCATGGAATGTGAGAATGACTCCAGTGGTGGGAAGCAGAGATAAGCCCAACACCTTCAAAGGGAGAACGCCATTTTCAGTTGACATCATTTGAAGCCAACCCCCATCGTATGGACACAAGTTGACTCCTAGCGTTCTACTTCTCTTCTTTTTTCTTTTTCTCAATTCAGTTTGGGTTGGCTCTTCTCTCTCTTGAATTAAAAGAACATTTTTGATAAAGCCAGCTCTGGGTGGACCATTCCCCAAAGGAGGCATTCTACTGTTCTGACATGGGGAAGGGTCTTAGAAGATGAGCCATGCTTGAGTCTCCCCGGGAAGATCTGGAACCGGGACTGGATGTCTTCTGCAGGGTCAATGAACCAAATTTGCTCTTCAAATGACACATCTATCTGCTATGGGCCCCCTCACAGTTTCCAGTTCTTGTGCTTGCAACCCCCAAAATAGCAGGAGCCCCAGTAATAACACTTACACTTAATGCAAGCCAGGCACTGGTATAAACTCTTTCATTTAATTCCCAAAACAACTGTAGGAGGGGGCACCCGGGTGGCTCAGCCGGTTAAGCATCTGCCTTCATCTCAGATCATGATCCCTGGGTCCTGGGATCGGGTCCCAATTTCAGTTCCTGGCTCAGTGGGGAGCCTGCTTCTCCCTCTGCCCCTCCCCCCTGCTAATGTGCACGCGCGCTCTCTCTCTCTCTCGCAAAAATAAATAAATAAAACCTTAAAAACAACTGTAGGGATGGAGATGCTATCATTGTCATCCCTGTTATGCAGATGAGAAAACTGAGACAGAGAAGGTTGGTAACCTGCCAATGTCCCGTCAGGAAGCCGAGGTGTTGGAATCCACTGGACGTCTTATTTCTGGGTCCACACTCGGAAGCATCCCGCGATATCACCGACATGACACGGCAGCCAGCCGGTGGTGTGGCTACTTCCCCCCACGCCCCTGATGGAAGGTCCAGGTACAGAGATTACTGTCAGGCGAGAACAGCATTCTACTTCTGTTCATTCTCAGAAAAAATCATATAGGTTTTTTTTATGGCAGCCGGACATGCTCTAGACCGGGGAAAGCAAAAGTGAAAACCAGCATTCCAGATGGGTTCCCAGGTGGTAGGGTTGCAGCACTCAAACACAGGGCTAACAAGGGCTAACAACGTTTCAGAATTTCAGGTAACGGCTCGGGTCCAAGACATTTAAATAAAATGACCCAACCCAACACATGTAAATAAAGTGAGGAAAGAAACAATGTGTTCAGGTCCAAAAAGTCAACAAGTTCCTTAGGAAAAACTCCCCCGAACAATACAGTTGTCAGAGATATGCATACAAAGTGTCAGTCATCGTTCTCCATTCTAGACTACTCTGTTCTTATGCAACCTTGTTTTGCAGCCTCCTTTAATCTGAACACCTACAATGCAGGGAATCCGAAAGATCAGAGGTGGCTATTGATTTCTTTAAAACTTTTATCTATTCAGGTTATGCTACATCACTGACCTTCACGTGGTTCTTAGGGGTCAGTCAAATCATGGCCAAAGTTTTGCTCTCAGTTTTGCAAAGAGGAATCCCCAAAGAGGTGGTGAGTTTCTTGGAAAGAACAAAGGATTCAAAGGTAGAACAAAATTTGCTCCTCTTAACCTGCCAGGTGCTTTTGGACTAATTACTTTGAATGCCTTTGGACCTCCGTCTCCTCACCTGTAACAAGAAGACAATAGCCAGGACCTTATCCAACCCTCAAAGGTTTGCTGTGATGATCAAGTTCAATTTATCCATGGAGATGCTGTTGCAAGTGATAAAGCTCCATTATGTCATGAGGAACTTCTAGGTCTTACAATTTACATAACCTTCTGCAGTATCATTTTTAATCTTAGCCCTTCATATAGACAATCCTGGAGTGCCTGAAAGAACCCTGTGTGAGTTACCTACTACCAGGCAACAAATTAACTCCCAAACTTTGTGGCTTACACATGCTTTTGCAGACAGCAGCTACCTCATGAACTCAAACATGAGACACAGGAGAAACTGCCTTCCATCTTGCTCATCAGGGATTTGGGGAGGGTCTCCGTCCCAGCCGAGGACCCTCTGGCATGAGCCGATCTGCACCTGCGTGGTGACCACCGTCTGCTCCCCCATGCAGAAACGTGAGGAGCTGGTGGAGTATTCAGGTGACTTGGCTTTTATCTTTAACTTGAGCCTCTGTGCTTCCTCCCAAGGTGGAAAATTAAAGGCTTGATGGATGAGGTGTCTGTGCCATTTAGCTGGCCTAGTTTATACACTGCTGGCAAGGAAATACTGCACCCAAGATGGAGCAAGTAAGGAATAATAAGGACCACTTATGAAGAATTAATGTGATGTGGGAAATGGAAAGGAAAAAGGTATTAGGTTGCCCAAGAAAGGCAGGCAGAACAGCCCACAGAACAGCCTGTCACCGGGTCTTTGAGAAGAGAACCACGTCAGGGGTCTGAAGGACTCATTTCAAGCTATTAGAATAATTTCTTGGGGCTAAGAGACTGCCTCTCTTCCACACTCTGTTTTTTTTTCCTCCTCTGGGAAGTATTGCTGCATTTTGTCCTGAACAAAAGACCTCAAGTGTCTGGCCAAGTTGGGGAGCTGGGCTGCCATGTCAGAAAGCGTGGTGCTCGTCGACATGAAGGTGGCAGAGGGGAGAGGAGATGAGTTGTCCAGATGTGCGGAGGTGTGTGCTGGGCGGCCGCCGTGGCTAGTGCAGACCTCTCTCCTCACCTGGGCCTCTGCGCTAGTTGCTTGTGTCTTCTCGGACCACCCCCGTCTGTTTTCTATATATTCACTGACAGTATTATTTACCTAGATGTGCTGGTGCCACCATCCTGCTTAAAATAGTTTAAAGCCTTCCCATTGTTCTTCAGATAAAGAAGGAGCCACGTCTCCATGGGCTGGCCTCCCCTGCCCTCCACCCTCTCCGCCATCCCGTGGGCTGGGCTTCTGGGTGCTGGTGCACCATCTTGGATCCTGTGAGCCAGGGCAGCCCCTAGGGGTACCTGTGCCGGAGACAAGGGGCCTGGGCTTTGGAGGGCAATGCAGAGCAGAGGCACCAAATCTTCCCAGACTCCTCCAGGACAGAAACATACACTTTAATGTACGCGGCCCTAAACAAGCTTTCTTACAGAAGCAATTGTAACCCACAGCCTAAGCGATACCTGCTCTGACGATGAGTTCTTTACTACCACACGCCTCTCTCCATAGTGTCTGCCAGGGTTGCAACGAGATATTTCCTGGCATACTTATGGTTGACTTATTTTTTCAACTTTTCAAACGGACGATGAATCCTATGAGGTCAGGGTCCATAGCTGTCTGGTGAGCCCTAATATTCTCAGTGCCTGGCAGATCCTCGATAATTATTTGATTACCAAGTGCAAATACAAAACTTCAGGTTAACACTCTGAGACCCTCCAATCAGGCTTAGGTAGTCAGAAGCTTCCTTTCTGTGAGGGTTCCACAGGTATTCGGAAGGCAACACCCGAAGACTCCCTACTTCCCAAGCCTTTGGGGGAACAGCTGGAGCCTTCCTGCTCCCTGCAGGTCTGAGCTCCAGGTGCCAGCCTGGCATGAAGTATCAAGATGAAGCCGAGCTATATTTCCTCTTGCCAGCAAGCCTCAGGCTTGGGCAAAGCTATGAGATCCTTGCCAACTGGAATGCCATCTCAAGAAGACGTCTGTTTGTCTGGCAGTGCTTAGCTCAACACTGGCAAACAAATGGCTTCATGCATCCCTCACTGGGTGAACGCTATGTCCCCCGTCCTTTATTCCAGCCCTGGAGAGGATGAGAACCCGAGGGGACGGCAGGTGCGGAGCTAAGCAGTATTGGAGCATGACGGTGGGCTTGGTTTCTACTGTGAGTCCCTACCAATGCCTGGGGGCACCGCCTCACTGGCTCCCAGGACACCATCCTTCTAGCATACGCAAACTCCCCGAACGTATGCCTTCATCTGCACAATCTAACTCCACATAGCATAACAAGCATTGTTCATTTACCCAGTCATTCAGCAAATAACCTTCACATTCTTAACACAGAGTTCTGTGATCCTGGCTTCTCGTCTAAACCACAGATAAGACAACCCAAGTCAACATATCGCCACCAAGGCCATTCATGTGTTCGTTCACTCAGTGAGTATTCTGTTCCTTCTCTGTGCCAGGAACTGATCTAGATAAGAATACAGAGGTGAAGACTATGGGCAGGGCCCTCATGGAGTCTACATTCTTGTGGGGAGGGACCAATGGTAAACGAACAAGGTTATTTGACGTTGGTGAGTTCCAGAAAGTCAATCAGGTGATCGGCGTGCATGGTCACAGACTGCCTCTCTGAGAATATGACATCTCAGCTAAGACCTAAAGATTAGAACGATCAACTCATACAAAGAGTCCAGAGATGAAATGGCAGGTGCAAAGGCCCTGTGGCAGGAACAGGTTTGGCTCATAAGGGACAGGCTTCCCAGAGGCCAGGGTAAAGGAAGATGGGTGATTGATGAGAGAAGCATAGGAGTCAGATCAGGGGGCTGGGCAGGGCCAGATCACCAAGGGCCTTGGAGCTCACAGTCAAGGGCTGGGGTTTTATTCTGGGTGTGGTGGGAAGCCCTGAAAGTTCAGACCAATAGGGCGTTTCGTGATCTGATTATACTTTAAAGAGAATACAGTACTTGGGCTGTTTTGAGAAGAACAAGCTCAGCTTAGGTGAGCTCAGCTTAGGTGAGAATTTACAAGGGACCTAACCAGAGTCTGTGCACGACACGTGTTTACAAACAGCCACCCTTCACACGGCAGAGGAACTGCACACCCAAGGGAGACGCTCCAGAAACATGGCAGGTCCCGGGGCCACAAATGTCACTCCAGAGCTTCCCAGGAGGGACCGGGGTGGACTGGACCAACACCCTAGAGGTCCACGCCATGATTCCCATGTTAAGGGTTGCTCTCAGGCAACTCACTAGCCAGGTCACCCGCGAGGAAACAAAAGAGGAGCATCGAGAGGCCCAAGGGCTTGTTAGCAATGTGTGGGCGAGGGTGATGGTGGCGTGACTCGTCAGGCCAACACGTCAGTGTCCTCATTTACCTATGCCCACACCACTCTGCTCAGCACAATGCCAGAATTTATCCCACAGATAGAGTCACGAAAGTGCAAGGTGGTGTTTGGACAAGGTGGATCAAGGTAGGATCTCCAGGCAGAGGACTGAAGCCCCTAAAGGCCAGTTAGTAGGGGTTGGTTTAGATAAGCGATGCTGTATATGCAATAATAAGCCAATGCTTTTAAAAAGGATAGTAAAGAACTTCACGGCCTGATACGGAAAAATTACAAGATATGTGAGTGGGTGGAAAAAAGAAGCAACGTTGTTTCAAGTTGAAGTAGGGGAGGAAATATGTATGAGTGTGTGTGCGTGTATGTGCACATGTGAATGAGTGTGTGCGTGTGTGTGTACGTGCGAATGAGTGGGCGCGTGTGCAGGTGTGTGTGCACATGTGAACGAGTGTGCAATGCATGCATGAGTGTGTGCATGTGTGCGCACACGTGCGAATGAGTGTGCAGGTGTGCACGCATGCGAACGAGTGTGCAGGTGTGTGTGCGTGTGAGAGTGTGCGCGTGCTTTCACATGCAGAGAATGTCTTTGGAAAGGTAGATGATAAAGTGCCGATGTTGGTGGCCCCTGGGAAAGGAGCTGGGTAAGTGGAGGGCAGCAGATTTCTGCCTGTGGACTTGTTTACATTTTGAATTTGGAACTGTGTGAATACATCACCTTTCTTCCCCCACTTCTCCAAAAAAAAATAATAATAAATTAAGAGCAAAAAATAATAAAAGCAGAAGCAGAAAATGTGCCTTAGTAAAATGACAAATTACAACAAGACTTCGACCTTTGGGTTGGCTTATAAATAGTCAAAGCCAGGCACATTGGCCCCACGGGTGCCCGCAGGCTACCTGTGCCCCTCTGGCATCCGTCTCTGCCGTCCCTTATGCCATTGGGCGGCCCTCAGGGTGGAAGCAAAGCCCGAGCCAGCCAGCTGCTGAGCCCCCGGGTAGAGCGTGAGCCCAGAGGAAGAGCAGAGGGAGACAAGGGGGACCGTGGGCAGGACCGAGCTCCAGCAGAATGCTGGGGACGAGGTCTAGGCTAGGGGGACAGTGCGGCTCCGTGATTGACACGTGCCCCCAGGGGAAAGAGTGCTGTGTCTTGTCACAGTTACAATGGCAGGAAGTCGGAGCCACCGTGTGAAAATGTCAGGAAGAACTTCAGGGAGCTTCACCCTGCAGAGAATACAAGAGCCAAGGGCCTCTGTGGGCACTGACTGCGGACTGACATCATTAATTCCCATGAGCTCCCCATGACAAAGGTACCACTGTTATTTATCATCCCATTTTCGTATAAAACCCAAAGACACTGACTCATTTGCACAAAACCACCCAGGTCCCAAAAAGAAGAGCTGAGCCTAGGGTCCACATTGCCTGGCGGGCTCCAGAGGCCATGCTATTAATCACAGCACTATTTTGCTTCCTGGGATACTTGGGGATGGAGGTGCTGCATGAGCAAAGCTTTTCCCATTCGGGCAGAAAAGAACATTAAAGTTTTTAAAAAGGGAAATATGATTGATCTTGAGCCAATGAGAGGGCTAGGGGCACTGACCCCCGTGAGTTCCACAATCCACGTATAACTTTCAACTCCCCCAGATTTAACTACTAAGAGCCTGCTGTGGGCTGGAAGGCTTGCTGATGATGTAAACAGTCGATGAACACTGTAATCTATACTGTGTGCTCACAACAATGGAAGCCAGAGAAGAGAAGATGTTACTCAGAAAATCATAAGGAGAGCATCCATGTACAACCCCTGTATTGATGAAATTCTCTGCATGGACGTGGACCCATGCACGTCAAGCCCACATTGTCCAAGGGTCAGCTGTGGTTCACTCCCCCGCCCTTTGCCGTTGTCTCATAAAGACCCGTCAGGTATGAGAAGGCCCCTCAATCTAAACAGAAGTCCCTGAACTTATTTATTTTTATTTTTTTAAGGATTTTATTTATTTATTTGTCAGAGAGAGTGAGAGAGAGAGCACAAGCAGGGGGAACTGCAGAGCAGAGGGAGAAGCAGGCTCCCCGCTGAGCAGGGATCCCGACACGGGACTCGATCCCAGGACCCTGAGATCATGACCTGAGCCGAAGGCAGATGCTTCACTGCCTCAGCCACCAGGTGCCCCTAAAATTCCCTGAATTTGAAGGGGCTCCGGTGGATGGAGCCAGCATCTTGCGGCAGCTCAGCGGAGCCCAGAGGACTCTGAGCACCTCGGGCATTGCACACAGAGGGGCACCGCGGGGCTGCCAGGCTGCTCTCTGAGAACCAGTGATGGGGTGGCTACATCAGGGGACACTGCGCGGGGTGTCTCCATGGTGAGATCATGGGTCTGAGAGCCACCTGCTCAGGTCCGGGGCCCAGTGTGGGCACCACAGCCTCCTCTTACGGTCAATGACTGGTCTGGCGAGAGCTCAAGACACCTTAACCTGCGCCAGTAAGTCATCTCAGGACAGATGCTGAGATAGATCTACTTTATACATGTTCCCTTTGGACTGGGGACCACATGTCAACCTGTGGCAGAAGGAAGAAGAGAGAAACCCTCCCTTCCGGCCAGAAAAAGCCTTCACTGAGGCTCAGGTGCAGAGAGCCGAGAAGTCAGTCTCTGGAGGTGATGGGGGGCTGGGCTCCGGGAGAGGCCCTTTGGGGTGTGAGGACAAGCCCGGCCACGTGTCTGCACTCGGGCAGCTCTCTGTGGCGCTGGCAGATGCAGGATCAGACAGAGTGGGGTTCAAATGCAGGCCTGGCCCCGAGGAACTGGGGGTGGGGGGAGCAGTTCAACCCTCTGGGCACCCGGGTTCGGGTTATATGTCGCTGTGCCGTAAACTGCCCTCCAAACTCAGTGGCACGAGACGATCATTTTACTGTCTCTGTGATTCAAGCATTCTGGAAGGGCCGGGCGGGGTGGCCGGCCGGACACCATTGTCTCCCAACCAGGGTTCTGCCCCAGGTCTCTGCACGTGGGCTAACTGCCGGCTCCCCCAGCCACACAGCATCCTTGTGCTCACATGAAGCCAGTCACAAAAGCCTCCCCATTTTCAAGGGGCAGGACAAAGGCTCCACCTTGTAATGGGTGAGTAGTGACATTCGGAAGACCGTGCAGGTGGGGACGTTGCAAATGTGTCCGTTGCATACATTTCTGGAAAACACAGCCTCTCATACATGGGGTCATCATTTGAGAACTGAGTGGACCCTCATTCACCATGTGGGGTCTGGGGAAGCAGAGGGTGACATGCATAAAATGCCCAACGTTGTGAAGCCTCTTCCAGGTGCCATGGTTTTAAGTCCCAATGTCTTGTCTTTCTCTACAGAAGCTGATTTCCTTTGGGGAGGCTGGCTCCCTCCACAGTGGGCAGGCTTGATGGGATGAAAACCCACGGATTCTGGACTCCACAGCTTTTCGCCATGGGATGGAGGAACCCAACGGCCACGGCAGACGTCAGACCAACGTTTGACGCCAGAGCCAGCCCTTTGGTCTTCAGGAACATCTCCTCTTCTATTGAGCTTCGCAAAGCTTCTTCTCTACCTGTTCTCCCACTCCCAGGAGCTTCCAGCACATTCTCTTGGGAGAGTTTAGTTTCTATAAATGCCAGAACACACCAATAACCTCAACCATGTTGGGCTTTAGCCTTCGGCGCAGGCCGAGCGTGGGAGAGAAGGGAATATTTTACTGAGAACACACACAATGTGCACATCAAGAAATTCTCCTGCCACGGGGGCTGATGTCAGCCTGCTGAGGATGTAGAGTGGGCTGCAGGGGGACAATTCTGATTTCTTCCTCTGGGGACCTGGAGTGCACACCCATGCCACCGATTGGGAGATTTTCATTTGCGGAAGGAAATCTGCCTGGTGCACTTTCTGAGGCATCTCCAATTCTTTCTTCAGGGGAAGACTGGGTCTGGGCAGTTTCCTTCGGGGAAAAGCAGATTATCTTGGTGTACCATTCCCCTAAGCTCTGCTGATTCTGTTTACACGAAGCAGCTATGAGAACATTCATATTCCAGAATTCTCCAAAAACAAACAGCCAAGCACAGTTACAAATGTAAGATCTGCAATCGAGACCACGGAAGTGAATACTAATGGGCATTTTAGTCACCGTTCTCTGCGATTTTTGCTTTTTGAAAAGCTTCCACCCTTTTATTACCTGCCTGATTGACTTGTCTCCCCTGCAGCCGAGCTGAAGCCTGACGGGCTTGGGGGAGGAGAGGACCAGGGGGGCGTCAGCTGGTGGTCCAGGGAAATGCACGGACCTGGAAAGTCTCCAGTGTAGACCAGCTGGAGAATGCCGGCTGACCTGCCGCCCCGCCAAACAGAAGGTGGGCGACAAGAGGAGGGATGAGGGACACCAGGCCCCAGGCAGGTGCCCTGTAGGGCTGCCCCTAAAGAGAGCCAGGGGCGAGAACAAGGGTAAGGGACCAGAGGACGGATGTGTGTTAACAACATCTGCTGGAAACACAGGGCAGTCTGTGCACCTCTATCTTCAGGAGGGATCCCGTGCAGAAAATGGGGGAAGCAGAATCTCACAAAGGGCTGGCCTCGCTTCGAAGTCCCTTTAAAAGAGGCAGACCGTCTAGGCCGGGATGGCTCTTTTGCTGCAGACTTTACCCCTTGAGGATACAGACAACCAACCCCCTAGCGCATGCAGGTGTGATTTCCTCCAAAGTGGAGTGCGTGATGGGCTCAGACGGGCTGCCACTGTGCAGGACTCACTTGCTGGTGAGCCGTGTTCCTCAACGATATTCCTTTTCTGGGATCCGCACAGTGATTTTTAAAAATCTGAGCAAATGTTTACAAACTGGGAGATTTCACATGACAGCCTGGATTTTCAGCTTGTCTAGAGAAATCCCAAGATTGGGCAACGGGGGGCCTGCATTTCCCCCCACGGAGCCTCCAGAGGGAGGAGGGGGCACTCCCTGTAGGCAGGTGCACTCTGTCCTGCTCTCCCTGCACGCAGGGCCCACCCCCTCCGTTCACCTGGCTGGCAGCCCATGCAGACATCCCTGCCTGAGCTCAGCCACGTGGTCAGCCGCTCAGCCTGCAGCCTCTGGGCTGAGCACCCAAATCTGTGGCCTAAGTTTATAAGTCTCTAGGGGACCCTGCCGTCTCCCAGGAAGTGGAGGGCCCGGGCCCAGGGAGGGGCCATAGAGGTATAAAGATGTGCACTGCCGATTTATTTCTATGAAAAAGTTAGCAACCACGATGCCCTGCAGCAGCAAACTCAGTAAATTACTTAGTAACCTGTTAGCCACAGCCACTTAAATAACCAAGTTTGGGGCAGGTGCTTTGGCAATGTTACTTTACAAAAGGAGACATGTCACAGTCTGGTCCCAACTGTATAAAAATACTTACACGCGCAGTAACAGTTACAGCGAACATGAGGTGTGGAATATGGGTTTACAAAATGTGTTTTTGAATATGTTTTTCTGAGGCTAAAAGTGACATGTGGGCATGGACGAAAATAAGGCTAATAAAAAGACAAGGAAGCAACATAAAGTCTCAATCTGGAGCTAGTGCATCTTGAAGGCCTGCAGAGCGTTCGCTCTCCCGTTCCAGCCCCAGAGCAGGTGCAGGGACGTCGCTGATATGAGCAACAGGGTTCGCACGTTGGAACCATAACTGTTCACGCTCACCTTTAACTCATGCAGCAGACCTGAGCGCTTTCCATTTATTTATAGACATGAAAGTTACTTTAAAAGAAAACTTATCATTTGCACAAGTATTCAGTCGGATGCTTCCTCCCTCTGCCTTCGTTTCTTTTTTTTCACCTCCCCAGTGGTGTGCTGACTCTGTTCGAGAAACCATGGAAAAGATTTACCAGAATGGTGTATGCAAAGCATTCTGTAAAATGCCGGGCACTATGAAGTATGCAGAGTGTGGCTTTCATACCCTCAAGCATGATGAAGGGTACAGTATTACTGCTATTTACATTTTTATTTTTAAGATACTCTGTTTCCTGGAGGAGATTATAACAGCAGTATTTTAATAACAAAGCCCAACGGGAAAATTTTTAAATGCCCAAGTGAACCAATTTGAGTGAATGTGTGCAGTAAACACCAGCACGGGGTGTGAGGCTCAGTGGAGAGTGGTTTAGGTGGAACCGGGGGACCCCTCCACCCCAGGGAGCCAGCCTCCATCACAGCCACAGAGGCTCCAGCGTGGAGCTCCCTGCAGTTCAGACACACGGAATCTCTGGCATTAGCCTGAACTGCAGAGAGGAAGGCTCGCGGAAAGCGTCAGCTAGAATTGTGTGTCAGATAAAAGTGCAGCGCTGGGGTCGAGGGCAGTCACGGCCAGCCACGCCTCCCTCCAGGCAGGGGTCGCCCCCCAGGCTTTATGAGGCTCCTGCTTAGTCGAGCCCCAGCTGCTCACACCAACCCTGCTACCCAGTTTTGAAGAAAAATTCAGAATGGGGAAGGAGATGAAAGGCCAAGCAGGAGATGCTGCCTCTGGAACATTCACCAAGAGCGCGGCCGAGGGCACCCCTGTGTGGCAGCCAGCTGGCCACATCCTTCATCCCCATCCTGTGGACGCAGGGACATCGGCTTCCTGCTCGGTTCACTCAGACTCATGGCCCCGGTGCGGGGGCATCTGGACAGAACGGTAAGTGCTCCGTTGGCCTCACACCCTGTGAGTATGAGCTGCGATCTAGGAGGTTGTTAGCTGAGCTTGCATGATTGCGGAGATGCTCAGACGGCTGAAATATTAATCTTGGGGCTAGAAATAAAATGCAACACAATTAGGTGTGGGTGTGGACCGTTGCCAACTCTCCTCCTGGATCTGAGGGTTTACGGACGGATGGCGGCAGGACCCCAAGCCCAGAGGTTCCGGGCTCTGGGGAGAAAGGGTTCCATCGACAGGAAGGCCTTGGTGGGCAGCCTTCCTAACAAATTCTTCCCCCCAGTTGTACACGTAAGAGGCCATTCCACCAGGGAAGGAAGCAGGGGCCCTCACGTTTCTGAGAATCCCAGGTTGGGTTTGTTGGAAGCAGACCCTGAGACGTGGATCCATGCGTAAGTGAGTACTACAGGTAAGGGGTGGGGCGGAGGGAAGCTGTTCACTCGAGGGAAGGTGTGTGGTCGGAAGAAGTGCCAGCCTCCCGCGTCCCTGGGGGGCTCTTCAGCATCCATCACCACAGAGGGTTGTCTGCGCCTGAGTAGAGGGAGGGGGGTTTTTCTCCCGCACACCCATCCGTCATGTGCAAGGCCTGCCCCCTGAAGAGGAAAACTCTGGCTTTCCCAACAGTCTCAAGAGTGGGCCAAGTGCCCAGGGGCCCAGGGCAGTGCTCTGAAGGACGCAGGTGCAGCGTGTCAGAGCAAAGCCTGCTGCTGGGGACTGGCTGTGTCCCCCCGCTCTGGAATTCATCTCCGGGAGCCCGAACCCCCCAGTGACTGTCCTCGGGGAAGGGACCGTTAGAAAGATAATTAAGGTTAACTGAGGTCATAAGGGTGGGGTCTGAATCTGATAGGACCGGGGTCCTTATAAGAAGAGACACCAGAGTGCTCTCTCTCTCTCTCTATCTACCGTTCTCTCTCTCTCTCTCCCTCACCCACCCCCCCCCCCCAAGGGCACACAGAGGAAAGGCTATGTGCGGACACAGCAGGAAAGCCAGAAAGAGAGGTCTCTCCCAAAGCCAGCACTGAAAGCACCTCGATCTGGGACTTCCAGCCCCCGGAACTAGGAGAGAATAAATGTCCATTCTTTAAGCCCCCATCTGTGGTATTTCGTTAAGTGCCGCCCCAGCTGACTACCAGCCCACGCAGGTGCGCAGAAGCTGACAGGGGGCTTGAAGGGGGAACTCGGGTGGGCAGCACGCACCACACCGGCGATTCATTGCCTGTCTTCCCATTATGACAGGAATATGCACCAATGATGCCCCTGTTCTAATCACAAGGATTATCATTTAAAATAAATCTTACAGTTTTATACTTACTGTAATGCACGTTAGGGACCAGCAGAAGTACCTTAACCATGGACTTTCAAGGATAGTCTCACTAAAAATAAAGATGAATTTAAAAAACCCAGAGCAATTTAAAGGAGAAGGGAGCAGTGGTCTGAACGTCCATGAGGAGGCGTGGCTTTGGGCGGGCGCCGGCTGATGCTGACATTCACGTGGGGTCTTCCATTTTCCAGGCGGATTCCACAGCGTCCCCCACAACATCCCTTGAATAAACGGCTCTTCTGATCGAATGAGCCAGGATCATCACTTTTTAGTGCTGCTAACTAGTCTCGCTAGTCCGGGCAGGAACCTACACTTCCCTCTGAATCAACTGGCTTGAGTTAAATGAAGAAGGCAAGTCAGTCTGAAGAGGAGGGTGGGTGATGCGCAGCTAAGGGAGGGCCGGCTTAAGCCACTGGCCTGGGATCCACGTCCCTCCATTTCGGGGCCCGGCTGCATTCCGGGCAGAATCTCTGCAAGTCCCTCCCATGTCGCCTGCAGCCGGGCCCCACCTGCCACTCTTCTCTGTGGGAGATCTCCTGATTTCAGAGAGTGCGGGGCCTCTGTCCGTGCTTGCAAGGCTGTCATTCTCTGTCCCTGCAGATTCTACTGCAGAAAGCCCTCCATGGCCCAGAAGAGCTGTCAGCCTGACACTCCTGGGGAGCCCCACCTCCTGGCACCCACCCCTCTGTGTACAACCCTCCCCTGAGCACGGCCCAGACTTGGCTTCTAATGAACGGAATACAGGAAGAGTGTGCGGACGCCACTTGCGAGATGAGGTTATAAAATACTCCCGACTCCCATTGGCTGCCCTTCCCTTTCTCCCAGGACCTTCTCACAGGCTGGACCCAATGGAGGAGGGCCCCCAGCAAAGAACAAGAAACCAAGGCCCCTGGTCCTATAGCCCTCGAGGACCCGAATCCTTCCCACGACCACACGAGCCTGGGAGTGGGTCAGCCCTGCTGAGCCTTCAGATGAGACCACAGTTCCTGGTGGAGGAGAGGCCGACTGCCCCTTAGTGACAGACCCTGGGGAACGGGCCCCAGTTAGGATGTGCCCAAATCCCTGACCCATGGAAACCATGAGATCATGAACGTGTGGTGTTCTGAACTTGTAAGCTTGAGGGTAATTTGTCACAGGGCAGTAGATAACAAGTGCGCTTGGCCTTTGCTCTATAGGCAGAGGGAAGGAAGCCCTCCTTCCCTCCGGGGGGACTTGCACCTTCCATGTCAAGGAGCGCCCTTTTGGAGTTGGGGTCCTTCTGGTCCCAGGTCTCCACAGCGTGTAGGTTCCTTGATGAGGGGTGGTCTGGATCTGACTCAGTGTTGGGTGGACGTCCGTGCACAGCACCGCCCACAGGGCAACCAACCAAGGCTTCCCGCAGAGCGCAGTGAGGAAGGCGGTAAGCATGGGACCCCCATCAGTGCTGTGCTGGTAAACAGACTTCCCAACAAAAAAAACAGAAGCTCACCCTCTCAGCAAACACACCTTGGCCCACAGCAGACTTCACAGAGACTCAGCGCAAACAGGGTTGCCTCCGGGACTCTTGAGAACGTGCTCCCACAGGCCCCCCCCCCCCCCCATCGAGATTGCTCCCAACTGGGTCATGAAGAACGACTTACATGCGTAACTTCACTTAATGAACACCTTTGCTTTTATTTGCCTAATCAAAACCAATCTTATGGGTTAGTTAGACTTTACGTGCATTTGATTCAGGAGATTTAATTTTGACTCTGATTTCCTGCTAATACCAGTGGACCCTGGCATGCGTTTCTTTCTAGTCCCTTTTTCACGAATCGAAACATCTGGATACACAACCCGCACCCCATGTGATATACTAACAGTCCTTCTTGGGGGTGATCTGGGGAAAGGCTGGTGTTTGAACCAGGAAGCTGCTCAGGACACAGATGTTTTCGCTGGCTACCCATTAAAGGAAGCACGGCGGAGAGAGGGTTTATGATCAAAGAGCCGGGTGTTTCTAAACAAAGTGGAGAATTTGCAGAATTTTTTCTTGGCAGCCTTGCAGTGTTCCCTTAAGAAAATGTGTCCGATGATGGGATACGTTTTCTTTTAGTGTTACTCCCTTCAAGAAAATACACAAAACAGAATGTATCAAGAGCCCTAAAAATGATCAAACTTTTTGATTCTAAAGAAACCACCTTAAGCGAAAAGAGAAGTGGATAAAGCTTTACATGAAAGGTGGTTTACTGCTACAACGTTTATAGTAATAAAAGTTAAGAACAACTGCAACGTCTGAGGACGTGGGTAGGGTTATTTACGCAGCGTTAAATCTATATGACGGAATACCATGAGACCAATGAACTGTTTCTGAGGACAATTTAATGTCAGGAGAAAATGTGGTCAATAGAAGTGAAAGCATCTTAAAATCTGTGTATAGATTACGATACCAGGTTTGTAACATAAATACACTGACTACACATTTACTGTGTGTATAAAACACTGGAAGGGAATGAACCAACATGTTAACAGTGGGTTATCCTTGGCTGGCAGAATATTGATGCATTATTTGGCTTTTTCCCCCAGTCTAACTGTGCTTTACAAATACTCTAAAGTAAGTATGTGTTGTTTTTATACGCAGGAAACAATTATTTTAAATAATAATCCAGGTGTCTGTATAGAATCTCACATAGCATGTCCTTACATACTGTCTCCACAGATGGTCACCCCCTGTTTAAATCCCTCCTCACTCAAGTTGGGGTCTAATCCCTCACGTTTGGACACCAACTCCGACGTGGGCATTTTCCCCGCACCACCAAGCGGTGCTCCCACACCAGCCGGTGTCGTCCAGTTGAACCTGATCCTGACCCTGTCCACCCAGAGATGGCATTGGATCCCCCAGGCGAGGGGCTCAGTCCCACAGGACTGCCCATCCCCCTGCAGGTATCAGTGCAGGCTGTCACCTGGGCTTCTGACCCACCGGCTATAAACCCGAGGTTCCAAAGCCCCCCTTCCTTGGGTTTGATTAATCTGCGAGAGCAGCTCGCAGGACTCTGAGAAAGCTTCCCTTACTAGGTTAAAGGATGTAACTCAGGAGCATCCAGATGGAGAAGATGCACAGGGCGGGGTGTGGGGAAGGGTGCGGGGCTTCATGTCCTCTCTGGGCGCCACTCACCCTGAATCTCCACGGGCTCACCCACCTGCAAGCTCTCAGAGACCCAATCTTTGGGGTTTTCCTGGAGGTCTCATGATAGAGGTAAGATTGATTACATCCTTGGCCAATGGTAACTGAAGTCAACCTCCAGCCCCTCTGCCCTCCAGGGAGATGCTGGGCGTGGGGTTCGGGTGACCCAGGTGCTTCCCAAAAGTCACCTCCTTAATGTAAGAAAAGTCACCTTTGTTGCTCTCTTCACTTAGGAAATTCTCAGGGTTTCAGGAGCTCTGTGCCAGGAACAGGGAAGAAGCCCAAATACATATTTCTTATTATAAAGCACAACACCACACCCTTTGTGCAAAGAATGAGCACTTGGAAGAAAGCAGCTTCCGATAATCCAGGGAGGGCAAGGGGAGGTGACCAGGGACCTGAGCCCAGGTGGACAGCATGCCCGAGGCCTGGAGGCACAGCCAACCATGATAACCAGGCTCGGCTTCAAAGCCCAAAAACAGACTCAGAACCAGAGCCACGCCTGCTCCGCCTGGAGCTGCCAGAGGGTCCTGCCCGTGACAAAAGTGCCTACAGATCTCCAGGCTGAGGGGTTAACTGCTCTGCTAAGCAGCGGTTAAATACGAGCATAAGGCAAGCCTTCCGGGCGGTGACCCGGTCACCGGACCCTGCGCCGCCGGGGCTTACCTGTTGCGCGAGCTGGACCCCAGGCGCTGACACAGCACAGTGGTGGTGGCGTGCTTCCCTCCGTTTCCCATCTCCTGCTTCACGTCCCACTGCCGGGGCTCTCTGGTCTGGGTGCCCAGGATGTTCACCCCCTTCTTCACCTTGGCTCTGCGGGCATGAAGACAGGCGGGAGAGAGCCACAGTATTAAAGACCTGGCCTTTGCAGAGGTGCCCAGGCTCCACCATGCTGCAGTCCACCACTCCTTGTGCAATTGTCCATGTTTTCGTGGCCCGTGCAGAGATGCGTGAAGGGCACTGGAGGGAAAGGTCCCTGGACACCCCTGAACCGAGAAGCAGCCCCGCGAAGCGTTCAGGGGGAGCATCAGCCTGCCTCGGCCAGTCGTTCTCATTCGGGGTGGGGGGTAGTGTCCACATGTCTGATTGTCACAACCAGGTCGGGGAGTGCTGTCTGGTGGGGAGAAGCCAAGGATGCGGCTACACATCCTACCATGCCCAGCACGGCCCCCGCAACACAGACTCGCCAGTCGGGGGGGTCGATAGTGCCCTGGTGGGAAACCCCTGCCCAGGCTTACACTCCGGTTTTGCCACTTTGTCACTGTGTGGCTTCAGGCCACCTATAACCTCTCTGTGACCCAAGTCCCCCTCTGTCATGGATCTGCTCATAAAATTTCATTTCTGAAATAGATCGTTTGAGATTAAGAGGAATTTGCAAAGCCAACCCACCCACCCCAGAGTTCTCGTGAGCCAAGCTTCCAGGGATCACATCCGACTGAACTCAAGCACAGACCTTACTTAGATCTCACCCAGCGTCCCAGGCACCTGCCTTTTGTGGTGTGTATTTCTAGAAGTGCTATCTCCCGTGTCGATCTGAGTAGCTACCATCATGCCCCGGCACCCCCGTCTTGTCCCGTGTTTGCCAACAAACTCTGCAGAACTATTTGGTTATATGCAGAGCTGTAGCTTAGAAAATGACATGGACCCACATGCACCCAGGCGCACACGTGCACGCCTGCCCCACTCACCTCCCGGAGCGGAGGACATAAATCCTCGTGAATGGTTAGAAAGCTAGAAGAACACAACCCCGCCAGCCTGCCCACCATCGGTCACTGCGAGGGAACGCGAGGAGGCAAGGGTCGACAAGCCACACCTGCACTTTCAAAGTCAAGGTGTCCCAGTCTGTGTCAACCCCCCAGAGCTGCAAGATCACATCAACAGCAACAGGCACCGTTCCTTTAGAACCTTCTCCCAAGTCTTGCATTCAAATGATGTGCGGAACGCACTCGTCACCTTGGCTGCAAGGAGACCAGGGCACGCCTGAGGGACAGACATCATGGACGCACTAGCGCGCCAAGCCCCCATTTGTCCTGAGAGCGGGAAATCGTCGCCCATCGGTCGCTTACCGGGGACACCAGCTACCGTTATGGCCCGTAAGAAATGTCTCATGAAATGTGACTTTGCTTGAAACCCCGTTTTGCTGCATTTGGATTTCGCTCAAGACTCCAGGTTTCACCGAAGCTACAAATTGTTCTTTCCACTTAACAGTTCGCACAAATTGGAGGATTCTTGCTGACCAGTGCAGTGGCTGGCTTTATCGGTGTGAGCCGGAGACACGGGGTCCAGAAGGCTGATTTTGGGAATGAGGCATCTTCTGCATGAGTCCTTCAAGGAAGTGGCCGGTGCGGGAATTTGGGTCCTCGGAGTGGCAGTGTTGCAACGAGAGCCCATGGGGAAAGGTGGTGGGATGAGGGATGCTCCGTGAGGAAGCCTGGCTTCTCAGGAAGGAGCTGGGCACCCGCTGGGGTGGGAGAGGCCACCTCTTTTCAGCATCCCAGGGGCGAGGGGAAGGCAGTGGGGTGGGTGCAGGAAAGCCGGCTTCGGGTCCAGCTCTGCTGGTGACGAGCTCTGTGACCTTGGGGAGTCACTCCCGGACCTCTGCTTTTTTTCATCCTCTGTCTAGGGGGTGGTTTAGTTCAGTGCTCCCCAACTTGTGGGTCCACTGTTGCTGGGGTCGGGAGGTGACTTTGGACGCTCAGAGACAGCGCCGCGTCACCAGGCCAGCGTTGGTACCAGTGCCCCTGGCAGGCATGGTGCAGGCTGCCGAGCGGTGTCGGCGTGGGACTCGGGCGTGGGCCTGTCCCGCGGGTGCTCCCCGCGCTGTCCCTGAGCCGCCTTTACACTTGATGATCCTGTGCAGCTTCTCAGTGTCCAAAACCCAAATATGCCCCTCCCTCTTTTTCAAAAGGTGCCTGACTCGGGTGTAATACAGGGATGATGAAGTGTCCCTTAAAGAAAATCAATGTTGAGTACAAACTCGGAACACAGAAAGCCCGATTTCTGTCCTCCGATGCATCTGTCTCAGGGTGGGCTAGAGTCTCCATGTAAAACGCTCTCTCTAGAGGCTCCTCACGGCCACTGAGCTTCTAGAAGCCACTGGTATGGCTGCTGCAGGAATGAGCATCTGTGCGGCTTGAGGAGGGGGCTTGGGGGGTGGGGGCTGCGTACCACCTGGTCTCTGGCCCTGTAAGGCTGAGTCAGCTGAATCTGATCCGCAGAGTATGTAATAAAGGAAAACGTATAATTAGTTGCTATTACGGGCTGGACGTGTACTTCCGTCCAAATCCATATGCTGAACCCCCACCCCCAAGACTTCAGAATGTGACCTCACATGCACACAGACGCAGTCCGGCTCACGGGCAGCTACGGGGTGGCCCTAGGCAAGGACTGGTGCCCTCATGTGCCCCGAGAAGGGGCGGTTTGTAGACGGATTCCATACAGGGAGAACACCATGGAAGGATAAAGCCAGCCGTCCGCACACCCCGGGGAGAGGTCCGGGCCAGGTTCTCCCTCAGAGCCCTCAGACAGGACCTTGATTCTGGATTTCTGGCCTCAAAAACCGTGAGACGACCCACCTGTCCTTTAAGTCACCACCTGGTACTTGGTTATGGAAGCCCTAGCAAATGGATACAGTTGACAACATGAAAATAAATCCAAGGAGGGGCACCTGGCTGGCTCAGTCGGTAGAACAGGCGACTCTCGATCTCGGGGCTGTAGGTTCGAGCCCCACGTTGGGTGTAGAGATGACTTAGAAATAAAATGAATTTAAAAGCTCCCATATAAAATTCTGGATTTCTGCTTTTTATGCCACTGTGATGTTTAGTCACTCAGCAAACACTTAGTGAGTGTGGCACATGGTCCCACATGCCCAGGGCTGGGTTCAGAAGATGCCACCCACAATCCCCATCCCTGATCCCACGAAAATGAAGCCAGGGACTGCTCCCAGAGCCTCACAGATGGGAATTAAAGACCCAGATCAGCTGGTCTCACACTAGGGAGCATGCAGGTGGGCCTGACCTCCTCACTGCAGCCCCGTGTCAGCGGACTGTTCTCTGGCTGGTGGTGCGAGGGGCTACTGGACGGTCCGCGTGTGACAAGGGGTCACCTGCTGTCGTTGTCTTTGAGAATGGAGTGGCCGTGAGCCCAGAAATAAGGGGCGGCCGTTAGGAGCTGAATGTTGGCCCCTCAACAATCAGCGGGGATGCAGGGTGTCCCCCCCCCGGTCCTGCCACCACCGGAAGTGAGTTCAGCCAACAGCCTAAGGGATCTTGGAGGAAGACTCACCCCCAGAGCCTCCAGACAAGAACCCAGCCCTGCTGACACCTGATTTCAGCCTCGGGAGACTCCAGCCCAGAATTCGGTTCATAGAGAATCTCGACCCACAGCACCTCGAGCTAATAAACGGTGGCTCTTTTAAGTGAGTTGCCAGATTTGTAGTGATCCGTTGCACATCCTGGAAAATGGCCCAGTGTTGCAGGAGCAACGAGGAACCCAGGAAGGCTGGGGCAGAAAACATGAGAACAGAAAGCGGGGGGTAGGAGGCGGGGCAGCGTCCCCTGTGGAAACAGGAAGTGCGGGTGAGCGTGACCGCTCCGTGTAGATTCAGCACGCTTGCCATGCTGTTCACTAGTGTGTCCTCCTGGTTTCCTTTATTCGCTGACATCAGGGTTTCTTGGCTCAGGCTCTACTGATAACTGGGGACAGACACTGCTTTGCTGCAGGGGAGCTATGCTGTGCATTGTAGGAGGTCTAGCTGCTTCTACTCCGGGGATTGCAGTAGCACACTTCCCACGTTGCGACAACCAGACATGTCTCCAGACTTTGCCAAATGTCCTGGGGGGGGGGTGATGGTGTCAAACCATCCATGGCTGAGACCCAGTGATTCATCGGACCCTTCTTGGCACAGGGCGGACCATGTGCATCCTGAGGCATGGACCAAGTGACCCAACTCCTACCCAGGAGCCAGTGTATCTTCTAGATGCCCCACTGCTGGATTATTCCCTTCATTCTTTCTGCAGAGACCTTCAACAAAGAGGCAGACTTGGGGGGCTCGCCACTCTCTGCCACAGAGTGGACATTGCTGATGTCTTTTTACAGCCGGCCCTGGGAGCAGTCATCAAGGGCATGCTCACCCAAGAGCTGGCAACATGAATAATGCAGTGAGGGGGGCATAAGGACCAGGGGCCCAACCCAGAGCGCCTCCGGGTAATGCAGATAAAAGGGGCCCACCGGCCCCTGGTGTCTATGGACTCCTCCAAAGACCGAATGAATAGAGAGGAGGTCGGAGAAATCTCATTGTGATAAATGACCATCTCTAAACGTCCTACCTGACCTCATGGTCTCCAATGTATCTTTCCGGGGGAGCTGGCTGGGACCAAGCTAAGCAGCAAGCAGTCCCTGACACAGCCCTCCCCTCGCCTGGCCCCTACAAGGAGATGCCATGAGGCAAGACAATGACATCTCCGCCTGTCCCCCTGCACACAGCTGTGCTTTCTGTCCTCTCTACCCACCGGGCTGGACACCACCTTCACACGGCCTCCTGACACACACTCGTGATGGCTTCTGCAGCGGACAACACAGACGATGGCACTTGGCATCTGGTGGTTGCTGCGTATGAAGGTGTAACACGCTGACCGTCTGCCCCTTGGCTGGACGAACACTCCTACGTTTATGTCCGCAACCACTCCCCCCGGGGACACGGCACAGCCTGAGAAGCCTAGCAGCGTGGAGAAAAGGAGCTGCGGTTTTCAGTATTGCAAAACACTTCGGGGAAAGCAAACACGAGTCTGGGATCTGGGTCTCTATATAACTAAAGTGACATCCGCACTGTTCTTACAACGTCGTCAGGTCCGCACGGCTACCCTGGGTCTCGTGGGCTGGTGCTCGCTGCCTGCCGGTTAGGTGTGAGCAACATCCCCCCCTGCGTTCGCCCAAGTCCTATCCTCAAATTGTTGACATATTTGTATGCTCTCTGCGGTATCATTAATATTCTTCTATAAACGAGGTACTTCTCTCTCTCTCTCTTTTTTTGCTTTAGTGAAGTTATTTCAAAAAGGAACTGTATGTAACGACCACAAATGAAAAAAAAGAACTTTTTTTCAAATGCACCTTAAAATAAATACGTGACAGTAACATTTTTAAAAAGCCTGATCATGAATCTCCTAAAGCAACATCCTGAGCTGCTAACATGCGCCTCACACTCCGGGAAGCACCAACATCCATATAATGTAAAAGTGCAGGGTCTTCCTTCATACATGCAGCTTTAATACACAGTCTTTCAGGACACGGACAGAAGGGGAATCCAAAGGGTCCTGTGTCAAGAAAGTATTGAAAACACTTTTTATGCATTTTGTTGCGATTAGTGTGAGCTGATTTCTGTCTGCCCGTCTCCCACCGGGACCCCAGTGAACACCATCACCCCACTCCCAAAGCGACTCCCTGACCTGGAGCAGCAGAGCTCTGGGGGAGAGCGGCGTTTTCCAGATGGGGCCCCGCTTCCTGTCCACTGGTGTGTCTTCTTGAATCATTCCTAGATTCCCTGTCAGGGCAGCCCTCTGCCTGCCTACGGGAGTGGAGATCCCCGGGAAATGAGGCACAGACTGTTTCCAAGGAGGTGGAAAATGTTCCAGTGGTCACCACTGCAACTTCTTAAAAGAACTTGTGAGTTTGTGCCTGTGTGTGCATGTGTGTCTGTGTGCATGTGTATGTAGGTGCCTGTGTGCATCCAGGCATGTGTGTGCATGTGTGTGCACCTGGGTGGGCGTGCATGTGTGCCTACGTGTGTGCATGGGCATGCATGTGCGTGTAACCACTGAATCCAGCTCCCTGTCCGTGTGTAGGCCTCCTTGCCCCTAACTGACGAAGACCAGAGCTACACGGGATGATTTACATGGTAAATGTTCCCAGAGTCTTGCATACCAACAACCGCCTTATGCTCATCGAACCACTCCGGGCAGGGCAAGCCTCTGACACGCGTGCTAAGGATTCTCCATGTGCACACCCCCAGGTCCATTCCTGCCCTTCATTCTACTCTGTGCCCCAGGTGGCTGACCCAAGGGACCTTCTACCCTTGCTCCAGGGGTGTCTGGCCAATGGGAACACGATACCAGATTGCAGGGCAGGGGAGGGATGGGTGGGGCATCTTCAGGTCTCCATTTGGCATTGTGATGTGGGCAGCAGGGGCTTCCCTGCGTCAGGACAGCCCCACCTCCAAGTCTCCAGCTCCCATAGGGTTCCAGCAACGGTGGTTTCCCCGCCTCTTCAGGCCTGGGGGTGCAAAGCTGGTCCCCGCATGCCTCAACCTGCCTGCACCTCTATAAACTGTCCCTTCAATTGCAAATGATTTTCCATTAACCTCGCAGTGTGCCTTTTGTCTATTGCTGGCACCCGATGGGGACGCTAGGATGTCTTCTGTCTGTGGCCCATCGGTTCTCTGTTACTCCCTCCTACATGGTGGTGATGTTCACTCCGTTGTCCATGATGACAAAGAATTTCTACCCATCCCTCCAATGATGGCAGATCTCATCAGGTCTCCCCCGTTTCTTGGAGCTGGCCCTGCTTTGAGTCACCATAGAATATGCATTGCACCAGGTCATCTGCTCTTTCTTGGCATTTTAGTAACACGTAGGGCTATCTCTTGAGTAAGTTTAGTGAAACGTTACGGATTAAAATAATTCACCAGAACCCAACCAGAAGGAAATACCGCGACACATGTCTCTCAGGCTAAAGAAAGTAGAGTTTGGTGCATGCACTTTCTTTGGTAGGTGGCCATATAGCCCTCGCTCTACCGTGAGAAAAATTGGCATTGACTCAACTGTTTAGCAGTTACAATTTCAAGAGAATACTGACAATATAACACGGACCCATCGGTCACTTTCGACCACTGTCCACACGTAGCTAAACGTGCTCTATCCCCCTCAACGATTTCATGCTAAAATCTTTCAAACCAAAACCCAGATACCACGCTGTTTCACTTGTGAAAACCTCAAGATTTTTTAAAGCATGATCGCATTCCTATTATCACGTCTAACAAAATTAATAAGTTCCTAATGTAAAAATTTCACTAATTATCTCAAAGATATTACTCGATGTAATTGGTTTGTTCCCATCAGAATGCACACAAGGCCAACACATGGCATTCAGCTATTATATTCTTAAGTCTCTTCTATTCTGCTAACAGTAGCACTTTCCCTGACCACTAAGGTGGTTGATTTTTTTTTTTTTTTTTAATACTAAGTCATTTGTCTTATGAGGTCCACATGCTGGCTTATCTGGTTGTGTCTTCACATGGCCAGCCGATCAGTCCCTCCAGTCCTGTATCTCCTTTCAATCGATTGTTGGAAATGGAAAGGTGGTTGCGGATGGATCCTGTGGCTTAGGCACGACCATCTCAGGAGCCTGCTCTGTGTTTCCTATTGTATCATGTGCCGAGCCCAGATGGGGTCAGCACACACTAAACTATCCTACGTAAGGATTTCTGGGAAGAGTAGCGCGGTCATTAATCAGTGCTCCCCAGGGTGGGGCAAAACGAGACAGTCCTGTTACAAACGTTGGCTGGCCACCAGTTTGTCGTGACTTTGAGAAGAGGTCTAATTCTGGAAAGGGCGGATGCGTCAAGTTTGAAATGAGAAGCCCCGCAGCGTCCCAGCAGTGTAGGGCAAGTCTTCCTGAGATGGGGAATCCATCCTTACAGCCCTACAGGCAAAGGTCTCTCATGCTGTGTAGCATGGAGGGGTCCCAGCCGCACCCTGCTAGAAACTCTATGTGCCCCCAGCATCCCTTGGAGCGAGGCTTCCAGGCAGAGGGTCTCAACCAGGGGAGAGGTGACAAAGTCTGCAGATGTTTCTGGCCGTCACCAGGAGGAGCTGATGCAGCTGACGTCTAGGGGGTGGAGGCCGGGAAGGTGCTAAGCATCCTACCTCGCACAGGACAGTCCCCCACAACAAAGGATGACCTGGCCCCCAGCTCTCCGTGGTGACAGACGGAGAAACCCCGCCCCGAGGCCAAGCCCCCAGTCAGCTGAGCGGCCCTGGCACGCGGAAGACGTCGTGGTCTAACTGGCCAGAGTAACTCGCGTGCACCCCCCCCAAGACACTCTTTGGGGATCTATTTCTCTGAGATTGCGTACTGCGCTGTGACCCGTGCGCGGGCCGTAAAGGATTGTTATGATCTCACCTTATCAGTTTAAGAGAGTATGCCAGCACGGGGCTGATTTAATTATGGGGGAATCCACCATCGGCGGGGGGGGTAGTTCGTGCTGCAGGCCAGGTGAGCTGTGCTGTGGGGCTGAGGGGAGGAAGATGCAGGAGCCCGGGGCCGGGACTCACCGGCTCCCAGTGAATGCCCGCCCACAGAAGGCCAACCCAGGTTCTTTCTGCTGCCTAAACACCCAGAGGCCGTGGAGGCGGGCGTCCAGCCACGCGCTCAGTGCTCTGCTGTGTTTGTAAGGATGCCCACCAAAAGACAGCTGACACTTGCTACGAAAATTCCTCGTATCAGCCAGGCTGTCTGCAAGTGTGTTTTCCAACAAACAGACAAACAAAAACCCCTTCATAGGTCACCAGGGAAATGCAAAGCGGAACAACAATGCAGTGTCACCCTCTACCTATCAGAATGGCCCAAGTCCAAACTGCAGACCCAGCCAAAGGCTGGCGAGGCCGTGGAGAAACGGGAGCGCTCGTTCACTGCTGGTGAGAATACAAAATGGCAAGGCCGCTCTGCAAGACGGCTTGGCGGTTTCTCACAAAACTAAATACTTCTCTTACCACAGGATCCAGCAATCACCCTCCTTGGTATTTCCCCAAAGGAGCTGAAACTTATGTCTGCATAAAAACCTGCACACAGATGTTCATAGCAGCTTGATTCACAATTGCCAAAACTTGGAAGCGACCAAGACGTCCTTCAGTAGGTGGATGGATAAACTGGGAAGTACCCAGACAGCAGAATATTATTCATCGCTAAGAAGAAATGAGCAATCCAGCCACGAAAAGACACGGAGGAACCTCAAATGCACATCACTAAGTGGAAGAAGCCAGTCTGATTCCAACTCTGTGACATTCTGGAAAAGGCATGACTATGGAGACAGTAGGAAGCTCAGTGGTTGCCGGGAGTTAGGAAGAGGGAGAGATGAATACACAGAGCACGGAGGAGTTTTAGGACAGTGACGATAGTTTGTATGATGCTATATTGACGGATACATGTCATGATACATTTGTCCAGACCCACAGAATGTGCGCCACCAGGAGTCACCCCCCTGGTAAACTGTGGACTGTGGGGAATAATGATGTGCCAGAGCTGGTTCCTCAGTCGGAACAAGTGTCCCACCTGGTGGGGACGCTGGACCTGGGGGAGGCTGTGCATGTGTGCGGCCGGGGCGGGGGGGTGGATATGGGATAATTACGCACCTTCCTCTCAGTTTTTTTGTAAACTAAAGCTGCTCTAAAACATTAAAGTCTCAAAACACAATAAGGACTTCTTAACCATTCTGCTGAGTAGGTTCCAAGACTATGTATGCTCCTTTTTAAACAGGTGAGAAAAGAGAGATACGGAATAGCAGAGAAACGCTCAGGATCACGCAGGGATTAAAGCCACAGAAGGGTGTCTGATCCAAGCGGGCGGGCTCCAGAGTGAGAACAACCGGATTATCCTGCCCTCGGTGAAGGGGCTGGTGATCCGTTCAGAAATTACTGGCTTGAAAACATGGTCCCTGATGCTGTAGCTTTCCCACTGTGGTAGGCAAAATCATCCAGGGATCACACACACACACTGCTTTTAACTTGGTAGGCAACTAGACTACACTTGCGTCAAGAACCAGGGAGAAAGAATGCATTAATAATAAAACCCTAAAAGGGCAAAGGAGCCCATCCATCAAGTGTGTAATGGCTCCTTAGGTAACTTCTTACAGGCATCTGGGGTCTCCTTGAGACTCGCTGGCCAGGCACGGAGGTACTTGGCAGGAGGCAAGGCTGCGGTGCAGCTGGTCCATCAATATTTGATGAGGCTGACCTACTAACTCGCCCCTGCAGGAGCCCTGCATCTCTCCACAGCATCGCCTTCCCCGGCAACGCGGTGAAGACTCCTTCCTAATAGCCGGCTCTGGATGACACAGAACGCCAAGCTTCCCATGCTGGGGCGGCATCACACGGTGGCCACTCTCTTGACTGCCCCCTCTCCGGCACCCTGGGGATTCATCTTTCTTTTGTTCTTCTGTGGGGTGCCATGTGGGACACAGTGCTTCCCAAATCCTGCACAAGCTTGTCCACGTCCCCTTCTCAGCCCCAGCAGAGGCTCTCCAGGGGGTGAGCAGGAGGGACCTCAGAAGCGGTGCAGGCTGGTGATCTCTCTCTCTAGCTTTCCAGGATGTTGGGGCGTGTATAGAGGGGGGATTGAAAACATGTGTTTTGGAGTCTGCTGCCTGGGTTCAAATCCTGTCTCTGACACTTGCTAGATGCTCTCTACTCTTGTTCATTTATTCAAAGCCCTGCACAGTCTGTTCACCCACAATCTCCCACTCACCTGCTTCTTGACCTCATTTGGCAACCTCACTCTCCTCAATCCAGCCCTGCCAGGCTCCGGGTGCTCCTGCCTCTGAGCCTTGTTTCTTACTGTTCGCTTCCTCCTGCATGCCCTTTCTTCAGATACCCACATGGCTGCTCTCCTTGTGTCTCTTTGCTCACATGTCACATCTCTACAGCATGGGACCGGCCCTATCTTTTCTATCTCTGCAAACCCCCTTTATTTTTCCCCGTAGTCTCTATCCCTGCCTGACATATGTAGTTTTTACCTTATGCGCATGCCTCTCCCCCACCAGAACATAAACCCTATCAGAGCAAGGACTTCGATCCTTTGTTTACTGCAGTATTTCCAGGGTCTAGAATAGTGCCTGGAACATGACAGATACTCAGAAATATTTATTGAGCAATTTTAATAAATATTTACTTCTCAAGTTATTGCCCGAGGGTTGACATTGCACTCGATTTCTGAAATACACAGATAAGAGCCTAAGCCTCATTGGCAGACAGCTCCGTCTGTGATGTTCTGCATTTTGGTGAGCGTCTGTTTTCCGCTCTCAGCGAAGTCACCTGGGGAGGTTGGTGCAAGGAAGCGTGCCATCTTGGATCGTGAGCTCTTAAAAGGGAGGGCCATATTCCTGTGGTTCCCCCGGTATGAAGTCAAATACAGGCCTGTTGGTGCCAATGGAGCCCTACATGCCATGGGCAGCCAGGGACCCCACCGCACTGCGGTCATCCCAGCAACCCCACTTGCTACCCCAGGAGGCTTTCCCGGGTCCCGGGGGCTAACTGCGCAGCTCAGTCAACCTAAGCTCTGTCTCGTGTACCCGAGGCACTGGGTGGTTAAATCACTTGCAGCTGACAAGGGGCAAGACAGCTGGGCTCCAGAATCTACCTTCTTAATTACTTGCACTGCAAGGAATTGTATGTCTCTCGGGAGGACATGGACAAAAGTCAAAGCATGCATCGACTGTCATTGACAGAAAGCACAGTTTTGGTGTTAGTGATGAGGGAGGCTTTGTGCTACAAGAAATTAGTGTAAGGGATGCTTAAGAAAGAAAGATCTTTAACTGTCTCAAAGCACAAGGTGTATGGATGTCGGCTCCTACGGGGTTGATGTCTCCATGATGCTTGTGGGTTTTGTCTCATTGCTCCAAGATAACTGCCCCAGGTGTTTAGCATCAATTCCTTAACTATCATCATAAGCAGGACACAAAAGGACCATGGCATGTGAAGGATGGCAAAGGCTTTGTCTTCAGAAGACCTTGTCTTGGAGATACAATAGAAGACTTCTCTTTACATCCATGGGCCAGAAGACCATCCCAGCTGGAACGGGAAATGGGAAAAGGGCTGGCTGGGAAAAGAAAGTGGCCTCAGACGACCATGATTCCTCCTGAGATTCAGCCTGCTTTCCTGAGATCAGGGCGCCTCCTCCTACAAGTTGAGCAGGAGCAGACTCCTGGTAGTGGTGAAGGAGGGGAGGCCACTCCTGGGCACTGAATCAGTCCCCCGGGGCGTCCCGCCTCACCAATATCCAGATGGGGATCCTCCAAGTCAAGCTACAACAATTGCCCCCATGGACAAACAGAAGGGAAGGACCATCTTACACCCCACTCCTCAAGAAAGGGCATTCTCGAGTTTGTGGGGTGCTTCGGGCAAGGGTCTCACAAGCAGTGGTGACAAACAACATTTGCCGTCTGGGTGAGTGGGCAGTTGCATTTACAACCTAAGCCCAGATATGTGTAGAGAACTGCATATCACCTATAGGGAATTTTCTTGCTGCCACATGGGCCCTTTCTGTAAGAACCAAAGAAAATGAGAGCAAGGAAACCTGTCGCCCCAAAGGCTGCTTCAGAAGGAAGTGTTAGCCTGAAACCCCACCATGCCTTTCCTACTGCAGAATTTTAATGAGTAGGCTTTTCTCCTCCCAATTCACAAATTACTGTTTGTAGCTTCCTTTTTGATGAATTCTGCCCTGCATTTCGTCTTCCAGCATTGGAATGATGTTCTTGGTGGAAAAGAAGGTGAACAAGAAAAGAAAGGAAGGATATCCAGGGCCATAAATGACATAGTGTCCGTGACTATGTAGGGTAACAACAGCAGTGGAAGGGTTCTCTGCAGAAAAGCCACATTTGATGAGGAACAGCTCCTGCGGGGCCCATAGCGCAACACGTGGCAGCACTGAAGTCCTGGAGAGAATGCTGTTGCCACCCCCAGAGACCTTGAACATTATAAAGGTTGTACCAGGGCTAGAACAGTGTCCCACACATTCCCCATTGTTTCCAAGAGGTCCCTCACATCAAGGATACAGCTGACCTTGATTAACACCCCTCTTGCAGCCTAACTACAGAATGCTACCATCCTCCAAGGAATCCATTCTATGTTGCCCTAGCACCATTAAACTTGTACCCACCATAATTACCACACGCCCTGGCCACGGCGATGAGTCATAACTCAACCCTGGCCAATCAGAGTTCTTTATAGATTTTTCTGAAAGGGTAACAGAAAAGAATGTCCCTTTTCAAGGCTCATTAAGCTGGGTGGTTGTGGGGCTGACGCTGTTGGGGGCATCTGGTCTACCTGGTGGAAATCTCCTGAGAAACAGTAAGGGAGGCAGAACTTCGACAACACCATTTGAACCCCTGCATCCAGCTCTGCGTGAATCTAGCATTACCTCCAGACTTTTTGGCTAGGAGAGTGAATCGGTTTCCTTTTTTAAAAAATTATGGTGAATTGTACATAACATAAAATTTGCCAGCATAACCATTTTAAGTGTACATTTTGGCGGCATTGAGCACATTCACACAGTTGTGTAGCCACTGCCACCATCATCTCCAGAACTTTCTCATCTTCCAGAACTGAGACTCTGTCCCCATTCAACAACAACTCCCTATTTCCCCTCCCCCAGCCCCTGGCACCCACCAATCCACTTTCTACCTCAATGAACATGACTCTTCTGGGTGCTCCACATAAATGGACTCACACAGTATTTGTCCTTTTGTGGCTGGCTTCTTTCACTTCATATAATGTCCTCAAGGTTCATCTGTGTTGTAGCAGGTGTCAGGCTCCCCTTCCTCTTCAAGACAGGAATAGTATTCTGGTGTTTGGCTATTCTACATTCTGTTTATTTCACCCACTGATGGGCAGACCTGAGTTGTGTCTACCTTTTCACTACTGTGAATGATGCTTCTAAGAATATTGGTGCACAGATATTTCTTGAATCCCTGCTTTCAATTATTTTGTATATATCCCAGAAGTGGGATTTCCTTTTGTTTTTCCTTGAACGGCTTGAGTTGGGATGCTGTTGCCTGCAACCAAGAACATCCTAGTTAATAATACTAATGCACCCCAACATCGATAACAGTGAGGATAACAGCATCATCCCAAATAGAGATACAGCCCAGCTTGCCTTTAACAACAGCTCAGGAATCACTTTAGACTGACATGAAACAAGTCAAACCCCAGTCAATACTTCCTAAACAGAAGTGTGTTTCTAAAACTGCAGGAACTATTCTGACATTTCTGTTTGCCAATGAAATGAGGAACAAGCCATCACCATGTAGACGTGGGAACACACAAAACAGTAGATAAACGTTCATTTTCCGAACATCAGACACACAAATGATTCAAACCTCAGAGCTTCTGCGTGTGCTGGTCCTTCTTCCTAGAATACTTCTCACTCAGATCTTTCTGGGATTGGTTTATTCTGGTCATCTGAGTTTCCGAGTGGCCACCCTTGACTACCCTGCTCTAACGAGACCCATGTTAGCTTCCTCCCAGCACTGGTTACTAACTGGAGACATCTTATTTATGTTTTCGTTTAGTTTCTATACTTCCTAGTAGAATATAAGCACCACGAGAACAGGGACCTTGTTCGTCTCCTTCATGACTGTATTTTCGCAGTTAAAATGGGCATTCCATAAATACTCGTAGAAGGCATGAAGGAACATTCAGCGCAGGTTGTAGACCACACTGCGCTAAGCGCTAAGTGTTACACATGAACTGCTGAGTTCCCCATGACCGCGATACATCAAAGCTCCCGGCCTGAGTAAGGGGGCAGAGATGGCTGTGCAGACATTAAGTGTTTGGAGGACAGAAGGCTGAAACGTGTAGGGGACCACACAGCAGTCAGGGGTCCTCAAAGGCTGGCCTGAGGTGCTCTAAGGCTCCCCAAATCCCGTTTGGAATGTCCATGAGGTCATTCCTCTCCCAACTACATATCTCTATGAGGTCAGAGGTTCTTTAGGTAGTTCAGCCACAAAACATCCTATCAACTTGAATGCAGAAGCAGGTAGGAGAATCTAGGTGCCTTTGAACACAGTGGCTTTACAAACATGTAAGACAGTGAAATTTCTCACTGAATTTCCTTTAATACTGTGAAACAGTTACTTCTCACGAGATAACGTTATTTACGTTAACACCCAATGGGCATATATGGATATGTTAAATAGAATATTTTATTAGCTATTGTAAAATCAATTTTTAAAAATTTTCAGGTTCTATTTTTACTGATGTATGTGACCCACATAAGAAACTGCTCTTTTGGGGGTTCTCGAGGATTTTTAAGAGTATAAAGGGGGGTGCCTGGGTGGCTCAGCCTGTGAAGCATCTGCCTTTGGCTCAGGTCACGATCTCAGGGTCCTGGGATTGAGTCCTGCATCGGGCTCCCTGCTCAGTGGGGAGTCTTGCTTCTCCCTCTCCTTCTGCCCCCCCCCCCACCGGCTCATGCTTGCTTGTTCTCAAATGAATAAAATCTTTAAAAAAAAAAAAAGAGTATAAAGGGGTCCTGACACCAAGGAGGTCGAGAACATGCGTCTAGGCATACAGTAACAACAGAGATGTCCTTCAATCTTAGTACTGCATGGAAAAGCAAGAAAGCAGATGAATGAATGGATAAAGCAAGAGAGGAGCATTTATAGACCACAGATGAAGATGGTCTGCAGATAAAGCATAATCACTGCAATTTTCTGCATCTGAGGTCCAACAGAAAGTGAGGAAAAAGATATATATAAATGAGGAAATGACACAAGCAAGCAATATTAACCAGGGGCTCTGACTGAGAGCGTACCGGCCACAGAGCATTGTGCAGCAGCAAGAGGACAGCTCTGCCCGGGGACGGTGAGCAAGCTGGAAAGTTCTCGTGGAGGAAGGCCACGTTTGGGGCTGATCTTGTGCCGGTCAGATCTAAAACCAATTGCCCTTCTCAAAGCAGAGCTGTGGGGCTCCTACAGACTCTGCAGAGATCCGGGGGCGGAACCTGAGCCCGTGGGGCCGGTTCCCTACTTGCTGTGTCCAAGGCTGATTGCGGTGACAAGCTGTTACAAGAGCGTGCGGTAAATCGCTCCCGGGAGCATGCACCCTGGCGTTCTTGAGAGAGTGCGGCGCTCTGAGCCCCTCCCCCGTTGTCTGACCATGTGTCAGATCAGTTTGTTCCCAGTCTGGGTCTGGAAAACAGTCTGCACAGTGCACACAGCACACAGCTCATATATGATCGGGAAACCACTGAGCAAAGTCCTCGTGCACTTAGCTACAAGTCAGAATAATGACTCAGTCCTACGTGAATTAGTGATTTCGCTGCTCTTACGTTACTAGGGAGCCTCAGGGCAGTTACATGCCTGGGCTCTAGCCTGTGATGGATTGGGATTTAATGCTGGCTCTGCTACTTATTAGTTGTGCAACCTCGGGCAAGTGGCTCAGCCTCTCTGAGTGCGCGCGTCCGACTCTGTAAGGTGGGCTGCCTCACAGAAGTAACACATGCACCGATGGAAGCACCAGGTGAAGCACCTGGCTCGGCTGGTGGCCTGAACAGGCATCAAGTAACTGGGAGTCCCTGCCCTTGCTGTCTGTCCAAGAATCATGATAGCGGGTGGGGGGGGCTACATAAACACTCATTTTGGAGGCCACCCCAATTCCTGCCTCCTTGGTGGACTGGTTCAGGGTCCAACCCCTGCTCATGGAGAACCAAGTTCCACTCATGATGAAGACCCAGGCCATATTTAAATGGGACTACACCTGAAGAGTGTATTTCCTTTATAAGGAGGGAAATGACCTCCCTCTGCGGTGAGAGGGCAGGTGTGCACCAGCTCGCTTGGGCTCAAACCTGGCTCTACTCCATGAGACCTCTCTGCAGACAGGGGCTGGAGCAGGGCTGATGGCACAGGGTGCTGGGGGGGGGGGGGCAGGACACGAGCGAAGCACCCAGCTTCACTCAGCGGATCCACTCAAAGCTATCCCAAGATACCCTTCGAGGATATGGTCAGGCATTACTGCGGGTGACAGTGACATGCCAACTCTCCCCCAACTGTCGCCACCAGGTAATGGGCTGTGGACCCTCTTCTGGGGAAACAGAATGGTGGGCTCCAATCATGCACAGGCGGGCCTCTGGGGCCGGAAACCAAGTGGATACTGTCATTGGGGGCACCAATGAGCAAAGAGTGGGAGCGGATGGGGCAGGCACTGGCCGGAACTCCTGGGGAAGGAGGCAGAGCCAGGCCTGCCAAAGGGCTTCCAGAGGCCGCAGGAGACGCCCGACGTGCCTACCTGACCGCCAACCCCTCGTTCTCCCTTACCAGAGGCCCCTGATTTTGTCCAAGCTGCAGTGACCAATTCCTCCCAGGGAGGTGGGCCCCCTTCCTCCTGCCGTAGGGAAGGGATGGTGCCAAGCTGACAACGCACCTGCAAGTCCCCTTCTCTTTCCAGGGACTGGTTTAGAAACAGGGGTGCAGTTTTGGCCAGCGACACGGGAGGCTTAGTCTGCAGAGGCATGCGACTTCTGGAAACAATTTCTTCACCCTTGAAAGAGGTAGGGACATGTTTTCCCTGAGCCCAGGCACGCACCCCGTGGAGAACTGATGCACGAGCTGTAGCTGCCACCATGGGCGTCTGAGGGCTCAGGCTTGAGCACAAAGGTTATGTGGTCAGGGTAGAAGAAGCAGAGCCCCCACTCGGGGCTTGAACTCACAGCCCTGAGATCCAGACCTGAGCTGAGATCAAGAGCTGGATGCTTCCCTGACAGAGCCACCCAGGCGCCCCAAGAACCGCGTCCTTGAGAGCACCAGTGAGCCCCGAGCTGAGCAGCCAGAGGGGACCACACCTTCACACCATTGGCTCCACAAGATAATAAACCCACCTGTTGTCAAAGCACTCATGTTCCCTTTTGCCTTCCCTTGGCTGGGGTGGATGCCACTCACGAATCCTGCCGATCCTGGCTAAGGCTTCCCCAACCTCCCTAACGTGGTGTTCTAGAAAGCCAATGTCCAGTTGATCTGTGCAGAAGAGAAAACCTATGTGCTTTCCTGGCCTAGACGATGCGTGGAAATCTATAGTAATACACACTGTTTTAAGATTTAATTAATTTTAATTCCACTGGCAACACACGGCATCATCTGGTAGTGAAGAGTCCAAACAGTGCGTGAGCACCCAGACTAAGGACGACGGACTCCCTGTTCACGCTTCCATTCCTCCGTAGTTTGTTCTTGCTAATGATACTGTGGGTTAGGCGCGGCCGGGATTAGGGTCCCGCAATGACAGATGAATGACATGGTGTTCCACTAGCCACAGAGAGGAAAACCGGGCAGAGATAAGGTTTGTCACACCAAGCCCAACGCCCTATCTGGTCACAGCGAGCACAGGAGTAAAGGTGACGGGCCTTATCACACAAGTGCTGGGCAAGCCCCAGGTATCAGGCGTCGTAATGCACAGCTAGTGGGGCACAGGACACGAGCGAAGCACCCAGCTTCACTCAGTGGATCCCCTCAAGGAAGGAGGAGAAGGAAGAAAAAGAAAATCGCCCACCTCCCTGGCATCAGGGAGACAGACACGAGAACCAGCACGAGTTGCCGTTTTTCACCCTTCAAATGAGGAAAAACAACTCAAGGGTTGTTGAAGGTATAAGACAAGAGGAGTGCCGTTGCCCTGGTGCATGTGAGAGCTGAGGGCGATGTGCAGGTGGTTCGGCCGGGTAGGCAAAGCAGCGTCTGTGGAAAATAAAAACACTCCACCCCACGGCACAGTGAGTTTACTCCCTGGGACTTCGTGCGGAGGGCACCTTCGGGGACGCATGCGTGGGTGTGCTCACTGCTGCACAGATGGCGAGAATCAGCCCGGGGTCACATCTGGTTTTCCCAGGACAGCCTAATTTACACCTGCTGTTGGGCGATAATCATTACTAAAACATTCTTTCACTCAGAGAAATGCCCGGTTTGGACAATAAAATACCACTCTCTCAAGAGAACAGTGAAATAAACTCTAGTATATCCGTGTTTTGGGTTCCCTGCCACAGTTAGAGACCCTGATAGGTCAGTACAGTGCTAATGTGGAAGGTTCTCCAGGACATGGTGACGGGGAGGGGAGGGAAGTAAGGCCAAGAGGTGCGAAAGACTCTGTCACAGAGAACAAAACTAACACTGAAACATTTGATGGACAATCTATAGGTTGTATGTAACAACATATATACCTCGTTCTGCTCTCCACACGCAAGACTTCTCCAAATTCTGTAAATACAGGAACACATGTAATCCTTACGCAAAGCTCCAATATGGCAGACCGAGAGATGGGGGCTCAGAGGATCACACAGCACCTGTGTGTTGAAGGGGAATTCAAAGCAGTCTTCTGCCCCTGGGTTCTGGAATCACAGGAATGCGTGTGCATACAGGTACGTGTGAGAACACGTGCACACACAGACACCCCAATGGTGACTTCAAGGCAGTGATGGGATTTTTTTTTTTTTTTTTGAAAAAAGGAAAGATAATTATGTGTAATGTTTGGAAAAATTTACAACAGCTATCCTCACCACTTTTGCATCATTAAAATGTAACAGTATATCTATTTTAAGTCGGTTGGAACAGGAGTTGGGCTTTAGCAATGGTGTGTCCAGTTCCGCTCACCAGGGGCCGTGTCCTTCCGATATCCATCTCTTCCCTGAGTGCAGAGACCCCGAGGCCTGAAACTGTAGGGTGGGATTCTGCCTACAGGGTGGTCCTGGAGGCCCTTGACACGGACACTGTCTACACCTCCCTGTGTCTTCCTCCCTGTCTAAGCCACAGTTGGCAAAACTCGTGGGTTAATTGCAAAACAACTCCGGACCAAAGTAAAAGGCTCTCACAATCTACGCCCAGGTGCTTTCTATTTCAATCTCATTAATAGTCATCACATTATTTCATTTTCTGCACAAATAAATCAGTGGCCCAGAAAATAGAAGCATTATCCACGAAGGGCCCAGAAAGGGCAGGGCTAAGGCTGAGAGCTTTCAGCGCACATTTGTTTGTTCCACATAAGATGTCAATTCTAATAAAAGAGAGAAGGCTGGAGCTCAGCCATGCTTTCCCCCAAGGGTGAGGACTTCTGGTACCTGAATTTCAATGTTCCTTGCTGAAACTTTCAATGCAGTGTAATCCCGAGGTCACTGGCTTACAGGTTAATTCTGGTCTTGGAGGCTAAGCCCATTTGGTCACTGACATGCCCCCTTTTGTAACTGTCGAGACATTCCTCCTTGGCATGACACGAAGCTTTGCATAAATAGCTCAGTCCCAAGAAGTAAAACTCCACTCCTGGCTCATCTAGACTCCTAGGTCTGATTCTCATTTCCATAAAACTGCATTCCCCAAAGGAAGGATGCCATTGCCTTCCAAACACGGAACATTTTATTGGTAGCAACTTCTGCCGTGCCTTCAAGAATGTCTTCCCTCCAAATTTTATTATGTAAAGTTCCAACATGCAGAGAATTTAGAAGAATTGTATGGTCAGCACTCATCTACCCACTGTCTTGATTCTGCCATCAGCACTTCATCCTGTTTCTTCGTATATCAACCCACCCACCCATCTATCCATCCCTCGCCGTCCACAGGTCAGTCTTATTCGGGGATGCATTTCAAAGTAATGCATTTATAGTGCAACATCCTAAACATGGATTCGCATGAGTTCAATCTTTTTTAAGTTTCTTTTTTTTCTTGAGGCAAAATGTATAGACAATGAAATGCATGAATCATAGCAATAACATTTTTACCCACCTACGCAACTTTAACCCCATCAGGGTCCAGAACACGGCCATCACCAGATAGTCCCTTCAAGCCACCTTCCCAGTTACCCACCACACCCCTCTAGATGCATCCAGAGTTCTGATTTTTTCCCCCCCGATACATTAGGTTGCTGGTTACAGAATGTTTTCTACATGGAATCACAGGGGACATCGTCTTTGTGTGTGACATCTTTCACTCGGCATAATGCCTTTGAGATTCCTCCACGTAGCTGCATGAACATGAACGGTGTCCGCCCCTTTTCATGGCTGAGTAGGGTTCGAGCGTATGAAAATACCACTGTTTGTTTATTCGTTCTGTTGATGGATACCTTTGCTACTTCTGGGTTTGGACTACCGTTGTGATGAACATTTTAAAGACATCTTTTTGTGGCTATCTTGATATCCACAAAGAGATTGGGGATGTCTTTGTTTTTAAAATACATCAATTAAATATGCTTTCAACTACAAATAAAACTAAATCAAAGGTGGACAGGTAGTCCCACTGTTAACTCCGTTACTTAGTGTTTCAGGAATGAGGTGCGTTCACTCCTTGTGTTTGGCCATCCTCAATGCCTTGTGCCTCTGGCTTGAATACTCATGCTCACAAAAAGGCTGCCACAGCTCCTGATATATCCTCCTTTTATCATGAGCATCAGGGGTACAGAACTAGCAATGCCAGAGAGCTATCTGGTTATGTCTTTCTCCTTATGCATTTCCCAGATGGCGACCATACATTCAAATGACCAGAAATGGGTTATGTGGCTTCCACTCCCGTGCAAGGGAGAACATGGTTGGTAATGGCTGTTGGTTAGTTGTCTGCCATGAACGTTTAACTCGATTTTAACAAAGAACTTGTGCAACGTGCTAGGGATCAAGTTATACACACGATAAGGCTTATACAGCTTTACATTAGAAGTGCCCAAACTCTGTCTTCGAAGTGTAGACACTCGGCAAAGTCGTCCTACTCAAGTACTTAGTTATTATCTTGTGTTTTATTCTGCCGGGACTCAGGATCAGCCAACATTCTGTCCACTCTACTGACATATTTTATTTACTTCATTTGTTTATTGTTTGAGTTCCCTCCCTAGCATGTGAGGCAGAGGATTTCATCTGCTGTGTTCCCTATTACATCCCTAGTGCCCGACACAGCTCCGTTAAGTATTTGTCGAATGAACGTGTGCCGTCTGTGATGAATGCACAAGGACCCACATGGCCATGAATGCCTCGTCTTCCCAATAAAGGCCTGGCACGAGTCCCAATTCTTGGATTTCATTATTGTTACTTCTTGCTGTTCACAATGTTCTCCCTCCGATGAATATCGAATGCACTGACCTCTTCTTTTGGGTGAAGACTTTGCACCTTTGGAAATCCTGAGAACGATCTCTGTTGTCTAACCCACCCGCCAAGGTCTTCCAGATGTACGATCATTAAAATAAGACAAGACCATGAAGTAAGTGTAGGGAGGATGAAAGACTCTCTCTCTGTGACTCGGTTTCCTTGTCTTGGAGCAGAGAGAGTAAGAGGCCTCTACTGAGAATGCATCAGTAAGGTGCCAAGAACAGAGTACGAGCTCCGTGAGTGCTCATTCAACATAAATAGAAATAAAATTTCCCCGTGATTCCTGCTTTGATTTCTTCTGAAATACCCAATTATAAAATTCTTTCATAAACATTTCCGGTGCCTGGTTCCAGGGCTGTCCCACACTAGGACTGGGCTGCTCTCTCTTGCATTAAGGGCCTCCCACCCCGCTGTCTTTGAAAGAACCGGGCTCAGCCTCCCCTCGTGCACCAGCTTTATCTCCATTCGCTTTTGGTTACGGGCAAAAAAGCCAGCCGAGCGATTCTGTGTCCGTGCTTGTCCCCCGCGGGTCGGCGTGCACGTGTCGGCTTTGCCAAAGGGAAGCAGGGCAGGGTCTGAAGGTATTTGTTCAATTAAAGGAAAAATCCTCACAGCCCCTAGATGATTCTTCAGAGAAAAGAAATGTCTGCAGGGCCCAAGCTCAGGTTTATACCCCCCATCTCTGCTCATCAGCCCTGTCCTTCCTCTCCAAGGAGCCAGATTTCCATTATAATTGGAGATGTCATGGTTGCACCTGAGAAAGTCAGGACACTTCCCTCTTCTGTTCACCGGGGACTCCCTGCTAACGACGTACAATACTGACCAAGATGTCGGAGTCCCAGAGCTGAGAGTCTCTTCTAGAGAGTTCCGAGCTGGCTCTGCAGAAAGCCCCTACCATACCCCGATTTTTCCTCCCTGACAAATGCGGAAGAAAAGCAAGTAAAATCTGTAGTGAGATTATATCGGTTTGAATTCCTGGTGTGGCCTGTTTCTGACCCTTTCTCCGCTGTTTGGGAGCTCAGGGTGGGGGTGGGGAGGGTAATCTATTCTCACTCTCCCGCCACGCCCCTCCCCACTCCAGGACGCTTCCACCTGCTGTTCCCTCTGCCCAGAACAGTCTCTCCCTGGGAGCACGTGGCTGACTGCAGGCAGGGAGCCCACCCTGACAATGGCACCCCAGCACTGCTCACCTCCACTTGCCTCTGGGACCCCTCGTTCCCTCCCAGCACCTCTCACTCCCCGCTCATCTTATATCTGGTGATAAACCACTCCCCTGCTGGAGCACCAGGTGCCCAGAGCTGCTTTATAAATACCCGCTGGGTGCATGCAAGGTGGTCTGCAGGTGGGGATGAGAACCTGCTGCAGAGGCATAATGGGCAGGTGCTCAGACCCAGGCGCCCCCCTCAGCCACGGGGGAACTGCAGAAAGCCCGGGGCCCAAACGCCACCGCCAGGCCTGCAGGTACGCAGTGTTCAGGATGCACAAAACCACCTCCACGGCTGTCGCCCGGTTGAGGGAGGGGCGGTCCAGCAGGACCCGGAAGGGTGCAGCCGTGGGCCAGCAGACACACAACCTGGAAGGGTTGGAATGCCGAGCGGCCACAGATGGGTCGGCAGGCACAGAGCCTGAGACCCAGGCCTTCCCCGGTCTGGAGGGAGGAGGGGAAGGGGCAGCAAGCGCAGCTCAGTGACCGGCATGTGTGCCAGCCGCTGGGCGGGGATGCCCCTCCACGTGCTCTGCCCCTTGGCATCAGAGGGCAGGCCAGGGTCCCCAACCCCGCCCAGGGCAGGCCTCCGGCAAATGCAGGATCACTTTGGTTCACTCCCCCACCTGGCAACTCAGTGGGAACCATGGTTTTCTGATGGAAGTCCAACTGAAGCCAGAGAGCCTCGTGTCAGTTGCCAACAGACTCTGGTGGTGCAGAAAATGCGCAGCGAGCCTTCTGGATGACAGGCTACCAGAACTTGCCGACACAGGGGCTGGGGGCGGGGGGGGGGGGCTTCAGGGGGAGCACATCCCGTCCAGGAGACGGCCTGAAAGACACTAGCCCGGGAGAAAGATATGGGGCCGATGACTGGCAAACCTTGTCATTTATTTATTTGAAAGCGATCAAGACGCGGCCAAGCACATCTGCCATCTGCGTGCACGGCCGTCTCTAACGGTGATCCCTGCACCGAGCAGTCTTTCCTAGCACCGATCTCTCCACTTTTATAGGGTGGCTGCTTTTGGGCACATCCACCAAGAGGGATCACAGATTTCAAAGAAAGAGTAAGTTACAGCATAAAAGGAAGTAGATAAATACTGAAAACAAGGAGAAACACTGACCCAGGCACCTGATCCACCGTAAGCCTGGAGAGCAGCCCAGACTCGGTGTCTGAGCCCAGGGTCCAGGCCAGGCAGCCGGCTGGGGCTCGGCCCTCACTCACTCCCTCTGCAGCCTCCCTTCGCGGCCTTCCTGCACTGTTCTCTGATCATGGGGGTAATCGTCTGACTCCTGCGCCGGGTTCTGGTTACACAGGAATTCAATTTCCAAAAAACTGAAAGTTGAACACTTGAGATTCGTGCACACTTCTGTATGTGCACAAATTGTAAGAAATAAGCACATGGAGAGAATTTTAGAAAGAAAGCAAGGCCCACATCGGGAATTGAGAGGCTGATGTCTCCAGTGGGAATAATTTACACAGAAAGGTCTTGGGACGAACACCAGCTGCCAAAGAAGAGAAACGCCCTTAACCTCCCATCAGGCTCTGTCCAAGGACTCTGGAGGGCACTCACGCAAAACCACCCGAGAAGGAGTGAGCCGGCCATCCGGCTAGCCGGGAAGGAAGGCCGGCATTGCTCCCAGGTGGCCTGGGAGGGGGACGGGATGTGCCCTCCACGCTCAAGCCCAGGAACTGGTAGTTGGGGTGGCACACGGAGTGGACAAAGGGAGAAAACTAAGGGCAGCGGCTCTTGAGGAGGAGGTTTGGGAGCAAGGGAGAGCTTGAGCGGTAGAAGGGGGACTAGTTATAAAGGAACTCCGCACCAGGAGGTCCTCAGGGGGTTCAGAGCCCGGCCGTGCTCTTCAGAGGCTGCGGGCAGAGGGAGTGAGGCAGCACGTTCCTGATTCAAGGGAAGAGGCCCTGGAGCGCCCACCCTGTCCTTCGCCACCACCGTGGCTGAGGACAGACAGTCACGAAACCTGCATCTCGAGGGTCATGACGGCAGGCACTCTACAACAAAGCGGGGAAGTCTGGGGGATCCCAGGCTGAGTTAACAGCGCTGCCCCTCCGTTCACCTTCAGCAAGGATCCGGAGAACAGACAGTACGCTAACACCTGGGCGTACTGAACCAGTGAGAGCTGGCTGGGGCTTTTCACCATCTTCATGGACAGGTTGTTCATCCCACGTTACAGAACAAGCCTCAGTTTCCCTGCCCATGAGCACTTTCCTATCATCAATACGTAGGATCACCCCAGAAAAACCCAGGGTCTTGGGAGCCTCTTTCTCCTTCAAAAAAAATGCTTCGGGGAGAGTTTGCTTACTTCATCCTGGACTTGTCGGAAGGAGAGTTTTTCATACCTTTCAAAACGTGTAAAATGTATAAAACGTTTTAACAAGGTGATTACTTAGGATGACTGGCTGAGCTCACAGCCCCAGAAAGAAACACACGGTGGCTCCGAGTCACACCTGTGAGAGATGGAGATTTTTTCTGATTTCTCACCGACGTTTCTGGAACTTTTTTGAGAAGAATGCAAGGAAATGAAGCACACAGATGACGCCTCGGGAGAAATCCTGTCTGTTGGTTCTTCATCTGAAAGACGAAGCCGCAGGGATGGTTTGGTCTCAGGAAGAGAAACCGCCTGTGCAAACATTCGCACACAAGCTTCTCCCCTCTCTCTATCAGAAAACCTCATTATCACATTCCTCTCCGGTGTGGTCCGGTGTTTCTCGTGTGCAGTTAGGTCACCAGGTAAAGTAGGGAGTAATAGAACACAAAATAAAACAGCGCGTGGCACCCCGCGCTGCTTGGGAATTTTTTTTTACTTGAAAGCATCAGAAGCTCAATGCAGACTGATTTAAAAAATGGTAGAAGCAGGAAAGCAAGCGTGCTTTAGGTTAATCCTGGTGTCCCTAGGGCCATCAGTACCAGGACTCTCTTCTCTTGCTCTGGCTTAGGACATGTATGCCTTTCGGAAGCAAACATGGTGGCTATTAGGAATGAAATGTGTCGAAGGGCTGATTCTATATCACCTGGTGGTGGGGACAGGAGCCTGTGAGTCATAGAGAGTGGAGGAGGGTGGGGTCCCAGCAGAAGGCACGGGGTGGAAGCCAGGTGGGTGAAAGCAGCAGATGCCCACAGAACCTGCAGGCACAGCCTGACAGCGCCCTCCGCATCCTCCCAACCACCCCCCCACTGCAGCTCTCCTGCTATTTCCAATAGCCGTCCAGAGCCAGATCATAGTCAAGACTTGATGGTCAGAGCTAGGTTTGGAGGCCAGCTCTGACCCTTGCTAGCTGTGTGATCTTGGGCAAGATACTTAACCCGTCTGGGTCTCTATTTGCTCCTCTGTGCAATGAAGAGAATGACAGTACCTAGTTCACAGCAACGGTGAAGGGACCAAAGGGAAGGGTTTGGAAAGCATGCTGTCCTGTCCTCACCCAGGAAATGGTAGCTTTTGCTATTATTGTGGTCATTTGGTGCACCGAGCTATGATCATGCCACTGTAAAAAGATCAACACCGAAGGCGAGAATCAGAAGCTAAAAGTCTGGCCCATTCCCCACTTTATGGATAGATATACCAATGCCCAAAGGTACAAATAAATGGTCCACTGGAAGAAAAAGCTGTGGCTGAACTTAGCAGGAATCAGGAACAGGAGAGTGTCACCAAACTACTCCCATCAAGACCAGAATCTTCTGCTCCTTGCCTGCATTTTGAATTCCTCATTGTTTTGAATCAGGAGTGAGAGAATTTTCTTGACTCTAAAAACTGCACATCAGACTCTCGTCAGATGAACTCCCAAAGCCTCATGCATAGATAATGCATCTTCAGATGTGAGAAATTCTGCTGTATTGAGGTCAATAGCCTTCAACTTTTCTTCTTAAAAGACATTATTATTTAAAGGTGGAAAGCATCAAAAGTAAGTCCTCGAGAGTTAATGGGACCATCTGGCTTGATGCCATCCCTTCTGAAAACCTGAAAAATGAGACACATTTTACCCTTCATGTCTCAACAATGCTTGAGGTAATAATGGCAGTGTTATTATTCCAGCCTCCGACTGACACAGCCTTCTAAAGTGCTCTGTGACTGGTTAAGTGGGAACAAAGGAGAGAGAACAAAGCAGAGGGAAAGTTCTATGGACGTGTGTCTTCTATTCAAAAGAAGGCAACATCCCAGAGAAGTGCAGAGCCACCAAACCCTCCAACCACAAGTGCGGGATTTCTGGATGGGCGCCATCCATTGCTGTATTAGTCAGAGAAACAGAACCAAAGGATAAATATAGATATATGAGAAGAGATTCATTATGGGAATTGGCTCACGTGGCTACGGAGACTGAGAAATCCTAGAATCTGCTTTTGCAAGTGGGGGACCCAGGAATTCAGCCCAAAGGCTGGGGGTGGTGCTGGTTTAATTCCTGAAGTCTGGGGATGCCTGGGTGGCTCAGTCAGTTAAGCATCTGCCTTCAGCTCGGGGCATGATCTCAGGGACCTGGGATCGAGCCCCACGTTGGGCTCCTTGCTCAGCGGGGAGTCTGCTTCTCCCTCTCCCTCCGCTGCTCCCCCTACTTGTGCTCTCTCGCTCTTTCTGTCAAATCAATCAATCAATCCATCAGTCTTTAATTCCTGGAGTCCAAAGGCCAAGAACCAAGAGCTCTGATGTCCAAGGGCAGAAGAAGATGGATGGACCAGCTCAAGAAGAGAGAAAGAGAATTTATACTTCCTCCATCTTTTTGTGTTAGTTGAGCCTTCATTGTATTAGATAATGCCCACCAATGTGGTGAGGGTGCGTCTTCTCTACTCAGGCTACATATTCAAACTCTAATCTCCTCCAGAAACTCCCTCCCAGACACACCCAGAAATAGGGTTTTACCAGTTATCTGGGCATCGCTTAGCTCATGTCAACATGTAAAATTAACCATCACAATTGGGTGCCATCAGAGGATGTGATGAGACACTGTTCTGCCTGAGGGTAACCAGTTGCCCCAGCATGACAGCATGACTCATGGGTTTCCCCACTGAGTATTCTTGACATCCTTGTTGAAAACCAACTGACCATAAACCTATGGGTTTATTTCTGGGCTCAATTCTATTCCATCGATCTCTATATATGTCCATCTCTGTGCCAGAGTCACGTAGTCTTTGTGTTACAAAACGTAATGCCCTTTGTAGTAAGTTTTTGAAATCAGGAGGTGTGAGCCCCTCAAATTTGTTCTTCTTTTCAAGACGTTTCTATAAATTTTAGCATCAGCTTGAAAATTTCTGCAAAGGTGGCAGCAGGGATGTTGACAGGGATTGCATTAAGTCTATACATCAATCTGGGGAGTACTGACATCTTATCAATACTAAGTCTTCCAGTCCCAGCACATGGGATGTTTTCCATGCAGGCCTTCTTTTATCTCTCTCAATAATCTTTTGTGGTTTTCAGAGTGCATGCCTTGCCCTTCTTTTAAAAAAATTATTCTTAGGTATTTTATTCTTTTTGATGCTATTGTAAAAGGAACTGTTTTCCTTAATTTCATTTTCAGATATTCATTGCTGGTGTATAGAAATACAGTTTATTAGATTGGTCTTTCTTAACTGTTTTATTGGTTCTCATAGTTTTTTGTTGATTTCTTAGGGTGTCTACATACAACCTCATGTCATCTATCTGAACATACAGATAGTTTTGCTCCTTCCTTTTCCAATCTGAATGTGCTTTATTTCTTTTTCCTGCCTAGTTGCCTTGGCTGGCACCTCCACTATGATGCTGAATGGCAACTGTGGGAATAGATATACTTGTCTTGTTCCTGATCATCCAGATTCTATGTTACAGATCGTAGTAAGCAAAGTACAAAGAGGTTTCTGCTTTTATAGAGATCATTGTTATGTAAGGGGACTGTTCAATCAAAAAATACAATGGGCATTAAGGAGGGCACTGGGTTTTATATGCAACTGATGAATTATTGAATACTGCATCTGAAAGTAATGATGTACTACATGTTGGATAATTGAAGTTAAATAAAAAAAAATAAAAACGCAACAAAGACTTCAGGTCCTTATAGAGCTTACATATCCTTGAGAGTTAACCCAAAGGCCACAGGGATGATAGAGAAGGACTGAGAACCACTGGTCCAGAAGAATCCATCTGAAACATCCCTTGGAGAGGATTAGTAGAGCCAAAATCTCATTGGCAGATAGCCAAGGGGAGGGCAGCTGAGGTGGGGCTGACTGCAAGGGGAAACGGGAAGTTGAGAACCTGTGACACCAGAACAACACAAAGTCCTTGAGAAGGAGTCAAGAAAAAGTAGTGCAGGAGACAGGATGTCAATAAGTACTAAGTCTAAAAGACAAGAATGAGCTCATGGATGAGGCATGGAGGCCAGGGTCAAGCACACCAGGGCCTGAGTTGGAACAGGAGCAAGTTGGTTACCAAGTGAAAGGGCGCTGAATGGCTTGAGGAAAGCTTCTGGAGCACCTGCAACCCAGGGAGGATATCAGGATGCTCACAATTTAAATTTGAGCCAAAGAGGAGCCACTGAAGTGTTCAGGGGCTGATCTCCAGCTGACCCTCCCGCTGCTGGTGACAATCCACCAGCTGACACTCCTGGGCAGGATGTGCTTCTCTGCACAGGACAAGGTGGTAGCTCGAAGCTAAATTCATGGACAGAATCACCAGGCCATTCCAAACTTATGAAGATGCCCAAATTGTTCAACGGTAGCCAAAACCATCAACTTCAAAGTTGTTGCTTTCCAAGAAAAAAAATGGAGGCTCCAGGAGGCTGAAGACCCTGGTCCGTATCAGTAATAACAAGTGTAGCTGATTTTGGTTTACCCATGGAGTACCTTCAAAGGAACAGCACTGTGGTTAGAAGTGTGGTCTTCAGAGTCAGTCAGTGCTAGGCTGGACACCAGCTCCACCCCTCACTGACTGTGGTCTGGAATCACTCAAAAGTGAGCCTTGCTTTTCTCATCTGAAAAATGGGTATTTTAACTGGAAGATCTCATATGGCTGCAAATTCAACAAAGTAAGATGATGAGAGTAGCTGGCATAGCATGACCACTAGAGAAAGGATAATTATCAGCCTCATGTTATCCCATGGGACATAAAGGGCAGATGCTAGTATCTCCACCACACAGATCCGATTTAGCAACTGGGGCTCTGGGACTTTTCTAGAATCACATCATATAGGATCAGAGCTAGTCCTGAGACCTCCACTGACCTGATTTATCATCAATATTCTTCCCACTCCACTCCTTAGGCTTTTTGCTCTGTGGCTGGCTCCCTATTTAGAACTGATCAGTAGGTATGTCCACACTAAAACCACTGCAGAGACTCTTTATAAAGAGAATTGGTGGTGGCCTGCCATTACTCAATGTGACAGCCACAATTTGCTCCATTCTCCTGCCACCGTGGATCTCCTGGAGCTTACGTGGCCCCCACCTGGGTCCACTGAGACTCGAGGCTGCCCCACAAAGCCATTCTCTCTCACTATGAAGGGAAGGGGAGAGATTCGGTTTCACACTGCCTGGGATGCCATCAAGGGGACCCAGCAGTTTTCTCTGGAACAAGGTGAGGGGAAGAAAGCTCATCTGATGCTTCAGATCACTGCAGAGCCCAGCTGGTTCTTAAAGCATGAGCCAGACACAAGCTGGGATCTAGGACCATTCCAGAACCATTCTAGAGCCCGAGCTATTTCTTGTGTCAATACTAAGCTCTTGGCTCAAAAGCCAATTGCTTCCATGGGCATTCAATGAAGGGAACTGAATGCTCACCACCATAGGGTGACAGGAGGACTTCCTTTCTCAAATGACCTCCCCTGTTAGCCTTGCGCTGAGCCCTCCTGCTCTGCAAATAGTCCCCTGAATTGGAATTCAGTTTCAGTGGTATTTTGAAGGAATGAACACCATGTGAATGCTCAATCCAAACCGGCAGGCGATGGCAATCAGCCTCTTGAGGTTCACGGCACACATTCAAACACTACAATTTTGGTGGCCTACAAATGGGGACTTCTAGGTTCTTTTGATTGCTCAAAAAGCATGGCTCAGGATGCCATAAAAATTCCAGGGAACACACTATTCACTCGGTGGCCCTTTCCCAGAGGCTTAATCTTTGAGTGCCCCACCTGCCATGCCTTGGATGTTCGCAAAAAGCAGATTTCACATGTGCTGGTATACCTTTAATATTTGTTTGGCACCAGCTTGTGTTTAAATCTCGCGAGTCTGTGCCCTACAACTTCCCATGCTGCTCAGCCCACTCATACAGACGTCATGAGAGCGGGACATTGACCTCAGTGTCTGTGCCCCAGCAGTTAAGGACTGCGGCACACGGTCCGTGGTAGGGGGCCACACCTCTCTTGGCTCTCACTCACGGAGCATCCTGGCCCCAGATACTGGCTCCCTGGATGAAGAACCCACGAGCAGGACTCTGGGCACAAGCAGTCAGCCCAGAAGTCACCTTCCTGGGTCTGGACCTCCTGCATTTCTACAACGTTCTGCACCTGCTCCTCCACAGTTTTGTCAACTGGCTTTAGGTAGTGAGCTTCCAGAGCAGAGCAGGAGCTGACAACCCCAGGAGCATGAGTGCTCCTTGACATATTTCCTTTCTTTGATTCACGCTAGTACCAGCAGTAAAAGCTCTGAATTGTATGTGTGTGTGTGTGTGTGTGTGTGTGCGCGCGCGCACGCACGCACATGCGCGCACGCGAACGTGTATGTAAAGCATCTAAATATACATTCTTGAGGATCTGCAATTATTTCGGCAGGTGTTGTAAATTCTACATTGTAAATCCTGCGTTGACAATGAGGTGTCGTGCTAGCCAGAATTTTCCCTGGACTGCCCAAGAACTGAGGGTCCCTTCCTGCCAAAATCTCCCCTCCCACAGGGTAATTCACTTGTCACGGTTTCTTCACAAGTGGGAAGAGGCTATAAAGAGGCAAGGGAGAAATGAAGAGGGAAGACACGTTGTCAAGGAGACAGAACTCTTCAAGAAGAACAAATTCTTTTCTAAGTCTTACTGACCCACAATTTCCACAAGGCAGGGATTTGGAGAATCCATTAGTCTAAATGTGTGCTAGGGAAGGCGCCTTTTTGTCGGGAGGGAGGACTCCTTGCCTCTTAGCTTGTAGATACATGTTGGGTCAATTTCCACCCAATTTATTTTCATCCTAGTGTCCAATTTTGTGTGTTCTCTTAATTACTTTTCTTAAACTTGAGAAGTATTAGATTTCTCCAGATCTTGCCTAACTCACCACGATGTCAGGCTTAGAAATGTGCGGATAGGAATACCCAAATAATGTTGTCACTTCTCAAAGTCAGGCTGTACCACCTAGGGCCCCAGATGAAGGTGACAAGCCTCTTCAAAGCAGTGATACTTTGATATAAGGCTGTGGGAAGTAAAAACAAGAGGATGTGTTTACAAATGACTCACCACCAGCCAATCTGACAATATCCTCGGTCCAGAAGGATAGCGGGGTGGACAGCAACTTTTTAACTCTGTCTCCGTGAATTAGGCCATTGCCCCATTTCCAAAATGAAATCAGCCCACAGTGTGTCAATCTCTGTCCCCTAACAATGAAGAGGGTTCCCTGGGTATCCCAGGAGAGGCCATTTTTTTCTTCAACGTGACATCTCAGAGTCTAACCTTGAGCATTATGTGCCATAAATATGAGACACAGCTGTCTGGTGCACTGTAGGACTTCGGTGATACCATCCTTAGATGCTAGGAACATTGCCACAACCCAAAACGGGCCTTCTAAAATTCCCCTGGGTGTGTGTGGGGGGCAGAATCCATCCCCAGCCCCCGCTGAGAGCCACAACCTCCAAATCAAAGCCTGGATCCCTTCCCCAGTGTCCTCTTTGGGTGGTCAAGGGGCTCTTGCCCCAAGTCTTGGCAGAAGTTGATTTTAGGAGGAAGAAGAGCTCCTACAGCGAGAAGCCCTTGCTTCTCCCGGCAGGCAGGGGCACGGGAGGGAGATATGGCCAGCATGCAGAACGGATGGAAGGTTTGGAGTGCTGCATGCCCATGGGGCCCGTGAGCTCCTGGAGAATCTGCAGCGACCCATTTGCCCCCCACCTGCCCTGCCACTGCCCACAGCTATGGTTTCTGTGGGGGGTGGGGGGGCTTCCTCCTCATATTTCCTCATATTTCGCTCTTCCCCTCTCAAGTTCAAAAGCTGGGCCAGATCTGTGAGCTGATAAAACCTTTCACACTGAGAAGTTAATGGTGAAATCAGCTTAAAATGTCATTCCCTCAGGGTCTCCGCATCTTAAAGGGGACCGTGGGAGACCAGGCGGTGATTTCATCCAGGGGTGTGCTGGGAAGAGATGGACAGCCAGCTCTCTGAGAGGTGGGAAACCAAGCACCTGTTTTACAGTGCTTGCTGATGTCTGTGCTGTAAATATTCCCAGCATCACTGAGGTTAGGCTACCGCCATGAGGCCTCTGACCCAGGGCCAGGAAGGGACGTGGGGTACGTATTATGCACTATTCCAACAGATGTGAATAATCTCAAGAGCACAATCGCATTAGCATAATCGCTGGGAAGTGATGAGTTTTAATACAACTTATTTAATGACACTTATCGAATTTAATTCTCAGCAATGGCTGTGTTATACAACCCACTCAGACGATTCTGGAATGGTTCACCCTGGGCCCCGACGAGGCAGTGTACTGGCTCCCACACACCATTATTCTGAGCACAAAACAAAGCTCACAAACATCTAAAAGAGCTTGCTGTGAGCTGCTCTGCTCTGAGTGCTTCATCTCAATCCTCATAGCAACTGCATTTTACAAACAGGGGTAGTGAGGCACGAGGAGGTGGGAACCTGCCAACGTGCTCATTGTTATTAGCTGATGGAGCACGAATATGAACCCAGGAAACCATGTGGTGAGTCCCACGGGGATTATCAGGGGTGAGAGATTTCCTGGAGCCCATCCATCCATCCATCCATCCTTCCTTCCATCCATCCAAACTTCTTCTTCCTTCCTTCCTCCTCATCCATCCATCCACCACCCATCCATCCATCCATCCACCCAACCCATCCATCCATCCACCCACCCATCCACCCATCCATCCACCACATCCACCCATCCATCCATCCACCCAACCAACATCCGTCCATCCACCACCCACCCATCCATCCATCCATCCATCCATCCATCCATCCATCAACCACCACCCACCCATCCACATCCATCACCACACCACACCATCAACCATCCCACCCACAACATCCCCATGCATCCATCCATCCACCATCCACCCATCACACCAACCCACCCACACACTCCACTCCACCCACCCATCCATTCACCCACCCACCCATCCCATCCAGCCATCCATCCATCCACCCACCCACCCATCCATCCACCCACCCATCCATCCATCCATCCATCCATCCATCCATCCATCCATCCATCCATCCACCCATCCCCCACCCACCCATCCACCCATCCAGCCATCCATCCATCCATCCACCATCCACCCACCCACCCATCCATTCACCCACCCACCCATCCAGCCATCCAGCCATCCATCCATCCATCCATCCATCCACCCACCCACCCATCCATCCACCCACCCATCCATCCATCACAATCCATATTATGCTGAGCTGCTTCTCTGCACAAGGCTCTGTGCTATGTGATGAGGGGACCTTCTGCCAAGAAATAAAGGGCCCTGTCTTCTGGATGTCCACGGAGGCCACTGTGGGGAACTCAGGACTCTCCCCACATGGCCCCATCTCCAGAGTCTGGGGAGTCCCAGAAGGAAGAGGCTTCTATAGGTGTGCATGGGGTAGGTCTTGAGCCTGAAGAAATGGATGGCTGAGAAAAACAGTCCTCACCTGGAGCGAGCCCACTGCTCAGGCTTTGCAAGTACACTGCTTGGGCTCATGTGCTCGAATGTCCACTCCCCCATGAGGAAATCAAGCTCCAACAAACCAATCAGAGCATCCTAGTAACACAGGCAGCAAGCCAGGGTCCAGACCAGCAAGCCCTCCTCCTCTCTCTTTCTGGGAATACTGTGCTATTCCTGGCAAGGCTGGATGCAGATGCTGAATGCCATGCCAAAGGTTTGGGATGACCCTGGTGAGGAGGCCAGATTCAGATTCTGGCTCCAGAATCAGACTGACGGGGCCGGGGGTGTGGGGGGGGCTTATGCTTTGCCCCTCACTGCCTGCACGACCTTGGGCCAGGAATTGCACCGAGTCTCAGTCTCCCCATCTGCAGAGAAAGCACAGGAGGGTGCTTCAAGTCCTAATGAGGCTTCTAGGGGCTCATGCTGGAGAAGCCCTCAACAGGGGGCACAGGGGCACTCTGCAAATGGCCCCTACTCTTCGTCAGTGTCAGAACAGCAGACAGGCTAGGTGTGGTAGCTCTAGAGCCAGCCAGATGTTTGGCTGACATCGTGGTGCCAGGCCTTCCGTTGGTGCAACCCTGGGCAAGCTTCCGAAACTGCCTTGTGTCTACATCTAACACAAGTCATTAGGGCTGTTGATAGGATCATGTGACCTTAATGTTGGACTCGCATCTGGCACCTGGCGAGCCCTGAGTGCTATCTGCTCTGATGTGCTTGCTACACCCCTGGTGCATGCCATTCCTGGTTCTAGCCATGGTACACTGGAGCATCTGGATACCCAATGACACACTATCGTGGGTCCTCTGGTAATTCCCCCGATTCAGTCACCCAGCTTCCCTTTATTAAACACCTAGTACGTGCCTGGCGCAATGCTGGGAGCTGGGAACTGTGATAAACCACACAGTCTCGGTGCCATCCTCTCCGAGCCGACGGGGAAGACCACACACCCTTTCCACATAGCTGAATCGTCTCTGACACACGACGTGCATGCTGAATGAGGAGGCATCCATTCCTGCTCAAACAAGGTGAACCAAGCCTAACACAAGCTTCTTTCCCCCACGGACTCTGGCCCCATTAGGAATGGCATTCTGAAGGCTCTTCAGGGCCATGGTGGTCCTCCTGATCGGGACGATAAGTCTCCACCCTAAGTGACCATGTGGGGGATGCCTGGGAGTTCCCAAATTCAGCCCTCATGGAGCCCTGAAAGGAGAGGAGTGTCCCTCTCAAGCCAGGCAGTCTGTGCATCCAGCAGGCCTAGTGCCTGAGCCAAAGGCGAGCCCTGCCTGACTCCCCAGGCCCTTCCTTGCACCTGCCACTTCCTTGCACCTCCATGGTAGCTGGTGGGGAAACCTGATATAAATCTGTGAAACACTCCTGATGTCTTGTACAAGCCGAGGTGCTCACTATGGTCGATTCTGGCCTAAGAAACAGAGAAAAGAGGTCTGGATTCGGCAAGGGAAATGCAGTCGAAGGAGCACGCGTGTTTCAGACAGACTGACTTCCACTGTCCGCGAATGCTGCCAGAAAGTTCAAAAGGAGATTTTGTTCAGAGCGTTTCCCACAAGGGGTGATGCCTGGCACCTATCTCCCCATCACGGAAAGAACCCTTTCCAAGCGTGAAGAACTGTGTCAAGTTCTTCATATGTGCTAGTTCTGTTTTTTTTGACCTCTACATGAAAAGCATGTGATCATTATCTCATCGTTCCTGTCATGCAGAGGGGGAGACTGAGGCACAGCTGGGTTGCGAAACTTGCTCCAGGTCGCACCGCAAGTGTGTTCGCAGAGCTGGCGCTTGGCCCAGCAAGCCCGGGTCCCGACTCAATGCTCTTAGCCAGGGGTCGGCAAACGTTTCCTGTAAAGGGCCAGATGGTGAGTATTCGAAGTTTCCCCGGCCATACGGTGTCTGCTGCAAGCACTCAGCTTGGCCCTCAGAGCGCGAAGGTGGCCATAGCCCATACACGACAAACGAGCCTGGCCAAGCTCCAGCAAAATCTGACGCATGGACACTGAAATCTGAATTCCATACGATTTTCACTTGTCACAGAATATTTCCTTCTTCCAATTTGTTTTCAATCCCTTAGAAATGTAAACACCATTCCAAGCTCACAGGCTGTACAGAAACGAAACAAAAACAAAACAAAAAAAACCCAAACAGGTGGCAGGCTAGATCTGGCCTGGGGACCATAGTTTGCCAATCCCTACTCTTAGCCGATATGCTAAGCCACCTCTATCGAGACACTGAATGATTTGGATTTGCTCGTGGGGCATTCTCATAGGTCAGCATTTATGTGGTCTCTCTCTTAACTCTTTATTAGGAAGATTCACACACGCACACAGCAGTGGGGAGAATGGTGCGCTACGTCCTCACCATCCACATTACTCAGCTATCTCGACCACCATAGTGACGTCTCCTAATACAAGCTGTGGGTGCTGGGTGCAGGGGCTTAAATGAGTAGATGCACACGAGTCCTTGCTGAGTCGATGGGTGTGCAAAAAATTTAGGAGACTCCTATGCCCTTGCCTCGACAAGAGCCCTACTGGAGTGTGTGGAGGCTGGGGCATTGTGTTACCACGATTTGGCGAGCTACAAGATGGCACCCAGGTCATCCTGAATGAGTCCGAAGCAGAAGATGGGTGGGAAGCAGGGGCGCCTGGCTGGCTTGGTCTGTGGAGCATGCGACTCTTGATCTCGGGGTTATGGGTTTGAGCCCCACCCTGGGTGGGGTGATTACTTAAAAATAAAATCTTTAAAGAAGATGTAGAAGTTGGGTGGGAAGCACACACTCCCTGGTCCACCCATGGGGTAAGAGGAGAGTCGTGGGAAGGGATACTTCTGAGTGCTCTCTGGGCCAGTGCACAGGATGGAATTCTTCTCTGAAAGACAGTCGCCTGGCTTTTTACTCCTGTGCTGAGTCTCACTGGCCTCCTCAAGTTAAAAGGAGTGGAAGTAAATCTTTGCTAGTTTGCCACACAATTTATTTCCTTTAAGAACCGTAAGTGCTTACAGATTGAAAAAAAAAAAAAAACAATCAGTGTTTTTCAATAAACAGCTGATGGCTAAATTGAGGATGGAAATGCTGTCGTAATCATCCCGAATGAGCATTCATTAAGCATCTATCCGCATGTGCTACTGTGTGCGGGCTTTAAAGGAAATGATGCATTGACCTACTTTTCTCTGATAGAGATGCTTCACCTGTTTGGGTTTTGGTAGAGTTTGCAAACTGAAACAACTTTGAAAATAAGTCCTCATAAGCCCAGAGACTTCTGCCTGTAGGACCGAGAAACTGGAAGACCTAGCAAGACAGTATCTTAGCCTGGGTGCACGCACCATCATTTCCTTCCCTGGATAAAACTGACCGGTTGCTGGGGATGCACAGTCACATCTCAATGTCCATCATGGGTGACCGAGACGGGCTTCCCCTCTAGGATCTCCTTCCACCCAGCAGATATCACACATGACTTGCCCCAAGTCTGTACCCCTTCTTGTAGCCCCGACATGCGAGGTGCGGCATCTGTCCCGTGAGTGAGTCGGGAGAGGCTTCTTTCCCACTCCTTGTCTCTGAGGTCAGCCACACACTTACATTAATAGAAGAAGGTGGGAATGACAGTGTGCAGGGGCCCAAGAGACCATGGATTCTGTGTTCTGCTGTTGCCAAGATAAGAACATTCTGAAGCTAGCATGCTGGCACCAGGGTGTGGTCGAGATTTACAATGCAGGGTGCATCTTCCCCTCTGGCGCACGAATGAGGTTAGCGAAAATTAGCAGGGCCATTAGCAGAATGCCCAGCCCAGCCAAACTTCACAGTGGAGAATGTTGTTTTAGGCCATTGCATTTCTTTTTGGGAGGGGATGGTTTGTTACACAGCAGTAGCTAACTGATATACTTCAAGTGAAACGTCAGCAGACTGTAAGCAGGAAGCTAATTTTGCTGGGGACAATGATTGCAATATATTCCTTTTTTTTTGGAGAATGGGTCACAGGGAAATTAATTTTTATTAATTTCTTCTTTAAATTCAATTAGCTAACATACAGTACATCATTAGT